>NC_142465.1:52920000-53545000 GCF_049115385.1 Moschus berezovskii
CAGCTTTCTTCACAGTCCAACTCTCACATCCATACATGACCACGGGAAAAACCATAGCCTTGACTATATGGACCTTTGTTGGCAAAGTAATGTCTCTGCTTTTTAGTATATTATCAAGGTTGGTCATAACTTTCCTTCCAAGGAGTAAGCGTCTTTTAATTTCATGGCTGCAATCAGCATCCGAAGTGATTTTGGAGCCCAAAAAAATAAAGTCTGACACTGTTTCCATTGTTTCCCCATCTATTTCCCATGAAGTGATGGGACCAGATGCCATGATCTTTGTTTTCTGAATGTTGAGCTTCAAGCCAACCTTTTCACTCTCCTCTTTCACTTTCATCCAGAGACTTTTGAGTTCCTCTTCACTTTCTGCCATAAGGGTGGTGTCATCTGCATATCTGAGGTTATTGATATTTCTCCCAGCAATCTTGATTCCAGCTTGTGCTTCCTCCAGCCCAGTTTTTCTCATGATGTACTCTGCATATAAGTTAAATAAGCAAGGTGACAATATACAGCCTTGACGTACTCCTTTTCCTATTTGGAACCAGTCTGTTGTTTCATGTACAGTTCTGACTGTTGCTTCCTGACCTGCATACAGGTTTCTCAAGAGGCAGGTCAGGTGGTCTGGTATTCCCATCTCTTTCATAATTTTCCACAGTTTATTGTGATCCGCACAGTCAAAGGCTTTCGCATAGTCAATGAAGCAGAAATAGATGCTCTTCTGGAACTCTCTTGCTTTCTCCATGATCCAGTGGATGTTGGCAATTTGATCTCTGGTGCCTTTGCCTTTTCTAAAATCTGCTTGAACATCTGGGAATTCACGGTTCACATATTGCTGAAGCCTGGCTTGGTGAATTTTGAGCATGACTTTACTAGCGTGTGAGATGAGTGCAACTGTGCGGTAGTTTGAGCATTCTTTGGCATTCCCTTTCTTTGGGATTGGAATGAAGACTGACCTTTTCCAGTCCTGTGGCCACTGCTGAGTTTTCCAAATTTGCTGGCATATTGAGGGCAGCACTTTCACAGCATGATCTTTCAAGATTTGAAATAGCTCAACTGGAATTCCATCACCTCCACTAGCTTTGTTCGTAGTGATGCTTTCTAAGGCCCACTTGACTTCACATTCCAAGATGTCTGGCTCTAGGTCAGTGATCACGTTATCGTGACTATCTTGGTCATGAAGATCTTTTTTGTACAGTTCTTCTGTGTATTCTTGCCACCTCTTCTTAATATCTTCTGCTTCTGTTAGGTCCATACCATTTCTGTCCTTTATCAAGCCCATCTTTGCATAAAATGTTCCCTTGGAATCTCTAATTTTCTTGAAGAGATCTCTTGTTTTTCCTTTTCTGTTGTTTTCCTCTATTTCTTTGCATTGATCACTGAGGAAGGCTTTCTTATCTCTCCTTGCTATTCTTTGGAACTCTGTATTCAGATGCTTATATTTTTCCTTTTCTCCTTTGCTTTTCGCTTCTATTCTTTTCACAGCTATTTGTAAGGCCTCCTCAGACAGCCATTTTGCTTTTTTGCATTTCTTTTCCATGGGGATGGTCTTGGTCCCTGTCTCCTGTACAATGTCTCAAACCTCCGTCCAGAGTTCATCAGGCACCCTGTCAGATCTAGTCCCTTAAATCTATTCCTCACTTCCACTGTATAATCATAAGGGATTAGATTTAGGTCATATCTGAATGGTCTAGTGGTTTTTCCCTACTTTCTTCAATTTCAGTCTGAAATTGGCAATAAGGAGTTCATTGTCTGAGCCACAGTCAGCTCCTGGTCTTGTTTTTGCTAACTGTATACGGCTTCTTCATCTTTGGCTGCAAAGAATATAATCAATCTGATTTCGGTGTTGACCATCTGGTGATGTCCATGTGTAGAGTCTTCTCTTGTGTTGTTGGAAGAGGGTGTTATGTGTTATTAATTTTAGAGTTATGATGTTAAGTTATAAAGGACAGAACTAGATCCAGTTGATAAACATTGGGGTGAAGGGAGGGGGATAGATTTGACTTAATCTTCTGACATGATAGCTTTTCACAAAGGGATGATCTACCTTGGGAATTACTGAGCTCCCCGTGTGTAGAAGATTAAGCAGAGGCTCAGTTAGCATCCAATAGGGATGTTATACAGGTTCCTGCAGCAGATGGACTCTGGATGGGTTCACCTATATGGTTGGTACCTCCCCAATCTAGATGTCTGTGATTCTAAGATATGCATAGAATTCCAAATTGGTGGTTGGAGATATTTCATGTGCTTGCATGCTCCTCCATAGATCTGAGTATGCATCGGAATAGGATTTTCATGAGAAAAATTTTTAAAGTATAAATTTGTTCTCATTGGTTAGTGTTGCCTATGAAAAAAAGGGGTTTCTTTTTTTAAAGTGAGAAATGTCAGCAATAAAGTCTTTTCTGATCTCAGATTTGGAGCGTGGAGTTTTTCTATTGTTCATTCATAACCCTTTTGTCAAATGTTTTCAAACTGGGAAGCACGATATGTTGAAAGGCTGTGGGGAAATTCCAAAAGGTTTAAAGAAATCAGAGCTGTCAAATTCTGAACAGAAATTTGATGTAAAGTACATTAGTTGATTCTTTTCCTTCCACATTATCACCCTCATTCCTGTTTTTTTTTAATTTCCAGATCACACATCTGCCAAAAGCCCCCTTTCCTTTGGACTCACCCTCCTTCATTTTCTCCTCCTATGTTCCCTTACATTCTGTTCTTGCCTCTCACAGCACATTTTCTTTCGAGGTAAAACAAAGGAAACCTATTCCTTTAGCTCTCTCCTTAATAGGAGAGACCAAATGGGCTCTCCGAAGGGGTAGGGAATGAGAGTGTTGGAGAATTGCTGAGCTAGTCTCATTGTCTCACTCCTTGCTTATCCTCAAACTTGCCAAAAATTGCCCAGGAACAGACTTCCTGCTCCATCATTTAAAATGCCTCTGTCTCTCTCTCTTCTACTTTCTTGCCAAACTTACTTCATGATACAAGAGACTGAGATGGAAGAGGGCAAGGTAATAAGCTCAGGATGAATTTTATCCTTATTAAGTACCTTTCATTCCTCAGAATCCCCGAAGGCCTGACAATCTATATTTCATGCCCTTCAACCTCACCACAGAAAGTTGGACTCTGTTGCGAAGGGCATGCACAATAAAAGCCGAGGTAAACCCTCTTCAAGCCCGATCATCACTTCCATTATGCATTAGCATTTCTGTGACACCCTGTATTGGTCAATGTTATATTACTCAGTCTAGACAGGAGGGAAAGGGGTCTTCCTGTAAATGGTATTTCCACACATTTTCCTTCTCTTTACTTGCCTTCCTTCTCAGGTTCCCTCTTTGGGTGCTATGTTTTCCCTCTCACAGAGAAGTCTTCTATTTAAATCCTTCAGAATTCATCTCAGGAAGTTTATGAGGGAAGCATTTACCTCACAAAGCAAGAGGAACAGAGCGAACATTTTCTTTTTAAGTTTTTCATTAAATAGAAACATGTTATGAAATAAAATATTAAATGTGAATAGCACGTGACCCTACCTTAAAGGAAAAGATAGCTCATTCACCAAGCAGAGGAAAGACGGTCTTAACCACACCAGTCTACCATTAGTTGTGAAAACATTAAAATAGCTGATCCATAAAGTGTGTTTTTAGTAGGCATCACCTGTTTTACATTTACTATCTCATTTATTTCCCACAACAACCTTATGAGGTGACACTGTATTATTTTCATCATGAGAGAGAAAAATGAAGCTTGGAGAAATTAATCAAGACGTGTGCAAGGTCACACCAATGCCTCAAGGAATGTGGATCCATGGATTTCTGACTTCAAAATCTCTCCTCAGAACCACCATTTTCCATCCTGCTTCAGGCATTACTTCCAGAAGGAACAGGAAGACAGAGGCCATTTTCATTTTGACTGGATCTTCCTGGCTGCCTCCATCTTGACTTAGGGTCAATGCAGTCTTTCTTTCATTGTGACTCTGGGGTGAACCCTGAGCACTGGGAATTCTGCGTTAGCGGGGAACTCCTGGTGGGTGGAATCTTCATTCAGATTTTCTTCCATTTTCTCTGTTCTTTCCCGTGCATTCCTCTCTCAAGGGTCTATGCTCGAACTTAGGGGGTGGGGGTGGGGTGGGCAGAGTGCAGTGCAAGCCTTTGCTTCTCACTGAAAGGGCAGCTGTCCACTGAGTTCACACAGTAACTTGAGTAGGTGTGTTACTTAATACGCCACAAGAAAATGCCCACCCCGAGAGTCTAAAATTGTGGATTTAATAGGCCTCCTGCTGCTGCTCGGCTGCCTTCCAAAGGCCCGCTGAATTGCTTCCTCTGCAAGCAAGACCTTCTGCCAGAGACGCTGGGGGAACCGCGGTTGTTGATCTGTGGCGAGAGGTGACAGGTGGTCGCTCTGCAATTGTGGGATGTTAAAACTGATATTAAATTTTTTTTCCAAAGGTTGAATGGAGACTGGGTAAAGAAAGAAAGGCTGTTTGATACTGCGCCCCCTTGTTTCTCTGCCTCTGGAGAAGGTGTGCTGGCTCCCAACCAGCTTTCCACACTCAGAGACTTAAATCCTCTAAAGACTCCTTCTGGGAAGGCCTTGGCACGAGGATACGCCCGAGCTGGGCCTTCACAGAGGTTCGTTTCACCAAGACCCCTCACCCAACCATACTTCCTCAGTAGTGTCGAGGAGGGGGCTCCGGGTGATTAGAGCATAACTACTATTTTCATAGAAGCTGTTGTCCTCCCCCCCTCCCACTTTTTTTCCCTAAGAATAGTGAGCAACTACTACAGATGATCTAAGATAGCAGTCCCCAACCTTTTTGGCACCAGGGACCAGTTTTGTGGAAGACAGTTTTTCCATGGGGAAAGGTTTCAGGAGGATTTAAGTGCATTAGATTTATTGTATTTATGCATTATATTTATTATTGCAAAATAAAAATAAAGTTAGAATAGAAACAAATATTTCTATGTTGTGACAATCTCAGGACATTCCAACCTTGACTTTAGTGTTAGGATTCATGCTTCTATGAGAATCGAATGCCACCACTGATCTGACAGGAGGCAAAGCTCAGGCGGTAATACCAGTGATGGGGAGCAGCTGTAAATACAGATGAAGCTTCACTAGTTCACCAACTGGCCACTCATCTCCTGCTGTGTGGCCCAGTTCCTGACAGGCCATGAACTGGTAGCAGTCTGTGACCCTGGGAGTTAGGGAACCCCATTCTAAGACATGACAATTCCAGAGGTAATAGACCTTCTTCTCTTGACCGATGGAATAGCCAACTTCATGGAAGGACTAGGAGCTTTTTACAGCTCACCAAAGGAGTTTGTCACCCTCTTAGAAGAGTGGAAGGCAGGAAGTTCCTCAGCCCATCAGAAGTGCTCAGTTCATGAACTTGAGTAAACCAAAATGGCCTTTGGATAAAAATCACATCCTCCTGGAGACAGTAGATGGGTCATTTCTGAAATATTGTTTTTTGGGGGAAAAAAAAGCAAGAGATGTTTTGATAGTTCAAATAAAATGTATCACATGCTTTATATCAGTGGTTCTCCTTTATTTGGGTTTCTGTTGTTTAAACCATCATGGAAATAGCTATACTGTATTGCTTTCTCTTTTTCTTTTTTGAAACTCTGAGTATAGCTTAATTTAATGTTCAAAGAATTGTTTTCTTTGACAGCGAGGCCTGGTGTGCTGTATGCAGTCTGTGGGGTCGCAAAGAGTTGGACATGACTTATCAAGTGAGCAACAACAACGGTGTTCAAAGAAGCAACTTCACTTTCTGAGTTAAATACATCATTTGCAATCGTTTTTAAGGCGGTAAGAATTTAAATATATAGCACAAACATTTATTTATAGCTGTGCATGCTAAGTTGCTTCAGTTGTGTCCAACTCTGTGTGACCCAATGGATTGTAGCCCCCTAGGCTCCTCTGTCCATGGGGGACTCTCCAGGCAAGGATACTAGAGTGGGCAGCCATGCCCTCCTCCAGGGAATCTTTTTGACTCAGGGATCGAACCTATGTTTCTTATGTCTTTTGCATTAGCAGGTGGGTTCTTTACCTGCCTGGGAAGCCCAATTTATAAGTGTAATTATTATCATTTCTAAATCATTAGAGGTATTATTGTTCGGTCACTAAGTTTTGACAAACTCTTTGCAACCCCATGGACTGCAGCACACCAGGCTTCCCTGTCCTTCACTATCTCCTGGAGTTTATAAATTCTAATAAGCAGTTAAATCTATAAGATTCTAAAGTTTGAAGTGGTCTTCATGTGTGAGGAATACTTTCTTTTTTTTACTGAAACAAAATATTTTAGAGTTGAAATCCTAAGGCATTTATCTATGTATGTACGCTCAAAGATCAGAAGTCAGACCCCTTACTCAAGTGTATTCTTGACTTACTGTTGTTGTTTCAGGATGTTCCTGAGAGATTGCAACTGTTCCTGAGACCAAGAGCTCATTTCAGCGATTCTTTCTCTCAAAGAGTTTCTTAGGGAAGGAAGCCAGGCTCAACCCTCTGAATTTGGAGTTGGCAGCTGTTAGCACTGCTCTGTCACAGTGGACGTTTGTCATTCTTTTTGGTTGCCCAGCAAGTATTTAAACTCCTTACCCATCCTGGCAAACTTCCCCACCTTAAGATTCTTGGTGGGAGGCCATGCTATGAAGCAGCAAAGAAACAGAAAATGCTGTCTATTCATTGTTCCCCAGATTTCTCTGGGGAACAGGTTTGAGGGCCCAAACGTGTGACTGGCCTTCTGCAGTCAGACACATCCATCACAGGTTGAGAATCTGGAATTCATGATGCAAGGAGCTTGGATGGTGAGGAAGACTGGCAGTGGCAGTGGCTGCAGGGTAACCAAGGCACTGGGCCAGCAGGGGGTGGGAATGCCAGAGGCAGCGTCCAGTTCTTAGAGGCGGCAGCCTACAGTGTGCCAGCTGCAGAGTCTGGGGGTCACACATCACCGCACTGTCCTGCCTGGAGCAGTCCCACGGTTTGATTCTGGGCACTGTTTCTGGCTGTGGAGTTAAGAATCATGTACTCTAAGTTACCTGGCAAAGCCAGGAGCCAATCTAAAGCCTTTTAATAAATTCTTCTCCTAGAATGACTTTCTGTTGGCTGCTTACAACTAAAACTCCTATCTTAAAACAATAGAAATAAATTTTGACTAGATAAAAGTTTTGATCTCTTAAAATAACAGAAAGATCATCTTGAAGTATAAAGCTGTGCACTGGTATAATTCAGAGCCCACCAAACTCTATAAGGTGTGCACATATTTACCTATTCATGCAAAGATATCTATACGGAGACATAAGCATATGTGTGTATGTGTATGCATGTGTGCATGAGTGTGTATGTGTGTGTATACAAGTCACACAATTCAGTATGTCACATCTAGATGTGGAAGCCAATGGCATCCAATGCCAAACTTTAAATTCCCTTCTGCAGTCTAAGACCACCCTCCTGCTCCCTAGTTGATTACTTTCTGTTCATTCCCTCTATTGAAAGAATGTGTTTTATTTTTATCAAGCAGAACAGCGTTCTCCTTTTCCAACCACTTTCAGCTGCGTTAATCACTGACGCAAAATTAACTAAGACCAGCATGGGATACTCAGCCAACCCCAGACTCAGGGTGGCTTCATTTTGAGGCAGAAACACTGAGCATTAACGTGAAATGTGAAGTTGTTAAAAGGGGAGCGTGTACCACATACCTGCGGGAATGTGTGTTGTACTTGTTAAGGAAGTCTAGGGCTCCGAAATCCTGGTTCACAAAGCACTAACATTTTTTCTTTTTGCAACAAGAAATCAAACAATGCAGAAGAAACTGAAGCAAACTTCCCTGGAATCTCCACTAAACCAGCATTTTCCAAAGCTCCTAGCTAAAACATAGCAATGTTTTCAAAGCTTGTTCCCCTCTGTAGGTTATATCACTGAATCCTTGCGATGACTGTGGGGACTAAACCAAGGTGAGTATATCTCTGTCTTACAGACAAGAAACCAAAGGCCGAGTCACCCAGATTGCTAATGGCTGAGCCAGTACTAAATCATGATCTTCTGGCTCCTAGTTCATAGCTCTCTACCATGACATTTCTTAATATCTCAGGGTTGGCTTTCTGGTTTCCTACTTTTGGATGCAGATACACACATATGCACACACATATACATGCATGCATCTGTATACATCTGTATATATATATATACACTCATATATATGTATATACATATATTTATAGTATGTATTTTTACATATTCATTAAAATATTAGTCTTCGCGGATCAGGGGTCCAACCTGTGTCGCCTGCATCTACAGGCAGACTTTTATCCATTAGACCACCAGGGATGTTCAGCAGTGCTTATTTTTTATAAGGTGGAAAGAATGAGTGTGAATAAAAACAGGTTTCTACATATACATTACCATATGGAAAGTAGATAGCCAATGGGAATTTGCTGTGTGCCTTAAGGAACTCAAACCAGGGCTCTGAAACAACCTAGAAGAGTGAGATGGGCAGGCAGTGTGACTGAGTGACCCACAGGAGGGCCAAGAGAGGGGACACAGGTGTGCCTATGGCTGATTCATGCTGGTGTTTGGCAGAAACCAGCACAATATTGTAGAGCCATTATCCTTCCATTAAAAGTAAATACATTTTAAAAAATAATAAATTTAATTATTAAAAGAGAAAGAGAGAGGGAAAAATTAGGTTTCTAGGTTCAATGATGGGAAATTAAAGAAGATCCAGTATGAAGACGTCTAATTTCTGGGCAAGTGAGAAGAGGAGAGGCGGTATGAGTGTCAGAGATCAGAGGAAAGTGCCCCAAACTAACCTGCTGCCCGGAAATCCTGCCTGCATATGTTCTGTCATGGGGACTGTCTTTCCCCTCTCTCCCAGGGATTCTATGTGGACAGGCAAAGCCAGCTTGCCTTCCCCCAGGGCAAGAAATCAGAGTCATTTTACTTATTCTGCTTCAGCAATGGAAAGGCCTGACACATCAAGGACCCCTGAGCAACCACCCAGTCAGTAATACCAAAGCCAGAGACTTGCATGTGAATGTGGAATGCACCAGATATACAATTAGGAAATAGCTTTTGCGTTCTGCAAGAATCTGGCCTCTTTGCAGTTAGTCCTTAGTTTCTTGAAGTTCTGAGATTTTATTGTATCCTTAGGGTGATCAACTCTTGTTTCCTTAATGTGTGCAATTGCAGACATCCGTTCGTTGCGGCAGACGAGCTAACCTGTCACTGGGTGATGGATGTTTTCCTATTGCTCTGCTGAAAAGCAATAAGTTAAGTCTTCACTCCAGCTCCACAGATAGCTGAGACAACAGATGGCTTTTTTTTTTTTTTTTTTGCAATTCTAAAGAATGCTGCCATAGAAGGTTCAGAAGAGCAGCTTCTATAGGTTGATGGCTTAAACTATACTTGGTAAATAAAGAACTATTACTTTTATACATGCCAAAGAATATAGTGGCCGATGAAGGTGGGTTTGGAAGAAAGCAGGGAAAACTTGGTCCACTTGTTTTCCTGACCTTGCAGGATGCAGTAAATTTAGGCTATGGGGAAGATGGAGGAAATCACAGGAGTCTTGACGAAGTCAAGTTCTATCTATAATACTTGCAGATGTTGAATATCTTTTCTGAGGACACAAATGTCCTCTGAGGTACAACTAGAAGACAGACAACACAAATCCAATGTAAAGAATGATTGGTATGCTTCAGTGAATATTTTAATATTCCATTCATTAAAAATACTTACAATCAAACCCTGGAACCTGTGCATTTTTTAAATGACAGTTTGGAGACATATGAACAAGCTTGATATCATCTATCCTGGTTTCTGGAATTTTTATGACCAGGGGAGGACTTTAACTTATCATGAAACAAAAATTGCTTCCCCTTCAATATATGTCTACTGCTTTTCTGACCATTTCTGGGATTCCAACATTTATCACAGTAAGAAGTGTTCAGCTTCACATAAGACTAGATTCTTTGATGAACTCAGGAGATTATTCTGGCTTCCCTGGTGGCTCAGATGGTAAACAATCTGCCTGCAATGCAGGAGACCCAGGTTCGATCCCTGGGTCGGGATGATCCCTGGAGAATGGAATGGTAACACACTTCAGTATTCTTGCCTAGAGAATCCCCATGGACAAAGGAGCCTGGCCTGCTACTTTCTTTGATGAACTCATGGGATTATTAGCAGTGAATCTACTACCTGAAAATCATCTTTGTTCAGAGATATCAACCCCACAAAAGAAAATCAAAGGTCTGATTGGAAGGATGCAATTTACATTGCATGTTAAAAGCTTACTGCCATCTGAACGCTGCAATTTAGGGGCTTCTTGGATGGAATGTCGCAGGAATATCTCATTTGGCCTAAAGCAAAATGCACCCACTTATTGAATGGGATTTGATATTTGTAATGGTCTCACACACAAAAAAGTGAGACTATATGGTTACATGTATTAGACATTAAAGAGTCTGCTTCTAACAGAAATGCTATCACATGCAGTAGAGCATCTGCTAATTCTAAGGGCAAGAAATGCAAACTCCATAATATCTGCAGATCGTCCAGGCACACCACCCCTACTCAGGTGGCAGAGGATTATTCTACAGTCTGCTCACAGATCAAGGATGCAAAGTGTAAATGCTTTCAGCAGATGCTTGGAATCTTTAAGGCATATGTTGTTCATGCTTCTTTAAAAGAAATTGCCAAAACTGCTGTACTAGTTCAAATTGTCTGGCATTTGGGAACCTCAGTTACTTTTTTCATGTGAAAGTAAAACCAAGAGTTCGGTCATAAAAAGACAGTCCAGGGCAGTGTGGTTGGCAGTTTATGCAACAGAACTTTAATTTCCTTAACATGAATGCAAGGTGAGGATAATGGTTTGTGGGTGATACAGAGGAACAAAAGCTCAACGGCAAACTAACACATAATAGTGTTTTTCAATGAAGAATTTAGCCTTCAGAGTGCAACACCCTCATAGCAATGCTGCTGGAAAGATAAAGTGAATGTGCTCTTTGACTTTATGCCTAGAATGTGCTAGGCACTGTGATTGACACTGGGGATACATAAAACCTCATAGAGCCAGAACCCCCTGCCCCAGACCCCACCAAATTATTCCCATTATTATAGCCTGGATGTAGTAAATTGCAACATATACCCCTAATGTAATCCCCAAAGAATTTGAGTTTCATAAGAGGAAACCATGGTCATTTCATCTAGATTTTGTTATATTCGTTCAACTGAAATCTAGAGATAGAACTTTTGCTCTAATTAGGGAAACAGAAAGATTCGAATATCTGATTTAATGAGACATATCAGTTCAAGTTTTTTGGTTGTAATGAACAGAACGAGATTCTCAGTAGAGAAGTGAATTCAATGGAAAGGTTTGGGGATGCTCAGTGGACTAAAGAAACTTGTAAACCAGGGCTCAAAAAGGACATGAACCACGGCAGGAAGAAATGGAGCACCTGGCCAGGACGCTTTCCTGGATGGATTTTTTTGTCCAACACTTTTAATACTTACTGGCAAAGCTGAGTATGGAGCACATTTTTAACATTTAAATACTTAATGATTCATCACTACCACTTTTTTTTTCTTTTATAGGTTATGTATGTGATGTTGCATCTACCTAAAATATCTTTGCTTATGTTTTATACGTTTATAGTTTTAGGCTTACATTTAAAGCTATGATCTATAAGTTAATTAATTTGAGAATCATGTTTTCATATGGTTCTAGGTATGGTTTTCATATGGTTCTAGGTATGGATCCAAGTTTTTATTTCCAGCATCAATTGCTGAAAAGACAAGTTTTCCTCCACTGAATTGCCTTCATGCCTATATTGGATATTACTTGTCCACATGTGTTTTGTCCATATATCCATCAGTTGTTATATATTTGGATCTATTTTTGCATTCTCTGATCTGTTTCATTGACCTATTTGTCTATATGTACAAAAATGCCACAATGTCTTCATTTCTTTACAATAAGTCTATATAAAGTCTTTACAGTAAGTCTTTATAATAAGGTAATATAAACCTGGCATTCTTTTTCAAAGATGTTTTGAGCTTTCAATGTTTTTTTGCAATCCTGTATGAATTTTAGCACTCGTTTTCTAGTTTCTAGTAATAGAAAAAAAAGCTTGCTAAGATTTTTATTGGTATTGCATTTAATCTGCAGATAAATTTAGGGAGAATCATCATATTGAAACTTTAAGGCCTATGAATAAGTTATATCTCTCCAATTATTTAGGTCAAAGTTCATTTCCCTCAGAAATATCTTTTAGGTTTTAGTGTACAAACCTTGCCAATTTTTTGTCAGATTTATCCCTAAGAATTTTACATATTTAGTGCTATTCCACATAGTATTTTTAAATTTCTATTTCCAGTTGTTAATAGAGAAATATAGAAATACAACTGATTTTGATATTGATCTTTTATCCTTCAAACTTACTAAATTTGAAGTTCTGAGTGTTTTTGCATGTTTTATCAGATTTTCTACATAGACGATCATGCATTCTGAAATAGAAATAATTTTACTTTTTCCTTTCCAAAATAGATGCTTTTTTTGTTACCTTAATGCTCTGTCTAAACTTCTAGTACAGTTTTGAATAGGAGTGTGAAAAGGCATATCTTTATTCTTCTGAACTTAGGGAGAAAACATTTAGTCTTTCATCATTCAGTATTATATACTGGCTGTAGGTTTTTCTTAGATGTCATTTATCAGAGTAAGTAGAAGTTCTCTCTATTCCTAGTTTGCTGAAAGTTTTCCTCATGAATGGATGCTGGATTTTGTCAAATGTTATCTCTGCATATATTCAGATGATATGGGTTTTTTTTTTCCGTGTGTTAATTTGATGAGTTATACCAGTTGATTTTTAATAGTAAGCCAGGCTTGCATTCTTGGAATGAAACTCACTTGATCATAATGATCATGTGTGCTTGGATTTGATTTTCTAAAATTTGGTTTCAAATTTTTGTATGTATGTTCGTATCGAATCCTGACCTATAGTTTTCTTATTTCATTAATGTCTTTGTTTGGTTTTGGTATTAAGGTAATAGTGGGCTCACAGAATAAGATTGGAAGTTATTTCCATCTCTTCAACTTTCAGGAAGAGTTTGTGTAGAATTAGTATCACATGCGATGAGTTGACTCACTGGAAAAGACTCTGATGCTGGGAGGGATTGGGGGCAGGAGGAGACGGGGATGACAGAGAATGAGATGGCTGGATGGCATCACCAACTCAATGGACATGAGTTTGAGTGAATTCCAGGAGTTGGTGATAGACAGGGAGGCCTGGCGTGCTGTTATTCATGGGGTCGCAAAGAGTCGGACACGACTGAGTGACTGAACTGAACTGATTCCCTAAATATTTGGTGGAGTTAGTGATGCCATTTAAATCTGGAATGTTCTTTACAAGAGGGTTTTTAACTACAAATTCAACTTTTTAAATATATATAATGCTAAGCAAGCTGTATATTTCTTCCTTTGTGAACTTTGATAATTTGTATCGTTCAAGGAATTTATCCATTTCATCTATGTTGTTGATGTTATTGACATAGAGTTGTTGGAAAAATTCCCATATCATCCATATTTGTACTATGCTTCCATTTCTCCCTTTGTAGCCTTTATGATATTGTTTTTATTCATTTTACTTACACATATGCCGTAAACCTCATAGCACATTACTGTAATTTTTGTTTAAATAATAAAATATTTTTAAGGAATTTAATAAAAAAAATCATATATTTTCTCATAATTTCCATGTATGCGTCGAACCTGGACTGGTCACTTATGATAATATACATGCTACAATTCCATTCTCTCCAATCATTCCACCTTCACCCTCTCCCACAGAGTCCCAAAGACTGTTCTAAATGCCTATGTCTCTTTTGCAGTCTCTTATACAGGGTTTAGGTTACCATTTTTCTAAATTCCATATATATGCGTTAATATACGGTATTGATGTTCTTCTTTCTGGCTTACTTCACTCTGTACAGGTTCGACGCATAAATTTTCCTCTGTTCATTTCTTTGCATTTGTGCTTTTTTAATAAAATTCTTTTTAAAAAAAAAAAAAATTTCCATGTATGGTTCTCTTCATTCTTTTTAGTAAATCCAAATTTTCATCTGGTAACATTTTCCTTCTGCTTGAAGACCTTCCTTTAACATTTCTTACACTGAGGAGTTGCTGTTGATAAATTCCTTCAGCTTTTGTGTGATTGAAAAAGTCTTTTTCTCCCCTCCCCCATCATCCTTCCCTCTTGGCAGTCACAAGTCTGTTCTCTGTATTTGTGAGTCTGTTTTTGTTTCATAAATACATTCATTTGTATCATATTTTAGACTCCACACATAAGTGATATCATATGGTATTTGTCTTTCTCTTTCTGACTTACTTTGCTTAGTATGATAATCTCTAGGTCCACCCATGTTGCTGCAAATAGCATTATTTCCTTCTTTTTAAAGGCTGAGTAATATTCCATTGTGTATATATACCACATCGTCTCTGTCCATTCATCTGTTGATGGACATTTAGGTTGTCTCCATGTCTTGGCCATTGTAAGTAGTGCTGCTATGAACATAGAGGTGCGTGTATCTTTTCAAATTATATTTTTTTATCTGGATATATGCCAAGGAGTGGGATTCCTAGGTCATATGGCAACTTGATCTTTTGTTTTTTTAAGAACCTCCATACTGTTTTCCATAGTGGTTGCACCAATACATTCTCACCAATAGTGTAAGAGGGTTCCCTTTAAAAAAAGGCTTTATTTCACTGGGTATAGACTTCTAGGATAATAGTTCTTTTTCCTTCAGTATTTTGAAGATGTTTCTCTATTGTCTTCTTGCTTGTATTGTGTCAGATAATTTGCTATCTTTCTTATTTTTGTTCTTCTGTGTGTAACATATAGTTCTTTTGGAGCAGTTTTTAAGATTTTTCTGCTTATCATTGCTTTTGAGAAATTTGATTACCATATGTCTTGGCATAGTTTTCTTTTTTAATTTATTTTTAATTGGAGGATAATTGCTTTACAATATTGTTATCAATACAATTGGTAACAAATTACAATACAACAGTACAATACAATACAACAACAAATTACAATACAAACCAATTACGATATTCGTTTCTACCATACATCAACATGAATCAGCCATCGGTATACATATGTCCCCTCCCTCTTGAACCTCCCACCCCATCCCACCCCTCTAGGTTGTCACAGAGCACCAGATTTGAGCTCCCTGCATCAATACAGCAAATGCCCACTGGCTGTCTGTTTTACATATGGTAATGTGTATGTTTCAATGCTACTCTCTCAATTCATCTCACCCTTTCCTTTCCCCGGGAAATGGTGAAGGACGGGGAAGCCTGGTGTGCTGCAGTCCATGGGGTCGCAAAGAGTTGGACACCACTGAGTGCACAAATACCACCACCACCTTCCCCCATTGTGTGTTTTCTTTGTTTCTTGTGCTTGAAGTTCATAGGGATTCTCAGCTATGTAGTTTTCAGATGTCATAAAATTTGGAATTTTCCAGTCATTTCTTCAACTGTATTTTTTCTCTTACCAACCTGTCATTTGGGGACTCAGGTTATAGTATATTAGGATGTTAAAAGTTGTCTCAAAGCTGCTGAAGCTCATCATTTTCATTTTGCATTTCATCTCATATTGCTTCTATTGCTATGTTTACAAATTCACTAATTTTTTCATCTGTAATGTCTAATCAACTACTAATTCCATCCAGTGAATTTTTTTTATCTCAGACATTGTAGCATTTAGCTTGAGTTATTTGATTTTTTGTATTTGTTTTTCATATGTTCTATATTTCTATTTGGGGGCTTTCAGAATGTAGCTAAAATAATTATTTTCATGTCTGTTTCTGCTGATTCTAATATCTGTTTCAGTTCTATGTAGGTTTTCATTGATTGATTATTCTCCTTATTATAGGTCACATTTTTCTGCTTCTTAGGATAGTCTTGTTATTCTTTTATTGGATGCCAGACATTGTGAATTTTACCTTGCTAGCTCCTGAATATTTCTATATACCTATAAATATTCTTAAGCTTTGTTCTGATATGCAGTTAAGTTTCTTGGAAAAATTTTGATCCTATTGGGCCTTTCTTTTTAAGACTTGTTAGCCTAAATTAGCACTACATTTAATCTTGGTAATGTGCCCCTTAGTACTGAGGCAAGACTCTTCTAAATACTCTATACGCAATACCTCATGAATTATGACATTTTACAGTGGGGCTGGTGGGAACAGACAATATTGCTGGTCCTTTGTGAGTGCTGAATGCTGTGCTTAGTTGCTCAATCATGTCAGATTCTTTGTGACCCCATGAACTGTAGCCCGCCAGGCTCTATCCATGGGATTCTCCTGGCAGGAATACTGGAGTGGGTTGCCAGGCCCTCCTCCAGGGGATCTTCCCAACCCAAGAATCGAACCTGTCTCCTGCATTGCAGGTGGATTCTTTACTGTCTGAGCCACCAGGGAAGCCCAGGAATACTGAAATGGGTAGCCTATCCCTTCTTCAGGGGATCTTCCCAACCCAGGAATTGAACCAGCATCTCCTGCATTGCAGGCAGATTCTTTATTGGCTAAGCTACCAGGGAAGCCCAAGTGTTGAATTCTTTTTTGTTAATGTTTTCTCCAATCTTGGACAGTTTTCTCATATACATAAGCCAATCAGTCTCTGCTAAATGGTCAAAAGGAACCTTCTGCACATCTTCAGAGTTCTTCTGTATGCATCTTTCTCCTCTGACTTCAAGCTGCCTTGGCATTTGTTTAAGGCAAGAAGGAAGATTTGATCCATGTTATTCCATCTTGGTCACAAATAGAAGTCAATGATTTATTTTTAAATTACTTCAAACATACAGAAAAAATTCAGGACATGTATAGAGAACTCCCACATTCTCTTTACTCAGAGTTCCAAATTATTAATATTTTATCACCTTTATTCCACCTCTCTCTTTACACACACACACACATATATATAATTTTATCATTATTCTTTTTTAAACCGTTTAAGCAGTAACTGCAGAGCTGATAATTCATCACTCTCACTTCCCCCAGTTTCTGTCTACTTTGGTTGTGTAGAAGACTTCTACACAACCAAAGTACAACCAAGCTCAGAAAGCAATATCAATACAATACAATACTATCAATACAAAACAATCAATACTACCATCCAGTTAATAGAAAACTCTTAAGTTTTTCCAACTGTGCCAGTAACGTTTTTTATGATCTGGTAGCCAAACCAAGATCATTTAATTGTCATAGATTTCCAATATCACTCAATCTGGAGTAGTGTTTTTTTTTTTTTTTTTTAGTCTTTCCATCTTTTCAGTCTGTATGTATTTCTTTACCTAAGTTTGTCTCATGTCTAGAATCAGGTCATGTTTTCTTTGCAGGAAAATGATATATTATGTTTTCTTGAGACGTCTCAGTTCAGTTCAGTCACTCAGTCATGTCCGACTCTTTGCCACCCCATGGACTGCAATACGCCAGGCTTCCCTGTCCATCACCAACTCCTGGAGCTTGCTCAAACTTATGTCCATCGAGTTGGCAATGCCATCCAGCCATCTCATCCTCTGTCATCCCCTTCTCCTCCTGCCTTCAATATTTCCCAGCATCTTCTCAGGAAACATAAAATTCACCATTTTCCCACTTATAAGTGATCAGCATATTGTGGGAAAATATTTTGAGACTGCACCAATATTTAATTCTTAATAGAAATTTCACCCATCAGGCTTGCCTCCTATGGGTGACTCATACTGAATCCATAGAACCTGGTCTTAACATGTAATTCATTTGGTTTTCCAAAGGCATCAGCTACCCCGACAGAAGATCAGATATTCCAACAGTAACAGTTCTAATCTCTGTGGAAAACCAATACCAAAAGGGAAACCATACCTACTTAGAGAAGCAGTTCTATTCATTGAACAATCTATCCATCCAACTACCAATTAATATATCACCCATTCATTGTATTGAATGAGTATCGATTGTAGTTTTACATGGTGCCAGGCTGTGGATATAAACAACAACAAAAGCCAAAAACCGTAAGACACGGTGCTTATATCTAATAAGTTCCTGGTTTTCATAGGAAAATAATGTCAACAAATAATTACAATTCAGTGTGATTATAATACAAAATAATACTTAGTATTATTCCCTGTGGCTCAGTGATAAGGAATCTGCCTGCCAATGCAGGAGACATGGATTCAATCTCTGGGTTGGGAAGATCCCCTGGAGGCGGAAATAACAGTATTCTTGCCAGAAAAATCCCATGGACAGAGGATCCTGGTGGGTTACAGTCCATGGGGTTGCAAAAGAGTCAGAGATGACTGAGCAACTGAGCACGCACGCAGGTATAAAATATGTGGAATACCAAAGGAACATAAACTATATTCACATATAAGAGAAGGTTTCCTAGAGAGGTAATATTGGTCTTTTAAGGTGAATAGGAGCTTGGGAAATATTTGATAAGAACGGGAATAAGTAGAATGCTCCAGTTAGAAGAAACAGCATGTGATAATGTAGGGTATTAAAGCATGAAGTACAAAGGACACAGAAGTAGTTCACTGTCTAGGGGAGGGGAGGGTCTGAGAGGGAAGGGGGATTGGTGGCAGGGCAGGAAAAATTGAGGTAGGGCCAGCTTGGTACAGAGCCACATTTTTTTGGTCATGCTAAGGAGAAGGCAATGGCACCCCACTCCAGTACTCTTGCCTGGAAAATCCCATGGACGGAGGAGCCTGGTAGGCTGCAGTCCACGGGGTCACAAAGAGTTGGACATGACTGAGCAACTTCACTTTCACTTTTCACTTTCACGCATTGGAGAAGGAAATGGCAACCCACTCCAGTGTTCTTGCCTGGAGAATCCCAGGGAAGGGGGGGCCTGGTGGGCTGCGGTCTATGGGGTCACACAGAGTCAGACACGACTGAAGCAACTTAGCAGCAGCAGCAAGGAGTCTGGATTTTATTCACTAGGGGTTCCCACTATGAGTGCAGATTCCTGGACCCCATCCTCAAGTTATCTAAATTAGAATCTCTGAGGAAAATCTGGGAATCCGTATTTTAACAAGCACCTTAAGTTCGAAGATCACTGCTATAAGTCAGAGGAAGCTACTGAATGCTTTAAAATAGAGTGAAATAGTCAGATTTGTGTTCAGAAAGATCACTCTGGGACTCATGGATGATGAGTCTTGAAAAGGAGTGCAGGCCGAAAGGGCAATCCAGACACTAAGATGCTCCAAAGTGAATTGTTAGATTATAGTAGCCAACAAGACTTGTCAAAGTGTCTCATTCTTGTACACATTTATCACTCCATGTTCGGTTGCAGGAGTTGTGAGGGATATGATTGCTTGGCACTTGACATCTGTTCCATTCCCCTTTCAGTGTAGTGGCTTTCAAACTTTTTTTTTAACTCAACCCCCAGTGAGAAAATATTTTACTTTGCAATCCATACATATGTGTGTGTAGCACAAAATAGAAATTACCCTAGGTTGATGCCCTCTGAAAACGTTATTCCGCTCTATTTTATTTCTTCAGTGCTTTCATGATTCACTAACTCTGAGTCCTGATCCCCAAAATGAAAGCCATTGCTGTATAACAATGCTGGAAAGTGAAAGACTACATTTTCCCATTCACTTCAGCTGAAGTTCCAGGTATTTTCAGCTCTGCAAACCCAATGTCCTCATGTTGCTTTTGCTATTTCTGCTGCCAAGCATGCCGTGGAAGTGTTTGGTCTTCCTTGGCAATGCCAGCAGAGGTTTAGTCACTAGCACAGGTGCCTTTCATAGGTATTATGAAGAAAAAAAAAGGGTTATCAGTTTTTGCTGGTGAAGTTTGTAGGCATAGAATGGTTCTGGGATCTGCAGCATTCATGACTTTATAAGCATAAGTAAGTGTCAGTCATGTCAGACTCTTTGTGACTCCATAGACTGTAGCCCACCAGGCTGCTCTGACCATGGGATTCTGCAGGCAAGAATACTGGAGCGGGTAGTCCTTCCCTTCTCCAGGGATCAAACTTGAGTCTCCTACTTGCAGGCATGTTCTTTACCTTCTGAGCCACGAGGGAACCCCTTTATAAGGAGGGAACCCCTTTATAAGCATGGAACCTTCTTAATTAGGATAATTTCTGATTGCAGTGGCTTCAAGGTCAAGGCAGTGATGACGTAGGGCTGGAGGCTGAGAAGTTTTGAGTGGTAGGAGCTGCTTGGGTGCCCAGTATTGTGGTGTGGCTGGGGAGAGGGGAGGGAGGTTTCTAAAATGTCTCCCGAGAGACTGTTTTGTCTGCCCGTCAAGTGATCTACATGCCGCATAAAATCTGCAGTAAATCTCTACCTAGATAGGATTCTATTCTCTGCAACAGAACTCTGGACACAGTCTCGCTGAGGTACTAGTGAAGTTCTAAGTCATGGAGACTTAGGACTTGCCTCAATCTTCACCTGTCACACTTAATCTGGGTCCAGCCACAAAAATAAATGAAGGACAACTACGTCTAGCAGCATGGGCCAATCAGAAACATAAAGTTGAATAAAAATAGCAAAACACATAAGCCTATAGTTCTGTTTATACAAAATTTAGAAAATAGGCAACTTAAACCACCATGCTTAGAGATCTGTATTTAAGGAATAGATCTATAGAAAAAGACGTGTTTACCATAAAAATCAGATTGTTAGGTAATCAGTAAGGGTCATGGAGAGACTTCTGAGGTGCTGGCTGTGTCCTATTTTTTACCTCAATGGTGATTTTGCATGTATTTGACTTATGTACCTTTTGGTATGTAAATTATATTTGACATTCTCTCATACACATAAAAATTGCAACAACAGCAAAGATTTTAATTGTAATTCACGCAATTTATGGTCATCCAGTCCATCTACTCATCTGATGCTTGAATGTTCCACAGCCTTTTCTATCCTCTGATTGACCCCTTCTGAAGAACTGGAGTCACGCAGTTGTCACTCATGAGAGAGGTAACACACTCAGGCAAATAACAGGTGAGCCTCTTAGCTTTATTGTCATGTTCCTGTGACTGTCCACTATTGTTCCTCAATTCCCAACCGCCAAGTCATTGAAGACCATATTTAAAGACTGCAAGAGGATCCTCAAAACTAACATTGAATCTTAACACCCTTAGGATGTAACTTCCCTCTCTCTGACCCTTGGGTAACGTAGCTTGTTTTATTGTAAGAACCAAGACAGCAATGATCAATACTATAACAGAAAAAGAAACACATTACATATGGGTTACCTTGAAGTATGAGTTGCTTTCTTTCTCAAATGGGCTGTTAAGTTTGGGGAAGGAGGATTGGGAGAGCAGAAATGACAAGTGAGACTGGAAAGAAAACTCCCCTGTAGCCTTATTTTATATTTGCTGGCTTTACAAGATGAACTGGTGAGTTGAGTAGGTACAAGTGTCTTGGATTGAACTGACCATCCAGTGTAGGAAAAGTCACAATATGAAGGTTTCCACTTCTCCAGTCTTCAAAGAGAGATACGGTATATCTGGGATGGGGGGCGGTGAGGGACTAATGTTGTCGGGATTAAATACTAAACCTGAAATCTTTTTCATCAAAAGATGCCACGTTGACTTCAAAGAATACACATGGCTTACAAGTTGAACTTTCTGTTTTTAAAGAGACATGGCCTCTGCGGAAAACTTTTCCAAAAGTTTTTCACCTTTTCCTGGTGCTTCATAACACTTTAAAGATTTTTCAGCTAATATGAGATTTCCAAACAAATGGGCATGAAACTTAAGGATAATATATCTTTTTGTTTGTCCAGTAAATATTTGTTGAATTAGACACAGTGAACAAATGAAAAGAAATTATAAAAGAATAAATCACTATTATAAATTAGGTAGTTCTTTTTGATACAAATTTACCCATTTTCATGAGGATGACTTCTGAGAATTACAGGTAATGATTCTATTATGACAAAAATGTAGAGCTGTCTTTCTACTCCGTGCAGGCAAAGGAAAGTTGCAAAGTAAAGCCATTATCTGGATAATTCAGACAAGAAACTAACTATTGAGGGAAAGGAGGCCCTTTTTTTCCTGGCCCAAATTCATTTGAGCCATCCAATAACATGACCCACTAGAGTGGAATTTGGCATTCAAGAGGCTTGTCTTGGCTCATGTCCAGTGGGGTTGAGTTACTGAATTCTTTAAAGGACATTGTTCAAACATGGTCTCCCGTGTAACTGGGTTCTAAGGCATGAGCTGCAAGAACCTTGACCCTATCACATGACTCCAGAGTATTCATCCATTGGATCAAATTATGCAGAAAATCACTCTCATTCCAGTTCACCTTTCCAGGTTAGACAGAAGCAAAGTGGATTGCCCAAGATTTGCTCCACAATAGTTACACGCAAATACTTGAAAGCTCTGCATGAAAAGTGTGTTGATAAATATGATCCCCGTTCCTAGATGGCATCAATAGAAGCAAATGGGCCAAAGGTGGCGGTTACTTGGCAATTCCCCACCCCCTACCCCTGCCTGCCACATTCTCAGTTCTTCGGAACGCACCTTTGATTACTGAAAGAATTGTGTTGATTTCGTGAATGGTAGAAATCACAACAGTTGAGCTGCCTGCCCTTCCAACCTCCTTTCATGACTCTACTGTGCTCCCTAAACATTTAGTTAACAACTGGAAAAAATGAAAATATGAGGGTGTCTCGCCGAGAGTGACTATGTTGCAGAAACAGCAACTGTGACCTTTTGCTTGCTTTCCTTTGCTGGCCATGCCTGAACAAGGCTTTTTGTAAGATGACCTGGGGTTGGGCATTCTGCCCATGCGCACACCTGGCAGCTCGAATCCTCCTATCCTTGGGAACTTGGATACATGCTGAGTTCCCATTTTCTTTGACTGCAAAACAGACAAGGACCAGCTGGTTGATGCTGACACAGCTCACATGACTGGCGGGAACACTACTTAAGTGTTCGGTGTTTGCTCACTATTTATCAATGGGGAGATATTTCTCTGAGAAAAGCATATCCTTTGTCTTCTGATGGAAAATTTGTCCTTCCAATGGGGAATGATCTAGAAAGCAAACAAATTGATCATTCATTTCCCATATATGAGTCCCATGTGTGAGTTTTCATTTTAAAGGTTCTCATCCAAATATAAGAAATGAATTGTGGCCTTAGACATACCAGATACTTAACTTCTTTCCCATAGCAATATGATTTTTAATAGCTGAATATGCCATCTCTCCTTGAGCAGGTTGCTTTTATCACCAGTTTAAAGGATACATTATTGTTATAAATACTATTAATTATTTGAAGACAATATCACCCTGGAAATAATGTTTAACATCCTCAGTCTCGAGGTATCAAATAATGCAATGCTGGGTTTAGTATGTTCTTGTAGGCAAAGTGCTTTCCTGTATGGCTTCATGGACCTAGCTTGAGCCTGCAGACTCTGGGAGACAGAAAAGTGGAAAATCAGACACTAATAAAGTATAGAGAAGGGTCTACTGATTTTCTAACATTATGTAGGATAACATAAAAAATGTAATAATGGAATTTTTTTATACCTCTACCTAAAATTAAAAACTCTCAAGCACTCCTTCTGCTCCTCCTCTTCTTTTTCTTCTTCTCTGCCTCCTTTCCTTCTCTTCTCTTTTCTTATTCTTTTTGGTTTTGTTAGATTGAATGTCAGGAGCTTTTTGAATTATTCATGTTACTCTGGTTAATGCTGGATTCATATTCATCCAGAGAAGCTTATTTTTGCTTAAGTTTTCCAACCATGAAACTAATAGAGCATAATGGAAATGTAACTGATACTTAGCTATTGTCCTGGAAATAGATCCCATTACAATTATATGTAAGAGATATTTAAAAATAACTGTAAAACAGGAGGAATATTTATGCTCTTCTGAAGATGAATAGACTTATTTATAGGTGGAGAGACATTCCATAAGATAAGCTAAAATTAATCATATTGCTGAAGTTTTCAAAGAGGTCAGAGTCCAAATTAAATATAGAAGGGCAAACCAGTTTCTTCCTCTTGCGTATTTTAATGAAGACTAGAGAGGCTGGAGAAATATTTATATTCTTTTATTCATATTTTCAGGATTGCCTCATGTCTCGATTTTTTTTTTCCAGATCTTTCATTTAAGTGACGGTACTTCAAAGTGAATATGGGTACTCTCAACTCCTCATATCTTAAAAAAGAAAAAAAAGGAAGAATTAATGGGACTGGAAATTTTAAAACAACAGATGTACTAAAAGTGTGATTAGTGCCTGAGTTAGACATATGGGGGAGTGCCACCACTTTATGTAGCTTTGGCTGAGCGCTGATCGTATCGTAGAGGAACTGGAGCCCCAGAGCCACGCTCAGACCATCTCTAGGAAATGACTGCTGATTTCCCTTGGAGTGCAAGAGATAAGGAGCTGTTTCTCTCTAAACATAGCTCTCTGACTGATTTGTGGTTAACGGAGAAGGCAATGGCAAGCCACTCCAGTACTATTGCCTAGAAAATCCCATGGATGGAGGAGCCTGGTAGGCTGCAGTCCGTGGGGTCGCTAAGGGTCGGACACGACTGAGCGACTTCACTTTCACTTTTCACTTTCCACTTTCACACATTGGAGAAGGAAATGGCAACCCACTCCAGTGTTCTTGCCTGGAGAATCCCAGGGACGGGGGAGCCTGGTGGGCTTCCGTCTATGGGGTCACACAGAGTCAGACACGACTGAAGTGACTTAGCAGCAGCAGCAGCAGCAGATGCACTGCTAAGAATTATGGGTAATTCATTGAAGGATGAATATTGAAACGTGCTGTGTGGTGAGGGAGGAAATCTTGCTCCCAAACCCTGGCTCCGTTACTCTGAAGGAGTAGAGAGGGACCAGCTCTCTACATCCTCCACTAAGGGGCCGACACACGTGAGCTGAACTCACGTTCAAGGTCAGAATCCAAGGTCAGAAAGAGACTCCCAATAGTACCACTTGGGCTAAAGTGACATTTCTTCCATCTGGCCTGTTTTTTTTATTTGTCCTCCACAGAGCTACATACTTCAGTCATGACGCCTTAAACAAGAAAATAACTTCTTCAGACAGTGGCTGAGATAAGAAAGACAAGGCAAAGCTTAGTCGCGAGTACAATGGTGTGCATGTTGATATCACTGAGTTATGAACTATTTCCTTTTAATCCAGTTTCAAAAGATAACTTCCTCCATATGCAATTAATTCCACATATAACTACAAGGAACTGCATATTTTCGAACAGTTGTGTCATCATTATGAGTGTTTAAACAATCTCTGTGGTCTTTTTCCCACAAACTGATTTAACATGTATATAAAGAGGCTTTTGGAATGAGCACTTTACATTTGCTTCTCAAACTTCAGCGTCTGTTTTTAGTAAATATTGAAGATGAAACTTCCCCCATTCATGCCTGGAGCACTGGCCAATTGCAACTCAGGAATGCAGTTCTTGGGCTTTTCATGAATAAAATTCTCTGGTTGTGAACCTAGTCTTTCTCAGGCTGTGTCAATAGGACCAAAACTGAATGGGTGTGGAATAAAGTACTCATGACAGTTGGCTGAGCTGGCCACAGATTATCCCGATTAATAGCAAGAGAGTATGAGCCACACAGACCTGTTCAAGTCCTGACTCTGTGCTATCGATGGGGGACTATGTATCCCAAGGTGTGTCCATAGTGGTCCCAGTTCACTCTTACTGCTCCAGTGTAACTATAAATAGTGGCCCTTTCAAAAATGTCCCAGTTCGGGACACTCCTAGTGGTCCAGTGGTTGGGAATCTGTCTGCCAGTGCAGGGAAGATGGGTTTGATCCCTGGTCTGGGAAGATCCCAGATGCTGCAGGGCAACTAAGCCCTGCGTGGGCCGCAACTGAAGTCTGAACACCCTAGAGCCTGTGCTCCGAGAGAGAAGCCACCTCAATGAGAAGCCTGTACATTGCAAATAGAGGGTAATCCCTTCTCATCGCAACTAGAGAAGGTCTGCACACAGCAACAAAGACATAAAAAATGTCCAAGTTTAAGCTAGAATGTATATGATCACCCTTCTATTGGAAACACCCCCTTTAGGTCTCTGCATTCTTGCTTTTGCTGAGTGCAGCAATACGTGTTGGGGTTTCCCAGGCGCTGGTAGTAAAGAATCTCCCTGCCAATGAGGAGATACAAGAGATGTGGGCTCTATCCCTGGGTCAGGAAGATCCCCGGGAGTAGGAAATGGCAACACCCTCCAGTATTCTTGCTTGGGAAATTCCATATACAGAGGAACCTGGTGGCCTGCAGTCCACGGGGCCACAAAGAGTCAGACACAACTGAGTGACTAAGCACAATATGTGCTGGGTCCTAGAGATCCATTTTATTGGCCAAAATCATCAAAACTGATCATGAAAATTACTTAGAGTTAATTAAAACACAACTATACATGTAACGGAGAAGGAAATGGCAACCCACTCCAGTGTTCTTGCCTGGAGAATCCCAGGGATGGCGGAGCCTGGTGGGCTGTCGTCTATGGGGTCGCACAGAGTCGGACACGACTGAAGTGACTTAGCAGCAGCATACATGTAACAATAATTTGACAGATTAAGGTGTCAGTTTTCTCCCCACATATTTGTTTTGTCTTTTCTCATTTCAAGTAGGAACCAGTCCCTCCGGTGCTTCCTTGCCTCAGTGGTTTTTGCAGGATGGAAGACAGAAGCCCCTGAAAAGTCTGTGGTTCTTCCTATTTTTTTGTAAATGCCTACAGCCATTGAGAAAATAACATGTCCTCCAGACTCTAAGGAAGAGGAATGAAGCACTGGATGACAGAGAGTCAGAGACAGAAGTTCTTCTTAAGGTGGTAGAAGGAAACAGGATGGCAGGCTGTGCTGGGAAGGTGAGCAGAGGAGGTGGTGACTTAAACCCACAGCAGGATCAGCTATGTAATTTGGGGGATCCAGTGCAAAATGAAACATGGCGGTCCTTGTCCAAATTTCAAGATGGCAACCACAGAGCATTAAAACAAATTCAGGGCTCTTCTGAGTTCAGGGCCCTGTGAAATGACACAGTCACATGGCCACCATGCAGCTAGCCCCGCCCAGAGGAGATGACTTCTTGATGTGCCTAGAGGGAGGTACCCACTGCAAAGCCCCCTACTCACAAATGGCACCACAAAAACGCAGGGCCCCAGTGTGAGCATCACAGAGTGATGTCAGTGATACCTTAAAAGACTGGAGATCAGAGGCCCTTCCTCAGTTGTCTTCACTGCAAGTAAACCCTCTGGTTTCTGGTGTGACTCTTGGAAGGAGATGGGGTTCCTGACAAGGATGAGATAGACATTCTTGCCGTCTTAGAGGAAGCATGGCAGTTGAGAGTCAGAAAACTAACCCAATTTAAAGAAATAAAGAAACTGATACGTTTTGCACACGTCAATTTGCGTACTAAAATTTATTTTACATATGCTTTTACAAATATTTAAGTTTATAAAACCAAATGTTTAATATAAGATCCACATTGTAAATATTCCTTTGAAAGTTTTTTATGCATGGACTAGAATGACTCGGCTTCTTAAAATATAAGCCCATAAAGTGGAGGAAGATGCCTACTTTCTTGGTGATCCTCCCTGAAATACCCACAGGCTTCTTTCACCACAGCAAGGACCTTTGATCTGCATTTAAAATTCAGATTGTTTGTCTCAAACATTTTCCTTATCCATTTCATGTGCAAAAATGCTCTGAGTGTCACTGAAGGGTAGTTTCTATGGAATGAGAAGTTCATGGTTTGGGTTCACTGATAGCATATGTGAACATCTTATTTATGGCAGTAAATTTTTTTTTCTAAAAAGTTGTAATTCTCTGTAATAGTGTGTGATATTTGAGCAAGTTACTTGATCTGCTGTCCTTATCTGTAAAATGAAAATCATACTCACTTCTTGGGATGTTGTCAGGACTCAAGTCAGATGACAGAATCAGCACCCAGCATATATGAAATGCTAAATGGTTGCTGAATCTTGGACATGACTCTGCCATGTTAATCACACCATAGGGAGACAGTTTCTAGTTTATGGGTTACATCAAGCTTTTTGTTGTGTTATTTTTTCCTGGTTGTAAATGATAGAATTTCTATCCACCATGCTGCTGCTGCTAAGTCGCTTCAGTCGTGTCCAACTCTGTGTGACCCCATAGACGGCAGCCCACCAGGCTCCCCCGTCCCTGGGATTCTCCAGTCAAGAACACTGGAGTGGGTTGCCATTTCCTTCTCCAATGCAGGAAAGTGAAAAGTGAGAGTGAAGTCGCTCAGTCGTGTCCGATTCTTCGCAACCCCATGGACTGCAGCCCACCAGGCTCCTCCTTCCACGGGATTTTCTAGGCAGGAGTACTGGAGTGGGGTGCCATTGCCTTCTCCACCATGAAGTTCTGGACATTTTTGCATTTTAACATTAAGATAACTGTCTTCTCCCCCAAAATACAAGTTAGCACCAATCTCCTCGGATGCCTGTGGACCACAGCATAGATTATTTCATACCTCTGCCAGATCCTTTTGGCCTTGGGCAGATATTGAATCATTGAGGATTAGAATCAAAAAGGAATAGAGATCATAGCATTCAGTAGTGACTTACAAACTCCTGGGGGCGCCCAAGGGGCTCTCAAGTACATGTGGTCCCCAACACCTCCTCCTTACTTGCCAGAGGAAACTCCAAATGTATCTGTTTTATATATTGTCCATCTAAGTAAGAGTTTATTTAACAAAAGGGCACAGCTAAAAAAATAAAAATAAAAAGACCCTTTGAATATAGCAGATCTGGTCCAACCCCTGCAGTTTAGAGCTGATGGAATTTAGAACTAGAAGACTGTTTTAACCAATATCACCCAGCCAGTTTGTTGTAGAGCCAGGAGTATACCAAGGTCAGCTCCCAAGCCCATGCAGTTTTCATTCTAGCAGGCTGCCTCTTGAGGAAAGATGGAGCTGACACCACAGATGTTGTAGGGTCAAGATTTACATCTTACAAATCAGACGTACCGAAACAGTAACTTATTTGTTTTCTATAACTGATTTAATCTTACTCCAAAGCTCTCAGTCCTACAGACAGCAGAAATAAACTTGCTGAATAGCCTCTTCCAGGGTGAAAAAAAGAAGCGGTGCTGAATTCACGCAGTTCAGCCATTGAAATTTCCTATCAGAGCCAATTCTCTGCCTTCTAAGCTTCTCCCTCCTTCGTTCTCAAGATGGCATCTGGATGAAGGAGAAGTTTATGGGCCCTCATGGAGCCGAAGCAGGGATGTGTAACTCACAGGTTGTCTTTCTCTGTAGGCTCCTGATATTCTACAGCTGAGGTATGAGTCTTAGTCTCTGGGCATCAGCCTCTTTGGGCATGTAACCTTCCTACATGTGCTGTGTAAGTGTTTGCAGCTGGTGTAATTTGCGGTCTGCTCTCTCTGCATGGGCAATCTATGGTGATAGCTCCCAGGGAGCTAGGCCATCTCTCCCTGGGAAAATTCTAACCAGGGTACCAGTGCCATGGGAAGGCCATCATCCGAGAGGAACTGACTGCTGTTCACGGAAGCTCTTCTTTATCAGACACCTAAACAACTGAAAATTAACTAGAGTTTTGAATACCTTCTTAACTTTTTTGTTGAAGTAAAAAAATTTAAAGCAGGCACAAAATTACTTTTAAACCTTGGTCTTCTTGTTAAAGACAGCAGGGTAAAAACACATTAGCCGTTTCTCTTCCTAAAAATCCACTGAAAACCATAAATGGAACAAAAATAGAAGGAAAAAAATCTTCCTATCATGAATGAAGCAAGGAAACAGTTACAATCCCAAACCACAAACTATGAAGAACACCTGCCAAATATTATGGGCATGGATGGAGCTGAAGGAGGCCCTTAATGCTGACAAATGCCTCCTTGGATCTCAGACAGGATCTATATTTCTCTAAAATTAAGTGAGGCAGCCCTAAGAAGTCAAACCAATGATCCTTTGCTTAAAGAGAGGAAGTTAAAGATATGAGAGGAGAAATAGGGATTGCCCTGAAGAGATACTGAGTTTTCGAGGCTACAAATTTTTCGCTTCTTTGTACTCTTCTGAATTTGGGGGCACATTTGTATAAGTAGTTCTGACCAAAACAATAGCCATTCTAACAGTACGTAAAAGCCAAAAAGAAAACAACAAAAAACCAATGCAACTGGTTATTGATTTTGTGTGAGGGGGTTCATGGATAATTCTACCGCAGAATTCTTCTTCGGGTATAGTCTTTATTATACTATTTTAATAGGTTATTGAGTGTAAAAAGATAAATCAGACCCAGAATCTGGAAGAAGAGGGGAAAATAAAGGCCAAATTGTTCTGCATTCAAATATGGGCATAATTAGTAGGGTCTGTTTGAGCCGATTACTCCTGAGAAGTAAGCAGGAAGAGAAGGAGTGAGGGACCCAAGAAACAATGGGAGGGGAGGAGGGAAGTTAGTATTAGAACCTGAATTAGTTGAAATGGCCAAGTCTCTCTAGCCTTGAGAATGCTGAGGTTTTAAGTTATTTACATTGCTTTGAAAAAGGCTTGGCTTCCCTCTGCCTTCTGCTATACCCACAAAGGTCTTGGTTTTTATTTACTTATTAGATTGAGTCGGTTGATTGGTTGGGGAGATATTAAGGGAACCAAAGGAATGAGACAGCTCTTCCATGTTGGAGATGATCAGCAGAAGCAGAAGCTGAAAATCAGAGCTCATTAGGGGAACCACAGGCCCCTCCTACCTCCACCCCTAGCACATCCACTGCCTAGTTCAACTCCTTCCCCACAGCTTCAAAGGGGATTGAGCCACTTTCATATGTACCTCATCTGTCCTCTAAATTAACTATGCCATAAGATTTGGGTTAGAAAGGAAAAAGATGGGGCCACTTTGATAGAGTCCAAGTAGGAGGGCATGATAAGAAAGCAGCAGAGAGGGGCAAACAGAACAGAGAGATCAACATGGTTTCTGTTCACAGGTGACTGTTCCACATCTTGAATGGCCACTCGTATCCTGTCTACATGTGTGCGTGCTCAGGTGCTTCAGTTGTGTCTGACTCTTTGAGACCAGACCTTGTGGACTATAGCTCGCCAGGCTCCTCTGTCCATGGGATTCTCCAGACAAGAAAACTGGAGTGGGTTGCCATGTCGTCCTCCTCCAGAAGATCTTTCCAACCTGGGGACTGAACCCACATCTCCTGCATTGGCAGAGAATTCTTTTACCCACAGAGCCACCTGGGAATCCTCATCTTATCTACACCCACCCTAGTTCTCTCTAGACCATTTCTCATCAACCACATGTTAAGCAAATCCAACAGATGGGAAAGAGGATAACACAATGATTCTTACCATTAATGTATCTGAAGCCCCTTCTAGAACTCAGTCCTTGTTAATGTAACCGAACAATATTTTAAGTCCAGAACACATTCCTTCTCATCCTAGGGTCTTTCTTCCTCTGATGAATCTTCTATTTAAAATAGTAAGGACATCTAATAATACTTTTTTAAAAACTGTTACTTACTGAAAGCTGAAATCTCAAAGACAAGTCATCTCCCAACACACTTGTTTTACAATGGTGGAGAAGAGACAGGATAACCAAAACTTATGAAACCTTCAGTTTAAAAAATAGAAGAGTAAGAATTACTCAGAGGTCATTGTGTGCATGCTCACTTGCTTCAGTCGGGTCTGACTCTTTGTAACCCTATTGACTGTAGCCTGCCAGGTCCTCTGGCCAGGCAAGAATACTGGAGTGGGTTGCCATGCCTCTCCAGGGGATCTTACTGACCTAGGGATCAAAGCCACATCTCCAGCATCCTCTGCATCACAGGTGGATTCTTTACCTCTGAGCCACCAGGGAAGACCTCAGTGGTATTAAGCAATAGCAAATACCAGATCCTGCTGAATAGAGAGAGCAATGGCTCCCAGTCCAGGCACTTACTTGGCTGGTGATTCTAGAAGCTGCCCTCTAGGGTAATCTTTTTGCAAATTATCCCACATGAATTCATCCTGGGTAAATAATAAAGGGCTTCCCTGGTGGATCCATGGTAAAGAATCCACCTGCCAATGCAGAAGATGCCCTGAAGAAGGAAATGGCTTCTAACCCACTCCAGTATTCTTGCCTGGGAAATCCCATGGACAGAGGAACCTGGCAGGCTACAGTCCGTGGGGCTGCAAAGAGTCAGACATGACTCAGCAACTGAACAGCAACAACGAGAAATAAAGAACATAGCTTTCATGGGGGATGTATAGATTTCATAGACTTCTTCCTGTTGGTGTGGACCTAGAGGCCTGGGATTTTTTTCAAGATAAAATCATAGGTGTTTGCCAGGCAGTCTTGAAGCATCTTTGACAATGTGGTTTCCGAAAAATCTCAGTTGGCTTCTTTTCTCCTTATTTCTCGTCAGTGGCAAGTACATGTAGACAATGGCCAAAGATCCTGTGTGAACAGTCTTTAAACTCACAGATTTCTTCCTTTTCCTTCTGACATTAGTCATCTGTCCTTTCCTAGTCCTTCTTCAATGCCCACTTATTCAAATCAATTTGAAATCATAGCTTCCTATGGTGAGACATTCCCTGAACTGGAAGTTTTCCAATGAGTCTGCACAAGGTGTCTTACAGAAAGCTGTTAATTAATGGGAGAAAAAGCATGAGGTCTTACTAAGGTTTAGACTACTTTGGAGTCATGGTTTCTAATTGCTTCTTTGGGGCATGAAGAAGCAGTTCTCTTTGTCACCTTTGAAAGCTCCACATCACAAGGCTCTATCCAGGTTGCGGTCACAGTCAGAGGGCCCCTGCAGTATCAGCTAATCTTAGTCCGTGATGCATGACAAAGACACCTTGCATCCTCTGCCCAATTACACCCCTCACCCCTAAGCCCAATCCACAGTTCAGAGTCTGATAGATCCTGCTTTCATGGACCAAATTTTTTTAAATTAGTTTCCTTCTTTCTTTTCTCTTCTTTTGTTCTTTCTTTTTTTTTTAAGTTGCAAACTATAGAATCCATTCACACTGGTTTAAGCAGCAATTATTAAGAGTTATTTGTAGCTCGGTGACTCTTTGGGAGGTCTGGAGGAAAAGAAGCACAAGGCTAGGCTCCTCAGAACACAGAAGTGACCTGATGAGGATGCTCCTGCCACCACTGCTCTTTGCTGCCACTTTTACCTGCAACACGGATGTGCAGTGCTCAGAATCGACTGTTTCCTTCAGTGGCTGACATCCAAACCAGAGTCTAATGCGGGTGCTCTTGACTGGTGAATCTCAGGGTGCATGCTTGCTCCCTAGCTGTGAGAGATGCTGGGAATTTCTTTCCTGGGAAAGGAAGACTAACAATGAGGGAAACGATGAACACCATAGAGCAAGGGTTTAACAGAATGACAGGTACCTACGAAAGAAGACTTTTTCCTTTTGTTTTGTTTTCTGGCTCTGCTGGGTCTTCACTGCTGCACTCCAGTTTTCTCTAGTTGCAGCGAGTAGGGGCTCCTCTTTGTGGCGGAGCATGGGCGTCTCACTGTGGTGGCTCCTCTCGTTGTGGTGCACAGGCCCTAGAGCACTCAGGCTTCAGCAGATGTGGCGCACGGGCTTAGCTGCCCTGTGGTATGTGGGACCTTCCCAGAACAGGCGTCGAACCACTGTCCCCTACACCGGCCCACAGATTCTTAACCAGTGGACCACCAGAGACGCCCCAAGAAGACTTTTTCCTAATGAGCAATTTGCTCCTAACAGTCCCTGAAAGAGTCAAGCTTTAGGGACATTACATATTATAGAAAGTGATGGTGGAGTCGGAGGCTGCAACAGGGTTTGGTTGAAGACCTGTGGAGGGTAGATCTCTGGGTTTCCTCATCCACGCCTATGCAGCCAGGCATTTATACTTCCACCTGTTCCTCCCTCCGCTCTGCTTAGAGGACTAGAAGTTTCTTCTCTGTTCAAGCTCCAGATTCAGTATTCCAGGCCTCAGGGAGGGTAGGGACAAGGTGCTGGCCTAAAAAAAATTAAATTCTGCTTGCTTTCTAAGTGTGGAAATAACCTGCTTTCAAAACCCCAAGTGATGCTTTCAACGATCTCTAACTATACCCTGGCAGCAGGCATTCTGGGAAACTTCACTCAGTCCCAGATATTTTTGTTGTGTTGGGAAAGGAGAATGGGTTGTGCTGACCATCTACTTCCATGCTCAGAACATGTTGGGAAGGTGGCCTTATCCTCTTCTCTTCTCCCCAGAATCTTTTTGTTGTTGTTGTTAGTCCTGCTATTTCATTTCTCAGCATCCTATGAGGCTCCCAAGAATGTCCTGGACAAGTTGAGGGATAGGGTGAGTCTTAATCATCTCTAGTTTAAGAAATGAGAGAGATGGTGTCTGAGTTATATTTGGTTTTGTTTCCACCACAGGTGACCTGGACATCATAGAAAGACACAGCTAGATGATCAAGCACAATATCTAATAGCTAAAACAAGCATATTTTTATTCCTAACTAAAATTTTGACTTTTATGGTAGAGAAAAGATGGCTTTCCCAAGTTCAAGTGCCTGGGAGGCTGACGCCACATGCCATCTGCTGGTGTTAGGCTGCATCGCTCCACAGTGACTCCAGAGGCCAAGAAAGAACAAAGGGAACCCTCATCTCCTCTAGAGAGAGGGGCTCCCATGGGTCCCCTGCTGCAGGCTTTAGACATGAACAAGTCCAGACCACGACCTTGAGAAGAATGAGGAAAATAAGGACTATTCTACTTTGGCATGTATCTCAAAATTATCATCATTCACGTAAAGTTCATAATCACAAAGACTTTCCTACTTATTTTCTCAGGTGTTTCAAAGCTTTGACATGGGATGAAAATATCACTCCTAGAGGCATAAATTAGACTGATTCAGAGTGCCCTGGTTTTCTCAACAACCCTCCTCTCAAAGATTATGGAATCTTCTTAAGGAATCGAGTCACAGTCTCTGCACCAGCCCCAAGTGTGGCCAGATTTCGTCCCACTTGACAATCTTCCCTGGGCTCCAATCTCTGTTCACTGCCAGGGCTGCGGGGAGGCAGGATGCAACAGCTGCCAGACAGCAGATAACGCAACTCACACCTTTTTCCATAGAAAATGTCACTAAATAGTCTTAACTAATGGATGCCAATTTTACTTTTTCCCTTGTTCCTTGTATTAATCAAAGTTAGATTATTTGTGCAACACAGGTCTGGCTGTCTCCATGGTGTGCCTGGTATGGAGGACCCCAGAAATGACCTTGAATGGAGATAGAAGATTTACTTTCAGGGATTACTCCTCACCTTTTATAAACCAAAACACACACGAACAAGTTTCCCTCACAGGGAACGCATTCATATTTGAAGCAACAATTCAGTCAAATGAGTGCCAGGCAAATAACACGGTTATCTTTACATATTAAAATTACACTTAAGTGCAACCACTGTTTGCAAGTTGTAGCACCAAATAGTATTTTCATAGAGCCTGTGATTCCAGAAGCCAGGTCCATCAGGCTAGAAATGGAGAAAGTTTCTGAGTCTTACTCATCCTGGGCACTTTGACAGCACACGTGCACTGGCTGGTATAGAACTAAAATATCCAATGGATTCTTTCCCTGACGTTTTGCACAATGAATACAGTGAGCTACTGATTGATGACACAATTGACTTGGCACAGGCCTTGACTGTTCCCTGAAAGGACAGGAGGGTCTAGATAACCAGAAGGCTTGGGAGTTGGTGGAGAGGGCAATGGAGTGCAGGTGGTAGTATATGGGTCGTTTCCAATCCTCCGCAAGTCACTGATGGAACTTTCCACTGGCCAGGATCTTTGTTCTACCCTGAATATATGGCCACCCTAATGGCCAAGAAGTAGATCCCAAATTTTTAGGTCAGGTTTTACATTTACATTTCAGCCTCCAGGTACAGGGAGAAATTGATAGGTGAGGGGAGAGGTCTTGGAATGAGTTTGGATATCCTGAAAGCTGAGTTCCAGACCCAGGGTTGCCAACAATTAGCTGAGACCTTTGAAAGTCAATTTACCTTCCCAAGCTTCCATTTTCTAATCTTCCAATCCCTACTCTTACTTTCTTTTCATTTCTCCCTGCCTACCCCTTTCCTCTTTACAAACTGGGTAAGGGAATGGGGAGCAGCAGCAGTTTCGTGAGCTCCCACCTTGATGGAGGGAGCCCTTAGCTCATGTTCCGTGGAGCAACTTTGAAATACACATGCCTGGCCCTCCCCATCCCTGAGTTATGGCCAGCCCATCATTTGTCCCCTCCTTTCTCACAGTTTTCCTTTCTGCCTCCCTTGTTTTCCTTCCTCTCCCTCTCTGTCTATATCAGCAACCTCCTTTTCCTAGTATCTAACCAATCTTCCAATTCCGTTTCACTTCATTGGGCTAAGAGGCTATGCTCCCCTGGCAATGTGTTATTTCTTTTAAAAAATATTGTGTGTATGGGTAGCTGGACTTACTGCAGAAATGTTATAAGGTGTAGAAAAGCACATACTCATAATGATGACGAGGAGAAGGAAGACAGCTAAGTTCATGAGCGCTTGCTCTTCGCCAGGCAAAACTGTGTATTCATTCATTCATTTAACACTTCACAAACCCTACAAGATAGGTACTATTATTATCTCCATTTTGCAGAAAAAGAAACAGTAGCACAGAGAAGATAAGTGACATAAAAGAGAAAGCTAAGGGACTTCCCTTGTGGTCCAGTGATTAAGAATCTGCCCTGCAGTACAGGGAACAAGGGTTCAATCCTTGGTCTGGGAACTAAGATCCCACATGCCATGGAGCAACTAAACCTATGCACTGCAACTATGGAGTCCACGCACCACAGGGAAGTTCCCACAACCAAACAAATAAATGTTTTAAAAAGAAAGAGGGAGAAAGCTAAAAATTACCCATAAGGTCATGCTGAGAATAACTATGCATAACCAACATGGAATCCCTATTTCTGAATGAATGGAAGGCCAGTTGCCTCAAGCATGCATTTATTCTTTCAAACACCATTTTGCCACAACTGCTCTGGGGCCAGTGGTGGATTGAAGGATTTTTTTCTGGTAACTGCTTTTGAAGTATGGCCTTCTGTCAAGGAACGCAGGGGGAACTTCCGGTCAGTGGAAGAAGTAGGCTGAAATCTACCACCCATCCTACATCCTTATTCCCAGATCCAGCCATACCAGAAACAAAAATCCAAACAAGAACCTAAGGTTTTGTCAAGAGCCAGCTTTGGAAGTGAGCGTATTAAAAATAAAACCCCCAAAGCAGCCGCTACTTCTGCTTGGAACCAGTCATTTCAATGACTGACACATGTCCTAGAGGAACAAGTGTCATCTTACTAATGGGCTCTCATTAGTACTGGCAGCAACTATAAAACACATACACACCATGCACGTTTAATGACATGGGAAAATGCTCATGATGTATTAGAGGAGAAAAGAAAACCACAAAACAGAATGTGTGTGTGGTGTGATGGCAAACATTGTTCCAAAAAAAAAAAAAAAGGGCCCATATGCATTGAAAAAGTACAGGAAATTTTTTTTCGGAAAACAAACAACTTAGTAATCCTGCCTAAAGAAAGTTTATAGGAGATTTTCTTTTCTTTCAGTTCCCCAAATTTCCACAAAGAACATGTATAGAAAAGAAAGTCAATAATATTTTTTTAAAGTTGTACAAGTTGATTAACAGCTGAAAGTCAACAAATTATATTCAGGTGTAACTCAGAGATTAAAAAGAACCCTTTAAACTCTGAATTGTATTTTAAAAGGGAAGAAAAATAATATTTACTTGCTAAGCATTTTGTCCTACATGACGTTTATGGGTTAGAATGCCTAACTTCAGCTTATTCCCAAACTTGCACTGTTCTCTAGGACAATGGAGTTCCACCATCTCATTTTCTAACACAAGCATAATAACATACATTCATCTGTAGCTCTTTGAACCAATGGTGGAGAGTCAGAATAGGAAGGGAGGCAGGAGGTGCATCTCAGAATATGCTGAAGGCTCCTAGGTAATTGGGATCTGTTCTTACTCCACCCTCTGTACTCTAAGAGTGCAGTATTATAGGTGGTGGTGGGGCACTGAGTCAGCAGCCTGATTACAGCATAGTGAGAAGGCCCATCACAGCAGCAGAATACCTCTCCAAAGACATCCTTTGGCTTAAGATTCTTTGTGCCTTTAACTAAAATGCAAATGTCTCTGAGTACAAAATCACTTTACACCGTATCAATCCTGAGGATAAGTGGTTGTCCACTTCACTCCCAAGTGGACAAGAAGATGATTCTGAACACCCAGAGAAAGATACACAGAAGGCAGGAAGGGCATAGAAAAACCACTAGAATCTCCATGCCCTTCTTCATGGTCCTGCCTGCCAATGGCTGGCCTTGATTATAATATTTAGGTTTCTGTGTTTATAGCCTGTCAAGGGAAAGCAGAATATCACATTCTATCAAGTCACTTGAAAAGAACCACTGATTTACAACTCCAAGGCACTAACGGAGTGTTTGATTTAAAGGAGTGTATCTATGTAACTGTAATAAACACACCACACTCCAGAAAGTCTGCAGATAGCTTTTCTCTGAGTAAATGGCAAAGAAGAACCAGAATTTGTTTATATTTCTTCCCTTTCCTACGGGTTATCAGGGCCTTTTTCATCACCTTAGAGGAAAAACAAATGATCAAAAGATGGATGACCCCTCATCCCTTCCATATCTACTTGGTATGTCAAAAAGCTTTCTAGCAAGTCACTGGCAAGCTAATTATTTTCCTCTAATCAATCAGCTATTTTAATGATGTGGGACACTCCTAATCTATCAGTACCATTAAGATAAGTCTGCTGTGTTGGTCTGCAGCTAGGTTACAGACGCTTCACTAGCCAGCGTGGACCCTCCAAAAATCAAACTCCTGATGTTCTGGGGTATACATCCAGGGCCTCAAGGAAGAAGAAAATCAGACCTGGACTCAATGTCTAGGTGGAACTGATTTGAGGAATTACTGAAATGCAAGGCTGCCCCCAAAGCCTACCACAGAACTTGAAATTTCCACTCATTCCTCTTGAGTTTTTTCTTGATTTTCATAAGTCATTGTTAAAATTTGAAAAACAAACTTCCTTGACCACAGCTAGGTGTTAGCATCAGAAATCTTTTGTCAGGACAACTGTCTTTAGCAGAGACCAAAGACGCAAACAGAAAGCTCTGGAATAAAGTCTAGTGTGCCAGCTCCACCGTTGAAGGTAGATAAGAACAAAGTGGGAGAACAGGAGGGTCCTTCGGAAGGGGGTGGGAGAAAGAGCATTAGAGGAAGCCACGAAACCCTGACCTGAGTACATGAGCATAAACTGAGTTTGGCTGCTCAGGAGGCCTCCAGCCGGCCCTCCAGCCCCTCAGGTACTAAGCAGGGTCGGCCCCTCATTCTCAAGGACCCGAGGTCACAGCTGTGGGCCGAGCAGAGGTCCCCCCGTGGCCGGCAGGGAAAGCGGGCAGGGGAAGAAGGACTGGCTGCGGCCTTCCCGACAGCCTCGCCCCGGGTGGCCTCTCCTGCTTCTCCTCACTTTCCCTGTGGCTTCCGAGGCACCTCCAGCAATCTCAGGGAATCAGACGGGGCAGTCGCTGGTCCCGGTCTCCGCAGCTGACAGTGGCCCCAGCCAGATGCTACGCCGGAAGCCTTCACACCCCTCTCCCATTAGGCAGCAATGGCGCCCGGGCCGCAGGGGGAGGGGCGCCGGGCAGCCGGGCCCCAGCTGGCAAGCAGCTTTTGTTCTGGATGACTTCAGCTTGAAAATCTGCCTTGAGAATGTTCTCCTCTCAAAGGAAGGGGAAACCCTAGCGAGGCATGGACACAGGCGGCTTTCACCTCTGAATGGGGCTGGGTGGGGGGTGGGGCGTGGGGGAGGGGTGGCCCATCCTCTCTGTTCATAGACAGCCCTTTGTTCGGCAGGAGAAGCGGACTTCGGACACCACCAGCAGCTCTGCCGCTTGGCAGGAGCCACCAGGACTGGCCGGCTTCCCCCGTACCCCTTCTCTTTCTATGGAGTGTATAAAAATCTGTAGGTTCCTCACAAGTGTGTATCATGTGACTATGGCATTCCAGATGCTGGTGCTGGAGGGCAAAGAGGAATAAACCCTGCTTCCTGTCCTCAGAGAGTTCACTCCGGGGGAGAGGGGTCCAGAAATATAAACCTGCAATCCCAGTATGGTGTCATAAACACAAATAGAGATCTATATGGGTAGCCAGGAGACACAAGAGAGAGGAGAGAGTGCATAACGGAAGAAGAAAGGGTGGTGTTGGGTCTTGAAGCAGAATAAATAGGAGCTTAGAGATCAGGTGAGGGTAAAAGACCGTCCTGACAGAAGGACCTGAGTGTGCAAAGGCCCTGGGGCCCAGGGAAATTGTGGCCTATATCATTGCCTGTGTGCTCAGTAAGAATTAAGAGGAAAAGAAATTTAAACACTAATTTATCCCTTTGACAGATACTTGTTAGTTGCCATCATATGTTTCCGTATGAGTGGTAAAGAGCCTTCCCACCAATGCAGGAGAGGCAAGAAGAGCAGGTTCGATCCCTGGATGGGGAAGATCCCCTGGAGAAGGAAATGGCAACCTGTTTCAGTATTCTTGCCTGGACAATGTCATGGACAGAGGAGCCTGGTGGGCTGCAGTCCATAGGGTCACGAAGAGTCAGACATGACTTAGAGACTGAGCACACACACATAGTATGTTTCAAGCACTAGCGTATGGTGAGTAAACATAAGTGGATTTGGTTCTCCTGGATTTTAAGGTTTAGTCATGCAAATAGACAACAAGCAGATAAGCAAGTACATAAATTACAGACAAGAACAGCAACTTTGAAGAAAGTACCTAGACTTCTACAGGATAAAGAAAGCAGGAGTAGGTTTGCTTTAAGTGAGATGCTAGGGAGGACTCTTGGAGTTATGGGGGAGAATCATCCAGAGGAGAAAGAGCCTATGCAAAGGTCCTGTGGCAGAAAGAAGCTTGAGAATATGGGAAAGTCAACAAGGCCAGTATGAATGAAAGGCAGGGACAGAAGGAAAGGGTGGGAGACAACTTTGACGAGATCTGAGGGCCCAGATCATGAAGGGTCTTTTGGGTCAAAACAAAGGGTTTGTGGTTTCTTCCAAGTGCAAGGAGAAGGCACAGAATAATGTTAAACAGGAAAGAGACATAATCTGAATTTAGCTGGTAAAAAAAAACAACAAAACAAAATCAAGAATGAAAATTAGGAGGTCAATAAGAAAGTCTTTGCCAATGGTCCAGTAAGTGTCTGGAAGAAATGGATGAACTTATGATATTAATCTGTCATTTTGTTTGTCTTTCCTGTCTCACAATACTTCCTGTCTTTTGAATGGCAGAATTTAAGCACCTCTGAGAATAGTCTTATATTCCATTTGCCTTTATCATTCCATGTAACAAGTGTTTGACACATGTCCTTGATCTAGCAAAGAAAGACTCCGGTCCAGTGGCCTTTCATCCTGAGACTCTGGGAGCTTCTCTGGCCTCCTTTGTCCATTTTCCGTGTCCAGTCCTGTCCAGAATACCTGCCTCAGGCTGATTTTAGAGAACTGGGCCTGAAGAAGAGAAGCTGAGGCCAGTCTCCCTCCTCCCAAACACAGTCTTCACTAAATCCTGTTCTTCCATAGTGTTTTCTTGCTTCCTGGGATCTGGGGAGAAGATGCTCTCATGGCCAGCCTGTAGCAGGTATTGCTGCAGGTGACACCCTTGGCATCTTTCTGGGCTACGTTACATTCCTTTGTCTCCACCTGTGACTTTGAGGTCTGTCAGATTATCCCACTACTGCGGCTCTAGGAGAGGAAGAGCATATGCACAGGAGAAGATAAAAATGCTCAGGTTGGCTTATAGTTTAGAACCTGCCTGCTTCCAAAAATTCTTGAGAGAAGCCTAAGTCATACTTAGGATCCTTATTTAGTTTTTAAAAAGTCTTCACACAGCCTCTCCATTTTAGAAATATGAAGATTTATGTCATAGTCTCTTTTACCAAACTTCATCAGGCCTTCACTATGCTTTGCAGTAACTGGAACACAATTGGGCCACGTGTGCGTGTGTGTGTGCAATCTCCAATATGAAACAGTAGAATTTATAATGCACTTCCCCATGTATTTCTCAGTTAGTACTTACTGCAATCCCATTATACAGGTGAAAAACTGAGTCTCGGAGAGGTCAAGCTATTTGGTGAAGGGCATTCAACTTATAAATTCCAAGAAAGTAGAATCTGTGTCTGCACTGTTCTCTTTTAAATTTTCAGAACCTAGCACAGTGCCTGACACAGGGTAGATTTTTAATAAGTATTTGTTGAATTAATGATACCTTGACAAAGTTGAGATTAAAATTTGAAATTCCAGTGTCTCTATTCACTATGAATTGATTTCCTCTGATAACATATTGGGTTGATCTACAGAAATCTAAACAAACAAAATCACTTACTCAACTCTGTCTTGCAGCTTAGAAGCATTTTTGTGTAACACACATCAAAGTCCTGCCACATATTAGTGAGTTTACCTGTTTGGCATATTGTGGGTTGAATGAGGCCATTCAAGAGATTCTCAGAATAGGGTTTCTCACTGTGTACTGACTCTTTGACCCTTCAAGACTATTTGGTGGGCTTTGTATGACAAAATGGAGGTTTAATGTATAGTAAGTGTCTCTGATTGGGCTTCCATGTGATGCTAGTAGTAATCTGCCTGCCAATGCGGGAAACATAAGAGTTGTGGGTTTGATGCCTGGGTCGGGAAGACCCCCCTGGAGGAGGGAATGGCAATCCACTCCACTATTCTTGTCTGGAGAATCCCATGGACAGAGAAGACTACAGTCCATAGGGTTGCAAAGAGTTGGACATGACTGAAGCGATTTTGCACACCGGCACAAGTGTCTCTGATAAGGGCTTCCCAGGTGGCACTAGTGGTAAAGAACCCACCCGCCAATGCAGGAGATGTGAGAGACATGAGTTCCAACACGGGCTGGAAAGATCCCCTGGAGAAGGGCACGGCAACCCTCTCCAGTATTCTTGCCTAGAGAATCCCATGGATAGAGGAGCCTGGTGGGCTACAGTCCATAGCGGGTTGCAAAGAGTCAGACAGAACTGAAAGCGACTGAGAGCGAGAGTGCACACGCACACACACACACGCACACACACGCACACACACACGCACACACACGCACACACACGCACACACGCGCACACGCACGCGCACACACACGCACACAAACACACGTGTGTGTCTGATAAGCTCTATGCCCCCACAGTCTACATGGCTTCCAAGCAAGAAAGGAAAGACAGAAGGTCACAAGAAGTTTTGCTTCTCATTGCAGGGAAACAGCAAGAGCTTACTAGAATTTCTAACTGGCTTGGAATGTTAACAGGAAAACTTGGTCAAATAATTCTTCCAGATCCTTCTACTCAAGAAATCTCTGAGCAGCCTGCTGGTTAGTTGACTAGTTTTTCATTTATTTCTGAAGGGTGAGAGAAGGTTGATTGTACAACTTTGCTGATGTGTGGCTGGGAGCTGTCGGACACATTGCATCCAAATCTTGGCCTTCGGTACAAATATGATCTACTTCATGATTGAGTTGTCCTCAGAGAATTCTGAGTTCCCAAGCCATCTTTTTGCCCCTTTCCCCCACTAATATTCTTGGTAAATACAAATAGAGTGGTTTTATAAACACTCTTTTAATAAACTAGAGAAATGGAGCCAAGACTAGCATCCACAATCCTGCTTTCGGGAACAGGCCCCCTTCCCTCAGATCATTATTCCTTGTGAAAATACCACAATCAGTTCAACAGACTTGCTGGTGTGGTCGAATAAAATGGTAAAATACAAAATAAAAAACCTTTTGTATGGAGGAATGAATGAAGTAAAATAATTCTTCTGCCAGCTCAAATACATCTAAACATCTCTAGAGTTCCATGACCTTCAAAATAAAGATGAATTTGTAAAGATCAGCAGTGACAGCCTTGGGAAGTAGAGAAGGATAGCAGAGCCCAGCCAAGCTTTTAATGAAGAAAAAAGAATTCAACCACTGAGAATTCAGGGGCCCCAAATCTTGTATATAGCAATTGAATACAATGTAAGTTTCCCATATTCTCTGGCTACCACTATGCCCTCATATTAGAAAGGCCAAGTTTATTCACGAGAATGAAAATCATATGCTAACTATGTAAATTATGAAATAAAATATATAAAATTAAATTATGAAATAAAATATATAAAACATATATACACATGTAATGAAAAAGATATTTAATGAGATAATATACAATAAAAATGTTAATGTTTACATATACATACACATATAATATATGTATAATAGTTAAGCAAGAACTATTTTTTGAAAGCAAGAAATAATGATGGTAAATGTACATTTAACCCTTACCATGTGCCGGGCACTCCTCTCAGGATTTCATATATATTAACTCATTTGATGTTCCAAAAACTCTGTGAGGATACAATTATAATCTTCATTTTACAGTTGAGGAAACTAAGGCACAAAGAATTAAGTAGCTTGACCTGCAGCTAGTAAGTGGCAGAGCTATTTTAATTTCAAGTTGTCAGTATCTAGACTACTCAAAAACAAGAACTCAAAGTAGAAGTTGAGGACAGAATTTCCCATGGGCATCAGTTCAGTTCAGTCACTCAGTTATGTCCGACTCTTTGCAACCCCATGGACTACAGCACACCAGGCTTTCCTGTCCATCAACAACTCCTAGAGCCTACTCAAACTCATGTTCATTGCATCAGTGATGCCATCCAACCATCTCATCCTCTGTCATCCCCTTCTCCTCCCGTCTTCATTTTTTCCCAGCATCAGGGTCTTTTCCAATGAGTCAGTTATTCGCATCAGGTGGCCAAAGTATTGGATTTTCAGCTTCAACATCAGTCCTTCCAATGAATACTCAGGACTGATTTCCTTTAGGTTGGACTGGTTGGATCTCCTTGCAGTCCAAGGGACTCTCAAGAGTCTTCTCCAGCACCACAGTTCAAAAGCATCAATTCTTTGGCACTCAGCTTTCTCAGTCCAACTCTCACATCCATACATGACCACTGGAAAAACCATAGCCTTGACTAGACAGACCTTTGTTGGTAAATAATGGACATGTTGAGGCTGAAATATGCCAGGGCTTGGGGGTAGTATCGGTTCTACAGGACAAGTGCTAAACTCACCAACCCCTCCCTTTGTCCTATAAAGCTGAATCCAAAATCATGCTTAAAGTCCGACATTGAGACATTTTGTCTTGATGTCGCGCTAGGAAAACTCTGCCCACTGGTTAGAGATATGGCACGAAAAAGGGGAGGGGCTTCCCAGGTGGTGCTAGAGGTAAAGACCCACCTGCCAATGCAGGAGACATGAGAGACTTGGGTTCGATGCCTGGGTTGGGAAGATCCCCTAGAGGAGGGCATGGCAACCCGCTCCAGTATTCTTGCCTGGAGAATCCCCAAGGATAAAGGAACCTGGTGTGCTACAGTCCATAGGAGAAGGCAATGGCACCCTACTCCAGTACTCTTGCCTGGAAAATCCCATGGACAGAGGAACCTGGTAGGCTTCAGTCCATGGGGTCGCAAAGAGTCGGACATGACTGAGCGACTTCACTTTCCCTTTTCACTTTCATGCACTGGAGAAGGAAATGGCGACCCACTCCAGTGTTCTTGCCTGAAGAATCCCAGGGGCAGGGGAGCCTGGTGGGCTGCTGTTTATGGGGTCGCACAGAGTCGGACACGACTGAAGCGACTTAGCAGCAGCAGCAGTGCTACAGTCCATAGGGTTGCATAGAGTCAGACACAGCTGAAATGACTCAGCATGCATGCACACACTAAAGAGGGGAAAAGTCACTTGAAAGAAACAGACCCAGGACCACTCTGTGCAGGAGAGAGTTCTGAATTCACACTACTTGCATAAAATGGGAATGGGAAATTAACATAAAAACTGGTCTGCAAGCAAACTTTGGGCCTCCCCAAAGAGATGCCTCACATAAGAGACAACTCTCCCTAAACATAAGCTTAGAAGCATATGGGAAACAAACTCCCATGAAAGACAGTGAGCAGATCTATAAGAAAAGTGACAATTGAGCAAAATCTGAAAGAGGTTTTCAACTAGAATTTTTTCAGAATATTCAAGAGAACAGGAAAGAAACGTGCAAAAAGAAATATTTTGGATAAAATAATGGGAGGATTTCCAAAAAGAGGCAAATTTGTATTTTAGTTATGAAACACAAAGTCCTTTAAAAGCCTTAATACATGAGTAAAACAGGAAAGCAGGGCTGAGAAGAAAATTAATAAGTTACAGATAGATGTGAGGAAATCACTCAGGACGCAGTTCAAAGAGATAAAGAGATGGAGTTCATAAAAGAAAAGATAAAAGATATGAAGATAGAATGAGAAGCCCCACGTGTGGAAGAGAGGTATTAGAGGAAAAGATGGCAAAATGTTTTTGTACATAAAGAAAATTATGAATCCTTAGGTTGAAAAAGAATTTGGAGTCCAAATACAATAATTAAATAAAAATTCATACTTAAATGCATATTACTGAAATAACTTTACATAAAAATAAAGTCTCCCTAGAGAAAAGGCATATTACCTTAAAAGAAATGATAATCAGTTTAACAGCTGATTTATCATCATCAATAATGGATTCCAGAAGACAATGGATTAATATCTGCTGTGTACTGATGGGACACAGTTGTTAATTTAGCTTGTTACAACCTGTGAAGATATCACTCTTTAATGTTAGCAAAATAAACATCTTTCCAGACTTCCAAAAACTAAAAGAGTTTACTGCTAACACTTCACTGAAAGAATTGCCAAAGGATATACTTCAGTAGGAAAAAAAATTTGAGTAAGATGCAAGAAGATTGGTAAACGAAGAAATAAGCAAAACATATCACAAAATTTAAATAAGTATTTTCAGTGAGAATACATTGCTCTGGATCACTTTGGAATTAGGGAGTTCTGAGGTCTAATTCAGGAGAAAAATAAACATTGATAAACTCTACACTTTGAAAATTGTGTCATAAATGTAACTGTATAAAGTATGCTAATTGAACAAGATGATATTTTCTAGTCAGTTTAGTAATTATTAAATCCCTTGAGATGTTTTTTAAAAGTACAGATTCTCAAGCTCCCTTCACAATTCTAGCAGTGTTTCTGGAGGGGAACTTTTGCTTCTGTATTTTTTCAAAGCTCCCAGCTAATTTTGCTGGGAAATCATAGTTGTTGCTAACTAGTTCAGTAGGACACATCCTCTAGGATCTTGCTCCTTAGATCTCCAAGATGGAGAGACAAGCTATGAGCCAGAACTCATTGGAAAAACCAAAGTACCATAAGAAGAAACCCCTGAAAAGTGTCCTGGAATTATAATGGGAAAAGTCTCTATTCTCCCTGGCATGTAATGTTTTTCCAGGTGATTGGTTTAAGGAGGTAATTTAGTAGATCCTGGTAATTGGAAACAAATTATTTTGAAGTGATGATTTAAATTGTACATTGGCAGGAATTGACTATTTAGGCATAATGAGTTTAATTGAGTGTCAGGAAGTGTTTTTTTACAATGACGTAATAATAACTGTCCGCATTCTGTTTGCAAAGCAGGGAGCTTTAAATGTTTGAGGAGATTGAACAGTGCCACTTGTGAGAAAGTTCCTTTTAAAAGTGTGTACACATTATTAGCACCTTCTTTAGCCTGGTAAATTCTGGCTGTGACTGAAATAGGATCTCACCAAAATCCTTGATTTGAGGTCTCATGATCTCATGATGCAGTGGTAAAGAATTTGCCTGCCAGTGCAGGAGACATGGGTTCGATCCCTTGGTCAGGAAGATACCCTAGAGGAGAAAATGACGACCAACTCCAGAATTCTTTCCTGGAAAATTCTATGGACAGAGGAGCCTGGCAGGCTACAGTCCATGGGGTTGCAAAGAGTTGAACACAACTGAGCACACCCTACACACGCATAATCTGTTTCTGAAGAATATTCATCAGTGGGGCTCAGTTCCACAAACTCAGCAATATGTATAAAAAGCCAAAGTCTAGGGAAATAAAAATTCACTTCTTTTTCTAACACTTGCTATACTGAATTTGGGGGGTTAAAAAAAGGTGTGTTGTGTGTTATACCAAAGCTCTACCCCTTTGTTTGAAATCTTTAGGATATGAGAACAGTTGGAATTTAGAAATCATGACCTTCACCAATAGAGTTTAGCACATCTGAGACTGAGTAGAATTCTCCCTCAGTTTTTCCCATTGACAGCAACCCTCAAAGGCATGATTCTGTATCTCAGTCATGTGGATTGCTGTCACTCCTCTGAGCCTCTTTCCTCTGTTAGTCTGTGAATGCCTCGAGAGCAAGGTCTGGCTAATCAGGCAATCTCCAGGTCTAGCTGTGTGCCTGGCACAGATAGGTACCCGGTATATTTTTGTTTTTAATTGACTGAATGAGTGAATAAAGGAAGTCCCTGAGGTCGGGGCACTTATCGTCATCTCAAAAAAACATTTCCTCCCCTTTTCAATGGCCCTCTGCCCCAGGTAACCTGGGCTGCTGAGGACTTGGTTCACATAGGTCTGTACTTTCCAATACAGTAGCCACATGTGGCTATTTACATTTACACTGATTCAAATTAGATTAGATTGCAGTTCCTCAGACACACTAGGCACAGATCAAGTGCTCAATAACTTTATATGGCTAAAGGCTACCATTTTGCACAGCACAGCTATAGTGCTATCTGTCACTGTAGAAAGTTAAGTTGGACAAAGTTAGTATAGACAGACCCTTAGTTGGGGCCTCTGGAGCCCTATACCATCTCATATTTAACCAGTTAACAGTGTGAACTGGGCAAACCACTCAGGTTCACATGAGTTCCCTACTGTCTTTGCTTGAATCATTCTTCCTTTATGGGGTAGTCTAGTTAATTACTTCTCATCTTCCAGGTCTAATAGATCCAGCTAAGTCAAGGCCTCTTATGTACTTGTGCAGTTTCTCATCAAGGTTAACATTATATTATACATATATATATACACATACATACTAGTGAAAAAGTAGTGAAAGTGTTAGTTGCTCAGTCATGTCTAACTCTTTTGACCCCATGGACTGTGGCCCACCAGGCTCCTCTGTCCATGGATTTTTCCAGGCAAGAATAGTGGAATGGGTGGCCATTCCCTTTTCCAGGGGATCTTCCTGACCCAAGGATCAAACCCAAGTCTCCCACATTACAGGCAGATTCTTTACTGTCTGAGCCATCAGAGAAGCCCTGTGCGTGTGCATGTGTGTGTGTGTGTGTGTGTGTGTATTTAATTCTTTTCATCACTTTTAAAACCGAAAACACTTATACATTTTTGTGATTTCCCACACTAATTAATTAATACCTCTCACAACAAACTGTCAGCTCTAGGAGGACAGGAACAAGTCTGAATTTGCTCAGCATTGTACCCTCAGTGCCTAGCAAAGTGAGTGACACATAGTAAGCATGTGACGTTCTTTGAACAAATCAACGAATGAACCATCAGTTTCACCACTGCAAGTTGTCGGTGCTCTGTTGGCCTGCTACTCAGGTAAGAAGCACAGATATGGCCATGTCTGTTTTTCACAGTCATCATCCCTTTGATGGTAAAGGATATCCATTCTGGTTCATTGTTGGCTGGGCTAAATATTTTCATCATCGCCTCTAGCTTTTCGCCAGCACAATTTAGACTTTTGAGGTGAATATACTGTACCAATTGAATATCCATGAGCATTTCATTGAGGATTTGAGGCAGACACTATCAACCTTTCTATAGAAAAGCCACTCATCCAGTCTCTCCATCAAGTAAAAAACCTGACATTGAACCCCTGTACTGTTTTCTGGACAGTAACTCTTCTCTAGGAAAACTACCACCTCCGGGGTTTAATATCCAGACCAACTCTCAGGATTATAGATAGGAAGTTAGAAAACACAAAGGTCAATGCTCCAAAATTTTAGCCACATTTTCCCTAAGTGCTTCAAAGGTTTGCAACTGTCTGGGCAATCCTGAGCACCACCCCAGAACTCTTTCATCCACTGAACTTTTTCAGTGAAAACTTGAGGAAGTGGGGGCAGTTCCAGCTGAGTCTCCCCTGAAGTGGTTCAGGTCAGCACAGACCACAGCCATCGAGTACAGGCAGACCAAAACAGCAACAAAAGAGCCGCCCACTCGGGCTCCTGTGAGCCTTCACGTCTGAGTTCATGTGGCTTTCACTCAGAAACGGAAGTGGAAAACCAAATAAAGTCAACTCCATGGAGGTCCTGGGGACTTAACACTGAGCAGCCACACAAATACCAGAGTGATGCATCATGATTCATGTTCTTACAATAAATGCCTAAGAAAGTCATGAGGATTTGGCACTTACTATAAAGCACTGGCAAGACAGCTCAAAGTTTTCTGCCTGTTGTAAAGTGTAGCCTGGGACATTTTCTCCCATTGAGCAATATGCATTAGCAATGTTATCTCTAGTAGCATAGGAGTTACTCATAAAGCTTTATTAAGTGATGTCAAGACTTTTTTTGTTCATGTTCTTTTCTATTCTGGAAGAGGCCTTATAAAAGACACTAAGTTGTTTTTCCCAATGAGTCTATATACCAGCCCAATATTTGAAGATGAAACACATACCTAGAGGATTAACAATCAGGAATCATTGACTTAATACTGTTTATACTTACAGAACAGACTCTGTAGAAGAAACAAGTTAAAGCAAAGAGCATTCCTATAGAGTAAATTCCTATATTGCCATTTGGGAAATCATGAAAAGAAAAAAGAAGAAATACCAGGTGGTTCTCTAGGCCCTCACAAGTCTGGAAAAGGGTGTGATGCTTCACCAGGAAAGGGGCTTTTCCATTCAGAAGAACAAAATGAACAGCACTGCATCTCCATGGTGGCTCAGGCAGCCAACACATCCACTTGGGTCAGCAATAAGGTGGGCACATCACTGCTGGCAAATCAATTGTGTGATGATCCATGCAGCTGAAGTAGATAGGGAAGGTACAGGCCATTTGTCTAGTACACCGAATGGATACCTCACTGGCGGGACGGTGGACAGAAGAGTAGGACGGGACCTTGGGAAGAATTAGTCTCCTCTGCCCTCCTGTTTGATATGAGAGGAAACCAGACAACATCTCCGATAATCTTCTATACCAACAGTCTCAAGCAACATGAGTCAGAGAGGAGATCAAAGCGACATGGGACACACTGGCAGGGCAACAGCTGCCCACAGCTGTGGAAGGCCTTCCAGCTTCTCTCCTTAGAACCCCCTACTTCCTTGTGGTTTCTCTTGCCTCCAGGTCCTTGTGCAAGTGGTTGCTTTTGCTTGGGACCCTCTCCCTCCCCACCTCTCATCAGCCTGCCTAACTAACTCCTCTTTATCCTTGCAAGCGCTTCCATCTGCCAAGAAGCCCTTCCTGACTTGACAAGTTTAGGTTAGCTGCTCCTCCTCTGGCTTGTCCTGCTGGGGTGACTGACCTCCACTGTTTTCCTGGGATGTGCAACTTTTAGTGCTGAAGTCAAGACATTCACCCTGTCTCCCTTGCTCCCTGTGCTTACCTTCCCCACAGTGGCGGGTATTCTACTATAACTGTTTGCTTAGTTGAGCACTAGATGCTGTTAGTTCCCTGAAAGCAGGTATAGGGCTGTTCATCTCTGCAATCCTGCAGCATACCCAGCACAGGTCTGGCACATGGCAAATATTAAAAACCATAATTGGAGTAGGTGCATGCATGTTGCTCAGCCACTTCAGTCGTGTCCAACTCTTTGCAATCGCATGGACTGTAGCCACCAGGCTCCTCTGTCCATGGGATTCTCCAGGCAAGAATACTGGAGTCAGTTGTCCTTCCCTTCTCCAGAGGATCTTCCCAACCTAGGGATGGAGCCTGTGTCTCTTACCTCTCCTGCCTTGCAGGTGGGTTGTTTGCCACTGAGCCACTGGGGAAGCCCAAATGGAATAGGTAAGTAGTGCTGAATGAATGAATGTAAAATCGACATTCTTTTTCATCTGTTTCCTCCAGGTTTATCAGCCCTTCCTTGAACCCATGTGTGGATCCTGAGATTTGCTCTGCTGCCTCCACTGTCAGTACCCAGAGCAGCTAACGTATATCTGGCGGAGGCTCCTGCATACAGATCAGGACACCTTTCCTTCCTGCTCCAGTCACCATTTACCTTTAGGTACTGTCATAAAGGGGCTTCCCAGGTGGCTCAGTGATAAAGTATCTGCCTATCAATGCAAGAGACCCAAGAGACTTGGGTTCGATCCCTAAGTCCAGAAGATCCCCTGGAGTAGGAAATGGCAACTTGCTCCAGTGTCCTTGTCTGGAAATTCCCATGGACAGAGGAGCCTGGCAGCCCCAGTCCACGGGGTCACAAAGGGTCAGACATGACTGAGCGACTGAGCACACATGCACTGACACAAAAAGCCTAAGGCCTAGGAAATATATGTTTGTTATTGTTCATTTCACTGAGAGTTTACCTGTCAAGCACTATGCTTTGCTCTTTCATTCATTTTCAGAATTAATATTCAAAATAGCCCTCAAGGTTTTAGCCCTACAAGCCCTACAATTGCCACCATTTCCCAGCTGAGGGCCTTGAAGCTCAGAGGAGTTAAGTAACTTGCCCCAAATGCCACAGTTGGTTACAGGTGACTTGAGGCTGGAACCCAAGTCAGGAGTTTTTGTTTTTAACCACTGCCTTATAGTGCCAGAAGCTGTCTGTGCTATTGGAGGGAGGCAAGCTGGGGGGCATTGCCATCAAGTTCATAGCACAGCAAACTGTAGCCAGAGACACATGGGGCTTTTGTCCCTTACTCACAACCCATCCTGGGCCTGGACCCTTCTGGGGGAAAGGAAGCGTATGTCACTGAATTTCAGGGAAGACTGACCCAGTGGTTTTATTAAAGAGCTGAAAATGGCTGATTAAAAAAATGGCTTGCAAACCCTTGGTGTGATCAATGAAAAGCCAAGTTCAAGAGGGGCAGAACTATTGTTCAAGGTAATGCAGCCAGACAGTGGCAACAGCAGACCTGAAACCTCAATCTCTGACTTCCTGTCCGCGTCGGCTCCCCACTTTCTTCCCCCATCCTATGACTGCTAAAACACACAAGTCTCTTCACCACATTCCTTGGATTTTAAAGCCACTGCTCCTGCTGTCGTCCCTGCCCAATCCTAATACTTTTTTCTTTCTTTTTTAACATTTGAGGAAGAAAGTGTTATGGTTAACAGCATTTGAATTCCACAGTGTCACTGTAACATGTAATAAATACTTTTTATTATTTATTACCAAAACGCTTCAGGGCCATGGAAGACTGAAAGCTCCTCTATTCCTTCTGACGCAGCTCCAACAAGTTTGCTCCAGTCACTGGCTGGGGTGGGGGTGACACGGCTAGACTTGGTGATTTAATCTTCTCAACGCCACAGGCTGTATCTGTACAATTATGCTAGAACTGTAGGTGACTGGAAAATTTATTTTAGCTCAATCTTTGCAGCCCTGAGAATGGCGGGTTCTTAGAAACATCTATGCAGCCACCCAGGACCACCTGAATGAACTAATGGGGAAACTATTCCAAGAGGCTGGGTCACCCCAGAGTCCACAGGAATCAGAGTTCTGTCCCAGGGTAAGGGACAGAAAACACTGTATATTCAAAGCCAGTCAGGCAAACTAACTTTGGGGATATTTTAGGTACTTTAAAAAAACAGGCACAGAGTTTTTTTTTTTTTTTTAAAAAAGACCAGGGACTGTAAGCCCTTCACACACCACCCCCACCGTCTTCCATACCTGCAACCCAAGAATTTTGCTTGCACTAAAAAGACATCTTCCAAGAGGACCTATGAACTTAAAACAAATGCTGTTTAATTTGCTCTTCATTAAGGGTGTATCTGGATTGATTTATTGTGCCCTTCTGACCCTACGTCTTTGGAACAGCATTCCTTCACGATTAAACAGGGAAAGGATTCAGGCAAGACTTTTAGGGATCAGCGTAGAAGGCTACAAGGATACTTCAAATAGCTCCGTATCAGGTAACCCAAAGGAAACACTCTCGACCCAAGTCAGCATTGAATGCAAGTAAGCCAGACAAGAGTTTGCAAGTTTTTTGACCCAGGTTTCCCGAGCCTTTCCTACGGGATGTGGCCAGCACAGACCACTATTATCCAGCTTACGGGCTTTTGAGTACTTCCACATTCAGGATATTCTGAGATTGCCTAACCACATACAATTGATCACAGAAATTGCAATCCCTTTTGATCCCAAGGAAGTCAGCTCTTCCTGGTAACTACTCAGCAGCAGAAAAAAAAAAAAAAAATAGGAAAGAAGAAAGATAAAAAAGAGAGAGAGAAGGAAAAAGTAAAGTGGGGGGATGAAGGAGAGAGGGTGTCGTGCACCAGGAGAATAAATTTCTCCTGGCAGCTCAATAGGCCAGTGGTAATCAGAAAATGAGAAAAACCTTGTAAAGTGCTAAGAAGAGTGAGGCGACAGCAATTGCCCTTTAGAAATGAGATCAACAGCCTCTCTTGTGGGTGGCACAAGTATAATTACTGCAATTAAGAGGAAAGACTACAGTCCTTTTTTGCTCTTAATGTGTAAACAAACGATTTAGGAACTTGTAAGCCAGAGAGAATTGGTACATAGCTTAATTTTATCTACTACTGTGGCTCTCCTGGCTTTAATTGGCTTCCAGGAAAATTTCAAGGGCTGAGGCCTTTGTGGTGTGGCTTTAGTTAAATGTACACATTTACCTGGAGCTGGGGAGGAGGAAGGGGGAGAGGAGGGCTTTCACTGGCTATGCAACTCCCTACCGACCGGTGAACCCCCAGGCTACCCATCCAGAGTGTCCAGGATGTGTGAAGCGCTGGAGGGAAAGAGATCCAGGCTGAGGGCATCCTGTGTTCTGGACTTCTTGGGAGGCCCTGAATACTGTGTGCTCCCCTCTGGAGCAGCCACAATGGCATCTGTTGGGTTGTCTAGCAAGCATCCTAATTCTGTTTTGTGTTCCTGTTGAAGCCCAAGGGCCATAGAAGAAATAAAGAGGCTGGAGCAGTGGGTTGGGCTGGGAAGTGGCTCATTTTCTGTGGTTTGGGGGCGACCAGGAAGCCTCAGAACCAGCCTTTTCAAGAAGGGGCCGATCTCCTACCATTTTGCGAGTAGCTGGCTTCCCTAAGGATGGCTTAGGATGGATTAATGCAGCGAAATAAATGAATCTCTGGCTATTGACCATAGAACTCAGCTCAAGGAATCGCCGCTGTGAAAAGCAACTTGATTACAAATCAAGTCCTGACAATTCTGTGGAGGATGATTGCCTACCTTTTCCTAAAGAATTTGATGCATGCGCCACAGTCTAACTGTAAGCCAGACCATCCTAAACACTCCAAATATAGTGACAATCTACCCAGCTATTTTCTCATGATACAATAATGGGCCATCAGGCAGAAAATTAATTTTATTCATAGAGATTTATTTCTTTGACTTAAGAATTGCTCTTTTGAAATAGAAATGGTTTTTCTCCAAAATTTAGTATACATGCAAAATGAGAGGATCTTTTCTCAAATCTGATACAGGAAACATATTGGGAGAGTGGAGCCCTCCTGCGAGCTCCTGTGGGCTATTTGGCTCAAGAACCAGAAAGCTGCCTGCCTCTCACTATCTCATACATGTGGGTCAGAGCTCTCTTGTTCTGGGCTGCCTTCCATGATAGGCAACATGAAGCTCTCACCCCTCCTTCATAACCTCATGAAGCCCACCTGAAGTTCCTCTTGATGATTTAAAAGGAACTAGAGTCAACCAGCAGAGAAGGCAATGGCAAGCCACTCCAGTACTCTTGCCTAGAAAATCCCATGGATGGAGGAGCCTGGTAGGCTGCAGTCCGTGGGGTCGCGAAGAGTCGGACACGACTGAGCGACTTCACTTTCACTTTTCACTTTCCACTTTCACACATTGGAGAAGGAAATGGCAACCCACTCCAGTGTTCTTGCCTGGAGAATCCCAGGGAGGGGGGAGCCTGGTGGGCTGCAGTCCATAAAGTTGCCCAGAGTTGAACATGACCAAAGCAACTAAGCAGAAGCAGAGTTAACCAAGAAAGCTGGTGGAAGCTGGAAGACAGCTTTCTGGATTGAGTTTAAGGCCAACTCAGAAGAGCCCACCAGAAGATTCAGCAGAGTGGGTGTGACCATTTTGTCTCCACCATGGGACCATTTTTTACTGCTTCTGAAAGCCTAGGCCCAGGGTGAGGATGAGCAGCTCAGAGGAAAAGAAACCAGAGGCCCTGTAGGAACCAGGAGTCACCCATAACAAGAGAGTTATGTCTATATGGCGGTTTTCCCCTCCATCATATTCAAGAATGCTCAGTTGTTTCCCTGACCGATCGGTTCATTATCATAGTTGTCACTCTCTGCCAGCAATGACTCTGTGGTGGTGGATGTGGTGGGAGATGTTGGAGGATATGGGCTTTGCATGCTCCTAACGGCCCCATCCTAAGCCCCCACCACTATTCCTTCTTTCTTTCCTGGCTGGTGTTACCCTCAGACTCTTGCCACTTAAGCCTTCATGGCTTCATATTCTTTGTCACATTTGTTCAGCATCGTTCAGCTGAGAAGTCTTAATGTCTCTGAATGCTCACTGTCCTTCCTCCATTGAAGCTTCCTAATTCTATGACCATGGAAATGCCCTTAACCTTTGTAAATGGTGCTAATTTACACCATGAGGATTCTAACAATGCTCGCTGGGTTATTGAGAGTTAAACTGAGGGTGTTAAATGAAATAATGTATATAAAAAACAAGTCAATACAAGTTTAACATAAGTAAACACTCACTGCATGGTGGTTACTAGAATTCATATTAATTCATACTCTACTTTCTGTCTGTTTCTTCTGAAAATAATACATTTGTGGGAAGATTCTGGAATTATGATTGTCCTAAAAAGAGACCATCCTTTTCCTTAAAAGTTATTGAGCAGATCTGCCTTGATTTTTGTCACGCACTTCCTCCGAGAGTCCTTTACATTTCTAACTGATTGAAGGCATTCACCTTACACACACTGTAACAAAGAAACAGAGCAGGCAGCGGGGAGGATATTTGTGAAAGGTCTCCATCAAGTGTTAGAAAGAAAAAGAGGTGGAAATAATAGAAGAAAGTGGGGTCGCTCAGTCGTGTCCGACTCTTTGCGACCCCATGGACTGTGGCCCACCAGGCTCCTCCATCCACAGGATTTTCCAGGCAAGAGTACTGGAGTGGGCTGCCATTGCCTTCTCCAGGGGATCTTCCCAACCCAGGGATCAAACCCGGGTATCCCACATTATAGGCAGACGCTTTACCGTCTGAGCCACCAGGGAAGTGGCAATAGAGGAAAAACAGAAGAAAATTGCACATGCGGCTTAGAAGACTCGTGGAGCCAAAGGGACTTTGAGTGGAGAGCCTATATAGGGGTTGGGGATCTCAGAAACCATCTACAGAACTTTTCTGTAGGATCGACCAGGGTCCATGCCCAAGGTGTGCTCCCTGCCCAGGAGTGGAGAGCCCAGTTAGAAGACTCTTGTCTTCAAAATTTACTCTGAGGTCTGGTGCAGAGCCGAGTTCCATGATCTCTGGAGCACACGATAAACTTTTGACTTTAGGTTGACCTGCACTTCATCCAGCAGAGGAGTACTTAATACAAAGTGATGGGACAAATCTATTTAGTGTCAGGCTTTTGCCAGATCTTTCCATTTTGAAGCATGAGTTTGAGCCAGGGCCAGAAGAAAAGATAGTTGTTGGGTGGGGATCATGCAATGAGGGAGTGGGAACTGGGGCTGCAATTCTTAGTTCTACCACCAACTCTTTGTGGGAGAGTGAAACTCTCAGAGTCTCTATTTCTGATGGCAAAGCTAGAGAGAAAAATCTTTAGCAGCCATTAAAAGCCTGACCATTCCAAATGGTTTATGATGATTTTTCTGGGAAAATAATGTACAATTGAAATGACATGAGAGACTCAATGGGAAAATGCATAAGTACACAAGATTTCTACATCCCCAACACTGCATAATGTCACATCACATCACAGAGAAGAAAATAGAAAGAATAATGTGTCTCTGGAGAGTTTAACCACATCTCAAGCCTTTTTGTCCCATGAATACAAATGTTTATATTGTATAGTCAAAGTGCCATATTTGGAGATTGCTTTTCTGCAAGGTTTTCTCAACCGGGTAATTGGCAAATTGGTCCAAAATGATAAGAAAAAAATTATTTCCATGTTTCTCTGAAGTTACTTTATGCCTCTGGGTTCCCATCTCCTTAATGTTCAGGCTAGATGGGGTATCTGAATAATGCTTACCCTTTATGGGAACACAGTTGCAGGAGTAGCCATGGGACTAGCAATATCTGCAGCAGGTCTGGGCATCAAAGCTTCCAACCTCTTAGATGGAATGATCAAGCCACATAGTTGGGGGACACACAGGGAAAAGAGGCCTCTTGACACTGGCTTAAACAAATCATCCATCCATGAATTGGCCAATGATTTAGGTCCTACTCAGGGACAAGGTCTACACAACATGCAGAATTTGCCAGTGACCATCTCAATGACCAGAAATTAAAGAGGTTGTTCAGAGTCAATTAAGGAAAACCCTCTTCTGGGTTTGAACCATCTCCACTGTACATCAGCTGCATCATCTCGAACAAGTTACTAGACCTCAGGTTCCCTGTAGGTAAAATAGAGACTATGGCCCCTATCTCATCAAGTTACTTTAAAGATTAAATGAGTTAATAAATATTAATATAATGCAATCCCACTACTGGGCATATACCCTCAGGAAATCATAATTGAAAAAGGCACATGTACTCCATTGTTCACTGCAGCACTATTTACAATTGTTAGGGCATGAAAGCAATCTACTAAAAGATGCCCACTGACAGATAAATGGATAAAGAAGTTGTGGTACATGTATACAATGGAATATTGCTCAGCTATAATAAGGAATGCATTTGAGTCAGTTCTAATGAGGTAGATGAACCTAGAGCCTATTATACAGAGTGAAGTAAGTCAGAAAGAAAAAGACAAATATCATGTATGAATGCATATACATGGAATCTAGAAAGATGGTACTGATGAGCCTATTTGCAGGGCATCAAAGGAAACACAGACAAAAAGAATAGACTTTTGGTCACAGTGGGGGAGGGGGATGGGAGAAGACTAGATAGGGTAGTATTGAAACATATACATTACCATATATAAAATAGATAGCCAGTGGGAATTTGCTGTATGATGCAGGGACCCCAAAGCTGGTGTTCTGTAATAATCTAGAGATGTGGGATGGGGAGGGAAATGGGAGGGAAGTTTAAGGAGGGGACATGTGTATGCCTATGGCCAATTCATGTTGGTGTATAGCAGAAATGATCACTATGTTGTAAAGTAATTATCTTCCAACTAAAAATAAAATAAGTAATTTTGTATGGTGAGAGAGGGTTATGGACTTGTGGTGGTGACCATTTCATATGTATTTGATTATTGAATCACTATATTGTACAACTGAACCTAATGTAATATTGGACATCAGCTACACTTCAATGAAGTACTTCATTTAAGAAAGGAAAAAATATTTATATAAAGCACTGATAACAGTGACTATCCCTTGTAATAGTGACTTGCCCACAATAAACACTCCATAAATGTTATGTATTGTTACTATTATTATTTTTTTTGCAATTAATATTAGTATTATTCTTACAAGAGAATACTGGCTTGTTTTCTAAAATGTCTACAGGTAAATGTTTAAGAACCTTAAATTGGGTAGTCTATTGCAAAACTGTGAAATAGGTGAAGGGGTCTCTGGGTCCCCTTCCTTGGGGCCAAGTTCTGTCAACCATCAGAGACCCTTGACAAGACTCTCAAATATCTTTAAGCCTCTCATGGCCCAGAGTACTCCCTTCACCCTAATTTCATACTCTACCACCAACAACTACCACACACAAACACACACATGCATTTATTGACATAACCCCCAAGGCCTTGGGTCTTCACCTGACCTGACCAACTTTGGGATTCAAAGAATTAGGGCAGTGTTCTTCATGGGACAGCCTGCATTCCTATGACTAAAGGTTGTTGCATGCACAAACATCTCCCACCTTTCCGACCTCAAGGGGACAGAAGGGATGGACTGGCCTCCCAACTGTCTCACGGCTTAGGCTACAGCTGCTTTTCCTGGGACCTGCCATATTTTCCTCTATTAACAGAGAACACACATGTGGGGTCAGGGCCATAGTCCTCAGCATCACAAAATCCCCGCTTCATCTTTCTGGTTCATTCCCCAGGAGTCCACCCTATGGATACAGTTTGCTCCTTCATACTTATAAGACTTTGCACATAATGCTTCTTACACCCAGAACTGCTCTTCTCAGACTCCTCTTCCTGCCAAACTCTACTCAAAAGTCACCTCATTTGCTATACTTCCCTAGACTTCCTTGGATAGAGATAGACACTTGCTTCAGTTGTATCTGCCTCTTTGTACCCCCAGGCTCCTCTGTTCAGGGGATTTTCCAGGCAAGAATACTGGAGAGGGTTGCCTTGCCCTTCTCCAGGGGATCTCTCAACCCAGGGTTGGAACCCCCGTCTCTTACATCTCCTGCATTGACAGGCAAGTCCTTTACCACTAGTGCCATCTGGGAAGCCCTTTCCTTCCATAGCACTTGTTATTCATCCCTATGTTTGATTTCCCAACCAGACCACTTCTCCATGCTGTTTTCAAAACCCAGCATACCTACCAAAAACATAGTAGATGCTTTCCAGGAGTTAATCCCTTTTTTGTTTTGTTTTAAAACAGTTGTTTGGAATTCAGAATTCAGATCTTTATTTTTGGCAGGATTATAATGTCTTGTAACCAGTCTCTCAGCTTCTAGTTCATTCTTGCCACCCAATTGTGTTATTTCAGTGGTTAAAAACCATCAGTGGCCCCACTTTGTCTATAGACTGAAGTCTGAACTCCACAGTTTTGGTGTTCAGAGCTTCACCCTATCTTTCTAGCCTCCCTCCCACCATTCCCCATGGGGCATCCTAAGCTTAAGCCATCTGGAATACTCAGCAGTTCTTTCTCCTCTGTGGATTCACTTGTGCCTACTGACTACAATTCCCTGGTCTCTTTCCTCTACTGGGCCAGCTCTTATGCAGCCTTCAAAGCCTTAGTAAAATTTAATCTCCTATAAGAAACTTTCTGTTTCCCTCTCTCAGCAGCACCAGCTGCTTCCTTCTCTTGGTTTTTATGACGCTTTCTGCACACCTCAATGATATGCAGTTGTGTCTGCTACTTATGTGCCCCAGCTTCTTCAGGCTGGAGACCTTGAGGTCTCGTTTTAATCCCTTTTCTTTGGGTTTTCAATTCTTGAGAAGCTTCTGGTCTCTATAAATGGTGCCCACTGGAGCTGTGTGGTGCCCAGCCTGTGTGATCATTTGCAGAAGCTCCTGGTAATAGGGGCCTTCCTGGCACCTCCACAAGCATCACACAGGATGCACCTCTGCCTTGTGTAAGAGAACTCATCTGTGCAGACTACAAGAACATAATGACATTCTGACAGTCCAACTCTCACTTTCAAGTGACTTGACATTTTAGTGACTATAGGCTGGAAATTAACTCAGCCAAATTAAACTTCTTCTACTCTCCCCTATTACATATTTCATTTAAAAAGTCTTTTGCTCACTCACCATCTTACCCACCTCCAAATGACTTTGTCCTACACTTTTGGTGGAGTAGGGGAAGAATTTTTCCTTTATAAAAACGTATGTGCATTGATGACTCATTCATGGACTGGTGAGTTCTGTCAGGTCAGGTGAATCTATTGCTCTTTTGAGTTTATTCGTTCAGAAAACCCAAATCCATCTGGGCAGGCACTATACTGGAGCCAGAGATGCAGACATCTTCCATTTCCTTGAAGATCCTCACTGCTGTGGGTTTCCTTCTGACTGCTGTAGATCCTCCCATCCCTTTAGGATAGCTGTGATGTTTAATGTATAGTAAGTGTCGGAGAAGGCAATGGCAAGCCACTCCAGTACTCTTGCCTAGAAAATCCCATGGATGGAGGAGCCTGGTAGGCTGCAGTCCGTGGGGTCCCTAAGGGTCGGACACGACTGAGCGACTTCACTTTCACTTTTCACTTTCACACATTGGAGAAGGAAATGGCAACCCACTCCAGTGTTCTTGCCTGGAGAATCCCAGGGACGGGGGAGCCTGGTGGGCTTCTGTCTATGGGGTCACACAGAGTCGGACACAACTGAAGTGACTTAGCAGTAGCAGTAGCAAGTGTCTCTGATAAGGGCTCTCCTTATCAGAGGTGGGGCTAGTGGTAAAGAACCTGCTTGCCAATGTAGGAGATGTAAGAGACATGGGTTTCATCCCTGGTCAGGAAGATCCCCTGGAGAAGAGCATGGCAACCCACTCCAGTATTCTTGCCTGGGAAATCCCATGGACAGAGGAAGCTGGCAGGCTACAGTCCATAGGGTCACAAACAGTCAGACACTACTGAGCTGACTTAGCATGCATGCATGCATAGAGCTCTCTGATCCCAGAGAATACATCTGTGAACCTGGACCAGATGATCTTTACGATGTTGTCCATTTCTCTGCATAAGTCTGTATTTTTGTGGGGTGATTCACAGAGCTAACTCCTCTACTGAGTCATAAACTCCCAGAAAGAAGGGATGTGTCTCAGACCTCTTTGACACTTTCAAAGTATTTTGTACATAGGATGTACTAATAATTTTTGATTGAATGAAAGTATAGATAGGCAATGACAGAGGAAACAATAAATAGGAAAATAAATTCACATTTGAATTTCATCTTTTTGCCAAGCTAGTGAAAGGACTGATGCTGAAGTTGAAGCTCTAATACTTTGGCCACCTGATGTGAAGAGCCAACTCATTGAAAAAGACCCTGATGCTGGGAAAGATTGAGGGCAAGAGGAGAAGCGAGTGAAAGAGGATGAGATGATTGGATGGCATCACCGACTCAATGGATGTGAGTTTGAGCAAACTTTAGGCATTAGTGAAGGACAGGGAAGCTTGGTGTGCTGCAGTACATGGGGTCGCAAAGAGTCGGACATAACTTGGTGACTGAACAACAGCAATCACTATAATATTGACCGTCCCACTCCACTTTTATAATGGAGGATGCCAGCAGCCTTGGCAATGACAGGCTGACTCCTAATTGGCTACTGCAGGATCTAATTAGCTGAAATGCCTAAGACAGCCTTTACTTCCAATCAAGCTGACAGTGGTAGGAAGTGGTTTAAACAAAATTGAGTGAAGAGTGGATTCAAAACACAAAAAATCCTGCTCTTGGCCATCAGGTCCTGCATAATGTGGGCTGTCCCTGGCTCTTAAGCTGCATCTGAGCCACTTTCTCTCAGCTTTTCTGTTCCCTCTGTCTGGGACTCTGTTCCCCCATCTCTGCTTAGACATCTCTCTATCCTCCGGGACGCTGTTTCAGTGTCTCTTCCATGGAACTTACTTGAGCCCCTCATTCTAAGTCTAGCTCCCATTACTCCCCATCTTATATAGCATTTATTCATTTTAGTTTTTGAGATTGTTTGGGCTTCCCTGGTGGATCAGTGGTAAAGAACTCACCTGCTAATGCAGGAGACTCAAGAGATGCAGGTTTGATCCCTGGGTCAGGAAGATCCCAGTTAGGCATGGCAACACACTTCAGTATTCTTCCCTGAAAAATCCCATGGTCAACGGGGTTGCAAACAGTCGGACATGACTAAAACTGTTGAGCACAACTCAGCAATCTCTGTCTTTTCCACTAGACTATAATCTTCTTGAGGGCAGGAAGCATATCTATTTTGTCCAGGGTTACCTCTCTAGCCCCTGGTACAATACCTGGCATAAGGCAGACGTCTAATGAATATTTGGTGAACATGTACACGAAACAAGTAAACAGCGATTTTTTTTTTTTAAGTATTTCACTTGTGTCCAGCATTGTGTTAGCCACAAGCAATTGGTAAGTTTCTCAGGTCACTGAAGCAAAAAAAAAAAAAAAAAATCTTTCCCTGAAACGAATTTCTCTTTTAAAACCAGCAGCCGAGCCCCTGCTGCCTGTCAAACATGGCTGCATAAGCCAGATTGACTAAAACCAGATGTCCTGCAGGGCCCTGTTTCACACCGTTTCCAATAGGATATGAATCAGACAAGATACCATCAACCAAGCATTCAGTCAGGAAACAGGACCCTGGTAAACCTTTCAGAGTGACCCTCCTTGCACTGCCAGGATCCAGCCCTACTGACAGCATCTATTATAACACTGAGGAATGGAACACACTAAAGCCCACAGAATGTGAGCCGGAGCCAGGCTGCAGGCAGCCACGGGAAGTGCGCTAAGTGTGGAAATTCCCTTCAAGCTTTTCAAGCAGCTCAAAACCATGAGCTAAGAAGGGACTTCAAAACGCCAAAGAAAAATTCCACTTTCCTTTTACTCGGCTCTGGGTCTTTCCATTCCAAACACAGCCCCACTGGTTGGAGCCACTTCATGAATGTGGGATTGTTAGGGTCGGTCCAGAGCCTCGCCACTATTTTTCTTAGGTTAAAACACACACACACAATTTGGCATACATGTTCTCTTTCATTTGCCCTGAAGAAATCAATATCCCAGTCTGGGGTTACCAGCTGTGGTTCACATACACACTTAGGCAGAGCTGCTTTATTTTATAGCTGCTGACATTCTTCTTTGGAGCCTGAAACCTTCTCTCTGGTCCAAGTTTGAAGATGGGCTTATTATGTCCGATGCTTTGATGAGGTCCTTCTTTATCTACAGGGCTTCCCCAGTGACTCAGATGGTAAAGAATCCATCTGCAACGCAGGAAACCCAGGTTCAATCCCTGGGTCAGAAAGATTCCCTGGAAAAGGGAATGGCAACCCAGTCCAGTGTTCTTGCCTGGAGAATCCCACGGACAGAGGAACTTGGTGGGCTACAGCCCACGGGGTCACAAAGAGTAGGACACAACTGAACAACTAATACACAGTTTCCTTATCTGCAGTTAACAAGGACTTATCATAGGAACCAAGCATCCACCTCCACTCACTTTTTTCTGTCTTGAAACAAGTTCTAAATAGGCAGAATGGTATCTGTTTGTTTTATAAATTCAAGGAAATTGAATTTTTATTTGTTCCTCGTTTCATGGTTAGCTATTGGCTCAAGGAGAAGTTACTTCTCAAAACCTCAATTTCTTTATCTGGAAAATGGAAACAATATCTCTGTGTATTGCATAGAACTGTCATAAGATTAAAGAACCAAAAAGAGTGGATATATGTATACATATAGCTGATTCACTTTGCTCTACAGCAGAAACTAACATAACATTTATAGCAACTATCTCTGATAAAAATTAATTTAAAAAAAAGAAGCTGCAAATAAGGTATTAGCTTACTGCCTACATGTAGTATGATAGATTAAAAATGGTTTGAATTTTTTTTTGCTATGCTTTCCATTGAGAGATGGAGTGTAATTCTCTCTCTTTGGATATGGGCTGGTGTTAGGAACTTGCTTCATGTGGTGGAACTGATATTCTAAAACTTTCAAGGTTGAATCACAAGAAACCTGCCAACTTCTGTCTAGCCTCTTGGAAAACTCACTCTGGGGGAAGCCAGTTCTCGTGGAAGAGATCCAACTACCCTAAGACCACCATGGTATAAGGAAACCGGAGCTAGCCTCATGAAGTGGTTATGGAGGGAGTAAGATGCCTAGCCAGTCCCAGCTCTTTTCGCTAGTCTGGCCGTAGCACCTGTCATGTGAGTGAAAAATATTTCAGGTCCAGAAGATATAACTAGGAGAAAAACCAAGGAACTCAGGCAACTTTCAGAACAAATTTCCAGACGCAAGCCAACCATTCTCTAGCCATTTGAGCCACCCCGCTAAGGCCCCAGTCAACATGGAACAGAAACAAAAGCTGTGGAGCTGCCTTCATAGAGCCCTGTCCAAATTCCTGATTTGTAAAATTGTGGGCTTTCATAGCACCAAGTTTTTGAATGATTTATTATGAAATAATAGAAAATTAAAAAGAATTGTCCTCAAATTTCTCCATTAAATTCTGAATTTTGTAGGACACATGCTTCTTGAAGGTATATGGTGCTAGAAGGATTACAAAATAACAGGAAAGGATACACCCTAGAAAGACAGAGACAGTCCCAAATGCCCTGCAAGTACTTGGCATTTCACAAGTACTCAATCAATATTCCCTTCTTGAATGAATGACAGACATCATATGTATATTCAGAATATCTACTTCACCCCTAGATTATTTTTTCTAACAGATTTTGTTATGGAGCAGAGTACAAAAGTCTTTAAAATTAGTAAGATGATACAGGAGACTTTCCTCCCAAATTAAACATTGGGTTTACTGTTCAAATGCTTAAGCCATTTCCTGTAGCTAAGAACTCCCTCTCCTTTGCCATTCAGTTCAGTTCAGTCACTCAGTCGTTTCTGACTCTTTGTGACCCCATGAACCGCAGCACACCAGGCCTCCCTATCCATCACCAACTCCCGGAGTTCACTCAAACCCATGTCCATTGAGTTGGTGATGCCATACAACCAACTCATCCTCTGTCGTCCCCTTCTCCTCCCATCCTCAATCTTTCCCAGCATCAGGGTCTTTTCCAATGAGTCAACTCTCTGCATCAGCTGGCCAAAGTATTAGAGTTTCAGCTTCAACATCAGTCCTTCCAATGTATACCCAGGACTGATCTCCTTTAGGAAGGACTGGTTGGCTCTCCTTGCAGTCCAAGGGACTCTCAAGAGTCTTCAACAACACACTTCAAAAGCATCAGTTCTTCGGTGCTCAGCTTTCTTTAGAGTCCAACTCTCACATCCATACATGACCACTGGAAAAACCATAGCCTTGACTAGATGGACCTTTGTTGGCAAAGTAATACCTCTGCTTTTTAATATGCTGTCTAGGTTGGTCATAACTTTCCTTCCAAGGAGTAAGCGTCTTTTAATTCCATGGCTGCAATCACCATCTACAGTGATTTTGGAGCCCAGAAAAATAAAGTCAGCCACTGTTTCCACTGTTTCCCCATCTATTTGCCATGAAGTGATGGGACCAGATGCCATGATCTTAGTTTTCTGAATGTTGAGGTTTAAGCCAACTTATTCACTCTCTTCTTTCACTTTGCCATTGGGAGTAGCTAATTAAATTAGATAATGAATGAAAGTGAAAGTGTTAGTCACACAGTCCTGCCCAACTTTGGCGAGCCCATGGACTATAGCCCACCAGGTTCCTCTGTCCATAGAGTTCTCCAGGTAAGAATACAGGAGTGGGTAGCCACTTGCTTCTCCAGGGGATCTTCCTGACCCAGGGACTGAACCTGGGTCTCCTGCAGTGCAGGCAGTTTCTTTACTAGCTGAGCCATCAGGGAAGCTCAGTTAATGAATATGTGAGTTTTTACTTTGTACCAGGCATGACTGTAGATGCTGGAGATACAGTAGTGAACAAACAAAAATTACTACCTGTCTCTTGGAGCTAAACTTCTAGTTGGGAAACAATGAATGAAAAAGTCACATGTGTGCTTCTGAGGGTTAGGAAGAAACACAGTTCAAGCAAGGAGGATAAGAAGTGCTAAGAAGAGCTAAGAACTGCTCTTGTTAAAAGGATGAGAGTGAAAACCTCACAGATGGAAGGTGACTATTTCAGCAGAGACTAAAGCCAGTGAGGGAGTGAGTCATGTGGCTACTCGAAGGGGAGGGTACCAGGCAGAGGGAAGAGCACATGTAAAGGCTTGTTTAAAAAATGATCAGATGAGCCGTGAGCCCAAAAGCTGAGCATCTCAGGGAGAAGGGCTGCGGATGAAGTCAGAGAGGTGACTGGGAATTGCCGCAGACCCTGAAGCACTTCATGGATTATTTTAAAGACTTGGGTTTTTATTCTGAAATATGGGGACCCATTAGAAGCTACTGGACAGAGAAACAATGGTTTTTGAACGTTCATTTTAATGAAATCCCAATGGCTGCTGGGTGGAGAACAAGCTAGTGGGAAGTGGGCGAGAACAGAAGCAAAGAGTTCAGTTGGGAAACTCTTGCTATGATCTGGGTGAGAGTTGATGGTGACTTGGTGGTGAGAAAGTTGAGGACCGTGAGCGCCCCCACTCTGACTCAGGTGAACTGAGACCAAGGAGAGCAACTCTGTCTCTGAAACACCTACCTCCTTGGAGTCTTAAAGAGGGAGAAGAAGCAACACTGCAGACACCTCCGCTTCCTTTGAGAGCTGTGCAAAACTATATGACACTCTCATACACCTCCCATCTTTGAAGCAGATACTGGTGTGATTGAGTTTTTTCTTTAACAACCCCTCAAGAACTTTTCAGATGCCAGTATGGACAGTCCTATTCAAAGTCATCCTAGGAGGCTTCACGATTTCCAGTTACGTCTCTACCGCTAAAAATATGTTGGACATGCATACTATTTTGAAATCCCCTTCTGGACTGATATATGAACCTCAAAAGAAGTCAGCCTCATTACTACAAAAATGATACTTTTTTAAAACTTAAAATAGAATTCCATAGTTTGATCACTCATCTCCCTTTTGAGACTTAGCTCTTTTTTTTTTTTTTGGTTTCCATCTGTTGCAAAAGCTCACTTTCTCTGCTCTTTTCCACCATTTCAGCACATCCATATTTTTTTTAAGTTTTGAAAAATTGAGCTAATTGTCTCCCTATAACTTAGTGTAGTACCTGGCATAAAACCAGCATCTAAATGAATACTTGGTGAATGAATAAATGAGATAGCAAATGGATTTTTTTTTTTAGCATTTCATGTGTGTGCAGCAGTGTGCTAGTTTTTAAAAATTAAGTTGGATCACATGGACAAATTCTGGGGAAAGTGGCTGGCTAGAAGGTGAGGAGAGAACAAAGTGGAAAGTGGGATACTAATGGGTGAGAAAGTAGAGGACTTGAATTTTCTGTCCTCTTAGGTCTGGGGTGTGAAGCAAGGGAATTACCACCTAGGCGGCCAAGGTTCTGGCAAAACATAGCCCCATCTTATAGTAAAAACAAATTCTTCTACTTCCTCCCACTGATTGGGTTTTAGCTATAGAACAAGAATAAAGAAAAAATAGAAAAATGGTCATTTCTGGCAGGTAATAAAGATGGACAAGCTATAAATTCTCAATGGACTGGACATACGAGAAAGTCCATTCACATGGCTGGAATTGATGCAGGCCTTTGGCTGGAAGCTCAGGTGGGGACTGACCACTGGAGTACGTGACCTCTACATGGCTTATACTTCTCATCAAGTGGTGGCTGAGTTCCTAGAAGAGACATCCTAAGGAGAGGTAATCCAAGACGCCGAAGGTAGAAGCTGCCAGTTCTCTCAAAGGCTGGGTACAGAATTAGTGCAATGTCACCTTTGGTGTGTTCTCTTTGTCCAAGCAACCACAAGTCAGCCCAGATTTTAGCAGATGGAGGACAGACATTGCTTCTTTTTAAAAATTTCTTTAATTAATTGATTGATTTTGGCTGCACTGGGTCTTCGGTGCTGCACACAGGTTTTCTCTAGTTGTGGCGAGTGGAGGCTGCTCTCTAGTTAGCGCATGGGCTTCTCATTGGTGGCTTCTCTTGCAGAGCTCAGGCCCTAGGTGCACGAGCTTCAGTAGTTGGCAGCACGTGGCCTCAGTAGTTGTGGCGCACAGGCCTAGCTGCCACATGGCATGTAGAATCTTTCTAGACCAAGGATGGAATCTGTATTCCCTGTACTGGCAGGCAGATCTTAACCACTGGATCACTAGGGAAGTCTGTAACTTCACTTCTTAATGGGGGAGTTGAAACAGCATAAAAGAAGAGGAGGAACTGATGGCATGGGTCTTGAATAAGCTACACAAGGAGTATCTCCACAGAGTATCTTCTAGATTCAGTGAGACCCACTGGGCTACCGTGGAACGGATTAGAATTGGTTGCCAGACAACTCAAGAGTTATGGAGAAAAATGTGGAAGAATAATTAAAATAAGCTTATTTGTAAAAACTCATCTCTACTTGCCCGTCTTTCCACCCCAATGTTTCTCTTCACTTGCTAAATGTACACCTGGAGGCAGAATGCGGTGGTTCAGAATTCTAGCAAACTGGCTGGTGGAGCTGAGCTATGGAGTAATGGGCTTATGTCATTGTCTTATCATTAAACTATTCCCCCAGGCTGGTATGGCCTGGAAAATTACCTGTTACATATAAGTAAAAATTCAGACTCAAACAACCAGGGTTTACCCATCATCAGGGCAATTCAAAAGAACATGCTGTAGGTTTGAAGACAATTTCCAGAGAGACGTGCATTCTCAGAATGCTTTCAGTAATGGCAAAATCACTTGAATAAGCGGCTGACCTCCTCCCCGGGGGACCATGCTCATTAAGATGTATGCGTCCAGGACTGTTAAAATTCCAACTCATTACCTAATAGTTGCACCTTATGCACTTGGATACCTCTGAAAATGCTTCCAGCCCTTCCACTTCAGTCATAATAACCAACTGACAGTCTCTTATACCTTTGAGAAGCTTTAAGAGAATCCTGCTGCGGCAAAGTTTAAAATGAAAAGGAGAAAACTCAACAAGGAAGAAATCTGGATAATCCTCTCTATTCATTTTCTTTGAGTTAATCTAAGATGCATGATGAATGAATTCTTTCCAGCTTTGAGGTCAGTGCTCATGTCTTCATTATTCTTTTCTCTCACTGATTTCTACATTCACCAGGGGAAACAATAATCCAACCTCAGGAACAGTTCCAGAGCCCAAACCAACAGTCCTTTGGAGGCAACATCAACCAACATTCATTGATGGCTAATGCCATCCCTTCAGGATCAAACTCAAGCATCCTTTTCGCTGAATGAGTGAAAGTCTCTCAGTCATGTCTGACTCTTTGCAACCCCATGGCCTGTAGTCTGCCAGGCTCCTCTGTCCATGGAATTCTCTAGGTCAGGATACTGGAGTGGGTAACCATTTCCTTCTCCAGGAGATCTTCCCAACCCAGGGATCGAATCCAGGTCTCCTGAATTTCAGGTGGATTCTTTACCATCTGAACCACCAGGGAAGCCCCGTTTTCATTGAAATTTTCCTCTAATCCTTCTTTTCCTGTGGTAGAGTCAGATCTTTTGTACCAGCATGCTTCCTTTACTCTTCTATTAGAGCCTTTGACTCTTTCTTTTCCCTATATTTAACTCTTTACTTTTTCTCTTTCTCTCTTACTAAATTTTGAGCATCTTGATATTAGGGACCACACTGCATTCATTTCCAAATAGGAAAAGGAGTATGTCAAGGCTGTATATTGTCACCCTGCTTATTGAATTTATATGCAGAGTACATCATGAGAAATGCTGGGCTGGCTGAAGCACAAGCTGGAATCGAGATTGCTGGGAGAAATATCAATAACCTCAGATATGCAGATGACACCACCCTTATGCCAGAAAGTAAAGAAGAACTAAAGAGCCTTTTGATGAAAGTGAAAGAGGAGAGTGAAAAAGTTGGCTTAAAGCTCAACATTCAGAAAATGAAGATCATGGCATCTGATCCCATCACTTTATGGCAAATAAATGGGGAAACAGTGGCAGAAAATCACTGCAGATGTTGATTGCAGCCATGAAATTAAAAGACACTTATTCCTTGGAAGGAAAGTTATGACCAAACTAGGCAGCATACTAAAAAGCAGAGACATTATTTTACCAACAAAGGTCCGCCTAGTCAAGGCTATGGTTTTTCCAGTGGTCATGTATGGATGTGAGAGTTGGACTCTAAAGAAAGCTGAGCACTGAAGAATTGATGCTTTTGAACTGTGGTGTTGGGGAAGACTCTTGAGAGTCCCTTGGACTGCAAGGAGGTCCAACCAGTCCATCCTAAAGATATCAGTCCTGGGTGTTCATTGGAAGGACTGATGTTGAAGCTGAAACTCCAATACTTTGGCCACCTCATTTGAAAATGACTCATTTGAAAAGACTCTGATGCTGGGAAAGATTGAAGGCGGGAGGAGAAGGGGATGACAGAGGATGAGATGACTGGATGGCATCACCGACTCAATGGACAGGAGTTTGGGTAAACTCCGGGGGTTGGTGATAGACAGGGAGGACGGGCATGCTGCAGTCCATGGGGTTGCAGAGTCATACACAACTGAGCAACTGAACTGACCTGCATTCATCTTTGGGTACTCAGAAACTAGCATAGTGCCTGACATCTGGGAAATCACTCAATCAATATTTGCTGAGTAAATAAATGTGGTGGATGGTTCTACAGTAAATTTGCCAACAAGGTGCATAGAGAAGAACCTTAAATGGAAAAGTGAGTTTAATTATAACTGGACTAAAACAGACCTGACTTTGAGGAGGTTGCACTCAAGAAGATAAGATTTGTATACAAATAATTATCATCCCAAGCAGGGCAAGATATGGTATAGAGAAAGCATGCCAGCTTGTGAGATTTGAATTCCAGGGCTAGCTCAGGGTCTGAGCAACGGGTAGTACCTTCTGTTTTCCATTCAACTGTTTATTGGTCACCTTCTATAAACATGTATACCCATCCCTTCCCTCACTAAAGAACTTGAATGTTTATGAAAACACTTCCACTAAATGAAAAACTGTTAAATGCCAAAATAGTTCCATTAATATTAAAGGGAGGGATACCCATGGTGATCTAGTGGCTAAGATTCCTCATTCCCAAGGCAGGGGGCTCGGGTTCCATTCCTGATCAGGGAACTAGATCCCACATGCTGCAATAAAGATAGAAGATCCCACATATGGCAACTAAGACCTGGCATAACCAAATCAATACATAAGTAAAAATAATTTTTAAAAATATATTAAAGGGAAAAATTATTATGTCTTTCACTTCTATCAGATATACCAAAAATTTTGCCTAGATGTAAACACTTGCAATTAAATAATGAAAAGGTGTGTTTATAAGTAATATAAGAAATAAAGGACATTTAATTTGAGGTGCTCATAAGTTATCCAAGTGGAGAAGTCAAGTAACACATTGGATAGGTTTATACAGAGCACAGAAGACATAATATAGAAACCTGGGCGGCATCTTCATGAACACAAGGTAAGATATATTTTGGCTGTGTGGTTTGGAAAGAGGAAGAGCCCATAACTCACTGGCCATATTATGGCGACTTCGTGGAGGAAACAGGAGCATTGGGGCTGCCATCTCAAAGGGAATTCCACCAGCGGAGATGCTGGAGGAAGCTCAGAGTTACAGTCTGAAGAAGCTCTTGGGAGTCCACAGCATTGATATATCAAAGGATGAGGATGGAGGGACAGTGATACTGACGGCTGAACAGGGAAAGAAAGTGCACCTTCTTCATCTCTTGTACAGGGAGCTGAAATTAACATGGCAAACTGGACTGGGAGGAAGACAGAAGAGTCAAAGGAAATTGAAGCTTTGATCCCACAAGCGGAAAAGGGTGTGGGCTTCTGCTGGTTTGTGGACGGGAAGGCAGAAGAGATGGGGAATGTGATGAGTATAAAGGGGCTTTCCTGGTGCCTCCGAGGTAAAGAATCCGCCTGCAGTGCAGGAGACACAGGAGACACGGGTTCGATCCCTGGGTTGGGAAGATCCCCTAGAGGAGGAAATGGCAACCCACTCCAGTATTCTTGCCTGGAGAATCCCAAGGATAGAGAAGCCTGGCGGGCTACAGTCCATGGGGTTGCAAAGAGTCGGACATGACTGAAACGACTGAGCATACAGGCACACATGGAAGCATGGTGAGTGTAGAATGCCAGCAAGGTACCCAGAGAGAAATGCCCGTTTCTGCTCCTCTAGAAAGAAAATTGGAAATTCAGATTAGGGCTTTTGTTACGTAAGGATATTCTTAATGGTAATTGGAAAAGACATGGTTAGGAGAAGAGCGAGAAGAAAAAGCATAGGACTTCCCCAAGCTAGTGCTGAGGGGCAGGGCAGTCACTCAGATCCACAGAGCACAGCTCACGGTGGTCCCTGTGGCTTTCCATTGTCAGGACCTCTTTCTCCTCACGCCTATAAGGCACTCAGTGAACGGAGGGATTCCCCTGAAAGGTGGCTGCTGTCACCCAGAGTCCTCTCTCCGTGGCTGTGGCTTCTGCTGCAGTCCCCCTGGAGACCCCAGAGTCACCCTCTGCCCTTTCAGCATCACTGCTGTCCCCCTGGACACCCCAGAGTCACCCTCTGCCCTTTCAGCATCACTGCTCCTCAGAGTGGGTGTGGGTTCTCTCTGAGTTGCTTCCCTCGGCAGGGATGAGGGTGGGGACACGGGTCCTCTAATTTAGGCCCCAATTCTCTCCTGTCTCTCATCCTGGCTATTTGTACTACTCCTGTAAGTGCTGGCCACATAGGAGTGGGGTAGAGGCGGCTCCATAAATTATGCTGGAAGAGAGAGGCGCAAGGTCATATGAGGTGCTCTGGCCACATTGGTCTCACCTCAGGGACACTGAAAAGGGGCACGTGCAGTCAGTGTGCACGTTTTGGGGAAAGATTTACGCTTAGTAACCTCACACATTTTAAAAAAAATAAACAGGTTTTATTTAGTTATATATTTTAAAATTTTTCACTGCATGTGGCATGTGGGATCTTTGTTCCCCAACCAGGGATTGAACTTACACTGCCCTGCATTGGAAGGCAGAGTCTTCACCACTGGACCACTGGGGAAGTCCACCCCACACATTTCTGCTGTTTACGTTAAAATGAAAAAGAAAATGTTTTAGCAGGAAATGTGCCTGTTCAGTATGTCAAAAAACACCAGAGTGAATAAACTAATTCCAAGAAATGTTCACTTAAGGGAGATGGTTTGGGCAGTAAGATACTGTGGGCCCTGCCTTGGGCATTGGTTCGCTCCCAGGAGACTTGGTTTGCTATAATGTAGTATCTGTCATGGTCTGACTGGATTTGTCCCCGGGAAAGTGACTACATCGTCACATCACACCTTGCAAGTTAAAATTACTCATGCTTCTTGCTTCTGACCCAGGGCCAGTGAAGCCTTCCTTTCCAGCAATGTCAAGATGTGAGTTTGAGGTATCATTCAGGCTTTTCTCTCAAATTCCCATTTCAGGTTTCTCAAGGGGTAAAACAGAGGTTTCATGTAAGTTGCTGCTTAGGTCATAGTCCTTAAGCACATCCCTCTTCTTGCCTCATTTTTCTTTCCTTTTGGACTGCAGTGCGACTGGTCTACCCTAATCCTTATCAGATGGCCTCTTCATTTTCAGTTCCTGAGAAATAACTTGCCTCGTTCTCCAATAGCATTTGTGCCTTAAAATCAAAGGTGCAAAACTGTACCTTTCCCAACCTTTGCCTGAGGCTCCTGGGACCTACGTTCTTTGGCCAATTCTTCCTCATCTTACATGACCATCTCACATTGTGGTAAGCCCAGCTTTCTGCTTCTCCTCAGGCCTCACCTCCCCTGCTCTCTCTCCCACAGTCAGAGATTGATTCCCAGTTCTCTGGGAAAGGAAAACACCATCATTTGCTGCTCACCACTCTGTGCTAAGGCTGAGAGCAGAGTGGGCCTTGATCCTTTCCCCAAGGAAGGAGGGAAGAAGGAGTCACAATATTGTGCTCAGGCTGCCGTATGGAGTACCCCATGCTGGCAGCCTTCACCAAGGGCAAGTTATTGTCTCATAGTTCTTGAGGTTAGGCATCCAAGATCAAGGCATGGGCAGGGCTGTTTCCTTGTGAGGGTCTCGATGGAAGGCTCTGTTCCAGACTAAGGAGAGCCTTAGTGTAGAGATGGCCATCTTTCCCCAGGACTCTTTGCATTGTCTTTTCTCTTCCCATGTCTTTATATCTAATTTCCTCTTTTCATAAGGACTCAGTCATACTAGATTGGGTCCCACCCAGATGACCTCCCTTTTGCTTGATTTCCCCTGTAAAGGCCCTCACTCCAAATAAAGTCACATTTTGAGGTACTAGGGTTTAGGACTTCAATGGATGAAGTTGGGGGTGTTGGGGGAACCCCATTCCGTCCGTAGCAGGTCCCCATTTGACCACGGAGGCTGGATCTGGGGTCAGGCTGAGCCTGAGTAAAAATCGACACCACCTCCGGGGTGAGCAACTCGAGCGTGGGTCGCTGTTCCCTGGTGGTCTCTCAGACCAGGCTCAAACTAGGCTTACCGGTCTGACAGTTGCCTTCCAGTATGGACAAGCTCAGGTCACAGTGTCTCTCTCAACTTGGCAAGGTGGGACATTTCTCAACTCTGTGGAGAATTACAGCTACTTTACAGCCACTGTAAGAGGCAGTGAGAGAGGAGGGAGAAAACTCATGGAAGGATATGATGCTGTACGTCTTATGGGCTCCTGTTTTTCCTTCTCATTCACTCCTCGGGTCACTCCACAGATAAGGGTGAGAGCACGGAGTATGTGTCTTTCGCCTGAGTTTAACTATCCTTTAATGAAGACATCCTCGTCAATCCCCATGAACTCCCACAACCTTGGCAGAATAAAGCACTTCCTTTCACGGATACCTGCATTTCTTTATTTGAATATTCACCATATTACTACGATTATTTGTGTATGTGTCTTTCAGCACACACTGTCAGCCCATTCAGGACTCTATTACAAAAATTCCATAGACTGGATGGCTACAGAAATTTGTTTCTCACAGTTCTGGAAAATTGGCAAATTCAAGATCAAGGTGCCAAGAGAGTCCGTGTCTGGTGAGGACCCACTTCCTGGTTTGTAGATGGCCTTCTTGTCACTGCGTCCTCGCTTGCAAAAGAAGCAAGGAGCTCCCTGGGATCTCTCTCTTTAAAAAAATTTTTTTTTTACTTTTTTCTTTGGCTTTGTTGGGTCTTAGTTGCAGCACATGGGAATCTTCATTGTGTCATGTGGGTTATTTTGATGCAGTCCCTGCAGGCTCAGTAGTTGTGGCGCACAGACCCAGTTGCCTCGAGGCATGTGGGATCTTAGTTCCCCTGCACTGCAAGGTAGATTCTTAACCACTGGACCACCAGGCAAGTCGTCCCATGAGATGGAGCCCTCATGACTGAGGGAGATACAAACATTCAGTTTACAGCACTCTTTGCCTATTTATTCAATGTTTTTAAGGTTAAGTGACAAAGTGAAAGAGTGAATCAATTCCATAATCAGAGAAGTCGGCTTACTAGCAACTTCTGTGCTAGCACTGTGATGTAGAGCTTTAGACATGTAACATATCGCTGCAGTTACTGGAGGAAGTATCTGTGGGAGAAAACAGCTTCAAGGGTGAGCAGAAAAGGCAGAGAGAATCTTCAGACCTAATGCGGGTCTGAGCCCTGTGAGGGAGACCAGATGGGAACGTCTCAGGGAGCAGCCCCATTCCCAGGAAGACAGCCAGACTCAACTCCTGGGGCATCCTTGAGCTAAAGTTGCTGTTCAGGGAGTCCCAGGCCTCTCTGAGAGGAGGCTGTACCAGCATCTCTGCTAGGCTTCAACAACAGCTTGGAGGACCTGGGGGAAATGTAGTCTTGGGGCCAGCCTGGCACCACCAAGGATTTAGAGCCCTGCAGCTGGGACTGTCCACTGTGTATACTTTTAACTTTCTGCATATGATATTTTTACATATTGAAAAACCTTTTCTGACTGGAGAGAGACTGCTCCTCCAAGGGCTAGGCAAGTCTAAGAGATAGTAAAGAACTGGGCCCTGACCTAGACAGTTCTTTCCATCCTGTCTTCGGCCGCTTGACCAGAAACCAGCTTTCCCTGGGACACTTCGTGGCCTGCAATAACTCCCTTTCTAGGACCTGCTTTGTTCTCTTGTGCCTCTTCTGAGTCCTACGGGGAGCTGCACCTGACTACCCATCACACGAGAGAACACAGGACAGTCCATTGCTGCTTCAGAAGGTCTGAGAGGCACTGCTTCATGGCGGCCACAATACAGAATAACCAAAATTAGCATGTATTGGTGTCTGCTGTGTGCTCAGTCAAGTCCAACTCTTTGTGACCCCGTGGGATTCTCCAGGACAGAATACTGAAGTAGGTTGCCATTTCCTTCTCCAGTCGATCTTCCTGACCTAGGAGTCAAGCCCAAGTCTATTGTGTCTCCTGAATCGGCAGGCAGGTTCTTACCACTGCACCACCACGTCTCGGCATTGTGCTGTGTTTTCTGTGCTCTATCCCATTACCTCTGACAACAAGGCTGTGAGGTAACCTCAGGGCACAGAGGAGGAGGTAGGGGCCTTAGAGTTTACATCTTCCCTCCACGCTTACTCCACCGAGCTGGCCAGAACCCAGTTGGTATCCATGAGTCACTCAACTCCGATGCCAGGAACAAATACCCTGCATCGAGTTCCAGCGTCCCCCACAGCAGCAGCCCCGGCTCTGGACACACGGGATCCTTCGGCAGCTCAGCCTAGACCTGAGGGTGAGCACACATAACCTTCCGTGTCTGTGCACATTTGCTTTTTCCTCGGAACAAGCCTTCTGAAGTCTACCGACAGAGTGTGCGCTGCTGCCTGGGCTAACAGGATTTAGCTTTATGTGACAGGAAGACTAATACCGGCCCCGAGCCATGTGCTGCTGGCGACCGAGTGTGGATGCTCTTTGTTAAGCTCCCGGGGTCTGGAAGGAAGCAGCTATGCTCTTGTTTAATTCCATATGAGCAGCTTTTTTATTTTTACAAATAGTCCTCTTGCTGTTAGGGAGTGAGTGAGCGACATAAATCATCATCATGTCTCTGGCAGCCAGGATTTCTTGGGCATGGTCCTCATTAAAGTCTTTAGTTGCAGGGTTCCTGGAGACCTTCCTTTGATACCTAAAAACATCAAACTGAAAAAGCCATGGTGAGGAGGAGGAGGAAAGGGGGGTGGGGGAGGACAGGGTGAAGCTCATGAGGACCCCAGAATTGCAGTTGGGAAATGGCACAGACAAGCTAGAGTGATTCTTATTCACGGCTGCAAAAAAAAGAGGCAGGAGCACGAGCAGCAAAAGCAATAAACCTTCCCTGCTGAACAGAATCCAATACGCCCGTACAAAGAAGGGAGACAGCTACACAGGCGGGAAGGGTGGCTGCTCCGAGGCAATTCATGAAAAAAAAAAAAGGAAAGTTCTCTGAGCCTTTTCCTCCCCAGACCTCAGCCCAGCGGGCTGTGGCAATCAATGAACTAGCCTTTTCCTAAGGCCTTGTCTCCCTGCTGGGCGGGAATCCAATCCCTGGGCAAAGGTCACTGGGAATACCATCATGCTGTTGGCAGTGGCTGTTCATTCACAAAATGAGCTCCTTTGTGATAAAAGGAGGGAGAGCAGACCCGGGGTTTGTGTGCATTCCAAGCTGGTGGAGGAGAGCTGCCAACACGCTAGGTCAGTGGGAACTCAGCAGCACACGCATCTCAGTTTACACGATTGATGTGGCCCTGCAGAACCATGCACATGGAATTCCTATAAATCAAGTCGCATTTTAAATGCACTTGGGGAGCTGGCCGTTTAAAGGGACCCTGCAGTGCATCTCTGGGAAAAGTGAAAAATCACTGCTGAATGGATCGATCTTGCCATGAGGTAACAAATATTTATTGAGTGCTTATCATGTGCCAGGCCTCGCTCTAGGTGCCATGAGCATTTCTTTCAATGGTGGTGGTTGGGGGTGTGAGTTGGGGGTCCCTGAGCTTAAGAAAAACCTTTGGGAGGGTGGTTGTTGGTTTTGGTTAAAACAGCGTAAGCTGAGTACAGGAGGAGGAGAGGTTGCAGCTGGAGCCACATTCTGTCCCTGCCAGAAGGCATCCACCAGGCAATCTCCCTTTGAGCGACTGGGCAATATTTCTCATTCATGAAGACAAGCTGAGCTCATTGTCTGTTTAAGGCCCAAAGCAAGAGGCTATGGCCAGAGGCTCAATGAAAAGATCAGGGCTTCCTATTAGAAAATATAACAGAATGAAGTTTCCAAATCAATATCTACCCATGTTAGAGGCAGTCATCTGTCATCTGTCTCTATGGTTCTTTAAAGGAAACTCAATGTCAAGCTTATTCAGCCTAAGATCTTGTATATACAAAGTTTGGTGTTACATGTATTTATATACAACCTGAGTCAAATCGTATCTCCAAGACATATAAGCAAGTTCTAGACTCTAACATTTGGGAAATATAATGTCCTTGCAAACAGAACCTAAAATAATTGAGGCTGGGGCGGGTGGGGGTGGGGGGACATTTGCAGGAATGCAGATTCCACCTGGAGGTTAAAAGAGCATAAATTCAGGCGTTAGACAGCCTGCACTAGAATCCCAGTTATATCACATTGTTTTATGACCTTGGGAAAGTAATTTATCCACTCTATGCTTTGGTTTGCTTCTCTGTGAAATGAGGATAAAAAATAGAGTCTACCTCACAGGATATCTGTGAGGATGAAAGGAAAAGTGACTTTACCGACTTCTCTGGTGGCACAGTAGATAAGAATGTACCTGCCACTGCAGAAGACATGGGTTCAATCCCTGGTCCGGGAAGATCCCACAGGCCACAGACCAACTAAGCCCATGTGCCACAACTGCTGAGCCTGTGTGCTGCAAATACTGAAGCCCGCACACCTAGAACCTGTGCTCCGCAGCAAGAGAAGCCACCACAATGAGAAAACTAAGTATCACAACAAAGAGTAGCCCCAACTCATCACAACCAGAGAAAGCCTGCACAAAGCACCGAAGGCCCAAAGTAGTCAAAAATAAATGACTTAAATAGATAAACAAAAGTGATATGCAAAAGAGAGAAACATTTAAAGAAAAGGGACTTTATGTGTACAGGCTTAGAAGAATACCTAATATATAGTACAGGCTCAATAAAGTTAGTTATTGTGATGTTGGAGTTCATTTAAAAAACAAACCCTGGACATATGTTGCATGGTTTAAGAGATCCAACTTCTTGGCAGTAGCTGATTTTCAGTGGATGTGGCATCATTAAGAAGGGACAATACATGCTTTACAGTCTTACCACTATTAGAAGTACATTTGCATTGTTTGCCTCCAAAGGGAAAGGAACACTGAGCAAGCCAGGTATGACCTTTGCACACATTATTCTGAGAAGCATCCTTGGCATTTGGAAAGGAAAGGGATCTTTGGGTCTAATCTCTTAATCTCTAAAGAGGAAAAGCAAAGAAAAAACAAAAAAAAAAACAACTCAGATGCAGCAGGAGGATATACATCTTCTTGGTTTAAAAAAAAAAAAAAAGACAAAAATTTGACTCTCTGACCTTCCCATATAGGATGCATGCTTCCCAGTGGCAGTTTGAAACTTCTTGGAGAGTTTCCCAGGTGTAATCTATTGGCCCCCAGACTCACAGAGGGCAAATAGAGACCAAAGAAAGAGGCAGACCACTCCAGGGTTGTATGTGACAGGTTTAACAAGAAAAGGAACTTATAAGACTTATCTCACATGGCTGAAAAATGAATAGATCTCTGCATCTGCCCACCAAAATCTTAAAGGTTTATATAGAGGGCTTAACTGGGCTCAGTCATGTAGACCATCCATATGGTCTCCAAACCACATTTCTGTGTCAAGGCTGTGTCCTTGGGGCAGCTTCTGGGAATAGGTAAGGTAAGAAGTACACATATTCCAAGGACAGAGGAGGGATTGGGGAACCACCAATTACCCACATCCAGCTTGTGGGTCAATCAGTGGTCATGTCTTCCCAATGACCTCCACCAATGCCCCGTAAGAAAGGAATATTATCACCTTTCTTGTGGTAAGTAGCATGGGGGAGATGGGAGGAGAATCATAGTATACCTTGTCCAGATAGAAAGAAAGGCAGATGAGTAACAATGAGGTTTAGTGAGAGGGTTCTTGTTTTTATGGGTAAAAGTTTGCTCCAAAGTTCTAAGGAGGGACAATGCGTGCTCTAAAGTCTTACCACTATTAGAAGCACATTATTTGCTTCTAAGGAGACAGTTGGCAGTAACCATGACCTCATCTGACAAAAGCTGCAAAGAATACAGTGAGAAGTGTGGGTGCTGCTGACATGGTGCTGGCCTTTCCCACGCCTGGAGGAAACTTGTCACGGGACAGACCTAGCTAACACTCGTGGTGGTTGCACCATACCGGGGGATGGTAATTAGCATGGATGAGAGAGCCACTGTGGGACATGCCTGCAACGGCACACCAGCTCTGCTCATGTGGACCATTACAGAGGTGGGATTGTTACAGTTCAACCTGAGCCCCTTAGCATGAGCAGGGAAGATTTAGGGGCAATAAATCCGCACTGGCCAAGTGGTTGTGGATTTACCAAGAGCAGAGAGAATTCTTTTTACCTATAGCAACTCTGTCAGCTGCACATGCTCCCCAGATGCCATCTCCTTAAATGTTCTTTATTAAAACGGAATGCACTGAGATAATGTCTCTTGGAACCTCTCAGGCAGAGCACAGATCCCAGGGAATTCCCAGAGACCTCCCCTTCCATCTGGGCAGGATCCATGCTGCCTCAAGGAATCTCCCTCTCAGGCCTTCTAAAACATGTCTTCCCCAGCTCTGAAGCAGAGACTTGACCTCATTCATAACCAATGGCAAAGCCATCTCTGTCCCAGGGCTCCCCCAGCATTTTTTCCAATCACGCTCTCTCTTAATGTCCTCCCCCTCCAATGGCCTAGTACCCCACTGGTAAAGTACCCCATCTACACGTAGCCACATTTAAAAGTTAAAGCCACGGCATTCAAGGTACAATAAGCAAAAAAAAGTCATCTCAAGTGAAAATAGAAATAAATAAATAAGGCTTGGGCTACCTGATTCCAGAGTAAGATAAAATCAGAGTCCAGATGACAACATCAAGAATTGGATAGACAAAAGCACAGTGCAATTCAAAACTATAAGGGATAAAACTTCAAAGGCAGTTGAAAATGCCACAGAAGGCAAGCAGGAAAGCAGGGAGCCTCCCCTTATGGGGACCACTAGGAGGGGGCCAGCATAACAGTGGAGACAGAGAGAGGATAAACCATGTTGATTTCCCTTCCCCTGCAGAATGATCCATGTGGGGAAGCTTGAAAGGTGGAGAAGTACAGCCACATATCTGAAAGATGCACTGGGTCAGGGAGGTAGTTGGGCAGTGAAATGTGGTTTTGAAATTCTTTGGGTTGATATTCAAAGAATGAAAGTGAAAGGCCAAGCTGCGGGGTGGGTGTCAGTCCTGACCTTCTTGTTAACCAGAAGCAGGAGGGCAAAACTTCCTGAGGTGCCCAGAGGGACCCTAGCGTTCTGCAGAAGCATGGACATCCGTGGATTGAATTCAAGGCTCCAAATTTCCAGAAAACCAGTCTGAGTCCTGCACTAGAAGGCACATGGTCATTCTCGGAATTCTTGCCTTTATTTTCACTCTGCCTGCAGGAAAAGCAATGAGCCCACTGGCCTGGTGACTAGGGACTCATTGTCTCTTCTCTCTGTGTGGAGAAGAAATCCTAAGAAGGAGTTTGAATATCAAATGGGGTGGACTTGACACAGGGAAGAAATACAAATGAGGTCTGGAAATACCACTGGACTGCAAACTTTTGAAAAATAAGGGTGATGTCATTTTCATTTTATGCCCTTGCTGGGCTTGGCTTACAGTTCATATTCTGTGGGGAGCTACTGAATTGAGTGGGTCTTAGAGACGGTCCCTCTAAGGTTGGAATCTATCTTTGCCCTTATTCGTGGTTTAGGCAAGCTTCTTCATATCTCTGAGCCTCAACTTTCTCATCTTCAAAGTAACAACAATGATCACTGCACAGAGTTGTGATGAGGATACAGAAAGAGTTTTCTCTGTAGTTGGGCACACAGAAAACTCAGCAAAAGGTAGCGTTCATTTTCATCATGCTCTCCTAGTTCTCAGCTCAAGTCTGTCATGGATATATTTGTAGGTAGTGACTGACATTTCTGTCCACCTGTCCCGTATGTAATAACAGCAGTGACTATCAAGCCCCACTCCATCTCCCCAGCTGAGTTCTAGAAAGGATTTCCTTCTCTCCCAGGCTGCTAATGTGTGAAACGTCCATGCCTTCTCCCTGTTCGTGTCGTGCCTTCTCTCTCCACCGTGGACTGTAGAGCTGCCGAGGAGTCCTGCTCCTTCAGCCCACACCCACTAGGGGGCAGGACTGGCTGCAAAGGGGAAGGGAGAGACAAAAAGTGCTGGGAACCGTTAATCCCAGCCCAAGTCCCTCTTCCACACCTTCCATGTCAAAGAGCTTCCAGAGTCTCCCAAGCCTGCATGCTGGTTTCTCTCCCCTTCACGCCCACACGCCCATCCACGCCTATGAGGAAAAGCCCAGAAGTCAAGCCCGTCTGGGTTTTCCCCTCCCCGGCCCTGCACACCACTCTATGCCTTCACACCTCTAGAACCCACTGTGATTCCCCAGGTAGCTTTCCTCCTTCCTGAGGGAATCTGGGTGAAAAAGACAAGGGAGTGGGCTTGAGGAAGAAGGCTTCTTAAGCTTTGTCTGCTTTCTCTTTTTGTTACAAAGGGTACAGGCTTAGTCGCTTCAGTTGTATCTGACTCTTTGAGACCCCCTGGACTGCAGCCCACCAGGCTCCTCTGTCCATGGGATTCTCCAGGTAAGAATACTGGCGTGGGTAGCCATTCTCTTCTCCAGAGGATCTTCCTGACTCAGGGAAAGAACCCGCGTCTCTTACAAACCCTTACAAGAGCTCATGAGTAAGTAGAGTTGGCCTTGTCAGGGAGGAAAGAGTGAGAGAAAGTAGGACACCAGGTTCTGTTTATCTTCAAGACAGAGTTGGTTGAGCGACACCAAGGATATCCTACCAGAGCAGCAGCTAGGGACAAAACAAAGAGGAGCAGGGGGTTCATTCCTTGTGATCTTGCTGTTGTTATTGCTCAGTCACTCAGTCATGTCCAACTCTTTGTGACCCCATGGACTGCAGCACACCAGGCTTCCCTGTCCTGCACCATCATAGTTTGCTCAAACTCCTGTCCACTGAGTCGATGATGCCGTCCAACCATCTCATCCTCTGTCACAATATTGAAGAGAAGGGAAAGCAGGAGACAAGGACTGAGAAGGACATTCACTTAGGCAGAATTCTCCTCACCTCTCCCCACCCACCACCATCTTTGCCCCACTGGAGTTCCACCAACCAAAGCCCTTAGACTCACCACTTGTGGCCTCTGAGCTGACAGTCCCCAGTCTCACCATCCAGTGAGATGCATCAAGAAAGAAGAGAGAAAGGCTGTCCATCTCATTGCCTGGCCAAGGTTGGGAGGCTGTAATGGTAAAACATACATTTCTCTCACCCAAGTTGAACTCAGGAACATATTTGCCAAGGAGTTATCGGGAGTCACAGTAATTAAACTTAATGATTAGGATCCCAAGAGCCTGGAAACCTGAGCATGCTTGAAACAGCATGTACTCTTAAGAACAAAGAAAGCCCAGAAATCTGTGCGATGTCATATTTTCTGTTATTATAGTAATAATCACATGGAAAAGAAGACCTATCCACCAAACTTGGGGTAAGACTAGAATGTACAATGTCTTTCATAAGAACAGACACAAAAATAAGCTCAAAATGGACTAAAGACCTAACTGTGAGACTGGACACTTTCATCCCCTCATGTATGCAAAGTTATAACCAATCTTTCATATACTGTGCACCAAGTACTCTGAGTTCTTTGTAAAACACTGCTGTGCTGAAAGGACTGAACAGTGTAACCTGGGTCATCATCTGCTTCTGGATAAGACTTTTCTCAAGTTATTCCAGCAATCAGTTCAGTTCAGTTCAGTCGCTCAGTCGTGTCCAACTATTTGCGACCCCATGAACCACAGCACACCAGGCCTCCCTGTCCATTACCAACTCCTGGAGTCTACCCAAACCCATGTCCATCAAGTCGGTGATGCCATCCAACCATCTCATCCTCTGTTGTCCCCTTCTCCTCCTGCCCTCAATCTTTCCCAGCATCAGAGTCTTTTCCAGTGAGTCAACTCTTCGCATGAGGTGGCCAAAGTATTGGAGTTTCAGCTTCAACATCAGTTCTTCCAATGAACACCCAGGACTGATATCCTTTAGGATGGACTGGTTGGATCTCCTTGCAGTCTAAGGGACTCTCAAGAGTCTTCTCCAACACCACACTTCAAAAGCATCAATTCTTCAACACCCAGCTTTCTTTATAGTCCAACTCTCACATCCATACATGACCACGGGAAAAACCATAGCCTTGACTAGACAGACCTTTGTAGGCAAAGTAATGTCTCTGTTTTTAATATGCTGTCTAGGTTGGTCATAACTTTCCTTCCAAGGAGTAAGCATCTTTTAATTTCACGGCTGCAATCACCATCTGCAGTGATTTTGGAGCCCATAAAAATAAAGTCAGCCACTGTTTCTCCATCTATTTACCATGAAGTGATGGGACCGGATGCCATGATCTTAGTTTTCTGAATGTTGAGCTTTAAGCCAACTTTTTCACTCTCCTCTTTCACTTTCATCAGCTGCCATGGCGCATGAGCGCGGCTAGGAGGAGCTACCCCTGCATCAGAGATAAGGAGCAGCAGCTGCACTTTGCTGGAACAGCTGTGAAGAGAGACCCCACATCCAAGGTAAGGGAAACCCAAGTAAGACAGTAGGCACTAAGAGAGGGGATCAGAGGGCAGATAGACTGAAACTATAATTACAGACAACTAGCCAATCTGATCACACGAACCACAGCCTTGTCTAACTCAGTGAAACTAAGCCATGCTGTGTGGGGCCACCCAAGACGGCCGGATCATGGTGGAGAGGTCTGACAGAATGTGGTCCACTGGAGAAGGGAATGGCAAACCACTTCAGTATTCTTGCCTTGAGAACCCCATGAACAGTATGAAAAAGCAAAAAGATAGGACACTGAAAGATGAACTCCCAGGTTGGTAGGTGCCCAATATGCTACTGGTGATTAGTGGAGAAATAACTCCAGAAAGAATGAAGGGATGGAGCCAAAGCAAAAACAACACCCAGTTGTGAATGGGACTGGTGATGGAAGCAGGGTTTGATTCTGTAAAGAGCAATATTGCATAGGAACCTGAAATGTTAGGTCCATGAATCAAGGCAAATTGGAAGTGGTCAAACAGGAGATGACAAGAGTGAACATCGACATTCTAGGAATCACTAAACTAAGATGGACTGGAATGGGTGAATTTAACTCAGATGACCATTATATCTACTACTGTGGGCAGGAATCCCTTAGAAGAAATGGAGTAGCCGTCATGGTCAACAAAAGAGTCCGAAATGCAGTACTTGGATGCAATCTTAAAAACGACAGAATGATCTCTGTTCATTTCCAAGACAAACCATTCCAGCAATAGATTTATTTAAATCTTGCTCTAAATAGAAACATTTGATTGTGCTCAAGTCTGTTGAAGCTGCAATGAAGTATTTTAGGGTAGGGAAATGGATTCAAATCTGAGCTTAGCCATGTGCCAACTCTGTGATTCTGGGCAATTTAGTCACCCACTCTGTGCCTCAGTTTTCTCAGCTGTAAAATAAGGCTCTGGTGAGGATTGAGTTACTGTATGTCAAGTTCTTAGAATAGTGTCTGGCTTAGTGATGATTAATACTACTATTTTACACTGTGTGTGTGTGTGTTAGTCACTAAGTCGTGTCTGACTCTTTGTGACCCCATGGACTGTAGCCTGCCAGGCTCCTCTGTCCTTGGAATTCCCCAAGCATAAATACTGGAGTGGGTTGCTATTCTCTTTTCCAGGGGCTATTGTACTCTACCCTGAAGGAAATGTAGTAGTCTCAATATTTCCAGAAAGCAGTATGGCAGTGTTTATCAAGAACCTTAAAGCTTACCATTTGTCACAATGATTCTAATTTCTAGAAATCCACCCTAAAAAAATAACTGGAGATGCAGACACACACATAGATATGGTAGCCATTGCAGTGTGGAATTGCCATACCTAGCCAGGTACCAGGAGTTGCTGTATAGCAAGTCCAACACCAGGGAACCTGTTAAATAGAAGTATATCAACTGGATAGGTTATTTGCATAGTTACTAAATCTCATGTTTTCAAAGAATACTTATTTAGTGTCATGGGAAATAATGATGATTAAAAAAAGGAAAGGGCAAAATAAAAGACAGTTTTATTACATAACCTACAATGACAGGTCTTGGTTATAGTTACCAGGCAAGGGCTAATGGCCATATGTTTGTCTTTTTGGACAGAGCTGAACTAATGGTCAGTGGAGAATTCTTTACAATATGTACTTCAGTCTAACAGAGTAGCCAGAGGACTGGCAGATGACTACAAGGATCATACTAACATGCTCATGAGTCCTTAGTTAAGTCCATGCTCTTAGGCAACAAGTAAAAGGTGTAGAGAGATCATATGATGTCCTCAAAGTAACTCTGAGACTCTCCTGGCTTATGGGAAAACATGCTATGATCAACTCGTGAAGTCTGTCACTGACTCAGGAGGGTGTGTGCAATACATATAATATTTGCCATCCCTGATACTGGTGATAAGGTGGCCAAAGAATCAAAGAATGATAATTTTATCCAAGAAAAATGTCAAAGAAGTTTCCAGATTCTTAATGAAATTAGCCTAGGATCTTTAACTTGAAAATATATAACATGTCACACCAAAACGTGGGCAGCAACCAGAAAGGCTTGATTGAAAGAAAAACTGAAGAGCCAAGCAGGTTAGACTAGAGATAGGAAGTGGAGGACTAGACCACATAATTCACTCCGTTTGTTGGGAGGTTGTGAAAAGCCAGGGCCTGCGGTAATGTTGGTCAGGGCTCAGGAGGGTGCTGATACCAGGAGTCAAAGCAAGGATTATCAAACCTTCTTCAGCGCTGGGAGCATTTAATCTTCCCAACTACCTTATATGGTAGAAACTGTGTTTCCTATTTTACCAATGAGGAAAGTGAGGCTCAAAGATTTTTAAGGTCACCCAGTTAGAAATTGCAGAGCTCTCTTTAGTCACAGGTCTGTCAGATGCCAAGAACTAGAGGTTTATCCAATCCCCTACCTCAGCTCTCTCTGACAGGAAGGTAAAACCTGCTACCTTGTGGATTATGGGAGGATCTTTCCATGGGATAAAAACCAAGGAAAAAGATCAAAGATCAAAAGATTCCCAGCTTGACTATTTCTCCAATTTGCTCTCAGACTGTATTTTTTTCTGTTTTTTTGGCTGTGCTGGGTCTTTGTTGCTGTGCACACGCTTTCTCTAGTTGTGATGAGCAGGGGCTACTCTGCTGCGGTGCTTGGGCTTCTCTTGTTGAGGAGCATGGGCTCTAAGTGTGCAGACTTTGCTGGTTGCAGCTCTGTAGCATGGGCTCCGTAGTCATGGCACACAATCATAGTTGCCCCTCGGCATGTGGTATCTTCCCACACCAGGGATTGAATGCTTGTCCCCTGCATTGACAGGTGGGTTCTTAACCACTGGACCACCAAGGAAGTCCCTCACACTGTATTTCATTATCAATTATCTAATTTGGCTGAATCAATTAAATAATAAATTTCAAATAGCCACACACTGATCTAAACAATATTTAATCTTCAAAACCACCCAAATAGGTATTACCATCCTGTCAATTTTGCAAATGAGGAAAACACATACAATAGTCTTTTGCAAAAGGCACTGGGGTGCAATGACGGTGAAGAATGTCCTAGAAGGGTTTATCCTCTAGGGTGGGATGTGAAGTGTGTACCGAGAACGTCAGAGAGGGGCGGGGTGGGGGGGGAGGGGGAGCCTTACGTGCTTGCAGGTGCTAAACAAGCCAAGGATAGACCCAAGACCTGACCCAGCCCAAGGCTCTTCTCACCACGGACTCAGCAGCAGGGTCGCCAAAGGCCAAATCCAATTCAGTAAACACAGACTTCTGGTAAGCAAGTGTGCTTGCTTTCCTTCGGTGTCAGCTGGAGGTTGCATTTGCCTTGAGTACTAAAACATTCTGCAGAGAGGCCAAGTGCAGAAATCTGTGTCTGAGATTTTCTACTTTTACAAGAAGAATGACCATGTGGGGCACTCAGCCAAGGTCAACCTAGAATTGGAAGGCTGAGCCCAGGCTCAGCAGAGCCAGAGCCAAGGTGGAAAGCTCCAGGCGCTGGGAGGGCAGGGACGGGGCGGCTAGAGTAAAGGGCCAAGTGTGGGAATGTTTATTGAAAAGAACGTGCTGGGGAGAACCCAGCCCTCACACCTCGGAGACTGGGGAGCTGGCCGTCTGGAGCGGAGAGCCCTGCCAGATAAGTTCAGCCATTTCCACTTCATAAAGTTCGTGGTACAAAAATGAATGGCAAACCCAGCCACAAATGTGATTTCTGAAAGGAGATTATTGAAAAGATAGTTTCACTTTTTCAGATTTCTCTTCTGGTGGTCAGGAGCAGGGAAGTAGGGAGAAAATTTCCAGGACACTTGCAGACATCTGCGTCCCATTCCAGAAACCACGGTGTCCTCACTGCAGGACGAGGGGGCACCACATCTTCCAAGGTTTCTCAAGAGAAGGAGAGGACTGAAACCTGGGCCAAAATGAACCCACCAGTCTGGATCTGGTTGCCAGAAGACAGTGGGAAAATGGCAAGGGTGATCCCGAAATTTTATGACCCCAGTTTGCCCTCCGGGTGATGGAACTTCAAGGCTTACATTAGACAGGCAACTCAAGGAAGAGATACACTGATTACATATCTAATTTGCTGTCACTATCCTCATGACATCACATATGTCACTGTGGCTTTCTCAGATTACTCTCGACTCTGAATACCCAAATCTATTTTCCCTGACAAGTTGGTTTGAATTTTTTTCTTGGCGCTGGTTTCATTTTCTTACTTCCTGTCAGCCTCACTTCTTAGATCTTTGCTGATGTTTTTGGTGTCTCCGAAACTCCCAAATGTACAGAAACTTTTTCTAGACTGCAGTCTTCTGGTCTTTCTCTCTCCTAATCACTCAGATGATATATCAAATCGTCTGGCATTGCTGCTTCTGAATATATATAGCTCAGCTTTTCCCTCCTTGATCTTTTTCACTATGTTCAGGGCTAGGGTAAAGTGAAGTCATCACAATTGCTCTTTCAAGCTTAAGGAATTTGATAAATGAAGTCGTGTGGGGTCCTGGCAGGCAATGTGCTTAAGCAAAGTACAATGACCATCTGTGGACCAGTCTCCTTATCCCTTTATTATGGCACATACTCAAGTTCAAATTGCTTTGTTAAATTTCTTTGTGTGTCTCTCTCTTTTTGTATTTCAGCTTTATACAATTATTCCCAAATCTTGCAAACTGACAGTGAGGGAGAGTAATTTGAAAGGACTGCTCAATTTCAGTCTTTTGAAGATTTGCACCATAGCTGCATTTTTCTCATTTCCTGGCATCTACTCTATTCTCTTGGACTTTTCAAAAACAATTATAAGAGGATGAATATAGATAATAACAGTTTCCACCAATACTCTTGAACCATCTTTTGGATTTTCTATTTTTGGACACTTTAGATTTTAAAAATTCATACAACATCTAGCAATGTTTCCAAAAGAAAGACACAAAAAGACCTAACGAACAGCAAGGAACAGGTATAGATGGGTATATTGTTTCTAAATGTAGAGGCTAATGACTGGTGGAAAAAAGAAAGTAAATTAATTAATTATCCTTATGTTTATAATTACAGAATTGATTTTGGCTACTACATCAGATTGGGAAACAAAGTCAAATATTAAAATTTTTGTTTCAGAGAAAATGTCCTGTCTTATTATCTAGAGTACCCCTTTTTCCCCCATCCCTGAGGCCCTTTCCCCTCTTGTGATAAATACAAAAACTGAGGATCAGTTCTGATCTTAACTGCTCCAGTGAAGTCTGTTTCAATCAGCAGAGGAGATACAGGCTCTAGACCTGCAGACGGTACCCTCCTGCCTCATGGCATAACTGATCACCAGCCGAGTTTGCGGCAGTGAGTGACTAAGACATGCATTGTCATCTCTGTGGAGCTGTGGCTGAGGTATGCTCCTTTGAAGTGGCAGCTCTGCTACTGCCCACAAAAGCTTTGTGGGCTCAAGTGCTGTTTTTATAAACTGAAACATTTTCCCCTTTGCCAGGGAAAGCCAGAACTGCTTTCTGTTTTCCACTGGAATTTCTCTGAATTAACAAGTTAATTTGGGGAGAATTAACATCTTTTCAATACTGGATCTTCCCATGGAAGAATATGATATTCTCTCAATTTATTTAAGGTTTCTAGTATATCCTTTAGTAAAATATAATTTTATTCACATAGGTCTTATGCATTTATTGTTAGATTTGTTCCTATGTACTTTGTTTTTGTTGCTTTTGTGAATATGGTCTTTCTTTCCTTTATATTCTCTAAGTGAACATCATTATACACAAGATCTTTTATATCTGACTACCTTGCTGAGCTATTTTTTTTAGTTCTAATGGTTTTTCACTTGAACTTCTCAGATATTCTATATAGATAGTGTTCTCTTTATTTCCATCTTTCTACATTTTTTTTCTTATCTTATTGCAATAGCTGAGACCTTCACCACTATGTGGCATCTTGTAGTGATAGCTGGCATCATTGCTTTATTTCTGCATCTAGGAGTCTACTTTAGTATTTCACCAGCAACCATATTATTTGCTGTAGTTTTATGGTAGAAAGTTTCTATGGGGTTTTTAAAAGAGAGAGATTTTTCTATCCCAAGTTTGTACGATTTCTTACCAGGAAATATGCTGAGATTTATTAAATGCAAAATCTCGTGAAATACAGGGTTTTCATAACGATTGTTGATAATTCAGAATAAAGCTTATCTTACTACAGTTTTTTATGTTTTTACAACCTTTCCAAATTGATCAGTAATTGTAGCAAAATATCTACAAATAATGTCCTTCTTGGGGAAAGTAGACCTTTTTAATCCTATTTTAGAGTTGTTAGCAGGGCAATGGCACCCCACTCCAGTACTCTTGCCTGGAAAATCCCATGGATGGAGGAGCCTGGTGGGCTGCCATCTATGGGGTCTTACAGAGTCGGACACGACTGAAGTGACTTAGCAGCAGCAGCAGCAGCAGGGCATAATGAATAATATGAATCACTGTCTTATATGATGTCCATAGCAGAGTCATATTTTTAAGATAGTTTAAATTGTGAATACTAAAATCCAAATTATAGGTGTCATTTCATGTTCTCCTGAAAACAATCTCAAATCCTATATTTAAAAATCTAATCAGTTTCTTCATTCTGAGTCTTAAAAGTCTTTCTCCTTTCACAATATATCTTGTCTCCCTCAAACTCTTAACTCCCCAATTCCAAAAAAGGACCAGCTAGAAAGAAAATTTCAGTTCTCCTTTATACCTAAAAATCATACTTCACTTAAAACAAACAATTGGTAAAAATCCAGACCCAATGGGGATGGAACACTCAACAGCTTTGCCTTTCATGTGGAGAAGAGGGAAATAGGCTGTTACAGAATGGGGACCAATATTAGCCAATGTCTGGAAATGTCAAAACGATTAACATGAAATACTAAACTCAAGTGAAATCAGTGCTCTAATGGTGTAACTCCTGAATGCTCTCTGTACCATATTGCACACCAGGATTAAGAAAACAGTCCTTGAGTGTTTCACAATAGTGCCCTCTTCACAGCTGACCCCGTGTGCTTTCCAAAGTCCTTAATTCTGCCACTTTCAGCATCCCTGTCTCTGAGGATTTATGATGTGTTGCCAATATTATTACTTTCCCTGCTTCCACCCCTTCTACCCCAAATATTTCAGGCATTGTAAGTAACACATTTCCACATAAGAGCGCTGAAAAGTCAAGAAGCAGAATTTCTCAGCAAGAAGAGCTATAGGTAAAAGGACTCCCCCTTGGCATTCTAAGCTGGCATGCGGGAGGCTCTGTACACTATTGAGAAAGATGTAAGAGGGAACAAGGATATCCCAAGGAAAGATAAGGATGCTGAAGAGAGGAAACTGGCCTTCATTTCCCAATATGGTGAACACCAGGCCAGCTCTGGGAGCAACAGACCTCCCCTAGCTTTGCAGGGCCTACTTGATTCCCTTAGCAAGAACTGAATGTCTGTACCTCTAGGCCTGTGGAATACTCGGCAGCATGAAAGCTTTATTTACAGACATCATCACTGTGAAGACTCGTACACTGGAGAACCAGCCAGTCCGTCTAGTCTCCCATCACTTTTGTAAGAAGTAAATGATTGACATTATGACATGGCTTTTCAAGACAAATTTCCTCTGACTTTCCTAGAATCGAATTACTATTATCATATTATCACTTATTTTCTCTATGAATACTCATGCACACACACACACACATACACACACACCCCTCAGGCTCTTTTGTACCCTCTCCATATTAAACAAATGCTTGTTGGCTGACTGACTTGTGACTCCCTTGTTGATAATGCAAAGCAAAAGTAGATCAACGAATAGCTGCTGGGTAATACTCTACTTTCACCTGTTAGATAATTTCAGCCAGAAACCATTCTAGTCCCTGCATCAAACTGTGGCCTTTGTAGTGGATGCTCTGTTGCCATACCCAATCATTGTTGTTCAGTTACAAAGTCATGTCCAACTCTTTGCAACCCCATAAACTGCGGCACACCAAGCCTCCCTGTTCTTCACTATCTCCCAGAGTTGGCTCAAACTCATGTCCATTGAGTCAGTGATGACATCCAATCATCTCATCCTCTGTCACCTCCTGCTCCTCCTGCCCTCAATCTTTTCCAGCATCAGGGTCTTTTCCAACAAGTTAGCTCTTCGCATCAGGTGGCCAAAGTATTGGAGCTTCAGCATCAGTCTTTCCAGTGAATATTCAGGGTTGATTTCCTTTAGGATTGATTGGATTTGATCTCCTTGCTGTCCAAGAGACTCTCAGACTCTCAGACTGTCATCTGTCCCCTTTAGGGCCAAGCCTCTCAACCTCTGCTGCCACTCACAGCTGAGTGTCTCTCTAGGACCTGCATTCAGCTAAAGGGGGCTGCCTCACTCAAGGTTACAATGCCTCTCTGAGGCCAGCGCATATCCAATACCTGGTCAATGGGGTGGATACAAAGGTCTGGCTCCCTCGCCTCCATGGGAACAAGTCTGAGTGGCCAGCCCAGCTCCAGGGCTCCCAGAGGCTTCCTGAGGTCTCTGCTGCAAAATGCATTGCAACTCAGCTTTTCCCTTTGCTTCATTCTGTTTCTCTTACTTCCTCCCAGATATTGGTCCTACAAATAAATCTCCCCACTGTTCACCTGTACATAAATCTCCATTTCAGAATCTGTGTTCTAAGAAACTAAGCCCCTTCCTCCATCTGTTGTTTGATTTCTAATTTTCTATCTGCTTTTTGCTTCTTTCTATAAGCAGATATCTCTATGATACATGTATATATTGTGTGTTTGCATTGTAAGGGCCCATAGATCCTTTTAACATTTAGTATGTAGCTAATTGAATCAGGGGGTTTCCCAGGTGGTGCTAGTAGTAAAGAAACTGCCTGCCAATGCAGGAGACATAAGAGAGGCAGGTTCAATCCCTGGGTAAGGAGGATCCCTTGGAGGAGAGCATAGTAATCAATCCAGTATTCTTGCCTGGAGAATCCCGTGAACAGAGAAGCCTGGTGGACTACAGTCCATAGGGTTGCAAAGAGTTGGGCATGACTGAAGTGACTTAGCAGCAGCAGTCAAATCAGGACCCAATTCCAATGACAAAAATCTGATCTGAGATGGCTTAAGCAAAATAGGTGTTTTTGGCTTACTGAATGGGGAAGTTCCAGAAGTCACCTGGATCTAGGAACAGCTTGATCAGGGGTTTCAAATGATGTTACCAGGACTCACTGTATTTTTCTCACTGTGTCTTAGCCCTGTCACTGCCATGTTGGCCTCTCTCTGAAAAAGTCACTATTGGTTAACTATTATCACGAGGATGCTGCTGCACAGGCAACTACAAAATATCAGAGGCAGTCAGCAATGAGCGTTTCCTTCTCACACAGCCACAGGTCAGCTGATGTCACCTGGGCTTAGTCACCCCCTTCGCACGTCAGTTAAGTTAGATTCTAGAGGCTCTGCTTCACATGGAGTCCAGTTAAGCTTGGGTCCTCCATGCAGGCTGGGGATGTATATTGAGGCTTGGTTGAGGGGGCAGCAGCTACCTGGAAGATTCTTCCTCTGGCCACAGCAGATGCACCAAGAGCCAGCACAACCTCACAAGCCCATTTCAAGCCTCTGCTTGTGTTACCTCTGCTAACGTCTCATTGGCCAAAGCAAGTCACGTGGCTGAACCCAAATTCAAGGGCTGGCTACCCACCATGAGACAAGTCACCTGGCCAACCTGGACATTACTGCTCTGAAGGAGTATACTCCTCTCATCAAAGTGGGAGTGGGGAGCATTAGTACAAGTTTGTGTCCTCAATGAGCAGTGAGGCCAAACAAATCAGAATGTCAGTGTCTGGAGCAGGAAAAGGTTTATTACAGAGCCATGCAGGGAGACAGGTGGCTCATGCCCTAAAAAACCCAGAACTCTCTGAAGGGCTTTGGCAAAGCATTTTTAAGTGCCAGGTGAGGGAGGCGGGGTCCCAGTGTACGTAATAAGCTCCTGCACAATTCTCTGGCTGATGGTGAGGGAACAGGGTATTGTCAATAGGGGTTAACATTATCAGTCCTTAGGTCCCAGTGAACGTGGGGCTGTGTGCTTATGGTCATCAAGTAGTTAACATCTTTCCATTTGGTGGGGGTTTTTCACATCTGTAAAACCACTCGGGAAATGTGCATCGGATACTGTTATCTAGGTACTTCAGAGAGGATATGGGGAAAGGCCTGTCCTGGGAAGGCCCGATAGGGTCCTGCTTGGTTACAGGAGGAGTGCAAATGCTGGAATGTTTATCAAGCAGTCTTCTTCCCCCGTCACAGTCCCAACATAAATGCAATCTCTTCAGTATCATTCTTAAGTCCAGGTCCAAGGAGAAGAATGCCTTCCTCAAGTCCAACAGAGAAGTCTCCCCTTCTCACTGGCCCAGCTGCATCCTCACCCATCCCAGTTACTGTGACAAACAGGATCACTTGCCTTGACTCGAGTCGGGAAGTGAATCACCTTGTTCAACTTGCACAGTGTAAATTCTACAACAAGAAACAAAGACACTGTTATAGAATGGGAATCAAAGGATCCTGGTCTGTAAGAAACTACATGACCACTCTGGGGACCCTACTCCTCCCACCCCTCCCCACCCCCAAGTCTTTCTTCTCCTGCTCTTATTCTCAGTCCGGGGCTTTTTCTCATGAGCTTGCTCCAGGACACTTCCTGTTTCTCTCTCAGGTTTGCTTTGGCCTCTGGAGTGCTGGACTCAGTCTCCATCAGGCTTGCCTTCCTGGCTGCCCTCTATGTTTTGAATGTGCCCTACACATTCAAAACTGCTCTTCTTCCTAGGCTTTCTCCCCCAGAGGATCAGCCTCAAAACACCTATTTCTCTATGGGTCCCTGCTCTTGCTGCTTCCCCCCCCCCTGCCCCGACAACCCCAGGATCAAAGACCTCATTGGCATCACCCTCCTCTCCCTGGGTCACGTTGACACCCCCTACCCTCCCACCTCAGCCAGGGGATGCAACCTGGCAAGCCACAAGCTGGCCACCCTGACAGCGAAGTCACTGGACCTGATGGATCTCATGTGGCTGCCCTGGGGCCCCTCTCAGGTCTGTTCTACAGGGAAGAGATTTATTTCCCTGAAGTTTCAGGGCAGGAAAAGACTCACTTCCTGGAGGCATGCCAAGAAGGAGGCAATCCACCCAGGAAACAAACAAGACCCTTTTCTCTATAGTCTTTCCTTCTTCCCCGCATCAAAACCTCCCTGCTCCCCCTGAGTGAAAGGAGAGCTGTCAGGATCAAAGCCCCCGTCTTTGTGATGAACTGCTGCTGGCAGGACTCTGCACAGGAAGGACTGTCAGCGCTTTTAACTCCTTCTTACCCACTGTACGCTGGCTGCATTCACAAGACTTCTGGAGTCATATTTCAGTCAATGAAACATCTTTTATGAGCAGAGAGCCATGCCAACTGGAAAGTTTGAAAGAATAATTAAGGATTCAAAGGGCAACAAAATCTGCCTTGGAGTATTTCTTGATCTCTTCAATTGCTTTATAATAGATGATCTAACGTATTTGCCCCAGGAGAGTATAAAGACTAAGAACTTGGGTTTTGGAGGCAGACTGGTTGTGTTCTTTCTCTCTTTCATCTCTCTCTAGCTGGAAGACCTTGAATAAGCCATTGAGGCTTTCTGTACCTCAGTTTCCTTGGTCTGTAAAATAGAGATAAGAATTACACAGATCTTATGTATGGTTGGAAGCAATAAATAAAACAATGCCTATGATTCACTTAACCGAGTGTCTAACATATAGTACAGGCATCAGGTGGCACAGTGGTAAAGAATCTGCCTACCAATGCAGGAGACTCAAGAGACATGGGTTCGATTCCTAGGTCAGGTGGATGCCCTGGAGTAGGAAATGGCAACCTACTCCAGGATTCCTGCCTGGAAAATTCCATGGATAGAGGAGCCTGGTGGGTTATGGTCCATAGGATTTCAAAGAGTGGGACACAACTAAGTATGCACACATGCACAGGCATCATTAATTTTCACTGTGGTTATCACTATAACTATTTTTATTATTCCAAAGGCAGAAAAGAGGCCATACTCACAGTTGCTGATAGTCAAGTGTCTTAAGTTACAAGACATGCTCCGCATAATTAAAAATCACACAGCCTCAGAGGCTTTGGATTTTCAGGTTCTATTAAATGAGCATGTCCCAGAATCTTTACCACACCTCCTAAGACAACAAAATGTGATCACTTTCCAAAGGAAAAGAAGCTACAGACTACAATTATTGAGCAATCTTATGGGCAGAACTGGAAGCAAGATTACGTCATGGGGACTTTCCTAGTGGTCCAGTTGCTGAGACTTCATCTTCCAAAGCAAGGGGTGCAGGTTCAACTCCTGATCAGGGAGCTAATATCCCACATATTTTGCAACCAGAAAACCAAAACATAAAACAGGAGCAACAATGTAACAATTTCAATAAATGCTTTAAAAAACAGTTGACATCATGGACCAGGCCCAGACCTTTTATTTTCTAAATACCTTCTAATACAACAGTGAACAATAGAGATTTGCAAACCCATGAAGGAAACCTTATCTATATGTCTAACTCTATGTCTGTGGTAAATACTCAAAAATGTAACTAAAACACCCTGGAGAATTTTGCAGCTCAGTGTTTGCTAGACTGGGCTTCCCTGGTGGCTCAGTGGTAAAGAATCCTGCATGAACAGAGGAGTCTGGCAATCTACAGTTCATAGAGTCACAAAGAGTCAGACAGGACTGAAGCAACTTAGCACACACGTACTTCCTAGACTCCATACTTCCTTATGGATACTTTAAGGCCTTCATTATAGAACCCGTCTTAGGTTACTTCTCATGCATGGAGTTGTTGAGAAAGCATCCAGTGCTTTTGAGATTCTAGATGATTCCAATGAATTATAAATAAGAATGGGTCTGACAGATCTCATGCAGCTGTTCTGGGAACTTTGGTAGTTTGGTCCTGGTGATTTTCAAGACATTTCACTTCTAGTCAAATAAAGTTTTAACTTCCTGATACCTACCACCATCACCCAACCTGAATCTCGAGCCGCTGTAAATTCTAACACCCCAACCAAGGATGGCCACAGTGCCTAAGGAAACCACAATGAAGCCTGTGTCACTTATGGTTTATTTTCCTAGAGACATATTAAGGAGAAACAGGATGACTTCAAGAAATAAACTGTTAAATGTGTAGAGTGGAAAAAAAACAACTTAGTTATAATTAAAACTTAGTTTTAATTATAGCCTAGACATATGGTTACGTATCTTGGTAACCATCTCTCCCAATACAGAGTAATTTGTGGAAAAGTGGGGTCAGGAAGATGGCAACAAACGAGAAGTAGCCTGTCTTACTGCTGTGTAGGAAACCCGCTTCCTTTGCACTTACTGAGTAAAGCCAGGTAAACAGAAAATTTAAATACTGAGATAAGACTCTTATCTAAAAACCCAGTAGAAAGGGTAATAATAGTACTTCCATAGGTGTTCTTTGGAAGGACTGATGCTAAAGCTGAAACTGCAATACTTTGGCCACCTCATGCGACGAGTTGACTCACTGGAAAAGACTTTGATGCTGGGAAAGGTTGGGGGCGGGAGGAGAAGGGGACGACAGAGAATGAGATGGCTGGATGGCATCACCGACTCTGTGGACATGAGTTTGAGTGAACTTCGGGAGTTGGTGATGGACAGGGAGGCCTGGCGTGCTGTGATTCATGGGGTCGCGGAGAGTCGGACACAACTGAGCGACTGAACTGAACTGAACTGAGTCTTTGTCCCTGTGATATTTCTATGAGAGAGAGAACTTTCATCATTACTGGACTTAAAATGCTATCAACTGGAACAATAATCTTTGTTGGTTGTGAGGAAACACCAGATAACTATACTCTGCTGCTGCTGCTAAGTCGCATCAGTTGTGTCCAACTCTGTGTGACCCCAAAGACAGCAGCCCACCAGGCTCCTCTGTCCCTGGGATTCTCCAGGCAAGAACACTGGAGTGGGTTGCCATTTCCAAGGCCTTCCAATTCTCTCTGATGCAAATGAGTTTTAAAATGTTAGCGAATAAAAAGAGTTGGCCTATTTAAAGAATTTTGGCGAAAAGTCAGATTCAAAAAAAATCTGTGATCTTTTAGGTTTGAGCCAAATTGGCATTGAGAAGAGGGACATGAGGAAAGTGAATGATACCAATGGTTACCAAGAAAAGTCTTTTCTCAGTAAAATGAAGGAAGAAGATGAGGTGGGGGAGGGAGGAGGAGGAGAGAGGGAAATGGAGCACAAGAAGAAAAAGAAGAGAGAAGCGACCAAGGAGGAGATAAGCAGCTTGCTTTCTCTGTCTGACTTCTCACTGGGCATAACTTCGTAAGGAACATTCACGTTACCACATGACTTTCTTCTTTCTTGTGGCTGAGTTATATATCTATATTTATTGATCTATCCCTGTCTCCTTCTATATATCAGAGAACGTCCAAGAGATCGAAGTGCAAAGTCATTTGTGACTTGTGAGGCATTTTCTAAATCCCAAAGCAGGACCATCTCACCTGTGTATAAGAAAGGTTCAGTTCAAAAATATACCTGGACCCCAATGTTCATGTCAGCACTCTTCACAGTAGCCAAGACATGGAAGCAACCTAAATGTCCATTGACAGATGAATGGATAAAATATATATATATATATTCCATTACATATATAATTCCATTATATATGTAATGGAATATATATAAAAGATCAGATCAGATCAGTCATTCAGTCATGTCCGACTCTTTGGGACCCCATGGATTGCAGCAGGCTTCCCTGTCCAATATATATATAGAAAATGGAATATTACTTTATAAAATATTACATACATTGCTCCATTATATATGTAATGGGATATATACAATGGAATATATGTATAATGGAATATTACTATAATTATATATAATGGAATATTACTCAGTCATAAAAATGAAATGATGCCATTTGCAGCAACATGGATGTACCTAGAGATTATCATATTAAGTGAAGTAAACCAGACAGAGATATCATATCATTTATATATGGAATCTAAAAAAATACAAATGAACTTTTATACAAAATAGAAACAGACCCAAATAGAAAACAAACTTATGGTTACCAAAATGGAAAGAGGGGGAGGGATACATTAGGAATTTGGGATTGACATATATGAACTACTATATGTAAAATAGATAACCAACCAGGACCTACGTGTATAGCACAGAGAACTGTACTCGATATATAGTGATAATCTATAACAGAAAAGAATCTGAAGAACAATCACTTTGCTGTACACCTGACACTAACACAATCAGAAATCAACTACATTTCAATGAAAGTTAAATTAAAGTTTTAAAAAAGGCTTAGTTGTGGTTCATCCTCAAGACAAAACAGAAGAAGTTTGGGTTAGATTATAAAACTGTAAAGAATAGTACCAAAGCAACATGCTGTGTCTATTCTGCATTTCTTTAACCTTTGTTCTTACTTGTTTTTCCTTCATGTTTGCTAAGGTGAATGTGCATGGGTACTAAGTCACTTCAGTTGTATTTGACTCTTTGAGACCCTATGGACTGTAGCCCACCAGTCTCCTCCACCCATGGGGATTCTCCAGGCAGAATACTGGAGTGGATTGCCATTTTCTCCTCCAGGGGATCTTCCTGACCCACAGGTAGAACCCATATCTGTTACGTCTCCTGCATTGGCAGGTGGGCTCTTAACTACCAGCCCCACCTGGGAAGCCCCTCCTACGGTGAATAGCTAATATATGAAACACTGGCTACTGGCATAAAACCTTGGGCCAGTCATTCCCCCGCTTTGTCATGTATGCTGCTGCTGCTAAGTCGCTTCAGTCGTGTCCGACTCTGTGCGACCCCATAGATGGCAGCCCACCAGGCTCCGCCGTCCCTGGGATTCTCCAGGCAAGAACACTGGAGTGGGTTACCATTTCCCTCTCCAATGTATAAACAGAGGCAAATGGGTTATGTCTCCCTTAACATGATGTAGTTCTCAAGCTGCTATCTTCTTGCTTAAGGAGAAGGAGACTTTAGTGTAGGGGAAAGAGCAAAGACTCTGTAATCCGTGAGACCTGGTTAGCTCTGGGACTTGGGACAAGGTACATAGTCTCTCTGGACCTCAGTTTCTTCACCTGTGAGATGAAGACGATTATGTTGGCCTTATAGGATAGTGTTCAGGGTAAAATGAATGAATGCATATTAAGTTTCCAGCAGACTGACTTATGTACCAGAAACGTATATTGATTGCATAGAGCTAAACTCACATTTAATGAAAGCAAAAGGGAACATGTACATGTGTGTCCATGCACATATGTGCAAATGTATGTGCTTGCATGTGCACACTTACTGGAAAAATCTAGGGTCTATAGCATGGGACCTGAGGTGGGAAAGATGAGGAGTGGGCTGGAACACAGGGAGCCAGAAAAGAAATTGCTGATTTCTGAACTGCATTTGGTAATTGGAGAAAATTAATTTCTGTAGATTTAAAAAATAAAGGGGGGCATCTATTTTTGAAGCTATACTTTTTACTGAAGTGTAACACACATAGAAAAGCTAATGATTCACGCCTACATGCATGCTCAGTCGCTTAGTTGTACCCAACTTTCTGGGATCCCATGGACTGTGCCCACCAGGTTCCTCTGCTCATGGGATTATCCTGGCAATAATACTGGAGTGGGTTGCTGTATTTTCTTCTCCAGGGGATCTTCCTGACCCAGGGATCAAACCCATGTCTCCTGCATTGCAGGCTAATTCTTTACCACTAAGCCACTGGGAAAATGATTCATAAGTCCTTGGTTCAAAGAATTTTCACAGACTGGGCATAACTATTTATGCAGCAAGCAACCAAGAAACAGCATTATTAGCACCCACACAAGCTCCCTTGTGGTGGTTTAGTCGTTAAGTCGTGGCCAACTCTTTGTGACCCCATGGCTTGTTGCCCACAGGCTCCTCTGTCCATAGGATTTTCCAGGCAAGAATACTGGAGTGGGCTGCCATTTCCTTCTCCAGGGGATCTTCCCAACCCAGGGATGGAAGCTGGGTCTCCTGCACTGTAGGCAGATTCTTTACCAACTAAGCCCAAGCTCCCTTGTGACCCCTCCTATCTGCTCGCTAACCATCACCACACCCCCCACCAATGGGAACCTCCTGTGTGATTCCTAGCACAAAGATACTTGGCCTGGTTTTGAACTTTATATAAATGAAATTGTGTAGTATGAACTCTTTTGTGTCTGGCTTGTTTCTCTGAATACTGTATTTGGAAGGTTCATCTTTCTTGATGAGTGCAGTTATGATTTGTTCCTTCTCAGTACTGTCTGATATTTCAGTGTATGGATATCCTTCAGTTTCTCTACTCATTCCACTCTTGCTGCTAGGAACGTGCCAGTCTTCTGGTGAACACCTCTGCCAGGGGTATAACTAAGAGTACAATAGCTGGGCCATAAGGTGTGCATCTGTTAAGCTCTTGTGTGTGCATGCTCAGTCCCTCAGCTGTGTCTGACTCTTTGCCACCCCATGGACTGTAGCCCGCCAGGCTCCTCTGCCCATGGAATTTTCCAGGCAAGAATACTGGAGTGGGTTGCCATGTCCTCCTCTAAGGGATCTTCTTGACCCAGGGATCGAACCCGCATCTCTTATGTCTCCTGCACTGGCAAGGTGAATTCTTTACTACTGAGCCACCTGGGAAGCCCTCAGGTCTTGTAGATACTGCTGGTTTCCTAAGGTGACTGTACCAATTCACTCTTCCACTCACAGCATAGGAAAGTTCCAGCACCTAAATTTAAGATACCAAAACTGAAAAAAACCCATACCTTGACTTCTTGTGGTGTTGGATTTGGTGAGGAATTACAAACAACTCTTCCCGTTCTCCACTTTGCTTGCTGTGCAATGTGACAGTGCACAAAGTCCTTCACCACAGATCTTCCCACACCCTCTGGCATACTCTCTGCCTTTGAGTGTTTCTGATGTGTCCCTCTCTGCTTTCCTAAAACTGAAAGCCCTTTTTGGCAACTGATGCAAGCTGATGATCCACACTGACGATCAGGTTTAAAACACGTTATTCTTACACAGGGGATTCCCTTTCAGCTCAGTAGGTAAAGAATCTGAGGCCAAGCAGGAGACCCAGGTTTGATCCCTGGGTTGGGAAGATCCCCTGGAGAAGGAAATGGCAACCCACTCCAGTATTCTTGCCTGGAGAATCCCATGGACAGAGGAGCCTGGTGGGTTACAGTCCAGAGTTCACAAAATTCGGACACGACTTAGCGACTAAACCACCACCACCATACATACACAGGGTGGAAATGACCTTGCACAAAGGAACTAGTTAATAAATATTTGTGGAATAAAGGCATTTAAAGGACAATTTCACACCAAGTACAATGCACTTTACCAATGGAGAGTGAATTTTTGGTTCAAAGTCTCCCCTCCCTCAGCCACAATTTCTGTTTATATAGAAAATCACGGGCTTTACTATTACTGTAGTATCCATGGAGCTCAAGCATGACCCCAAATCTACTCCTTGTTGGCTGTGTAGGAAGTGCTGAAACAACCATCCATCCCTCCCCCATCAGATTCTAGCTCCTGGAGAAATAGTGACGCCAAAGCGTGAAGCTGACACTGTCTAATTGTCTCCGAGCAGGGAAGTCTGAATGGTTCCATTTGAATCTCTCACTTTCATGTGGCAATGGGAAAAGCAGGCCGTTTGCGCATGACGGATAGAGTGCAAGACTCGCTGTAAATGTTGTTTATATTGCCTGGGGCAGATCAAATGACTTGAAGCATTAACATATCAGAATAAAAAGACTCAGATGCATGAGGAAAAGCCAGAAAACCCCACTCCCCTCAACACTGAGTCATTTTTCAACAGATTCAACTTGGCAAAAAAAAAATTATGTTGGTATATAGTCCCTGCTCTGTTATAGGAGACTTTGTTTGGAAGCAAAACGTAAAAAGGCAACTGTGGCACAAAATCATTAAAGCTCAGCTCTGATTCTCTTCCTCTGTCTACTCTTTCAGAGATCACCAAACCAGAGAGACTTTGCAGACAGAGGTGCTCAGAAGTTGGTTTTCTCCCAGCCTGTTTCTTTTTTTATGTTCTCAAGGAGGGAGGCACCCAGAGCTAGTACCAAGTCCTTCTAATTATTAGCATCACATGCAGTGATGAATTTGTTACTGAGTAACTTATACATTCCTGCCATTTACACATCCTCAGATAACTACTGGGAGAATGCAAGGATCATCTGGATGGATCATTTCTAGAAAATCGGCTTTATTTTATATACTCCACTTGTCTGCCATACCCAAGCAGTCAGTCCCAAGTCTAGTATTTATGTTCTCTTTCACATCCCCGTGTCATATTACAAGTAGCACTAAATTCCTATTGCTGCCTTTCGGGGTGGGAGTTATAGTATTTTTCCAGCACTGTTTATTTTAAATTTCAAGTTATTATTGTTATTTCTTCTTGGTGGTTAAAAGTCCAGTTGGAAAGATTTTCCATGAGCCTGAGAATTCCTGAGAAACCCTGACAATATTCAGCATTCATGATTACCTAGACGGACATATTTTATGAAAATTGCATTGCCTTTGAATGCCTTCCTGTGAATGAGCTCAAATGTTAGGATTCTGTTAGATTGGATTTCAGAACATATTTAACATATTTCCATCTGGTAACCTTGGGATGTCTCTCAATAAAAGTGATTATGGAAGGATTGTTATATGGTATAAAAACATTTGCTCAGGATGGACTAGTCTTCCTAAAAATATGGTACATCTTGACGGCTGACCAATTTTTGTTGTTCTGAATTAGGTGGGTTTTTTTCACCACTACTTTGAAATATTTCACTGTCAAACTCTTCCTCAGTTCAGTTCAGTTCAGTCGCTCAGTCATGTCCGACTCTTTGCAACCCCATGAATCACAGCACGCCAGGCCTCCCTGTCCATCACCAACTCCCGGAGTTCACTCAAACTCATGTCCATCGAGTCAGTGATGCCATCCAGCCATCTCATTCTCTGTTGTCCCCTTCTCCTCCTGCCCCCAATCCCTCCCAGCATCAGAGTCTTTCCCAGTGAGCCAACTCTTCACATGAGGTGGCCAAAGTATTGGAGTTTCAGCTTTAGCATCAGTCCTTCCAATGAACACCCAGGACTGATCTCCTTTAGGATGGACTGGTTGGATCTCCTTGCAGTCCAAGGGACTCTCAAGAGTCTTCTCCAACACCACAGTTCAAAAGCATCAATTCTTCGGTGCTCAGCTTTCTTTAGAGTCCAACTCTCACATCCATACATGACCACTGGAAAAACCATAGCCTTGACTAGACGGACCTTTGTTGGCAAAGTAATGTCCCTGCTTTTTAATATGCTATCTAGGTTGGTCATAACTTTCCTTCCAAGGAGTAAGCATCTTTTAATTTCATGGCTGCAATCAGCATTCACAGTGATTTTGGAGCCCCCAAAACAAAGTATGCCACTGTTTCCACTGTTTCCCCATCTATTTCCCATGAAGTGATGGGACCAGATGCCATGATCTTTGTTTTCTGAATGTTGAGCTTCAAGCCAACCTTTTCACTCTCCTCTTTCACTTTCATCAAGAGCCTTTTTAGTTCCTCTTCACTTTCTGCCATAAGGGTAGTGTCATCTGCATATCTGAGGTTATTGATATTTCTCCCAGTAATCTTGATTCCAGCTTGTGCTTCTTCTAGCCCAGCATTCAAATAAAGCTGGCAATTTTCCCTCAGAATTTTAAGAACTCAAATTAAGTCACATCTACAAATATATTTTTATTAGTGGGAAGCCCAAGTTTCCCATATTCATATAAATATAGTGATGCTTGTATAGTTTCTTATTTCTTAGACTGGTGATCCAAGGAGCCAACACAGGGAATACTCCTTAAATTTTAATCTTTTAATGATGGGCTTCATCTTAAAAGGATATTAAGCTTTTTTTCTTTCAAGTGCCCATGAAATTTCTTAAATAATTTTTTACAGTTACAGCAAAAAAGCACTTAGGAATAGGCAAAGAAAACAACACTAAGGATTCAATCTTTTGTGCAAGGGGAGAAGCATTAACATGAAGAAGTAAAGTCAAATTCAAGGGTGAGACAAGGATAAATGGCACAAAATCCTGGAGAGATAAGAACTTACAGAAGGCATCAATATTCATTCAAGGCAAATGTGAAAGTCTTTACCCACACATATCTCTTTAGAGATTAAAAAAAAAGTCATGAAGACAGTACTTGCAGAGTAATTCCATGAAGGACTGATGTTTGTTCTGGCTTCCTTTCTGAAGCTCTGTCTCCATGGGTCATTTAGAGGTGTCTAGTGTTGACTGCTGATCCAAAAGTCTAAAATCTAATCTATGAAATCCGAAGCATCTCCTTTTATTTGACCAGCTAGCTACCTCTCACTGGAAAGGATCCCAAAGTTGAATATACTCTTTCAAAATATGAACTGTGTGAAAGTTATAATAATTCTTTTAAGCTATGTGAGCAATCAGTTTTAAAGGGCTTTTAAGTTAAAGTAGAGCTTTGAAGATGGCAGAGTAATTCACATTCCACCTCTTCTTTGTCTTAAAAATTGCTCTAAAAGGAAAAGAAAAAAAATAAACACAGGAAAACAGAGACTCCATCTTTGATGAAACTAGAAGACATGCGCAACCATAAATCACAATATATGAAGACTGAAAGTGGATGGAGAAAAGTTAAATGACATAGTGAGTGGAAGAAAGTCAAACTTAAGGATCCTCAGAAAGAGATATTGATTAAAGCTGTCCTAAAAGAAAAGACACAGGAATCCAAAGTTCCAGGTACACCAGATGGGATTATTCTTACTCACAGAGGAGAATGGGGTGACAGGGAAATTGGTTAAGAGACTAAGCAGGAAGGGGTTTCTGCTTCTAGCACTATGGCAGACTTGATTATACAATACAGTTCCCTCCTGCCAAAATGCAATTAGAGCCTGGAGAAACTACAGCAAAGATCATTTTAACACATTTTGGGATTACTAAAAAGTAAGAGAAATCTCCGGCTTCCTTCGCTGTACCTTCCTCTAAGGGAGAAATATAAAGGCTAGCTGAAATATGAGTACAGCACCACAAAAGTAAACTTCAATAAGTTTATTCCTGAGTTGTCTGCCTGGGATCATGGGAGCAAAAGTGTCAACACCTGAGTTGGAGTTGGGAGACTCATTGTGGCCCCGTGTGAAGATGGGAGAGATGAACATAAGGTCTTTCAATTGATCCAGGACTGGGAAAGGACACACATGACTCCAACTTAGTTTGTGTAAATTCTCTCTGGAAGAAAGCATCCTGTAACTCCCAAAGAATAAATTTTGTAAAAGGTATGAGTGCACAATCCAAAATTAACCGAACAAAAATGGAAAGAAGCCACTTAGAAGAGATGACAACAGGACTTCCCTAGTGGTCTAGTGATGAGAGTCTGCCTGCCAATGAAGGGGACACAGTTTCAACCTCTAGTTCAGGAAAATTCCACATGCTGAGGGGCAGCTAAGCCCATGCACTGAAAACTGCAGAAGCCCCCATGCCATAGAGCAGTGCTGCACACGGGAAGCCACTGCAGTGCGAAGCCCTTGCACTGCAACTAGAGAGTAGCACCTGCTCACCGGAACTAAAGAAAGACCAAGCCCAGCAGCAAAGATCCAGAACAGCCAAATAAATAAATGAATATTTTTTAAAAAAGAGATGGCTGAAGCAAACTCAGGTTTAGACCCTAAGAATCTCAGATTTTGGAATTATCAGTTATATAATATGAAATAACCAAATAGACAAAATGTGAAAGATTTTGAAATTTTTTTTCTGACTTTTTTGAAAATAATCCAAGGATAAGAGACTACCAAATGTTGCTAACCATGTTTGAAGAGTGAGCCAAAGAACTCTTGGAATTGAAATATAGAAGCATTGATATTTTAAACTAAGTGAATGAGTTTACAACAAATGAGACTCAACTAAGCAAAGAATTAGAGAATGGAAAGATAAAGCTGAATCTATTACCCATAATGCAGCACAGAGGCAAGGAATTAGAAAATATAAAAAGATAATTAGAAATATGGAGAGTCAGAAAGACTTATATATGTATAATTGTAAACCAAGGTTAAAAAGTAATAGAGAAAATGGAAGAGAGGGAACATCCAAACAGATAAAGGATGAGAATGTTCCAGAACTAATGGAAGAGACCAATCCACAAATGTAAGAAAAATAGTGTATACGTAACATATTAAAAAGCAGAGACATTACTTTGCCAACAAAGGTCCATCTAGTCAAGGCTATGGTTTTTCCAGTGGTCATGTATGGATGTGAGAATTGGACTGTGAAGAAAAATGAGCACTGAAGAATTCATGCTTTTGAAGTGTGTTGTTGGAGAAGACTCTTGACAGTCCCTTGGACTGCAAGAAGATCCAACCAGTTCATCCTAACGGAGATCAGTCCTGGGTGTTCATTGGAAGGACTGATGTTGAAGCAGAAACTCCAATACTTTGGCCACCTCATGCGAAGAGTTGACTCATTGGAAAAGACTCTGATGCTGGGAAGGATTGGGGGCAGGAGGAGAAGGGGACGACAGAGGGTGAGATGGCTGGATGGCATCACCAACTCGATGGACATGAGTTTGAGTGAACTCCGGGAGTTGGTGATGGACAGGGAGGCCTGGCGTGCTGTGATTCATGGGGTCGCGGAGAGTCGGACACGGCTGAGCGACTGAACTGAACTGAACTAAGGATTTGAAAAAAATGTAGTGGGGAAGAATTCTGAGGAAAAAAGAGACAATATTATAAGCACCCATAGGACTTAGAGATTATCACATTAAGTGAAATCAGAAAGGGAAAGACAAATATCATAGGATATCACTTATATGTAGAATCTGAAATATGACACAAATGAATATAACTACAAAACAAAAATAGACTCACAGTCATAAGAACAGACTTGTGGTTGCCAAGGAGAAGGTTGGGTGGGGGAGGGATGGATTGGGAGTTTGGGGTTAGCTGATGCAAACTATTATATATAGAACAGATAAACAACAAGGTCCTACTGTATTATCACACAAGGAACCATACTCAATATCCTACGATAAACCAAATGGAAAAGAATATTAAAAAGGGTACATATATATATGTATAACAGAATCACTTTGCTCTACAACAGAAACTAACACAACATTGTAAATCAACTATAATTAAAAAAAAAAAAGTTGGGGGGGGAGCTGAAAGCACTCATGGAGAAGAGAGAGGCCATCTACAAAAGATTAAGAATTAGGACAGCTAGTAACTCTTACCGGAGAAGGCAATGGCAACCCACTCCAGTACTCTTGCCTGGAAAATCCCATGGATGGAGGAGCCTGGTAGGCTACAGTCCATGGGGTCGCTAAGAGTCAGACACGACTGAGCGACTTCACTTTCACTTTTCACTTTCATGCATTGGAGAAGGAAATGGCAACCCACTCCAGTGTTCTTGCCTGGAGAATCCCAGGGATGGGGGAGCCAGGTGGGCTGCCATCTATGGGGTCTCACAGAGTTGGACACGACTGACGTGACTTAGCAGTAGCAGGAACTCTTACCCTTAAAGCCCTGCACAGTGGTATAGATTCAATTGTCCTATTTCTTTGTATCTCATTGTGTCACGTGAATTCAATTAGGTGAGGCTTAGTAGGAAAGCTGATCATGGTTAAGGTCCAGATTGTACCCTCTACTATATACTTATTGGAAATAAAGCTGACCATTTGATAGTCCAAATAATAATAATAATTAGGACAGCTATAAAAGGGAAAAAAATATGCCCAAAGTGCTGAGAGAAAATAACTGCTAAATTAAAATTGCATACCAGACTTCCTGGTGGTACAGTGGATAAGAATCCACTCACCAGTGCAGGGGACACGGGTTCGACCCCTGGTTGGGGAAGATCCCACATGTTAAGGAGCAACGAAGCCTACGCACCACAACTGCTGAGCACGTGCTCTAGAGCCCATGAGCTGCAGCTGCTGAGCCCATGCACCTCAACTACTGAAGCTCGTGCACCCTAGAGCCCATGCTCCACAACAAGAGAAGAAACTGCAGTGAGAAGTCTGCTCCAGAGCAGCGACGAAGACCCAGCACAGCCAAAAATAAATAAATAAAATAATTTTTAAAAAAACTATTTATCAAGAGAAACAACTTTAAAAAAAAAAAGAGAGAGAGAGAAACAACTTGGAGAATGAGAATAACAGTTTTGTGTTTTTTTTTTTTTCAGATAAACAACAGCAAAAAAGAGACAGGATTTATCTTCAAAAGACACTGACCAGAGAATCTTTTAAAGGATGAGCTTCAGGAATAAGACAATATTGGCTTGGAAGAAGAGTTGAGGAAATAAGAATTGTGAACAAAGAAATTTGTAAACATATAGGAAAGTCATCATTACCTCTAGGTACAATCAGTAAGTCAGCATAAATTATAATATTATGAGATGAACAAAGTGACAAAACTAAAATTATGTATCAACAGTATCTAAGTTGGGAAGTGAACAATTAATGTCAAAGTAGGCTAAAGTTGTTGAATTATTCAGATACTAAAAAATTTAGATGCTGTTAACTATGCATGGTAAATTTCAATGGTAACATTTTACAAAGAGAGTTTATGACTTCCAAACTAATAAAAAAAGCAAGTGAAAAAAATAAACAAAAATCAATCTAAAGAAAAAAATAAAATCATAGAATAAACAGGGAAAATAGCAAGCATAAGATGGCATAAACAAATCCAAACATAGCAATAATTTCAATCTTTGTGTGTGTGTATGTGTGTGTGTATATATATATATATATATACATAATATATTTACATGTAAACTCACCAGTTAAAAGAGATTATAAGGCTGTATTTTAAAAAAGAAAATTCCACTATATATTGTTTAAAAGAGAACCACTGAAACATAAGGTAACAAGATGAATGCAAAAATTCACATTCAAAATATATATGCTAAACAACAAAAGTTGGAGATGCTGTATTTTTTACCAAGCAAAATATATGCTCATCAAAACCATTATTTGGGATAAAGAAGATCACTACCTACTGATAATATTTAATTCACCTGGCAGAAATAATTATTCCAAACTTGCATCACCAAAAATTACCAAAATATACAAAATTCAAAAAAATTGAAGTACAGGGATATTTTCAAATCTGCAATTGCATTGTAGATATCAAAGTATCTTTGTCCATTATTGTAGGTCAACAGACAAAAAACATAGTGAAAATATAGAAGAATTGAATGATGTAATTAATAACTCTCACACAACAGAACTAGCAGTTAGAAAGCACATGCTTTTCTCAGGCACACAGGAAACACTGATAAAATTGGTCACATTCAAGGCTATAAGACACACCTTGGCAAATTTTAAAGAATAGTTATCATAGAGGCTTTGTTTTCTGACCACAATAAAATTAAAATATAAATGAGAAATAAATGATTCATAAATCAAAGAGGCAAACATAATAGAAAATTTTTAAATAGAAGTGAATGATAATAAACTTATTACACATAAAAAAATTATAGGATTCAGGGAAAATACTATTTTGAGGGAAAATTATAATAGAAAAGAAGACAGGAAATTAGTAAGTTAAGCAACCAATTTAAGAAGTTAGGAAAAAGCACCCATATAAAGCAGAATGAGAGAGATAATACAAAATAAGAGCAGGAATGTCATAAACAGAAAACAAAGATACACTATAGAAGCTTGCCAAAACCAAAACCTGGTTGTTTCAAAAAATAAAATCTTTGGTATTTTAGTCAATAAAAAAAGAAGCCACAATTAAAATACAATAGGAGTGAAAAGGAATACATAAATACAGACAAGACAGACACTAAAAAGAATTAGTGAACATTATGAACAACTTGATATCTATAAATTTAAACACAGAGTTACAGTGAACAGATTCTCAGAAAAATTGAGCTTAATAAAAATGAAATCAAGAAGGAGAAAGTCTGATGGGACTTTCACTGAAGAAATAAAATAAGTAGTTAAAACAATTCCACAAAGAAAACATTAGGCCCAAATGTTATTACAGGTGAACTCTACCAAACTATCAGAGAACAAATCATTCCAATCTATTACAAACTCTTCTGGAAAAATTGAAAAGAATGGGAAATACCCTGACTAACTGTATGAGATCTGTATACTGTAATGTCCAAAGCAGCTAAGGACAGAATAAACAGGAAAAACTACAGGATACTTTCACTCATAAACCCAGAGGTCAAAAACCTTACCCAAAATACTGAGGAACCAATTCTGCCAAACTGAGTTTATCTTAGAAACAAAAGAATGGTTTAACATTGGAAATCCTGTACATGTAAATTGCCAAAACAGTATATTTAAAACTAAAAATGATACTATAATTTTAATAGATGCAGAAAAAGGATTGAATAAATTTCAGCACCAATTCATGATAAAAACTGTTACCAAACAGAATAGAAGAGAATATGCTTAACTTGATAATCACCAAAACTTACAACAGCAGCACTCTTAGAGATGAAAAGTAGGAATCATTTTGTTTTAAATCAGGATCAAGATGAAAATTTCTTTAACACTATGAAGTTCAGTTATGTCCTTGGCATTCTTACCAATACAGTAAAGTAAGAAAAGAAAAAAAAATTGGTGACATGGAAGAAAGACGGGCTAAGACCATGCTCACACCTGAACAATATCTCCTTTCAGCTTAGAATACAGTAGCACACAAAGAAACTATAAGGAACTGAAAATAGCTACCCGCATGTGCAGTTCGGGCAAATTATGAATAACAAGACACAAAAAGGCCAAAACCCAACTGCCACTTCTCAGGAGCCAGGAGCAGGATACTGGGCATGATCCCTGCACACAGCTCCACCAAGGGAGGGCGGGGGGCGGGTTGCAGACCACCTAAGCTACCCCTCCTCTGGCCCAACCCACAAGGTTGCCCCCACCCTCACCCCTTTAAAGAAGCAACTTGCCCCCCTCACGGAGTGAGCACGTAAGCTGTTACTTGTTTTCGATCCCTCGTGCCTTGCCTGAATTTCTCATCTGGCCTCTTATCAATTTCTACTAATTGAAGAGTCCAAGAACCAGGGTCTGTAACAGAAGAAAGGACTGATAAATCTGACTACATTAAATTGATAATAGCTATCCACCAGAGAAAGACTATAACATTCACCATGAAGAACGTGTAAAGATCAGCAACAAACTGGGAGGAAGACTGCCACACATATAAGAAAGACATTAATATTAAAAATGCAGAAAAATACAAGCAAAATTTTTTTAAAAATAGCCAAGGGAAAAATGACTCATGGCTAAGTATTTCTCCTGGCAGAGGAACCCATGGCCATCACATGAGAAATGAGGTTCTGCATCATCATTAATGAAGAAGCTTCAAATTTAACCTGTGATGATTTACACACACTAGATTGGCAAAAACGAAGAAGTTCAATCACACAAAGCATTGACAAGAGGACAGGGATTTCTATATATTGCTGGTGGAAGTATACATTGGTATGACTATTTTGGAAAATTGTTTTGCCATCTTCTTATAAAATTGAAAATGCACATACCCTATGGCTCAGAAATTTCATTCCTAGGGATGTGTCCTAGAGAAATTCTTGCACATTGTGGTAGACAAAATAATGGACCCTCCCCAAAGATGTCCACCTCCTAATTGCCAGGACCTGCGAATATACTATCTTATGGTAAACAGGACTTGGCAGATGTGATTAGGGTTAAGGATCTTGAGATGGAGAGATTATCTTGGATTATCTGGATGAGCCCAGTGTAATGACACTGGGTTCCTTAGGAGCTGAGAGCCTTTCCCAGAAACTGTGGTCAAAGAAATGGCAGTGAGTGGAGAAGTAAAAGTATTTTGAAATTAGCATTGATTTTTCTTAGAGAAATGAGAAGATATTGCTTTTTTAAAACAACAAGAAAAGGATGCTATTTTTTAAAAAAGCAACCAGAGAATAATAACTCTTGGAAATGAAATATGTGAAAGGTAAAAATTTCAGTAAAGCGGTTGTAAAGAAATGTAAGAAAATTTCCTAGAAAGGAAAACAAATGTGATGGAAAAAGATAAGAAAAATAAACCAATCTAAGAAGTGCAACCTTCAAGAGAAATTACAAAAAAGAAAGAAAAAAAATGAACACACAGACACAAAAAGGATACAAGCAAAGGAATGATAAGAGAAAATCTCTTAGAGTGCAAGGGCACACAATTCTAGACTGAAAAGACCCCCTCAAGTTCTCAGAAAGACGAATGGGGGAAAACTCTCTCTGGGGCATATCGTCTTTTTCAAACTCTAGAGGCAAAGCTCACATCCAAAAGACTAGAATCTCCATGGGATATCTCAACAGAAACCTTGGAATACAGAAGTCAATAGAGCAACGTCTCCAAATATGAAGAGAAAGTGACTTTCATCCTGACAGTCTAGACTGCCAAAATACAAATAAAGTGTGAGACCAGAAGAGAGCTATTTTCAAAACATTCCATGTCTCAAAAGTTTAATGTTTTCATAGGAATACAGAGAAGATCTGCTCTACTGAAACAAGGACACAAATGAAGGGATTCAATGACAAAGGATGAGGCACAAGGGAAGGGTGATGGGAATCCTCAGGATGATGACAAAGTAAGGGTCTAGGGCGTCAGCAGTGCTGAAGATCAAGGGAGCAAACCGTCCAAACTGGTGCAGGGAATTCTAGAGGCGCATGTGCGGGTACCTTGTGTGGGGGTGTTTGTGTGTGTGGTGGACTCCAGTATTGACATTTCTAGGAATAAAATGCAATATATATTATCTGACATTCTTGGGAAAGAGAAACATTATTTTGAAAGTTATTTTACAAAGCAGTTGGAAGACGTAGGAAGGCTTAACTAGAGTAAGTGAAAAAGGGAAATAAATGAACATGTGAAGACACGAGACAATGGTTAACTCCAAGGAAAACCAAGTCATACAGAAAAAGAAATACGATAATAATATCGTATTATTGGTTCAACACTAAATGATTCTTTTCATTGTTATAATAAAGAAGACCCTAAATGGGCTATCACCAAAATTCATGATAAAACCAAGTTGGATGGATGAGGAGAGAGAAAAGAGGGAAGTAAGAGAGTTAATATATCAATAGATGATGCCTAGAATTAATTAATTAATGGCAGCATGGAATATTCCTGGAGGAGGGCATAACAACCCACTCCAGTATTCTTGCCTGGAGAATCGCATGGACAGAGGAGCCTGACAGGCTACAGTCCATGAAATTGCAAAGAGTTGGATACGACTGAAGAGACTTAGCACACACACACGCACAACATGGAATATTATTTCAAAACAGGGATACAGTGTCAGGAGAAACAGCAAGCAGAATTAAAATCGACTGTGTCTGTGGAGTAGGATCCAATGGGAGGAAGGGTCATGGGCTCTTTTTGCTATGTCTTTGGCATTGTTTCACTTGTTAAATTTGTGCATATATTTCTTTAATTTGAAAAATATTTTAAAAAATACATTATGTAGAAGCTAAGTCACAATACAGTGCAGACATACCTTGGTGATATTGTACGTTTGATTCTAGACTAACACAATAAAATGAATATGACAATAAAGTGAAGCTTAAGAATTTTTGGTTTTCTGGTGCATATAAAACCTGTGCTTATACTATACTGTAGTCTATTAAGTGTGCAATAGCATTATGCCCAGAAAAAGTAAATACCTTAAATAGGGTATTTAAAAATACCTTATTGCTTAAAAAATGCTAAGCAGCATCTGAACCTTCAGTGAGTTATGCTCTTTCTGCTAGGAGAGGGCTTGAAATACTGTGAGAATTACCAAAATGTGACATGGACACACACAGTGAACAAATACTGTAGAAAAATGGCATTGATAAATTTTCTGTACATACGATTGTCATGAACCTTCCATTTGTGGGGGAAAAAATGCAGTATCTACTAAGCATGATAAAACAAAGCCAGATAAAGTGAAGTATGCCTGTAATTAAGGTTCAGAGGTATTAAGCAACTTTCTTAAGATGATGGCCAGAAAACAGGATGGCTAGAACATACTGTGTCTTCTATTGGTCCTGACTGACTCTACTAGTGGCTGGAATTTTTCGTGTTTTCTTATATCCATTTCTTTTGGTAAGGCCTGCTCACACTGGTTCTAGATGTGGTCATGTAACTTGCTTTTGCCAAAGGAATAGTAACGAATGACACAAGCAGAAGTTTGAAAAAGCACCTGCACGTTTCTGCTTTTTCTCTTAAACCCCTGTCACTGCCAGAACATGCCAAGGCCAGCCAATTGGAGGGACATGAGAGACGCATGCAGGAGAGCCAATCTGCCCCAGGAAGGGCCATGTCAGAGCAGCCAGTCCTTAGCCAGCCCTCTAGTTGACCATGAGTATGTGGCATAAGACTCAGAAAAGATGCTGAGTCTTAAGTTAAACAACGAGAAGGCAAGTGCTAACCAAACTACTCCAACTACTGAAAGTGAAACTTTCAGGGGCTTCCCAGATGGTGCTAGTGGTAAAGAACCCATCTGCTAAGGCAGGAGACATAGAGATGTGGGTTCGAAACCTGGAGGAGGGCGTGGCAACCCACTCCAGTATCCTTGCCTGAAGAATCCCAAGGACAGAGGAACCTGGTGGGCGACAGTCAATAGGGCTACAAACAGTTGGACACGACTAAAGTGACTTAGCAGGCACACACATGTGTACTCAATAAATATCTGTTTTACTTTTTTGCCTTTCTTCTCTACACTTACAACAGACTGTAAAAGAGATTTTACTACTTTTACCAGATTTTTTGAGAGTCGTAGAACAGTTGGAATTTTCCAGCTAGTTATTAGGATCAATTTTCATGGTTTCTGCTTGTTCAGTGATTTCTGTGGCCTCACGTTATATCGGAAAGTAAGGACAACCTGTCTGATGGAGGGACTGATGCTGGTGTCCTCACTAGGTTCACAGGATCAATGGTCACGTGTCACACACAGTGTCAGGGGAAAGTTGTGGGGTGTGGGGGTCTTCACCTCTAGAGTTCCTAGAGGCACACTCATGTGCTACTAGAAAAATTGTGGATAATCCATAGGTAAAGAAATGAGCCCTTGGAGTACTGACAAGTGCCTTCAGATAATTTCCGCAACTAAAGGGCAGACTGAAGATAATAAAAATGTAACGCCAAACGCGCCACAAGTAAATGACAGAGACGCCAATTCTGATTGGAGCTCTGTGTCAGCCACATTTTGAGGTATAAGCAAAGATGAGATCTATCAAGAAGTCAGCAAAAAATGAGAGATGATGAGGCTCAGTATACGAAATATCAGTTTACACCTACTGTGGTTATCCGTGAACTTGCTTTAGGTAGGTATGGTGTCTTGAGTTACTAGCAGTTGATAGCATGAGACCATCACAGTGAACTCAACGTTAAGTTACCAAATGCTCAGAACAGGAGAGCAAACTGTGATTTTTTTTCAGTGATGTTTAGCAGCACATAATACTCAATACACTATCAATCTTCCATAAATGTGATGATTCGTGTTAGTAAACTATGAAAGGCCATACACCAATTGTTTTCCTTGCCTTGATGAAAGTACCCAAAGTAATATGAAAAGAAGACGGTAACAAACTAAAATATATTTACAGAAAGAAAAATGTCATTGGAAGATGCAGAGAAAATACGCTGAAGATGTGAAGAAACAAAAGTCATTAGACAAACGACCTAGTTTTTGTAGTTTACTCTGTAGTAAAAATAGAATACTTTTACTGCAGTAGAAGTCTCTGTTATGTCTCAGCTTATGGTATTTGCTAGATTTTGTTTCAATAATGAAGAACTACTGTCTTGGGAGTCCATAAAGGAAAGATGAAAATAACTGATTCAATAAACTTAATGTTATGGTAGACTCTGTGAGTGTGACCATCACTGCCATACCTGCTTTGAGTAGAATACGGAATAGTGGGGAAAAGAATGGACTCCACTAGGGACTTCTCTGGTGGTCCAGTGGTTAAGACTCTGTGTGCTCCCAATGCTGGTCGGGGGCCAGATTTGATCCCTGGTCAGGGAACTAGAACTCACATGTTGCAACTAACGATCCTGTCCTCAGCAACAAAGGCCTAGTGCAGCCAAACAAATTAATTAAAAAAAAAAGAATGGATTCCACGAGAAGATTCCAGAAAGAGTACTGCATCTGAATGTCTTTCCCTTTACTATTTATGTACCAATAAACCTTCTCACAAGGGATTGAAGCCAGAAGTGCTACAGTCTGTCATTGGTGTGTCTGTCATTTTAATTTTATAAAAATAAATCCTGAAAGTATGGGCAATCTTTAAAATGTCTTGCAGTGAGATAGGTAATAGCTCTGAAAATATTTTATACTTGCTAGCCATTCGATGGAAGGGCTATCCATCTTAAAGATGAGTTTTGTTTTTTTAAGTTCCAAATTTTCCAACATTTTTTGTAATGACAAGTGCCTGTTAGTCGTATGCTATCCAACAATGATCTTTGAAAAATGTACTTAATCCATTCCTTTCAGGTAAAAATCACATCTCAACAATGAAAACTGCTTTAAAAAAGAAATTCAGGTTCCAGAGGGAACATTATAAAAATGGATATTTGGAACTATCTCCATTTCTGGGTGATTTTTATTGCCAAAAAAGATGTATGTGTCTTATCTTAAGAATCTTTTACATCTGAATGCTTTTAAAACTTAGGATCAGAATTTTAAAACCTGCTTTCAACCTTGTACAATGGATTTTCACATTTGTTAAATATTTTTTAAAATACATGAATAATTTGCAAGAACACCTTATTGACATCTGGGAATATGTAGATCCACTAACCAAAAGTCCACAGACATCTTTGTACACAAGTGATTAGGATTTAAAAAAATAAGTGTCATGACCCATAAGTGAGCCCACAATGTAACTTTCTTTTGGGATGTCATGGAATGTAGTTTTCAATTATATCAACCACTTAAGCAAGTATTAAAATAAATTGAATTTAGATCCAGACCCTCAAACATTGTTTCAAAAACTGCTAAATCCATATTTTAAAAAATAATGATGGATTCAAATCATGCTGCTATCCCTAAACATTTTACTTAAAATCTTAATATTTTAGTAAAGGCAAAAATATTTTTGGTATCCTCAAAATAACATTTAAATTACTTTTAAACTTGAGTTTAAATTTTTTAAATTCATCTGTTAAAAATTTCTATCTTTGTATGTATTTTAGAATGTGTGTACTATATTACTATAGTGATGGATGTACAAATTTAAAAGTAAATGCAGGGATTTCCCTGGTGGTCTAGTGGTTAAGACTCTGTGCTCCCCATGCAGGGGGCCCAGGTTTGATCCCTGATCAGGGAACTCGATCCCACATGGTACAGCTAAGAGTTTGCATGCCGCAACTAAGACCCATTGCAGCCAAATAAATAAATAATTTTTTTAAGTAAATGTATAAACTAGGTGTGAAAGCTCAAGGATTTTATTTGTAGAACTGGAGGATCAAAAAGTTTCCATTTAAGATGATGAATTTTGCAGTCAAATTGGGCTTCCCAGGTTGCCGTAGTGGTAAAGAACCCGCTTACCAATGCAGGAGATGTAAGAGACTTGGGTTGGATCTCTGGGTCAGGAAGATCCTCTGGAGGAGTGTGTGTCAACCCACTCCAGTATTCTTGCCTGGAAAATCCCATGGGCAGAGGAGCCTGGTGGCCTACAGTCCATGGGGCACAAAGAGTTGGACACGACTGAAGCGACTTAGCACACACGCACAGACTTACCTTTGCCACGATGCCCTGGTGCTTCCTAGATATATAATCATGGTGAAGTTATTAAACCTCCATTGCCTCAGTTTCTTCATTTGTAAAATAAAGATAAAAATATTATCTACTTCAAGGCTCATACATCAGACACCGACAGGAGATAGGCACTGTGCTCTGCTCAGTCGCTCAGTCATGTCTGATTCTTTGTGACCCCAAGACTCTAGTGCACCAGGCTCCTCTGTCCATGGGATTTTCCAGGCAAGAAAGCTGGAGTGGGTTGCCACTCCCTTCTCCAGACAGGAGATAGGTAAGTGAAAACAAAATGTCATGTTGCCTGCATAGTCTATATTTTATTTTCCTATTTTGAAGGAGACAAGGGTTCAAAACGCATTTGTCTATTATAAGAAACAATAAAACAACATACACAGGACAATAAATGGGAGCTTGCAGGAAGTGGCAAGTTTTGCGGCAAACTGGAATTGTCACCCTTACTTCAAGTACTCAGCTTAGACTCAGCACTGTCTGACAACTACCCAGAATTGCCATTTTGTCCTTCTATTCAAAAGCACAAAAATGCTGGGTTTTCATGTGAGATCTCCTGATTTTTAAATATTGGTAAAGATATGTTTTTGTCTTTTTAAAGGTGTCAGCAAAGAAAACATACCTTCAGCCTCTCATCTGTGACTTCTCTCTTTCTCAGAAGATCAGATGAGACAGTGAATTTCGACACTAAGTCAACCTCTAATAAATTCTGTGGGGGTGGGGTAGGCAGTTGCTGTTATCTGTCAGATTTAGCTCCTGGAAGGATCATGATGAAAGAGGTTTGGTTGGGGACATGAGTATTGCCCAGAAGACAGACCTAGGTGGAGTGTTAGAAGAAAAGATGGGGAAAGGCAAAGAAATCGAAGAGAAAAATAAAAAAGGAACCTAGCCATCTGTTTCACTTAGAGTGAGTCTAACTATCTTTTGTTCCAGGCATCGGAACTACTAAAATGATTTATCCAAAGCATCTGTCCTCAAGTGGAGCTCCAAATCTGGTGAGGGGACAATTATTCAATGTGATGAACTCGAGAATCAAGACACAGACAAATGATAATGGGAATCCATTTGTGCTAATGGAAGAGAGGAAATTGGTAATGTACTTCATAAAAGAGATGCTATGCCTGGATTTGAAGGATGACTCAAGTCGACCACTCAGAAAAGGCAGGAAGGATATTTCAGGCAGAAAATGAGTGCCACACAAAAGTGGCAAGAAGTCGACAGTAGCTGTGGGTGGGAGTGAGGGAGGGGAGGTGAGAGAGGAGACAGAAAGGGCAGGTTGTAGCCAGATTGTGAAGGGCTCTTTTAGGCATTACTGCAAGTTTGCACTACATTCTAGAGTGGATGCAGCCAGGTGACCAGATTTATACTTTCAAAAGATCACTGGTTGCATTGTGGTATCTGGAAGGAAGGGAAGGAGCCTGGAGACAGGAAGCCACTTTGACAACTGCTGCAGTGGTCCAGATGAGCTCATGATGCTCTGCCCTCAAGCACAGAGAGCAGAACATAGGTGGAAGCAGATACAAAGACTTCGCAGAGGCTGCTTCCTCTTTACACGCATTGGGCATGGAAACAGTATAAATGACCACAGAGATCTCTTTTAAGAACTCCGTTTTAAAAAAAAATATTATTTTTATGTATGTATGTATGTGACTATGCTGGGTCTTAGTTGCAGCATGTGGGATCTTTAGTGGCAGCATAAGAACTCTTAATGATTCTTTGTTGGATCTAGTTCACTGATCAGAGATGGAACCATGGCCCCTACGTTGGGAGCTCAGAGTATTAGCCACTGGACTGTTCTCTTCCTCTTCTTCTTTCTTATGGGTTTCTCTCTCCATACATAAATATATATGTATACATTTGATACATTTTATATATATATATATATACACACACACACATATACATTTCATGGTTGGATGATTTCACCAACTCAAAGGACATGAGTTTGAGCAAACTCCAGGAGATGGTGAAGGACAGGGAAGCCTGGCGTGTTGCAGTCCATGGGGTCACAGAGTCAGACATGACTAAGTGACTGGACAACAACAATACATATACATAACAAATATATCATATACATCATATATCACATATCATGTATCATATGTGTTATATACCATATATGAGCATTTGGATATATGAATTTTTACTGATGACAAATGCTTTTAAAAGAAGAGAGGTAAATTAAAAAGAATCATATCATGAAATGATCTTGGAAAACCACTACTTATCAATGGAAACAGAAGCTTGTATAAAAAAGTCAGAGCTCCTTTAAGTCCCTTACTAATTGTCTCATGTCCTCTTGTTTCTCTGGTTAACCTTGCTTTCTTCTCATCTATATGAAATGCCACATATTTTTCAAAACTCAGCTTACGTTTCATGTCTAAATGAAGTTTTCCTTGACTGCCACCCACTCTGTTACATCCCTTTCAATGGCACAATTCATTCTTCTCCCAACGGAGTTCTCACAATGTGTCATTCACACTTTCACATAACCTTATGCAACATTCCAGTATGATGTGTAATTAGCTGCATGTCTGTTTTTCCAACTAACTGTAAGCATCACATCTTACTCAGTTTTAGGTTTCCTGTGCCTGGCACAGGGCTTGGTACCCCAACAAGTGCTCAATCAAAATGTGTTGAGTGGATGAATCCTGTACAAGCAGCAAAGCAGGAAACAGTAAAATAGTAAAGTTTTTTTGTGATGATGTTACTTGGTAAGAGAGTTTGTGAAAGTACCTCGTGGGGAAAAGATATTTGCAAAATTTTGACATGACCGGCAATACATATTAGGATTCTGGGATTTGATACTAAAAAAAAAGTCAGTGGGAAACTTGAAGAAATCTTTAAATTTTTTCCTTAAAATCTCCTTGCCTTTTCCCTCAGGGCATAAATAGAAACTTTGGGTACAGAGAACCAGGAACCCAACTGGCCATGTGTGGGGAAAAGGCCCCTCCTATGTAATTGGATGTTAAAAAGAGGAAAATTTCTTCTCGACAGGCACAGGATTTTGGCTGAAGTTCAGCCACATACCTATTCTAAGTTGAATTTGGGTATAGCCCTAATAATTACAGTTACTCTTTAGAAAAAGAGCCCAAGAGGTTTACCTGGAGATTTTTTCCAGATGTAAGCAGGTATGTAAGAAGCGCAATAATGAAGATGTAAACCGGATGAGGCCATTTCGTGCCCCACAGTCTTCTCTCCAATCGCGTGAATGCTGAGAGATGTTCCCCAGCAATCACCAGGATGATGCAACGCAGCCATCTAACAAACACCAGATGCCTGACTCGCCTTACAAGCTGTAGTGTTAAAGCAAAGGTGGGGGGGTGGCGAAACACCAAGTTTGAATGCCTTTGCAGTTATCAATCTGTCATGAACTGTAATCAAACAGAAACAAACCTCTTGTTTCCGTCAGTTCTTGGGACAGGTCCATCATATGCCCTGCAGACCGGCTCTGGGTGTGGTTAGAGCACTCAGGAATCTGTCCCCCTCCTTCAGTCTCCAACTGCAGAGTCTCACTGACTCAGCGACATCAATGAGGACGTCCCACCTTCACTCCCCCACCCTGGGCTCCACATCTTTCTAGCCGAGGAGAGATTAACTGGATCAATGATGCCAGAAATGAAATATTTTGATCAAATGCATCTTTAAAATCACCTGTATTCTTCCTTTTTTCCCATATGGATCCGAAGAGTGGTTTATTTATTTTTTTTCCTGGAGTAGTAAAAGATATGATTTGGACTATTAAGGGGGAAAAAAAAAAGAAATTCTCCACCACTGAAGTGTAAAAAAATTAAGGTGTACAATGTTATTAAGCTCTCTCTGAGATAAGGCAGTCACACAGCAGAATATATTTTGGAAGGGCAAATTTTACAATTAATTTAAAATAAATAAGAAATGATATAACCACACTTTTACCCTTGTGTAATACCTGCCTTATTGAACTGAACACTATCCAGGTGGCCAGGGTCTACAGTGGAGGCAGCTCAGTGCAGAGTAGGGAGCCTTGGAAGCTCTTGAACAAACTTGAACTTCAGTTTGAGCTTGGTTGTGTAACTTAGGGGCTTCCCAGGTGGCACTAGTGGTAAAGAACCCACTTTCCAATGCAGGAGACTCAAGAGATGTCGGTTAGATCCCTGGGTTGAGAAGATCTCTTGGAGGAGAGCATGGCAACCTACTCCAGTATTCTTGCGTGGAGAAGTCCATGACCAGAGGAGCCTGGCGGTCTACAGTCCATAGGGTCACAAAGAGTGTTAGAGAACACTTTTGAGAATCCCTTAGACTGCAAGGAGATCCAAACAGTCAATCCTAAAGGAAATCAGTCCTGAGCATTCATTGGAAGGACTGATGCTGAAGCTGAAACTCCATTGCTCTGGCCACCTGATGTGAAGAACCGACTCATTGGAAAAGACCCTGATGCTGGGAAAGATTGAATGTGGGAGGAGAAGGAGACGACAGAGGATAAAATGGTTGGATGGCATCACTGACTTGATGGACATGAGTTTGAGTGAGCTCCGGGAGTTGGTGATGGACAGGGAGGCCTGGCGTGCTGCAGTCCATGGAGTCGCAAAGTCAGATACAACTGAGCAACTGAACTGAACTGAAATTATAGAGATTGCTTAATATCTTTAAGGTAAAAAGAAGTCCCATGGGGAGATCAAAGGCCTTGGGAATAAAGCTTCAGGCAACCTCATCTTAACTCTTAAGACTCCCTTCTACCTCTCTGTAGTGTAAACCCTGACAGTGGCTTTTCTTTTTCTAATGCAAGTGCTGACAGAAGCTTCAATCACCAAGGCATCCAGTGTACTTGAAGGAAGGCTATCTCGAACAAACACATGGCAGCCACACGAGGAGTCAGGACACATGCACCTCCCTAATCTCTATCAGGAAGCACCTTTGTTTTAGACATCTTGGTGTATTTAGATAACTGGCCACTTGGGTCACTTTTTCTTTTTCTCTTTTTCCACACTTTAAATTCCAGCTGTTATGTTTTAAGCTTGCCAATAAAGAGTGAGCCCATCAAACACTAAGGTTCCATCCTCAACCCCAAGAAAAACAGAATCCCAGGCCATGCTCTCTCTACCTTCAACACCAATGTACACACGTGTCCTCCATGCCTCAAGACCAAGGAGAGCTAAGGAGGGTGGGTGGATAACAAGGCTATGGTCACTGCCCTAAAAGAAGCTCTGGACTAAAGGCATGAGGAAAGGATTTCAGTAAGTAAGGAGGGCAGAAGACCTCTTCCTGCAACCGCTGAGTCAGTGAGTTGTTCCCAGACTGTCGTAACCTAGAAGACTGAACAGTCTTGCAACTGGAAACCAGTGGCACCACCAGAGGGAAATTACCTCAGAGGCCTTTGGTCTCTGGGTCCCTCCTTTACTCGCTGCAGTAATTTTTTGTCCCCATGACCCAATGGGATATCATGGTCCCTGATACCACATTGCTAAAAAATTAAATGGACAAATACAAGTGTTGTGAACATCTAGTGCCAGCAACTCCTAAGAACCCTGAGGCAGTACACCAGCTCCTTGAAAAATGCAAAAACCCATGGAAGCCTTGTGAGTGTTGCTCAGTGCTGGGGCACACCAACATGCCAAGACTCTGGTATTACACTCCAGAGGCCTAGAAGACTTTGTATGTTGTACTAGTGGATACAGATTCAATCCTCCAGCCATGCATTGGGACACCCTGGTGAAGAGCGGGCACCCGCAAAGAGGTGGATTCCTGTGAAAGTGCAAGTCTCTCAGTTGTGTCCGACTCTTTGCAACTCCATGGACTATACAATTCATGGAATTCTCCAGGTCAGAATACTGGAGTGGGTAGCTGCCGGGGTCCAGCCTCGGCAGAGTCCAGGGGTACCCTTAGGATGGGCGGCGTCGGCGAGAAAAGAAAGAAAAAAAGCAAGTTGAGTCTTGGTTGAGTGCGGAATCAAGACTGCTTTATTTTTTACATCAGTGTTTATATAACCTAAACTCGGCAATACTAAAAAGGGAGGAGGGATTGTCTAGATACAATTGTGCCAGGAATGCAGTCATAGACCGTCTTCTAGAACAGTCAGCACCTTCATGCATAACTCTCAAACAATGGGCTTTTAAGACATCAAGGCCACAAGGCATGAGAAAATGGCTTTATCTGCGTAGCAGTTAGTCAACTGTAAAAACTATTAGCAAGCCTTATCTTGGGAGTCTCAGTTCTGGGCAGACTTAGTTTTATGCCGGGGGTGCTTTGTGCAGTCCTGAGCATTCTAAATTCTAAATTGACAATTATAACCCCAACAGGGCCAGAAGGATTAGGATGTTCTGTGTAAAAATATTTTCTTCATTCCTGGCCTGTTTATAGGGCCCATACACCCTCAGGGACTGTATTACTGCCATGCAAAGGCTTCAAGGGGGATATTTGAGCAGGAGTCAGAATTCTTAGAAAGCATGGAGGACTACCAAGCATCAGAAGAAGAAAAGACGGAGGCCTGGGAGTAGATGATGTGGCGGCCCTGAGAAATCCCCAGAGGTCTGGACGGCCTTGCGTGCCAGCTCCTCAAGCCAAGACCTTGTCATGGGTGGGGTCTCTCTTGCCGGCTCCCGACAGGTAGCCGTTCCCTTCTCCCAACCAGGTTTTGAACCCAGGTCTCCCGCATTACAGGCAGATTCTTTACCAACTGAGCCACCAGGTTTCCTGTACCAACACATAAGATTAAGGTGATGGGAGAAAACCAAGAAGTGGAAGCTGGAATCAGCAATTCTACCTCAAATGAAATGCAAACTTTTCTTCAGACAGCAGGAAGGAGAGAGAGGAACTAATTGGCCACTGTGGGTTTTCTTATTTGTTTGCAATGGGCTCTGAATTGTTACTCATGGCTGCTGACAAAGGTCTGCATAGTCAAAGCTATGGTTTTTCCAGTAGTCGTGTACAGATGTTAGAGTTGGACCATAAAGAAGGCTGAGCATTGAAGAATTGATGCTTTGGAACTATGGTGCTGGAGAAGACTCTTGAGAGTCCCTTGGACAGCAAGGAGATCAATCCTAAAAGAAATCTCCTGAATGTTCATTGGAAAGACTGATGCTGAAGCTAAAGCTCCAATCCTTTGGCCACCTGATGTGAAGAGCCAACTCATTAGAAAAGACCCTGATGCTGGGAAAGACTGAAGGCAAGAAGAGAAGGGGGTAACAGAGGATGAAATGTTGGATGGCATCATCGACTCAATGGACATAAGTTTGAGAAAAGTCTGGGAGACGGTGAAAGACATGGAAGCCTGGCGTGCTGCAGTCCGTGGGGTTGCAAAGAGTCGGACACGACTGAGTGACTGAACAACTGAACAACAATAGGGCCTCGAAGCCCCCACTACCCACCTGCTTCTCGACAGGCACGTGCACCCTGACGCCCCCACACCCTCACTCACAACAACTGCCTGCCAAGCATCCTGCTCCTGGCTGTGGCCACTGTCAAATGTCACCCTGAAAAGCGGGCTGGGGGTTCATCTTCATCTTCCAACAAGGCCCAGTTCCCACAAGCATGAGCAGACACTCTTCAGGGCCACACTTTTAAGGACAGACTGAGAAGAGGAAAATCTTGATCAGAAAAACACCCTGCGGCTTCCCTGGCGTCCAGCGGTTAAGTCTTCACTTTCCAATGCAGGGGGTAAGTGTTCCATTCCTGGTTGGGGAGCTAAGATCCCATATGCCTGGTGGCCAAAAAGCCAAAACATAAAGCAGAAGCAATATTGGAACAAATTCAATAAAAGACTTTAAAAAGATCCACGCATTAAAAAAAAAAATCTTAAAAAAAAGGGGGAGAGGGCACCCAAAGTGCAGAAAGGGACTCTTAGCTCTGAGCTGGAGCAGCAGAGGCCTCAGGGGCTCTGCCCTCTGCTCTGGAACATCCTGGAAAGTTGCTGGGGAGGCAAGGAGGCCACACTCTGGCTCATCAGAAGGCGTGGTCACCACACTGCACACGCAGCCTCACCAAGAAACCAAGGATGCGTGCTGCTGCCTCATCACCTGTGACTTTTCTAAGGAGCCCCACTGGTGGCACCTGCTCATTGCACGTTTTTGGATAAAAATACCTAAACAAGCTGTCCAGCTGGTTCCAGAGCTCCCAGTCAAGCTAACACTCACAAAGGAGCTTGCAAAATTCTCTGCGAGCTTTCCCCCGCTCTTCCCTGATTCTCCACTCCTCCCTTGGGCGCCTCGTGAGATGGGGGGAGGAGGTTGAACTAGAAGCCGGGGCTCACGAGGTGTCCCTGTGCCTGTGGAGAAGCTGACATGACCATCGAAGCCTCTAGTGAGAAGGAAGAGGGAAATGACAAAGCCAAGGGCCTAGAGCCCGGATATCTGTGTCAGGGTCTTTCCTCCCCTCACTGGCGGATTCACTGCCTGGGGCCGGGGCCATCCTCACATTAGTGAGCATCATTAAAGCTCACAGTTAATGGAAAAGTTTAAGACTTGGTGCAAAGTTGGCACGAGCCATTGGGTTCACTGGGCTTCCTTTGTGGCTCAGTGGTAAAGAATCCACCTGTAATACAGGAGACACCAGTTTCATCTCTGGGTAGGGAAGCTCTCCTGGAAGAAGGCAATGGCAACCCACTTCAGTATTCTTGCCTGGAGAATCCCATGGACAGAGGAGCGTGGCAGACTACAGTCTATGGGGTTGCAAAGAGCTGGACAAGACTGAAGCGACAGCACCCACTCACCATGGGTTCATCCTTTTCTTGGCCATACTGACCTAAATGATCCCCTTTTCATTTCCAGTCTTGCAGGGGTCCCCCTTGACCTTGAGTCCAGAGAATTATGATTATAAAGGACTCTCTAATTACAGGGCAGCAGTTGCTACATTTTATTGGGACTGCCATAACCATCCAAAAGGCACTAAAACTCCTAGGAGAAAATTTATGATCTTTGTCTCTTGAAGACATATAGCTTACTGTGTCTTTGAAATGTAAACACCTCAGGAGGCAACTGCAACTCTGCACACAATCATCTGAGACTGAAGCCAAGTGGACTAGATTTGGTGCAAGGAGTCATCAGCCTTTTAAAATACAAAATGCTGTAAAAGCTCTCTGTCCCAAACCTAGTCCACAGCCTCAAGATTACTTGTCAAGGACAAATATAAATCTTAAAAATCTTTTCCACAAATATTAGTAAAAACTTTAGCCATTGAAGCAGGTAACCTTAAATTGTTCTGCCAATTTGGATTCAACTATTATTTATGAACTAGTGAGTTTTATGTTGTTGTACCTGATTCATGGCTAAAATCTTGGAACAGAAGTTACAGGGTCTCTGTGTCTGTCTGCATGTTTATGTATGTCTACAGATGTATGTTATGTTTATATGATTTTTTCTCTTTCTACCTGCAGGTGACATTGCCAAAATTAATTTATAAAAGTGTGTGTGAGTGTGTGTGTGTGTGCTCAGTCATGTCCAGCTCTTTGAGACTCTTTGGCCTCAGCCCACCAGGCTCCTCTGTCTGCAGGATTCTGCAGGCAGGAATACTCGAGAGGGCTGCATTTCCTCCTCCAGGGGATCTGCCCTACCAAGGGATCAAACCCATGCACATCTCCTGTGTCTCCTGCGCTGACAGACAGATTCTTTACCCCTGTGCCACCTGGGAGGCCCATAATTTGTAAAAGAGCTCTACTCAATTGGCTTAAAAATAGGCACTTATGAATTGAGTATTCCTAAAACTCAGTAATGTAGAAACTAACCAAAATGTTCTTCAAATTCACATGATCTGGAGTAATCTTTGATAAATAATTCTAGTTTAAATTTTCTCTAATTAAAATTGGTATATCTTTAGAGTTATCAGCATTAAATATAATTCAGATAAACAACTTTTGTCCTATCAGGGTTTACCATTCAAACAAATTTATGTCAATGCTTACAAAATTTGTCAGCAAGAAACGTAGCTGGGTATAATGGCCATCTGTCTGATAAAAGTTCCTTAATAGTCTAAACATCATTGTTAGAAGAAAATAATTTAGATGTATGTAATTGAAATAAAAATGTAGGTCAACATTTTAGCAATAATCATGTCTTATGGAATTTCTACTTAAAAATAACCAATTGTTATAAAAATTCCCAAATGTCTTTGGTAACTTGAAACGTCAGAGTTTTGCTAAGTTAAACTAAATGATGGGAATTCATCGAATGTCTTGATCATTTCCAAATAAGAGAAAATACTGAAACAATGTCAATTACTAACAAAGTCTAAGGTTTACCTGCTTTTAAATTCTTACTACAGTGGAGCCAAAGATATTTGAATCTCTTAGTAAACTTGACTTTCATCACATTGAAAAATTGTTCTACGAGATAATGTATGCTTTTAAAGGGGCTTCCCTGGTGACTCATACGGTAAAGAATCTGCCTGCAATGCAGGAGATCTTGGTTCGATCTCTAGGTTGAGAAGATTCCCCCACAGAAGGGAATGTCTACCCACTCCAGTATTCTTGCCTGGAAGATTCTATGGACAGAGAAGCCTGACCTATTCTCAGGACTCAGAGAACTGGTTCAATGAGATATGGAGAAACCTACCAACTCAGGGTTTCTCTCTTAGCTCAATTGGTAAAGAATCCACCTGCAATGCAGGAGACCCCAGTTCAATTCCTGGGTCGGGAAGATCTGCTGGAGAAGGGCTAGGCTGCCCACTCCAGTATTCTGGCCTGGAGAATTCCACGAACTATAGTCCAGGGGATTGCAAAGTCAGACATGTCTGAGCGAATTTCACTTTCACCAACTCAGGACAGGCTCAAACTTTTTACACCAGATGGCCCACGATGTTAAAATATTCCACAATCTTATCAAATCTTTGAACAGATTCCCAGGGCTCCTGAGATCCCTAATCTATTTTAAGGACTGGACCTTTCAAGTTTAGGGCAATAGGTACCTACAGGATTTCACACTACTGCCTGTATAATTATTCTAGTTTTTGCTGCTGCTGCTGCTGCTAAGTCACTTCAGTCATGTCCGACTCTGTGCGACGGCAGCCCACCAGGCTCCCCTGTCCCTGGGATTCTCCAGGCAAGAACACTGGAGTGGGTTGCCATTGCCTTCTCCAATGTTCAAAAGTGAAAAGTGAAAGTGAAGTTGCTCAGTCATGTCTGACTTGTAGCGACCCCATGGACTGCAGCCTATCAGGCTCCTCCATCCATGGGATTTTCTAGGCAAGAGTACTGGAGTGACTTGCCATTGCCTTCTCCATAGTTTTTGCTACTATAATCCAATTTACATGTGCAATTTCTATTTACAACATGCCCTACACCTGACTTTTAGCATATCAGCTACCTAGGTCTTTAATGTCCTCACCATTGACTAGAATGCCTGGAATCACAGAGTAGATCGTAATATAAGCCCTGACAGTTGGCTTTTCTCTTGCAACGTAAATGTCTGGTTTAAGCTTCCATTGCCAAGGCATCCACTTCAAAGAGGGCTGGGTTGAATAAACATTTTGCCAGTCACATGACTGAAGAGCCAGGACAGGGAACTCTCCCTCCCCACCCCTTCCATCATCCCTCTCCCTTTGCCCCGACCCAGGCTCCTTTGCTCTAGAGATCCTGATTGATTTAGATAACTGGCCACTTGGGCCACTTGTTTTTCTTTTTTCCCCATGCTTTAAATTCTAGCTCTTACATTTTAAACTCATCTGTAAAGAGTGAGCCCATGAAGCCCTAGGGTTCCACCCTCAATCCAATATAAAAGCAGAACCCCAGGCTGTGCTCACTCATTCTTTCTCTACCTACAACTCCATTGTGTGTCCCGGGGCATGCCTGGTATTCTCCAGGGCTCATAAATAATACACTTTTTGCTTCAAAGTTTCCAGGCGGTTATTGCTGAGGGCGTCTTGTAACCATAATAAGAACCACAAGGGTCTGGCCAGGTTTGGAAAAGGGAGATGTCTGTGGCTAACTTACTAGAGCCCAGGTGAGTGACTCTAGGCATTTCCAGCTGATAGGATTATCACTGATAAGCCTGCCTTCGCAACATTCTCTTACTTTGCTTTCTAGTTATTTTGACACCTTTCTACTCCCTTACCGTGTCAGAACAATGCTGAGGTAAGTACTTAAAAATTACTGACTTGTCCTGCTGTTCACTCCTGAAAATCTGTCTGGTTCCTGACCAGCCTGGATGGTAAGGATGAGTGTGTGTTTGCTGGGAATGGTGGTGGTGGTGACTCTGCAGGGAGGGGAACTGCAAACCTTGAAATAAAAATGAGGTTCTCTAGCATCCAGAATTTGACAATGGTGTGATTCCCTAACCAATCTAAAAATTAAGGTAAGTCTCATGCAGGCCTGAGGATCTGATTTTGTTCTTAAATCTCCAGTCTCCTTATCCTATCATGGTTCCATAAAAGCCCCTTACTTGCATGATGAATTTGTAGAGTAGCTTGGTTTAGAACCTTTGGCCAATCCCTTTCCAGGTTGGTCTAGGACAAGGCTAGCCTCTGGGAGATATTGGATAGGAAGAGTTCTTTCCAGACTATTCTTTTATGGCATGTGGCATTTCTTCAGGTCTCACATAAAAATGGTTAAATTTCTATCAGTTATGTAATACACAATAAACACTGGTAAGAAGTCATTACAGGATGCTTGTAAGCCTGTGCCAAGACTTTTTTTTTTTAATACCAGCATCTTCTAGAAATCATTTCATTGTTAAGATCTGGGTAACAGTGTCAGTTTTCTGATAAAAAGGAGTCACAATTTGGGTATATGGCCCTTTTGTAAAAATCTCCCCTAATGCATTAAAAAAATGATGATGAAAGAAATGGGAACGGTCATTATGTAAATTTATGCAGTGACACCCGTCCTCTAGTTCTTGGAATTGCTGAGATGAACCCTGCCATGTTCTAAAGAGGTAGCAGCGAGCACCACTGGGCAGTCTAAGGTTAACTCAGATATGTGAACAAGAGCTAAGGTGGTGCTGATTGATGAGAACCAGTTAGTCTTCTAGAACAAGACAAATGAGCAATGAAGAACAGGAATAGCAGAAAGACATGAAGTTTTGGGAAAACTGTTTGACCCACTTCTACAGAGAAATAACCAGTGATGACAAAATAAGCCATTTTGGAGGGTCAGATAGAAATGCCTTTAGAATTAATGCTAAATGATGTTTTTTCATGAGAAGCTCCAAGGCAGTGGTTCTCAAACGAACAAACTCCAGAATAACAAGGATAGCTGCTAAAACATAGATTGATAAGGCCCTACCCCAGAATTTCTGATGCAGTGAGCGGGGGAGAAGGCCTGAAAACTCAGATTTATAGCAAGTTCCCAGGTGATGCTGATGCTGCCATCTGGGGACCACACTCTGAGAAGTGCTGTTCTCAGGTACACTACATGAAATTGCTGGCCTGTGAATTTTAGGATCCCAGGAGTAAGACCCTTAAAGAATTGGCTGAAAAACAAAAGTCCTCATCACCTCAATTCTCCTCTCAAAATGAACAAATCAACACAACGAACCAAAAAATTAAAAAATTTTAATAACAAATAATACTATATTAAAACTCTTCTGTTGGAGATATTTAAAGGTGAATCATCTGTGATCTGTGGGGAAATACCCCTAATATATCTCCCTAGAAACCAGTCCTTGACGACAGGGTAAGTCTCCTGTCAATTTCTTTAACAGAAGCCCAGGCATCAACATGGTATCATTCCCGCATTTTCAGCTATAGAGTTATCATGATGCAACTTGCCAGAGTCCATGTCTTAAGCACAAAAATACATACAAGCTGCTGAAGATTCTGCGGAGGTGAGGTGAAGGCAGAATAATCCTGTAAATGTTTCCCTTCTCTCCAACCTTTCGGATCCCAGGAGGCCTCTCTTGCTGCCTGAGGTATGGAGAGTGGACTAGACCCTACTCTTAGAGCCCCGCTTATGAAGGTCACACCAGATAAAGAGACACAAAGAGACACATCAGCTGGGTAAGAAGGTAAACAGAGCAGCCTGTGGCAAGCTCCAATGGATGGTCTATGCATCTGTGATAAAAATAAGAGAAGTCTTTAGGAATCAGAGAGGAAAACATTTTTATAAAGAAATTTTATTGAATAATTTTCATATACAATAAACATAGGAAAACGGTCTTTAATGAAAATTTCATGTCATTTTTCAAAAGTTTTGAATTGCTTAGAGAAATATTATTACAAAGCTGTCTAAGGCAAAAGTAGTATTTGACTTCCAGAAAAAACACTAATCCCTTTCATCATACTCCATATTTTAAAGCAAGGCATATTCAATTCAATGAACACGGAGACTTTCAAATTGCTATGTCATTTGCATTGAGTTTAAATTTATCTATAAAGTGAAAAGTTTGAACACATAGAAACGTCCCCTAGTACAATATGAATTGTTGCCTTCTTCAGATCCATTCTACATAAGTGTATGGACATAACTTTTTTACACATCAGCAAAGAAACCTGCGTCTCCTAATAGTATAGGGAGGGCCTGAGTACAGAGAAGGAAAGTCCCATGCATTTCCTATGTTAAATGGTGTAACTCCCACAGATCACATACACCTCACCATATTGACTCAGTTCATTGCACTCCATATCCTGCAAAAATAAATCTAGTGCTCGACAGCTGACATTATTGCTCACTTACATTTTAGTAATATATTTCTTTAACATAAGACAGAAATATACTGAAATTTGATACCACTTAAACTCAAAAGCAACCTGAAATTAAACCACATGCATACACCCCACTTTCTTTTTGCGATGGAGGTTGCATTTTTCTTAAAGTTGATGCTGGAAAATGTGGTAGAAGAAAACTGATTTTTCTTGAAACAAAGACCAAGCATTAGAAGACGAGATTTTTGAGGGGAATGTTAAGCCCTACACTAAAACTGGAGGAACAATGAAAATCCAGAGTCTCTGTGCAGAGGGAGAAGAGCCTCATTTATCTTCCTGTCTACCCCAACACTGTGGCTTGTGTCCAGCAGACCCCAGGAAAGGCCACCACGTAAGGCAGGGAGCCACTCAAGAAGTGCTGTGTGAGCCTCCAAAGGATGGACCACACGAGGGACGGGCATATCCTGGGACACCTGTTTCTTTAGGGATTCTTAGGTGGCTGGGAAATGCTGGGACTCCTTCTGTGAGGTCAGAAAAGACTTCTAAGATAGTCTAGACGCTGAGGCTTCAAGGGTTTTAAATTCAATGTCTCAGGGGAGTGAAACCTGTGAACTCCAGAGTGACCTCAGGACCTGAGGTGCCACATCTGGGAGCCGAGGGAGGAAGAGCACAATGTACCTGGAATGGCAAAGGTGTGGCCCACGTGACAATGAAGATCACCAGGAGGTCAGGGCCTCACCAGGTGGTGTGTGGAGAGACCCAGAAGGATGTGGACATGACCGCACCAACACTTGGATCGATCACAACTTTTCATTTTAGTTTCTCATTATTTCCTTAAGATTGTCACGTTTTTCTTTTTTATTTTTGGTCTTGGTGCTGATAAGGAAAGATGTCAGTTTTCATAAACTTTCAAAAATTTACAAAATACTATTTTTTAAAACCTACACTTTGGGCTTAGCACTCAAGGCGACAAACACAATATATATCAGTCATACACCATACCTTCACACCTGGCGGCAATACCAATGTGTATCACCATTGCTCAGAGCCATAAAAACCTTACTGTGCTCAATGACATCCATCCCACCAGACTAAATGTTATACAGCAACCGAGCCGAGCCAAGCTTCTTAGAGTAAAACCAGCCATCTTGCTACAAAGAAAAATTTCTGGCTCTTGGCCCAACTGTTTCCATACCAATCAGCTAAGTCAACCCCCTCTCTGCTTCTTTCCATTTCAAATGCCTGGGCTTTGGCCTTTGAGGCAATTAGAACCAGATCAGTTTAATTTTACAACACTGATCTTAATTGTACAGCAATACAGTAATTTTCCCCTGAGAGTGTCAATTATTTTACAAATATTCTAAGTCCGCATTTATACATGAAGAATAGGCATGGAGAGGCTGAACAAATAGCTTGTCCCTTGTCACCCAGCAGATTAGTGTCAAGGGTGGGACGTGAGCTCCCGGCTGTTTCTATTTTAAGCCCCAACATCCTCTAGGAGGTCACCTGGCCCTGTGCACAAGGTCCCCCCACCCCCCAGGCTCTGCTGGTGACTTGTGGTCAGCTCTTCTGCAGGGCTCTCGACATCTAGCCCCCCAGGCTTCCTCCTCAGCCTTCTCTATTTTCTCTCTTATTCCGTTGCCTTAGTGAAGTGTGTTGTTCCCAATATTTTCTTTTACATGGGAATTCACCAAAATGCCCTTCCAGCTGCAGCCCGTATTAGGTGTGGGGGGCAGACTTAGAAAAGGCAATGGCAGGCGCTCTTCTTCTGTGAACTTTGGACAAAATGGGGCTCAACATTTTACAGTTATCTTACATTTTGCTGTTTTCAAGGAAAAAATAAAAATAAAGGCCTAACCATGAGGTAATGTTTACTTCTCTGCCACAACACTCAGGGCGCCCCCTCAGATCTGGCAACAATTTAACATAAGGAAAGACTTTAGACCTTCACACCCTTTTAGTGAGAATAAACGACCTTAGCTCAAACTTTCCACAAAGCTGAGAAGTCTCATAAGACATTGCTCCGTGCTTATCTTAGGTGGATCTGCACAAATGCCTCCAGGCCATGTGTCTCGCAGGTCTCAACATCCCCACCACCCCTCAGCCCTGGTCTCCACTTTGCAGAGCAGACCTTGATTTTCTTGTCTGAAGACGGAGCACCTTCTGCCTCTTAAGCAAGGGATGGGGGGAGGGGGGAATAAATGAAAGCAAAGGAAGCTATGTGGGCGAAGAAAAGAATGCCAAATGCTACGTAAATGGCTTGTAAAGAAGTTTCAGGAAGCTACCTCTGAGTTCACTCAAGATCTGCAGTTCCCCATCTAGTCAACAGCAAAATGCATGGATGGCCAGGGCCTCTGTTTAAGCAAGAAGAAAAATACCAATAGCATAAAACTGACCTTCTAGTTTTGAAAAAATAGATCTGAGATAAACGCTATGGGATTCGCTTTAATAAGCTGTGCATTAAGTACACTTGTCTCTTCTGTCGCCGCCTCTGGCCGCTTCTCTACAGCTCCGTCTTGTCACCGGGCGCTGGGCTGCCCCCCGCGCTGTCCCCCTGGGCGCCACTGCTCTCTGCAGGGGTGAAAGACAAGGATGCCGAGTTTATGCAGTATCTTTTGCCGGTTGGACGAGGTCCGTCGTCGAAAATGTGCCCGAGGTGAGCGCCGCACTGCAAGAGAAGAGCAAACTGTAGGTCAACAGTGTGTACAAAGCAGGCTTTGAGGGGAACTCAGTCAGCGGTTTAAATGGATGACCAGCCTGTAGAGAAATGATGGAAACCATCGTGGATGATTTCTGATCTGCCTGTCAATAGCTACAAAGATGGTTTCTGGCAGGCTTTGCACCACATGCTGAGAATAAAAAACACTAGAATTGTGCATATCAGAAATCATTTAGGAGCCACTGTATTTTTTGATCTGTGAAGCCGCTCAGCCAGCTGAAAAATGACTGCAGTAATTTTATGAATTGAGTTGACCTTTGATCTCCCCTTGTAAGAAACATGGCAGAAGAAAATCTCCACCCCCCTCCCACCCTCCCACCCCCGACCCTTGCATTGCTTTTGGCTTTGGATGGGTGGGTTTCAGATATGCAGAAGTCCACTTTTTGAAAGATACCGTGTAACTGGCCATGGGAGAAGGCAATGGCACCCCACTCCAGTACTCTTGCCTGGAAAATCCCATGGACAGAGGAGCCTGGTGGGCTGCAGTCCATGGGGTCGTGAAGAGTCGCACACGATTGAGTGACTTCACTTTCACTTTCACGCATTGGAGAAGGAAATGGCAACCCACTCCAGTGTTCTTGCCTGGAGAATCCCAGGGACGGGGGATAGAATCCCATCTATGGGGTCGCACAGAGTCGGACACGACTGAAGCGACTCAGCAGCAGCAGCAACTGGCCATGACGGAGGTGTTGTTTGCTTTCATGGGCAGTAAAACTTAACATCAGAAAAGCATTAGATGTTCTTGGAACCCAGTAAAGCAATGGCAGGGTGCAAAAGATTTATGTTATGGTCACCAGGACTGCAGTGTGGCGAACGGAAATGTCACTAGTCCACGCAATCCTTTTTTCTGGCCTCGGATAGGTGGATACCAGGCGGGTTGCTTTCCTGCACGAACTGGATCATGTGGCGAAGGAACAACCTATCGCGCTCAGTCCATGCTACTGACTATCCCCAAAGGGGAAGGAGAAGAGGCAGAGAGTCCAGACAGAGGCAGAAGGAGGGATGGTTGATTATGATGGTGTTTAGGAGAAATCCAGCCCAGAGAAAGTATCTCCAAATAGGCTGGCTCACCAGTCTGCTGCTGAGTGTGGCTCCAGGAGACAAGCGCACAGATCACACTTACTACCTCCCACCCTTCTCAGCAGGGACAGGGTAAAGGGTATGGAGACATTGCTGCTGCTGCTAAGTTGCTTCAGTCGTGTCCAACTCTGTGCGACCCCATAGATGGCAGCCCACCAGGACATTTACACACAACATTTAAACAGGCTACGAAAACATATCGTTTGTTTGTCATGTAACAAAGAAATCAAAGCCTGGGGCAAGTGACCCCCATTTATTCATTCCACAAATATTTATGGAGCACCCACTTTATGCCAGGTACTGTCCCAGACTCCAGAGGTACAGGCATTGGCTAGTGGAACTGACATTCCACTGGTAGAGACAGAAAACACAAAGGTAATAAGGAACTGTAAGCATAGTAGGTGGAAATAAACACTAAGGAGGAAAATAAACAAACCCACAAAAACTAAAACAGAGAGGAAGTGATACAGATTGTCAGATTGGGAGCTGACAATTTAGGTAAGGTGGTCAACGGTAGTTCTCCCAGGGTAACTTTGGGATAAGAACCTGGAGGAAGTGAAGAAGCAGATATCTAGGGGGAGAACATTTCAAGCAGATGGAGGAATCAAGATTTAGGGAAGAATATGTAAGAAGAAGCATAGAGATGATTTATTAATTCTTCTTACTGTGCTCATTTGGTTATAAAACACTTGTAACCCACTCTAGTGTTCTTGCCGGGAGAATCCCAGGGACGGGGGAGCCTGATGGGCTTCCGTCTATGGGGTCACACAGAGTCGGACACGACTGAAGTGACTTAGCAGCAGCAGCAAACTGCAGGGAAAGAAAGCAGGACTTGACAAGGGAATGGGGTTTTCTGTCCCTCCATACCAAAAGGAGATGATGAGAGAGAAGTGAAGGACAGTGCTTATTACAATGGAAAGGACTAGAATCTCAGTTTCCTCATTGAAAGTGCTAAGCTCCATTCTCGAGGGCTCTCTATTATTAATAAATAGCACAAATAGCAACTTTGACTATATGGCACTTCCATGTTAAAAGTGCATTCTTATTTTACTGCCAACATACTGTGTCAGCTTATTAAAGAACTAAAAATGAACCCTGAACTGATTTGATCTATTGCCTGGAAAATATGAAACAGGCCTAAAAAACAAATCTTGCATTATTTTTCCACATTTTATGCAGGTTTAGGTAATATCAAGGCTGACAGCTCAGATTGCTTTTCCTTTCTATAAACAATTGAGGCCAAATTTTCAGGCATCAGCAGCTAAGATGCACCAGTGAAAATACATATGCTTACCCAATGGACACAGGAAAGCACCTATTTCTGCCTGCCAAAACAGTCAGAGTGCAGGCCAGCAGGAACCGGTGCTCTCAGTGACCAGTATGTGTGCACAATTACTGATCTCACGTGCAGCTCCAGCACTTTGATCACTTGGCATCTGAGAGGTGGAGTTTTCACATAAAAGCCTCAGATAGATTTTTTTTTTAATGAGAGAATTCAGTTATCTGGGCAAAAATAAATGATAGCGCCTTTATTAATCATCTCAAGCATATTTAGCGAATGGTTCTATTTATCTTACTTCAAAAATAAAGCATAGCAATGATATACTTAAAACCATTTTGTAGTCCTTAGTGCCCAGGATCATTCATTCCCCAAATCATTTTTTAAAATCCAAATTAGAGTAATTTAACCTGTTGGACTTTAGTTGGTTATCAGCCTGCAGTTTCAGTTGCTAAATCTGACACTAGGTTTTTGGTTAAACAGTAAGAAAAACACAGATTCTAGATGTCCCTAATCCAGACAACATAAAATGGGAGGGAGATGAGGAGGAGAAATTGTAGTTGGGAAAAGGCAACAAAAATCATCCACAAACAACTATACGGGTTGGCGATAGGATGGGGTAGGGAAATCCTCAGAGAAGATGTGGGGCCCCTAAAAACAAGAGTGATTGCTTCATCACGCTTGCACAAGATGTTCTGGAAGATTCACTCCAGGCTCACACAAGCGAGGGAGGAGCAGTTCAGTAGTGTTAGTCACTCAGTCAGGTCCAACTATCGGGAACCCGTGGACTGTAGCCCACCAGGCTCCTCTATCCATGGGATTCTCCAGGCAAGAGTACTGGAGTTGGTCACCGTTTCCTTCTCCAGGGCATCTTCCCAACCCAAGGGTTGAACCCAGGTCTCTTGTTCTCCAGGCAGATTCTTTACGGTTTGAGCCAGCTGGAGGGAAGAGCAAGGACTTCATTTATATCTGTGCCACCACATACATGAGCTTCCTGGTGGCTGAGTTTGTAAAGACTCTGCCTGCAATGCAGGAAACCTGGGTTCAATCCCTGGGTAGGGAAGATCCTCTAGAGAAGGAAATAGCAACCCACTACAGTATTCTTACCTGGGAAAATCCCACAGACAGAGGAGCCTGGCAGGCTACAGTCCATGGGGTCATGAGAGTTGGAAATGACTTAGAAACTGAACTACCACTACCACTACATACATGCCCACCTGGCTGCCTGTAAAGTTGTAAGACCATTCGTCTGGAGGAAGCCTAACCACACGGTACCATTTCTGCTTCCTCCCAGGAACACCCAGTCTCCCATAAAAGTTCAGCTCAGTTCAGTTGCTCAGTCATGTCCGACTCTTTGTGACCCCATGGACTACGGCACGCCAGGCCTCCCTATCCATCACCAACTCCCGGAGCTTATTCAAACTCATGTCCATTGAGTCAGTGATGTCATCCAACCATCTTTGTCCTCTGTCGTCCCCTTTTCCTCCTGACTTCAACCTTTCCCAGCATCAGGGTATTTCCAATGAGTGGGATCTTCCCATCAGGTGGCCAGAGTATTGGAGCTTCAGCTTCAGCTTCAGTCCTTCCAATGAATATTCAGCACTGATTTCCTTTAGGATTGACTGGTTTGATCTCCTTGCAGTCCAAAAGACTAGTACTCAATTTTTTTTAAAAGTGCACAAACCTTGAAGGCTCCTCCCTGAGGGGAACGCACATGGAGCCCATTCTTTCCACCTTCTACCCCTGGCGGAAGGCTGGGATGATGAATGAAAGTTGTCAGTGACGCATTGTTTCTTTAGCCGCCTTCGAGCTCTGCCTGCCCTGCCCCAGCCAACTGGCAATGTGTTGGGCTCTCTCAGCACACCTGGTTGTAACTGAAACAAACTGGTTGCCTGATGAAGAAATCTCTGAAACCGGCTGTTAATGATTTATTTCAGGGTAGAATCTTCGGTGTGCATTTTGAAAGTTGTTTTAAGGTGGTTATGTATTTCTTTCTTTTATAGGTAAAATACAAACTATGACAGGATATTCTAGCTCTCATTCTGAGGAAGCATGAGATAAGCATTGTTCAAAAGAAAAATTTTAAATTCCCACAGGAATCCTTTATCACCTAAGCCTCTCACTCAGAAAATCTGGCAACTAGAGAACCTGCAGAGAACAAAAGGAAAGGACATCCACCCCACCCCCCCCATCCAAAAAAAAGTGATTGGGCATCAAATTTAACATAATTCCTTAAAATCTGACTGCAATTCTCAACTGTGTGCATAAGAAACACAAATAGTGCATTCAACCCAGTTACATATTTCTGCTCTGATGTATTTTCAACTGTCTTAGAGGGTTTTCTCCCAGCTATTCCTAGGATGTTTTAGGCTTTATTGTTGTCATTTTCTCTTAAGTGTTTGATCTACAAGATGAAGCGGTTTCAAAGCCGGGCTTTTACACTTGGGCGCATGGGGCAGGATGGGAAGGAGAAAAGAGTTTTAAGAAGAAAAGCAATTGACTTTGCCAGTAGTATCCTGTTTTCTCCCACCGTTATTGAAGACACTTGTGCGTAAGTAGGGCTCTTTTCTTCTGTGCTTGTGATATTAATCTTTTGCCAAGGAAAGGATTGTGAAGTCACCAGTTTAGCATTATGATTTTACTGAAAGATCAAGAAAAAGAGAGAGGGGGCTGTGAGTCTGAAACCCTATTGTAACACATGGGTATCTTTAATCATCAGCAATATATGAGTTGTCATCTGCAAAAGATTAATAAGGTTTGGGGTTTTACCCAAAACTGCTCAACTCTTGAAAAATACTTTGTGTTGGTGGATATTTACCTTTCTGTTGATTTGGCTGACTTAGAACAAATTAATAATGATCTAAAACAAACTAAGGGACTCTACCATAGATTCAAACAGTAATAGCGGCAGTCATAAACAGAGCCCAGCTTGGGTAAACTCAGGGTTCTGGTGGTTTCCTCAAAGATTATTAAAAAATTTTCAGTGATTTATCGGTCTCCCATTTGCTGCAGACGTAGAAATTTGATCTAAAGAAGGAAGAATTCCCCAAGTATTTCCAGGAGGGACTTATCTTGCTGAACTACACCTTATATCATGCAAATCTTACCTCTTTCCACTGAATTTAAATTCCTGACAATGTTGCTTAACAGGCTGGGGTTGGAGGTTTAGGGAGAAGCTGTCAAGCAATTATTGATAGTCATCAGTGAAACTGGATTAGAAGCAACATATTTTTATCACTAACTAATAATGTAAGTTATATAATTGAGGAAAATTCTTTATAACTGAGAATTGTTAGGAAATTGCTACAGCCAGGGGAAAGATACCTACCTATGCCCACCTCAAAGTGGGCAGATTTAAGATAAAGTTCCACTTTGGAAGAGATAAGTGGAGTATAATTCCTTAACTTAGTAGCTAGAATGGTAAAAGAAAACAAGTATAGTTGCAATGAACATCAGAACATATAGGATAACCAGTTTCCTTCAGAAGCAGGAATCCTGATGAAGGAAGTAAAGCTCTACTACCCTTGCTTATTTTCTGTGTTGTTAACTTAAAGATCAGGTCCTTCTAAAAGAATCACCGAGAAGCACAGAGATTCTTTTAGAAGGACCTGACTGTAATATTTCTCTGGAAAGTGATTACTGTACTGAATAAATCTTAACTTTCTCAATAAAAATTTTACTAAAATATTACAACCTAAGATGTCACTGGTCACATGGAAAAGCTACAATGTAGTATAAAGAGGTAGTGGGCATGGCTCCCAATGTGTTTGTCATTTCTACCCAAATATGGGGCTTTGCTGCTGGCTCAGATGGTAAAGAATCTACCTGTAATTCAGGGGACCCAGGTTCAATCCCTGGGTCAGGAAGATTCCCCTGGAGAAGGGCAAAGCAACCCACTCTAGTTTTCTTGGTTGGAGAATCCCAAGGACAGAGGGGCCTGGTGGGGTACAGTCTACAGGGTCGCCAAGAGTCAGACACTACTGAAGTACCTTAACATGCATGCATTCACCCAAATATGAGGCCTAACTGCATGGTGTGATTCATATAACAATGAAGAAGGAACAGGGGAGGAAGAGAAAGGGGGATGGGAGAGGGGAAAAAAGGACAAGTGGAAGAAGAAGAATTCTAAGTACTAAAGCAAGAATTAGAGACCCATAGACCAAAAAAAAATCACCATATTGCCTTGCATGCAAGTTGAGTCTACTGGTTTTATCCACAGAAGCTCAGCTTATTGGTGTTAAGTTGACAGTAAAAGGGTCTTCTTATTTAGATGCTCCATCTTTACCACAAAGAAAGAAGCAGTCCACATAACATGTCCAACTGAAAATGTCTCTAAGATACTGAAAACAACTAACAGATTCGTCATAACACAAACTCCTTTGATGCAATTCAGTCCAGAGAAATGACAAGCCATGTAAACTCAAAGCACAAGAGTTTTATTAAGAGGAGAAGCAAATTAGATAAGTTACCATGTCAACATCCAAAAGTTAAAAAAAAAAAAGATGGGATAAGTTGCAAGTAGAAAACTACATAAACTGAAAGAATAAAAGGTAAATGAAGATAAACTGATAGTGAAAAACAGTATTAAGGATGTAAGATACAGGAAGTAGAGAACATATAGTTTCTCTAGTATGGAAACCATTAAATCAGCTCCCCCACCCCCCATGTCAAGATAAAAAGATTGAATGAGAAAATGGAAAAGAGAAAACTAAAGAAAAATATAAAACAAAAGAAAAATAAATTTCTGTGTCAAGCACAAATTAAAAGACAAAGAAACCAAAAGGCAAGATGCACACTTCTGGCTTAGTGAGCTATTAGCCCAAAGTGGGGCAGACAGGCCCACTCTGCCCACATGGGGAAGATGCCAACAAACATATTCTTTGGGGCTGGAACCTGATTATTTTCTATGTGGCACTTACTTCCCAAAGCATGCACTTTTGCACATGCATTAATGGAACAAATTTCCCTCCCTTTCTCTCTACATTTAAGAAAGAAACGGAACAAATATCCCTTGCTCTTTTCTGTAAATTTAAGGCTTTTATTTAAGAAAGGATCAAGCACTTTCTGGGCTTTCCAGGTGGCTCAGTGGTAAAGAATCCACTTGCCAATGCAGCAGGCAAAAGAAACATGAGTTCCATCCCTGGGTCTGGAAGATCCCCAGGAGGAGGAAATAGTAACCCACTCCAGTATTCTTGCCTGAGACAATCCCATGGACAGAGGAGCCTGGCTACCGTCTATGGGGTCGTAAAGAGTCGGACACGACTGACCACACATACATCACGCATAGTCAGCAAGATGCACTTTCTTACGTGACAAATAAAGGTAGTGGAAAAAGAGGCCGAAAAGGAGTATTAGGGCTTTACCCAACTGTACCCAAAGAACAGTAACAGTCACTAGGCCTTTAACCAAGGGCTGAGAGCTATGCCCGGGTCAGTGGGTGTCTGTTATGAGTGTTGCCTAATTTGGGCACAGTTTGTGGTTTCGTTCCTCCTTGGTCCCTGCAGGACACCTTCCTAAGGGTCTTATCTTGACTCCTACTGATGTCACCTCAGTGGCAGGCACAGAGAAAGGAGGAAGTGTATTTCAACTGTGAATTTTAAGAATTAGTCACAAAGACTTCAGAGAGTAGGCCCTGAAGGAAAGTTACTATTTTATGCCCCACTTTTTCTGTCCCTTTTCATATGATTTTCATAGAACTCAATGTTTGAAAATAGGTTCTGAGTGAAAAGAAAAGGAGCAGTCATACAACAGCCTTTAAAGCAGCTTAAAAAACTAAAGGGAAAAAAACACACAAAAACCCCACAACCTTTAGCCTTAAGGGAGGTTTACTAAATATTATGTACCTGAGTTATAAATGACTATGTACTATCCTATGTCACTTTTTTGTCAAATATTTTAGATTCCTGGGTAGATATTCACAATTTGCTTTTGTGGAAGTTATGAAAAATAAACATTCAATTGAATCCAGAACTGAATTGAATTAAACTAACTGTTGGGGGATCATAGAATTTGTTTTTTGGTTTTTTTTTTCTTATTTCAACGTGACTTCTTATGGTGCTTGTATCTATCTACTTCCCTGTCCATTTGAGCACCATAAACAGCTCTGGAGCTTAATGCCCACATTCAAGTCTCAGTTTAGTCTATGAATATTTATACCAGTGTAACTGCACTTCCTGTGCCTCAGTTTCCTCCACTGTAAGATGAGACAGAATAACACTATCAACTCAGAAGGTTACTATGAGCATTTACCTGGGGAGCTTTCAAGTACATTGATGTTCAGACCTCACCCAGACTGATTAAATTAGAAATCTCTGAGGGTGAGACCCAGAATCAAAAAGTACCATTTTCTCGCTTAGACTCAGATCTGAGAAATGAGGGTGAATTGAAAATGTGACTTAGATAAGATATAAAGCCTACTTTTTCAAGGGAGAGAGTGGTCCTCATACTGAGAAGACAGTTCACTTGCTAGCTTTACTTTAAAAAAAATAAAATAAAATAGAAATTCATCAGATGGTTAGGTTCAAACCAATCTTCCTCCCTGCTTGGTAGTAAATATGCCACCTCCTCCCTAAAACTCCTGTGGCTGATGAACAGGGTTAAAGGGCAGGTGGAAGAATGCTGAGGGAGGCTCACGTGGCAATCCCTCTGCTCTCCCAGCTGCCTCATGGTGCCCCTCCACCTCTAGTTTGTACAGGAGACAGCCCCCAGCAACGCACTCTAGCACCAGTGAGTTTCGGTAACATAGCACTCAGACTTTACGTTTCACTTATTTAAAGCAAAGCAGAGCAGGATGACCTACTCTGGACTAGAATGTGTAGTTGCTCTAGTTCTATGTACAAGAAGGTTCTGGCCATGTCTCCAGGTTTAAGTTCAAGTTTCTTGATTGGGATGACAGATTATATTTTTTGCCTCCTCCTCAACACATGTTCATTTCTCCCTTAGATCCGGCACTGATTCTGTCAGAGGAGAGTGAAAGGAACATCCTTAGAAATGAGGAGAGGCCTATTTCCAGGAGACCTATAGAAGGAATTGTTTTCTCGCACGTTCCCTCTCTGCCCTGGCACAGCCTGCCACTAAACTTCCCCTTCCTTCTGCTGTTCTCCAACCTCCCTCCTCACATCCATCCAAGGAGGGACGTTTCTGGGGTCTTTCTTGACCTTGTTGGGATCATTACCATTAGAGCTATGATGACTGAACAATGAGAGCACACAGAGGGTAAACGTCAGATCACGTGAAGTCACGTAATGAAATCTTCATTCAATTCCCCACTGTATTGAGTCAATGAGAAGAATTTTTCCTACCAATGATTTTGTTTACTAGTGTTGAAGCCAATAACTGACATTTAATAGGACTTGCTAAACTCCTCAAGACTGAGATATCATTAGGACTTGACAGAGACCTCATTGTGTTTGTCTGTGGCTTTTGTGATGGGTCAATTGGCCTTAGTTACTATATTCAGCACAACCAGGAGTCTTGGAAGTGTTTGCAAAGCAGAATGAGCAACATTTTGGGTTTTCAGGTGGGATACACTGACCTGAGAGCAGCTGGTCTCCACCCTGTGCATCCCATAGGAAAAGTCATCTGTGAATGTGACCGCATCAGAATTGATCACGTCGTGGAATGAAGGCCAACCTGGGGCAGAGCAGGCACAAGAACCGAAACAGAGAGACATACAACCATGGGTTAGAATGCAATTCTGAAAGGAGTACTAAGCATAGAAAGAAAATCTTTAGTATATGAATCATGCTTAACTTTTTCAACCTGAAAAAGGAAAGGCCGAAGACTGAAGGTGAAAGTATTTTGCAAAAATGCAACTATTTTTTAAGAATAACCTTTTCCTCACGTCCAGATTATAGTTGCATTGAGATTTATGTTTCGTGAGACTCACTTAGAACACCCAGTAGTTTTGAGCACATCCCCAAACTTACAAAACTCTCTTTCACTATTTCCACTTCTTGTTCTTATCTTCAGAGTCAATGGGCATAGTTCGGAAGCACTATGAGTTTTACACTGTGATTTTTTTTTTTTCCAAAACACAATCCAACTGATCTGGATCTTAACTTTAACTATTCCATACTTCTTTAGGAACCATAATTTTTTAGTACTTAGTTTGGATAGTTAAGGGCTTCCCTGGTGACTCAGATGGTAAAGAATCTGCCTGCAACACAGGAGACCTAGGTTTGATCCCTGGGTTAGGAAGATCCCCTGGAGAAGGGAATGACTTAACCACTCCAGTATTCTTGCCTGGAGAATTTCATGAACAGAAGAGCCTAGTGGGCTACAATCCATGAGGTCGCAAAGAGTCGGACACAACTGAGTGACTAACACTTGGATAGTTAAAATATATATATTTTTTAATTCTGTTGTTTCCATCTTAATCTAATTTCTCAGGAGAAGACTCTTGAGAGTCCCTTGGACAGTAAGAAGATCAAACCAGTCAATCCTAAAGGAAATCAACCCTAAATAATCATTGGAAGGACTGATGCTGAAGCTGAAGCTTTGAAGCCAATCCTTTGGCTACCTGATGCGAAGAGCTAACTCATCGGAAGAGACCCTAATCCTGGGAAATACTGAGGGCAGTAGGAGAAGGGAGCAACAGAAGATGAGATGGTTGGATGGTATCACTGACTCAATGGACATGCGTTTCAGCAAATTCCAGGAGGATAGTGAAGGACAGGGAAGCCTGGCATCCTGCAGTCCACGGGTTCGAAAAGAGTTAGACATGACTTAGCGACTTAACACCAACAGAAAGTTGTCTGGAAAGCACAGGTGCTATCTATTGATGGGCAAGAGGCGTGTTCACTTCATAGGACAGTTACAGAGCAGTATTCCTCAGGAATCTCCAGGTAGCACCTTCTCTCAAACAGCATCTTGTTCCAATTTTCATTTATTCTAGTGATTTTTAAAATACGCACACAGCTTTAAAAAAAACTCAGTGGTAAGTAGACCTTAAGATTGTACACATATTTATGGGTCTCCCCAGGTTTTACGTTCAGTCCTTATGGGCTTGTTTTTACATGTTTCCAGAAAATATTTCTGGAGTTACTGAGCTGAAGTCTGTATTCCTAAAATGATGAAAGAGGTGCAATGTTGCTGAATTGCTTGTGCAATTCTTTTTCAGAAGCTAAATTTTTCCTGTAGAAAGGAGGAAACCCTTTAAAAGCAGAGTACTAGAAACCAAAGAGGACACTAATAGATGGAGAAATATACCGTGTTCATGGATTGGAAGAATAAATATTGTGAAAATGAGTATACTACCCAAAGTAACTTATACATTCAATGCAATCCCTATCAAGCTACCAACAGTATTTTTCACAGAGCTGGAACAAATAATTTCACAATTTGTATGGAAATACAAAAAACCTCGAATAGCCAAAGCAATCTTGAGAAAGAAGAATGGAACTGGGGGAATCAACCTGCCGGACTTCAGACTCTACTACAAAGCCACTGTCATCAAGACAGTATGGTACTGGCATAAAGACAGAAACATAGATCAATGGAACAAAATAGAAAGCCCAGAGATAAATCCATGCACCTATGGACACCTTATCTGTGACAAAGGAGGCAAGAATATAAAATGGAGAAAAGACAATCTCTTTAACAAGTGATGCTGGGAAAACTGGTCAACCACTTGTCAAAGAATGAAACTAGAATACTCCCTAACACCATACATAAAAATAAACTCAAAATGGATTAAAATCTAAATGTAAGACCAGAAACTATAAAACTCCTAGAGGAGAAAATAGGCAAAACACTCTCTGACATAAATCACAGCAGGATCCTCCATGACCCACCTCCCAGAATATTGGAAATAAAAGCAAAAATAAGCAAATGGGACCTAATTAAAATTAAAAGCTTCTGCATAGCAAAGGAAACTATAAGCAAGGTGAAAAGACAGCCTTCAGAATGGGAGAAAATAATAGCAAATGAAGCAACTGACAAAGGGTTAATCTCAAAAATATACAAGCAACTCCTGCAGCTCAATTCCAGAAAAATAAATGACCCAGTCAAAAAATGGGCCAAAGAACTAAACAGACATTTCTCCAAAGAAGACATACAGATGGCTAACAAACACATGAAAAGATGCTCAAGATCACTCATAATCAGAGAAATGCAAATTAAAATCACAATGAAGTACCATTTCATGCCAATCAGAATGGCTGCTATCCAAAAGTCTACATGCAATAAATGCTGGAGAGGGTGTGGAGAAAAGGGAACCCTCTTACACTGTCGGTGGGAATGCAAACTAGTACAGCCACTATGGCGACCAGTGTAAAGATTCCTTAAAAAACTGGAAATAGAACTGCCACATGACCCAGCAATCGCACTCCTGGGCATACAAACCGAGGAAACCAGAATTGAAAGAGACACATGTACTCCAATGTTCATTGCAGCACTGTTTATAATAGCCAGGACATGGAAGCAACCTAGATGTCCATCTGCAGATGAATGGATAAGAAAGCTGTGGTACATATACACAACGCAGTATTACTCAGCAATTAAAAAGAATCAGTTCTAATGAGGTGGATGAAACTGGAGCCTATTATACAGAGTGAAGTAAGTCAGAAAGAAAAACACCAATAAAGTATACTAACACATATATATGGAATTTAGAAAGATGATAATGATAACTCTGACAGCAAAAGAGTCACAGATGTATAGAACAGTCTTTTGCACTCTGTGGGAGAGGGCAAGGGTGGGATGATTTGGGAGAATGGCACTGAAACATGTATATTAAAAAAAAAAAATAAAAAAATAAAAGCAGAGTACTTTGTGTTAATACACCTATTGAAAGAAAACAGAATGCAAATTTCAACAATATGATTTCCAGTTTCAAATAAAACAAATTAGCTCAGACCAGGTTTTTATACTAAATTCCCCCAAGCTCCCCGCCCCACACTCCCCTTATGCAACAGTACAGCTTTCATAGTGCTAGATATAATAACTGGAGTTTAAACACTTTCCAATTCTTTGATTTTAATTCAAGATTGCTACAAATCACCAAGAAAACCTTAACTTAGTAGATATAGGATAATAATCCACAAAACCTAATTATGCTAAGAAACATCAGTATCCTTAAGAAATCTCATTTTTCCCCATTTTCTAAATTTCAGAGAGACTCTCAACATATTCTGGGCTACAATATTTGGTTTTTAATGATTACTGACACATTTCAGTGCTCTTCTTTGTTTAATGACAGAAGTACCAATCAGTTCATTTCAGTCACTCAGTCATGTCCGACTCTTTGCGAACCCATGTACTGCAGCATGCCAGGCTACCAATACTAAAGAGAATCCTAGTGGTGATGTTTTAAAGTGAAAGTGAAGTCATGTCCAACTCTTTGCAACCCTATGGACTGTAGCCTGCCCGGCTCCTCCATCCATGGGGTTTTCCAGGCAAGAATACTGGAGTGGGTTGCCATTTCCGTCTCCTGGGTATCTTCCTGACCCAGGGATTGAACTCAGGTCTCCTGCATTGAGGGAAGGCTCAACCATCTTAACCACCAGGGAATCCCAATGTTTTAAAACATTGAAAAATAATTTATCTATGAAAAGAAAGAGAACATTCTGGGTTTTTTGGAAAATCTTCCATGTCTTAATTTGTTTGATTACAGTTTATAGCAACTAATATTATGAGGAGACATATTTGATTCAGCAGTAACAGGTAAAGAGTCAGGAGGTTTTCTTTTAAAAAAAAATTTACCATAAAGCTACCCCCCCACAAACATTTTCCTATTTCTAGAATTTAAAATAGATCCAGAGAAATATATATATTTCCCATGCTTACCCCTGCGTTTTGTGTATACTTATCTTGTTCTACTCATCACACTAGATTTGTGACTTGTTTTCATGCTTTCTCCCTGCTTAGGTGGTGAGCATTTTGAAGATAATTGACTTCAGTATATTCAGAGCTTCCCACGATATACAGTACAGTGGTACAGTTGAGATGTTTATTAAACTGATTTTCAACTTGGCTTATAGAAGAAAGTGGAATGAATATTTATAGTACGTCATAGAGTCCATAAGAGGAGAGAACATAATCATACTCCTTTACAAAACCAGATTAAGGAATATCAGTTCTAATTTCTCACTGGACTATCCAATTTGGCTCAATTTCTATAATTAAGCCTCTCTAGAGATGGCTGGATGGCATCACCGACTCTGTGGACATGAGTTTGAGTGTACTCCGGGAGTTGGTGATGGACAGGGAGGCCTGGTGTGCTGTGATTCATGGGGTCGCGGAGAGTCGGACACGACTGAGCGACTGAACTGTACTGAACTGATCCAGGTGAAATACCCTTATTATTTATTTAAGGTGGTAAAAACACATAACGATCGTCTAGGTTACTCACTTTACTGGGTTGTGCGGGGAGAAGGTCGGGGAGCAGAAGGAATAGTTATTTGCCAACCTTACTCAGGCAGGAAGTGGCAAAGCCAAAACTAAAATCTGTCTTAATCTACAGCTGATTTAGTCTAGGCGCTCTACTTATGTTCCACTTTCTTCCTCAGTGAAGGGCTGAGAGGTCAATCATTTAAACACTCTAGCAGGAAGGAAGTTGTAGGTTTTAAGAATTAAGTTTACCGCCAGTCTGGATTAGTTAATAGATACACTGTTGCACTTAAGAGCTGCTAGGTAGAAGGGGATAGTGAATGGGTACCCTGCTGCTGCTAAGTCGCTTCAGTCGTGTCCGACTCTGTGCGACCCCATAGACGGCAGCCCACCAGGTTCTGCCGTCCCTTGGATTCTCCAGACATGAACACTGGAGTGGATTGCCATTTCCTTCTCCAATGTGTGAAAGTGAAGTCGCTCAGTCGTGTTCGACTAGTAGCGACCCCATGAACTGCAGCCCACCAGGCTCCTCTGTCCATGCGATTTTCCAGGCAAGAGTGCTGGAGTGGCTTGCCACAATACCAATTCCCGCACCTTCTACAGACCAAACTGTTTAAAGGGAAAGTCCAAGAGTAATAATGTAAATGATGTCATCTAGTTTGGGATATAGGTAAGATTTTTATTCATTTATCTAAAACAGCCAGGAAGACTTAAAAACTCACCTTTAGGCAATAATATTGAGAAAACGGTCTGCTTTATTTGGAGTTTCTTCATTCTAATTCTTCTCTAATAATTGTGAATCACTGCCTACTAAAGATTTTGGGGAGGGGAGAGAATGGTTTTCAAATGAGCTATGAAACCATACAGCTATACATTTTGCTTCCATGAATTAAATATTTATAGAATTTTCCAAAAGACTATTTAAGAGTTGAGCAGGGTGATCTGGAGTGACATGGAATACAGGTTCTCAAAAGACTTCAATGTTTCTGGGAACACTGCTGACACTTGAATAGTTTTTGTTATTTACCATGGTGCTATCTAAACATTGGAAGAGACACTAAACATCCCCAAATTCAGTGTCCCTTTGCTCTTTAGAAGAAATATAGCTTTCAAGCAGGAATATTGGACATGCCACCCACATCTCAGTTGGTGGAGACTGACAAAGAGAGCCACGTTGAAGTCTATAACTGTACATGATGGAACATATTTCAAAAGAGAATCATTAGTCAACTTCATCAGTAAGGTGAACAAAAGAGCACGTTGAGCCCTTTTGCTGCGTCTCTCAGAACAAGCAAGCTCTATAGAAAGAGAATCTATCAGAAAGGTAAGTCCTATTGACAATCAAACTAAGAAGGACCTTCACCCAAGAATAAATCGTCTTATGGCAGAGAAGCCACAGTGATGACAGCACTTTGAAAGCGGAATTCCCCCATCATGTGAAAGTATTTAAAGGAGGAACTCTTCACTGCTGTAAAAATCCTCAAAGGGAAACCCTGCCCCCACTCCTAATAATAAGGAAAGTGCTTCAAAGGGTGATAGGCAAAGACTGAAGCAATCTGGGTCTTGTTGAGAAAATTATCTTGAGCAAAAGAGGGGGGATGTGTTTTTGTCAGTTTTGACATTAAAGAAAGACCATCCATCCTCCTTTCTCTAGGATTTCCCTTTTGGTCTTCTCATCTAACAAAACAGTATTTGTTTTGGATGCATTCCATATACTTTTTAAAAGAAAAGTCATGTGAAAACCTGTATAAACAGAGTTGACTCACCCTATCCCCAGTACATCCTTTTGTTTCTATTCAAAGAGTTCGGATATGGGCTGATTATCATTTTATTTCCAAGACCATAAACTGTACCTTTTAGATATTAGCCTGCTGGTATCAAGAACAACTTATATTCAATAAATAGCTCTCCTTTCTAAGAACTCTCCTCTCTCAATAGCAAATAACTACAAGTACTACACTTCATACCGACAAATTGGAATATGGCAGTTCTGCTTCAATTTTATCCAAACAACAGGCCAAATTAATCTGCAGACATAACTTGGTGTCTATGGTATATGCTGGTATAATGTGATGCAAATCCAGGATATGTTCATTTACATCTCAAATGTAAGAGTAAGTGATCTAGTTTATTAACAGTAGCTTGTTGGTGCTTGCTACCACCTACGCTAGAATGGATTTTTTTTTTAGATTGCAGTAGGAAGAATGATTCCTGCTGACTCGTAATGTAACTTAACAAAGCTGCTTTAAGTCTACTTGAACCTGGAATTTTATAGTGATACAGCTCAGATTTTAAATGTTTCATTCCAACTGCCCCCTGAGGAAAACTTCCTTAGCTCTCTCTTCCAACCTTTTCCTCCTTCCTCTCAAATATCTTCCAAACAAGTTGTTAAAACTAGCAACAGATTATAAACAAGCTGAAGCCAATTCCATCTGTACCATGTCTAGAAAAAGTGGCCCTCAGTCCTTTACTCTTAATTTAACAAGGATGGCTATACAGCTTCCTCTTCCCCTACCCCCTCCCTCAACCCCCAGATAAGATTAGCAACCTCAGTAAATTAGCTACATGACCCGTCAGTAGAACACAGCAGAAACTACCCATGATCAAGAATACATTGAATTGAAATGTAATGACAAGTATTTTGTTATCTTCAAATGCAAAAATAAGGCCACTTGGGCTTGAGTGATGGTTTAACAATGATGATATGTATTTGAGCATGGTTTTGGTGAGACAAGTTGGAGATCTGCAGATATAATTTTCTGCAGATAGCAATTCTCACAGCTCTATAATTCTAGGACCGTATTTCAAAATTTGTAGCTTTTAATTTCTCTGAAACCAGAAACTATTAACCTCACTGACCAATATTTACCTTATTAGCTATCTCAAGCCAAATCATAAAACTCTCTATGGAGACCTCCTAATAACAAAAATTGTTTGAAGCTTAAAGCTCTGATTCTTGCCCAGTTATTCACTTCAGTTGATACTTCAGGTATAACTTGAATAACATTTTTAAAAGGATGATTCTGTCAGTTCAGTTCAGTTCATTTCAGTCGCTCAGTCGTGTCCGACTCTCCGCGACCCCATGAATCACAGCACGCCAGGCCTCCCTGTCCATCACCAACTCCCGGAGTTCATTCAAACTCATGTCCACAGAGTTGGTGATGCCATCCAGCCATCTCATTCTCTGTCGTCCCCTTCTCCTCCCGCCCCCAACCTTTCCTAGCATCAGAGTCTTTTCCAGTGAGTCAACTCGTCGCATGAGGTGGCCAATGATTCTCTATTCCCTCTCAAAGACCTGAAAGTTTAATCAACCAAATACATGCATGTAGCAGAATATCAAACAGTGCAAGATGACTCAGTGAAATGTTCCCTTTCAATTCTCCCCACATTGTAGATAATCATGTTTAACAGGCTTTCTTTTTATTTCTATAAAATATACATATGCTATCTGATCCCTTCATTTTAAATCTGTGCTGTCCAATACAGTAGCAGCCAGGAACATGTCACAAATTAAATTATAATTAATTAAAATTAAATAAAATTTAAATTTCAGTTTCTCTGTCACACTAACCACAGTTCAAGTGCTCAACAGTTACATGTAGTTAATGGTGATGACACTGGACAACACAGATACAGATATAGAATATTTCCACCATTATTTTCCACAAATAGAAAACATTTCACCATTGAACAGTGCTGTTTATGAACTATAAATTGATTCTTTCTTGTGAATTATGATTTAGTATTCATATTTACACTATCTCCCCTTCCTTCCCCCTTCTAATTTTTACAGTTACACTCCTTTTATTGATAATTCTTTTAAAACCTTGTTCGGTAACGTCTGCTTCTTGAACTAGAATGTAAGTTGAATAAACACAGGGAGTTTGTTCACCTCTGTATTGCTAATTGGGCTTCCCAGCTGGCGCTAGTGGTAAAGAACCTGCCTGCCAGTGCAGGAGACACGGGTTTGATCCCTGTGTCAAGAAGATCCCCTGGAGAAGGGCATAGCAACCTGCTTCTAGTATTCTTGCCTGGACAATCCCATGGACAAAGGAGCCTGGTGGGCTACAGTCCATAGCGTCCCAAAGAGTCAGACACAACTGAAGTGACTTCACACGTATTGCCAATTACTTAAAATTGTGCCTTCAACATAAGAATGTTATTTAAAAACTATGTAACGATTGAATGAATGCATGACTATCCTATAACTTAATACTGTTTGGCTCTCCTTAGTGGTCTGATCCTCCCTCAACCTACTCTTTCCTGCCTTTCCAGTGCCTAAGTTAATTTTAAGTCTTCTATGTTTTTATAGATTAATCCTAAGAGTTGAAAATGAGCAAGCAGCCTATATATTATTATGACTATACAAGTATTGCTTACTGCAGAGCTGAAGTGTTCTGGGATTATCTTTTCTTCTGGATGTTCCAGTTGTCATAATCTCAGAATGCTTAAAATCAAACATTTTCCTGTTTTTACATTGCATCACATGTTAAAAGGCAAGTCACGTTTTCTTTTGTCTTTCTTTTAGACCGTGATTTTCATTATATAATTGTACAGAGTTTTTCTGTAATTCAGTATTTCAATTTTTGAATTTTTAATTACAAACATTTAAAACATATGCAAAAGTTTACAGAATATAATAGGCAGCCACGATTTAACAGATATTATCCAGATTTGACAGATAATAATTTAAAAAAATATTTGCTTCAACGTTTCTCTTTTTCTAACAGAATGAAATGTTACAATTACAGCCAGATCCGCCTCCAACCTTCTTCCCGACTCCTATACATCCTGGTACCACAAAGATAATCATTTATATACCACTCCCAACACGTGTGGAGAAGGCAATGGCAACCCACTCCAGTGTTCTTGCCTGGAGAATCCCATGGACAGAGGGGCCTGGCAGGTACAGTCCATGGGGTTGCACTCGGACACGACTGAGCCACTGAGCACCCCCCCAACACGTGTTCTGGTTCATTTTCTGCAATGTAATATCCATAAACAATATATAATGTTCTAAATGTTTAATGACTCATATAAATGACATCAAATCATAGGTACCTTCTGGCAGATTATTTTTTCACATTATTCCTGGCCTCCACTTATTTTGTTTGTTTTTACATTTTGTGGGTTTTTTTTAACAGCATCATCTTATTTTTATATATGACGTATTTAAAATATCCATGATAATATAAATTAGGGGGTTGTTTTATTTTAGCTTTTCTATTGCTCTCTAAAATGTCTCTGCTTTCTCCAGGGTAATTGTTCTATCTTGGATTTTGTCTTTCATGCTCTTGGTTTTCTTGGTATATCGAGAGTGATCTTTGGCCATTTCTCTATGAGAATGGAGGTCTGGGTCAGTTATCTTCTGCAGCTATACCATGCAAGGTCCTCTGCTTTCAGGAACAGTACACGTTTGTTTCCTTACTAGTCTTAACTCTGAATAGAAAAGCTGACTGGAAGCTCTGTGAACACAGCTATCATTTGCTGATGCCCAAGAATTTGTTAGTCCTAGTCCTGAAGAGCCGGAGAAGGCAATGGCAAGCCACTCCAGTACTATTGCCTAGAAAATCCCATGGACGGAGGAGCCTGGTGGGCTGCCATCTATGGGGTCACACAGAGTCGGACACGACTGAAGCGACTTCGCAGCAGCAGCAGCAGTCCTGAATAGCCGGAGAAGGCAATGGCAAGCCACTCCAGTACTATTGCCTAGAAAATCCCATGGATGGAGGAGCCTGGTAGGCTGCAGTCCGTGGGGTCGCTAAGGGTCGGACACGACTGAGAGACTTCACTTTCACTTTCACGCATTGGAGAAGGAAATGGCAACCCACTCCAGTGTTCTTGCCTGGAGAATCCCAGGGACAGGGGAGCCTGGTGGGCTTCCGTCTATGGGGTCACACAGAGTTGGACACGACTGAAGTGACTTAGCAGCAGCAGCAGTCCTGAATAGCTGACTGAAGAATGATTCATTTTGGAGTACAACACCTCAACAACAGCACCAATTCTCCCAGACAGGTTGTTTAATATCTGAAGAGAGGAGTCTTCTGGGTTTTTTCTTTTTCCATGTGACTGATGATCTGTCAGTCTAAGTATGAAAGTGGGGAAGATGTGAAGCTGGTCTAGCTGTTCTTTAGACTTTCAATTCAACACCTTGTTGTCAGTCCCCTGTTTGCCTCTTGATAATTCTGCTGGGCATCTCAAAACAACTCTAGCACATATTCTGGGTTGTATCTTTCTTTAATCAACCATACCTATTAATGCATTTCCTCCCATTTTTTTTCCCCTTGGGAATATTGGTTACAATTTCTTGTCTGCTCAAGATCCCGCTACTCCTCCCCCCAATCTAACTCTCTTTGCAACCGGTTTCTTTTGCTATTTAACTTCTCCTCCCTCTTCTCCTCCTCCTCTTTCTTCTGTTTTTTAAAATTGTCACTTTAAAGAGGTTTCTTGGGAGACAAACATGTATGTTCAGTCTATCATCATGAACAAGAGGCTGAGATTCTTTTTAATAAACAAAATCACTGCAGATGGTGACTGCAGCCGTGTAATTAAAGATGCTTGCTCCTTGGAAGAAAAGCTATGACCAGCCTGCTGCTGCTGCTGCTGCTAAGTCACTTCAGTCGTGTCCGACTCTGTGTGACCCCATAGACGGAAGTCCCCCAGGGTCCCCCGTCCCTGGGATTCTCCAGGCAAGAACACTGGAGTGGGTTGTCATTTCCTTCTCCAACGACCAGCCTAGACAGCATAATAAAAAGCAGAGACATAATTTTTCCAACAAAGGTCCATATATATAGTCAGAGCTATGGTTTTTTCCAGTAGTCATGTACAGATGTGAGAGTTGGAACATAAAAAAAGCTGAGTGCCAAAGAATTGATGCTTTCAAACTGTGGTGCTGGAGAAGACTCTTGAGAGTCCCTTGGACAGCAAGGAGATCAAACCAGTCAATCCTAAAGGAAATCAACCTTGAATATTCACTGGAAGGATTGAAGCTGAAGCTCCAATCCTTTGGCCACCTGATGTGAAGAGCCTACCCATTGGAAAAGGCCCCGGTGCTGGGAAAGATTGAGGGTAGGAGGAGAAGTGGGTGACAGAGGATGAGATGGTTGGATGGCATCACTGACTCAATGGATATGAGTTTCAGCAAACTCTGGGAGAGAGTGAAGGACAGGGACACCTGGCATGCTACAGTCCATGGGGTAGGAAAGAGTCAGACATGACTTACTGACTGAATAACAAATGCTCTATCATCAAGAAGCTGAGATTCTTTTTAATAGACTGCAGATTTTAGTGTCTTGATCTAGCAGTTTATGGAAAGAAGCAACAGATTTCAGGCATTATAATTTTTTCCACTAATCACAATTATATTATTTTTTACCTTATTTATAAAAAAATACTTATAAAAATTAATGTAAGGTTTAGCATCTTTAACTGGTTCAGATTTGACTCTGACTAAAACGTGATTATGGGCTGACTAGATGAGATTAGCACTTACTTCATGACCTCTGCAGTGCCCTCTGGGTTTAGAATCAGGCAGGCAGGATAGTCTCCTCCCTGACCAGTTCGGTGGAAAGAAATTTCTTAGACTACTTTTCAACTTTATATTTGCTTAATGTGGTTTGAGAATTTCTTGTGTTGTGGCCCTCCTGCCATAGCAAATATAAGGACAAGCATCCCCCATATGCTGATGACATGATTTCATTACTGTAAACAAGCAATAGTCTCAAGAGGCAAACTCTCAAGTGGCAAACTCTCAAGTAAATGGTTTTAACAGTAAGTATGACAAAAATAAAACCATAAGTTTTGGCAAACATTTTCCCTATGCTTCATTCAGCTTTAATGAGTGGTACCTCAAGCAAAAATGATACTTAAAGCAAGGAGTTTAGAATATATATAAAATTAGAATCAACCTACAGATACTAAAAATCAATGAAGATAATGATAAATGAAAGTGAAAATGTTAGTCGCTTAGTTGTGTCTGACTCATTGTGACCCCAGGGACTACAGCCTGGCAGGTTCCTCTGTCCATGGGGTTCTCCAGGCAAGAACACTAGAGTGGGTAACCATTTCCTTTTCCAGGGGATCTTCCTAACCTAGGGATCAAACCCAGGTCTCTGGCATTGTTAGCAGATTCTTTACTGTCTGAGCCACCAGGAAAGCCCATGAAGATAAATAATGACAATAAAATGTAAACACAATGTACTATAGCTCAGCTAGTAAAGAACCCACCTGCCAATGCAGGAGACGCAAGAGACATGAGTTTGATTCCTGAGTCAGGAAGATCCCCTGGAGAAGGAAATGGCAACCTACACCAGAATTCTTGCCTGGAAAATTCCATGGACCGAGGAGGGTCACAAAGAGTCAGACATGACTGAGGGTGCATGCACATATGCACACAAAGTACTGTTCATGAATTTATTTTGGTCACTAGTTACCTTGCTTTTCTGTCTTGTTGTCAAGCAACCCAATAGCTCTAAATGGCAGTGGCACTGTTGCTGGGACATTTTGAATGACACGATGATGGGGAATCACATAAAGACTACATGATCAGATTTGTGTTTTAGGAAGATGGCTCTGGAAACAGGCTGGAGGGTGAGGGATAAGAGGGAAGATGAAAGCAGGTCTACCAGATGAAGACTATGTACAGGAATAGAAGCTCTAAATGAAGATGATGGCAATGGGATTGGGGATCAGGAGACAGATTATAGAGAGACTGAGAGAGCACAGTTCTGACTGTGGCGACTGGGGTACCTGTGGGGAGTGAAGGAGAAGGGCAGGGTCAGATTATGATTAGATTTCCAGCTTGGATGACCAGTTGCATCATGCCCATCAGGCATGTTTTCAGGGAAAATAACAAAATCGGTCTAGTGCGAAACTACCTAGGAGGCAGAGAAATATGTGGGCTCAAAAGTGAGACCCTGGCTAAAGATACAGATGTGAAAGTCTGCAGAGTGCAAAAGACAGTAAGACTAGAATGAGGTTTGGAAGAAGGAGAATAGGGTGGCAGTGGAGAATCATACAGGTGTTTAAAGGGTAAGCTGAAGAATGAGTCCGCAAAGGAAAATAGACGAGGTTGTTCCAGAAAATAGGAGGAGGACAAGGGTACCAAGACAAAGTTAGATAATAAAGCGAAACTGTTCAAGGCTGGAGGGCAGACAGTAGTGACAGGATCTACAGAAAGGATCGGTCAAGTAAAATCTGAGAGGAGATTGCTGAATTCAATAATTAGAGATCTGAGGAACTTTCCGTTCTGTTCCGTCACTCAGTCGAGTCCGACTCTTTGTGACCCCGTGGACTGTAGCCTACCAGGCTTCTCCGTCCATGGGATTCTCCAGGCAAGAATCCTGGAGTGGGTTACCATCTCCTTCTCCAGGGGATCTTCCCGACCCAGGGATCGAACCCGGGTCTCCCGCATTGGAGGCAGACGCTTTAACCTCTGAGCCACCAGGGAAGCCCCTGAGGAACTTTAGGAAGAGGCATTTCAATGTGATGATGACAGAAGCTAAACTCCGTTGGGTTGAACAGCGTATGTGAAGTGGAGAAAGTGAACGAAGACTGCTCTTTACAAAGCCTGGGAGGGAAGGAAGGGAAGCCAAGTTGATGGCTAGTGGAGAGCATAATGACGTTTGTGCTGAAATATTTGGGTTCTTGGGGTCCCTCCTACTTACATATTCCACCTTTCTGTTTTCCACCTTTCTGTTTTAATATCTTACACTATTACTTTTCTATGGAGTTTTTGCAATAAAATGAGTGATATGAAAAATATTTAGACATGCTAAAAAATCTTAAGCATTACTCAACTGCTCCTTAACTTTCTGAACAGAAGTTGTATTTGAAGAAAGGCTAAAATAGAATTCCATCCCTGGAATCGTTTTCTCTTTAGTTTATTTTCAAGCTATCTGTTGTTGTTATGCTCCTAATATCTTTTGGTCTACCAAACTGAAAGTTACAAGTTTGAGTTTCAAATGACTGCGGCAATCTGTCCTGCTTTTTTGGCACAGTAGTAGGTGCTCACTAAATACAGATGAATAAATGAATCCAGAGTTTTATTTCTAGGTCAAGTTTCATTGTCAAATGTGTTCACAGCACCCAGTACTTTTTCTTCAAAGCATGTATCATGGTTTGTGACTTTATTTTTGTGTGGGTAATTTTTGATTACTGTTTACTTCTGCTAAGCTCCATGTGAATATGACTGCTTTCTTTACTATTATATCCTTAACACATAGCTCATAGAAATATCTGTTGAATGAATTAATTAATAAAGAAAATATCAGCACAAATTCATTATTTAACAATAAAATTGGACTGAATTAAAGGATTATCACTTAGTGTGGACCTATCACTATGCTGATCAGAAAAAAAAAAAGATGAGTTTCTACTATTTTGTTTTAGGCAATATCAAACTTAATATGATAATTTTCCTGCCTATCAATAGTGCATTTCCTCAAACTGATTACTAATAATCTCATATGTAGAAGCCACATAGCCTTGTCACCTGTTAAGGATTTCTGGCATTGGCATCTGTGAAAGGACAACATGACTAAAAACTGTCAAGAACACTGAGGTGTCCTTTGGGCAGCATGAACATCTGGTATCTATTCTCTTTGGAGATTAATAATGTAGCTGTACTGCAGCAGCCTTCGCTAATTCCTTTGAGCCCCACACAGCATTTTTAAATGGTTCCAAACACACAAGATCTCTAATTGGTATGGATTTCATCCACAGTTTCCTTACAATCACAAAACATCTCAGAAACTCCTAAGCAGGAATTGACAGAGGAAAGCTTCCCTGTGCCCCTTTGTGAAGGCAGCTATTAATAATTTTTTTCAGGTTCAATAAAATTACTAAGCTCAAACTGTTTCAACTAAAAAACTGGGGAGAGGAACTTTTATTTGCCCTGGCCTGAACACTGTCTCTTGCTACTTTAAATCACAGTTAATGTTTTAAAAAATATATCTTACACATAAGTCAGTCATAGACCTTTAGCATCAAAGGCTCTGAGCAACATGGCATGTAGTGGCCTGACCTTTAGCCATAATTTCTAAGTGCCATTAAAAAATGTCTCTCAAACTAGTTTTAAATTTAGTGTTGACCTAGTAACCTTGATCCCCAAACATTCAACTTTAGATGATTATTTTATTTTGTTCCAAAAGCTCTTCAGTCCAGTGAAGGCATCCATTAGGAAGCTTCACAAAGAGTTTCGAGTTTGCTTAGAATTTATTAGCTACATCGAACAGGAAGATGGTGATTTGGGTTGCTTGCTGAGTGAAGATTATTTACTGTGCTTAACTGACCTTATGAATTCCAGGAGGGATACAGAATGGGGAAATTCAAAGAAATACAGATTCTATTCTCAGCGACAGGCAATCCAGACTAACAGTGAAATAATGTTCCATTCAACTGCAGTCCTGAATTGGGTCTATTCATTATATAGCATCTTTGGGGACTGTCAGACTATCACTTACATTCTTCAGTTGGGTACCTATTCAAAATTTTAGACTATTTCCTCTAAATAAAAATGTAAGATTCCTTCTAAGAGGAAGTTAGGTCTTGAACTTATTTTTCTTTTTTAACTTTTCTCCTGATGTTTTTCTCTAACTAAACTCTCTCTAAGTTTCTGAATAGGCTTTAGATTTTTATTCTATTATTACTTTTAGTAACCACGATATGAAATAAAATATTTCCTTGTTTTCATAAATCTATGATCCTTTGCTGTTCTATATCACCTTTTTATGACATGTCAAAACTCAGTTCACCTACCACAATTTAAATTTCTGACAACCCATCTTGAAAGAATATTTTGAAACAGAACAGATGGCTTAGAAAAGCTATTAAAGACAAATAATCCAGAACAAAATGATTACTTAGAGTTGTTTACATGACAAAAGATGTTTTTTCCTTTGTAGCAGACACATAGCAAAATTGAAGCAATTTATCAAATACTGTATATTCCCTAACATATTAAAATTTTTAAATAAATAGCATCAAAAAGACAGGAAGCAAAATACATCAAATCAAGACATACTCTGATAACTATTCAGTCTTTTAAAAATCCTTTAAGGAAATCTTTTGCCAATACCAAATCCCCATTACCTAGCTTTTCCTTTTCTTATATTTAATCATGTTCCAAAAAACTATATAACTTACTGTTTATAATAGGTTTTGTTATGTTTTATAATTTTTTTATCTGTATTCAGCCAGCTAGAATGTAAGCTCCCTGTGTGTAAAGATAACTGTTTTGTTCCCAATGCATTCAAAGCTCCTAGAAGGATGCCTGAGATTTAATAAATTTTGGTTTAATGAACTTTCTATATATATTCTTGTTACTATGAAAATCTGGGATGTAAAAATAATTCTTGCTTTGGTTTTAAAATACACCGCCACTGAAGTCATTGTAATAGAATTAGTTATAGGGCTTCCCCAATAGCTCAGCAGGTAAAGACTCTGCCTGCAATGCAGGAGACACAGGTTCATTCCCCGGGTTGGGAAAATCCTCTAGAGGAGGAAATGGCTACCCACTCTTGCCTGAAAAATCCCACAGACAGGGGAACCTGGTGGGCTACAGTCCAAAGAGTCACAAAGAGTCAAATACTACTGAGTACACACACAATACAAATACATAGAATCTCTAGGTCACTTGATATGAGCCACAGTCAGCTCCTGGTCTTGTTTTTGCTGACTATATAGATCTTCTCCATCTTCAGCTGCAAAGAATATAATCAATCTGATTTCGGTGTTGACCATCTGGTGATGTCCATGTGTAGCGTCTTCTCTTGTGTTGTTGGAAGAGGGTGTTTGCTATGACCAGTGCATTCTCTTGGCAAAACTCTTGTTAGCCTTTGCCCTGCTTCATTTTGTACTCCAAGGCCAAACTTGCCTGTTACTCCAGGTAGCTCCTGACTTCCTACTTTGGCATTCCAGTCCCCTATAATGAAAAGGACATCTGTTTTTGGTGTTAGTTCTAGAAGGTCTTGTAGGTCATCATAAAACCATTCAACTCCAGCTTCTTTGGCATTAGTGGTTGGGGCACAGACTTGGATTACTGTGATACTGAATGGTTTGCCTTGGAAATGAACAGAGATCATTCTGTCCTTTTTGAGATTGCACCCAAGTACTGCATTTTGGATTCTTTTGTTGACTATGAGGGCTACTCCATTTCTTCTAAGAGATTCTTGTCCACAGTAGTAGCTATCATGGTCATCTGAATTAAATTCACATATTCCAGTCCATTTTAAGTTCGCTGATTCCCAAAATGTCGATGTTCACTCTTGCCATCTCCTATTTGACCACTTCTAATTTACCTTGATTCAGGGACCTAACATTCCAGGTTCCTATGCAATACTATTCTTCACAGCATCAGACTTTACTTCCATCACCAGTCACATCCACAACTGGGCATTGTTTTGCTTTGATTCCATCTCTTCATTCTTTCTGGAGTTACATCTCCACTCTTCTCCAGTAGCATACTGGGTACCTACTGACCTGAGGAGTTCATCTTTCAGTGTCCTATCTTTTTGCCTTTTCATACTATTCATAGGGTTCTCAAGGCAAGAGTACTGAAGTAGTTTGCCATTCCCTTCTCCAGTGGACCATGTTTTTTTTTTTTTTTTTTTTTCAGAACTCTCCACCATGACCCATCAATCTTGGGTGGCCCTATATGCCATGACTCATAGTTTCATTGAGTTCATTCATTCTCCTTATTGCAAAATTCAGACTTAAATTGAAAACAATATGGAAAACCACCAGACCATTCAGGTATGACCTAAATCAAGACCTTTATGATTATACATACAGTGGAAGTGACAAATAGATTCAAGGCATTAGATCTGATAGACATAGTGCCTGAAGAACTATCAATAGAGGTTCATGACATTGTACAGGAGGCAGAGATCCAGACCATCCCCAAGAAAAACAAATGCAAAAAGGCAAAATGGTTGTCTGAGGAGGCCTTACAAATAGCTGTGAAAAGAAGAGAAATGAAAGGCAAAGGAGAAAAGGAAAGATTTACCCATCGAATGCAGAGTTCTGAAGAATAGCAAGGAGAGATAAGAAAGCCTTCCTCAGCAAAATAGAGGAAAACAAGAAATGAGAAAGACTATCTATCTCTTCAAGAAAATTAGAGACACCAAGGGAACATTTCATGCAAAGATGGGCACAATAAAGGACATAAACAGTACTGACCTAACAGAAGTAGAAGATATTAAGAACAGGTGCCAAGAATACACAGAAGAACTGTACAAAAAAGATCTTCATGACCCAGATAATCATGATGATGTAATCACTCACCTAGAGACAGATATCCTGGAATGTGAAGTCAAGTGGGCCTTAGGAAGCATCACTATGAACAAAGCTAGTGGAGGTGATGGAATTCCAGCTGAGCTATTTCAAATCCTAAAAGATGATGCTGTGAAAGTGCTGCACTCAATACACCAGCAAATTTGGAAAACTCGGCAGTGGCCACAGGACTGGAAAAGGTCCGTTTTCATTCCAATCCTAAAGAAAGTCAATGCCAAAGAATGCTCAAACTACCTCACAAATGCACTCATCTCATATGGTAGTAACGTAATGCTCAAAATTCTCCAAGCCAGGCTTCAACAGTATGTGAATTGAGAACTTCCAGATGTTCAAGCTGGATTTAAAAAAGGCAGAGGAACCAGAGATCAAGTTGCCAACATGCATTGGATCATAGAAAAAGCAAAAGAATTCCAGAAAAATATCTACTTCTGCTTTACTGACTATGCCAAAGCCTTTGACTGCATGGATCACAGCAAACTGTGGAAAATTCTTCAAGAGATGGGAATATCAGACCACCTTACCTGCCTCCTGAGAAATCTGTATGCAGGTCAGGAAGCAACAGTTAGAATAAGATATCAAACAACGGACTGGTTCCAAATTAGGAAAGGAGTATGTCAAGGCGGTATATTGTCACCCAGCTTATTTACCTTATATGCAGAGTATATCATGTGAAATGCCAGGATGGATGAAGCACACGCTGGAATCAAGAATGCTAGGAGAAATATCAATAGCATCATATACACAGATGACGCCACCCTTATGGCAGAAACTGAAGAGGAACTGAAAAGCCTCTTGATGAAAGTGAAAGGGGAGAGTGAAAAAGTTGACTCAAAACTCAACATTCAAAAAGCAAAGATCATGGCATCAAGTCCCATCACTTCATGCCGAATAGATGGGGAAACAATGGAAACAGTGAGAGACTTCATTTTCTTGGGCTCCAAAATCACCGCAGATGGTGACTGCAGCCATGAAATTAAAAGATGCTTGCTTCTTGGAAGGAAGAGTATGACCAACCTAGACAGCCTATTAAAAAGCGGAGACATTACTTTGATGACAAGGGTCCGTCTAGTCAAAGCTATGGTTTTTCCAGTAGTCATGTATGGATGTGAGAGTTAGACTATAAAGAAAGCTGAGGGCCAAAGAATTGATCCTTTTGAGCTGTGGTGCTGGAGCAGACTCTTGAAAGTCCCGTGGACAGCAAGGAGATCAAATCAGTCAATGCTAAAGGAAATCAGTCCTGAATATTCATTGGAAGGACTGATGCTGAAGCTGAAACTCCAATACTTTGGCTACCTGATGTGAAGAACTGACTCACTGGAAAAGACCCTGATACTGGGAAAGATTGAAGGTGTAAGGAGAAGAGGATGGCAGAGAGTGAGATGGTTGGATGGCATCACTGACTTGATGGACATGAGTCTGAGCAAGCTCCTGGAGTTGGTGATGGAAGGGAAGCCTGGCATGCTGCAGTCCATAGCGTCACAAAGAGTTGGACACGACTGAGTGACTAAACTGAACTGCACTAGGTCACTTACTAATGTTTATTGAAGATTTTGATACCTGGCTGACAGTTTTCTCTCCATTCCAAACTGCTACCTACATTTTAGGGACCTCTGTGAAGGCAACCCACCTAATAGTCCTCATATTAACAGCATGTTAGTATCTCAGAAAGCTGAAACTAATCTAGTCCATGGAGCCAAGAGCCTATATTCAGCAAGAGCCATGGGTACAAACTGAAAAGCTTCAGTGGCTTTGATTCTGACCACTGACAGGTTAATGCATTAAAAAATTAGAAGTCATCACATGAAGAAAATTGAACTTCAGATACATGAATTTGGCTAGAAAGGATTGTGGTACTGCACACATATTTTAATTTGGCACTGGGTCATCCTGACAAAAAAAACAAATGGGGAAAATTCCATAAAGATACAAGCACATTCATAGTATATTCCAAGGGCTTGGAATATAGGTTGATACAGCATTCTGTCAGCTGTGTGTACAGTAATATTTGAGCCCTTCCTCACTAAACCAGTTGTAAATGATGCAAAGTGCAGTTGCAAAACTTGGCTACTTAGTACTGAACAAACATTACATAAATATTTGTTGAATAAGTGAACCAAATTGAAGATGAAGAAAGTATTAACAAAATTGTGAAAATGATATCACACTAAATCAATGTATATATTTATGACATTTTGATAAAGGTCACCTCTCACTTGTTTATTGTTGTTTACATCCATAGACCAGAATATAGCATTCCATGGATTACTATATCGTGGGTCATGGGTACCTATGTAATTTCTTTTGATTTTTTTCCTGTTTGGGTAACATAATATTTTAGAAGGTGTGGTCGGCATCCAAAGACATAAAGCACTCAACCATGTACTGCTAAAGTCTCAACCATGTATTATTAAATAATCACCAAAATTATGGTCTTAAAGGCTATATAAAAATAAATTTTAATTGGATTTCCTGTATTAGAAAACTCCCTTGGGAAATTTCACCAAGGTCTGGTGCTAAAATAAAGGCCTTTTAAAATCACCTGCTTTGATTTGAGGTATAAATCAAGAACCAGTATAATAGCTCTTTGATAATTAATAGTTTTTATTTTTGTGCTTTTTTATTTGTAATAGCTCTCCTACACAAATAATTTTTCCCTCTCAATTTCAATTCTTTGCTTAATTCCAGGTATTGCCCTGGGTCTCCAGCCTCCAAGATATCTTAATGTTACTACTTTTTAATGCTTCGTTGCTTGGCTCCTATTACTTTTCTATTTTAATTTTTTTTGAAGTATAGTTGATTGACAATGTCATGTTAGTTTCAGGTGTACAGCAAAGTGAATCAGTTATACATATACACAGGTCCACTCTTTTTCAGATTCTTTTACCACATAGGCCAGTACAGAGTACTGAGTAGTGTCCCCTGTGCTATACAGTAGGTCCTTACTGCCTATCTATTGTATACCTAATACTGTATCCTATTGGGGCCTCCCAGGTGGTGCAGTGGTAAAGAATCACCTGCCAATGCAGGAGATGGAGGAGACACGGGTTTGATCCCTGGGTTGGGAAGATTCCCTGGAGTAGGAGAATTCCAAAGACAGAGGTGCCTAGAGGGCTCCAATCTACAAGGTCGCAGAGTCAGACGTGACTGAATGGCTGGGCATGCATGTAGTGTGTCCTATTACTTTTTAAATATGTCATGCATACATTTATTAACCATATACAAATGCATAAATGTGAATATATCCTACATACTTTTAAGTGCAACCTTTTTCCCTCTAATTTCTTGGTCCCTTTTCTCATCCTGTAGGAAATCTATGTTAACAACCTAATAAGGATTGTAGCACAGTTTTGTCCATGTTCTTATAGCTCCACAAAATCATATCTGCTGCTGCTGCTGCTGCTAAGTCACTTCAGTTGTGTCCGACTCTGTGTGACCCCATAGACGGAAGCCCACCAGGCTCCCCCGTCCCTGGGATTCTCCAGGCAAGAACACTGGAGTGGGTTGCCATTTCCTTCTCCAATGTGTGAAAGTGAAAAGTGAAACTGAAGTCGCTCAGTCATGTCCGACCTTTAGCGACCCCACGGACTGCAGCCTACCAGGCTCCTCCATCCATGGGATTTTCTAGGCAAGAGTACTGGAGTGGCTTGCCATTGCCTTCTCCGAAATCATATCTACACACATATAAACAGAAATTATCTAGTAGCTGCATCATATTCCACTTTGCAAACAGCCTGCAAATGACAAGAATGACTTTGCTTCCCACAAAGTCTATACCCAACTATCTCTGAGGCAGCCCAGAGAGTTGTCAAGTTGAAACAGTCTGTGACAGAATATAACTAGTGATGAAAAGAAATAAAATAGTAAGAAGCTACAAACATTTCCTGAAAGCCAAATAGTCCACATTCTACCAGATGATTAATGATTTTTGTAAATGTTCTTTTCAATAAGAAATATTATATGTGTGAAATCCAGAGCTGCATGTCCCACGTGCAATGCACTTAAAAAAAATAAATAAAAATTTTGGAAATGATGAAATGATAATGTAACACCCAAAGCAGGGATTCTTAAGCTTCTTTTTTTTTTGGTCCCATGGGCTTTTTGGAAGTCTGGTGAAGCCTCTGGACCATTCAGGATAATGTGTTTAAATGCATAAGAGGGAATACATGGGATTACAGAAAAGAAACAACCTTTAAATAGAATTATCAAAATACCAGGAAAAAATCCCAAATTTCTGATTTAGTAATAAATGTATCTTTTCATTAACAAATAGAATTTTTTTCTTTCACTTGAAGTATAGTTGATTTATAATACTGTATTAGTTTCAGGTTGTACAGCAAAATGATAGAATAGAATCATTTTGACTAAGTAGGATGTATTAAGTAGAAAAAGCATGGAATTTGATGTTTAATTTACACACAAACACACACACACAAATGGGTTCAATCCTACCTCTGCAATTAACTATCTGTGGAATCTCTGATAAGTACAACCTCACTGAGCCTCATTTTCTTCTTCTGTAATTTGAAATAGGAATCTAATTCCTGAGATTTATTGGGGATTATTGAATAATGAATGAAATATCTGGATCCCCTCTAGAAAACTATTAATCTAAATGTACATACCAAAACTTCAGGATTTCACAGACCTTGAGTTACTAGCCATGCTTTATCTTTTACTGCCACCTTGATAAATTGCTTTCTTATCAGAGACCTTTCCCTTTTAGAGAAGGTATCTTGAAAGTCCATCAACACTTTCCTAAAAACTTTCACAAATGTTACCAAAACCTTTCAAAGCGCATTGCAGGAAGCATAATGACCTGAACCTGGCTCATCATGTAGTGTAATACTCTACTTCTATGAATGAACTGGTGTAGACATTCGAAGAAACTTGATGTACTATTCCTTATTCAAAATCAGTATTGTTCAGGCTGTAACTATAATGAAGTAGTATGACCAAATCTGAGTTTACCATCCAGAGAAAGATGTGGATAAATGAAAAGGATTCAGAAGATAGTCACAAATACAAAACAGAGTTTTTAAAAATGGCCTGTACAAATGGTTAAAGAAATGAGTACCTGGATTATGTTGTGGCAAAGAGAAAGCTAACGAGTAAACACAAAATGTCAAGAAATATGTAAAAACATTTTAAAATATAGATTTGGTCTTGACAGAAAGATGAAGAAAAAAACAACAGAAATTTTAAACAGGAAAGTGCAAAGAGTCAGAAAGAGTTCCTTACCTTATTTCATAAAACAAAAGTAACTGTATTGAAATAAGAAATCAGAGGCTTGACTTACACATACTTTTCCTGCCTCTGATGATGGCATCACCGTTGTGCTCTCACATCGACTTAGTCATTAACAACTACGATTACTACAATCTTTAATTTCCAGCCCTTCTTCTCCACCTCTCATTCACCATCAAAATATCTATTTTCTATCTAGATAGCATTTAATTGGACTACCAGACAGAAGACTCTCCCTGCCCAAATCACTTCCCAATTCTATTTGTTGTTCCTCTATTTACTATCTCATTTATGGAAAAGATGAGTATTTTCATGGTTGCCTCAATACATCCAAGCTCATTACCACATTCTTTCATTCATATGCTTTCACTTAACTGGAATTTTGCTATCTGTAAATCCCAACCATTTGCTAAAACCTTGTTGAAGTCCTGTATGTTCCCTGAAGAGTTCTATAATTATTCTCCACTATTTCTGAATGTCTACAGTATTAGACAACCTGAAACCTACTCAATGACACTTTAAATTACTGTCTGTTGTTTTATTATGTTTAGGCTTATCTTCCCAGCCAGATATTAAGCTACTTGCAGAGTAGGCTTCCCTGGTGGCTCAGATGGTAAAGAATCTGCCTGCGATACAGGAGACCCGGGCTCGATCCCCAGGTTGGGAAGATCCTCTGGAGAAAGGAATAGCGACCCACTCCAGTATTCTTTCCTGCAGAATTCCATGGACAGAGGAGCCTGGCAGTCCTCTGTCCATGGAGTTGCACAGAGTTGGACACGACTGAGAGGCTAACACACACACACACAGTAGACTACATTTTAAGTTTTCTGAATGTTGGACCGAGGTTGTTCTCAAGTATATACTAGAATAGAGTGAGGAGGGCAGAGCCAAGCCAAATCCTAGAGAAGATAGAAATCCCAGAGTCAGGATAGAAAGATCACAGTAGGAATGCCAATTCCAGAGAAGCAGGACGGAAGCCAGAGGATAGAGCCCAGAGCTTGAAGTCAAGTGTCGACATGGATGTATAGGTACAGCTCACAGGTGTAAGCAGACAATAAGGATCCATTTGTCCAATTTTCAAAAAAGAAGAGTGGACCCCACACACTGTAAATAAGTAGCCTTCAAACCAAAGAAGGTTCCACAGAAGACTGGGCTGCAAGGTTAATTTGACCATACTTAGAAAAGTTAACACCTTAAAGAGCCATGATTCTCCACTACTGAAGATTTTCAGAAGAAAATGTCAGACTTTGAAAGGAATGCAGGGAAATGATCAAGTTTCTCCCTGCAGGTAAGTAACCCCGAAAGCCTGAGATGTGGCATCTAGCTAGGCACCAGGGCAATACAAGTAGAGTGGATCTGCTATTGGGCTGCAGTGTATGGATCCAAGAGAATGTCTTATTGTAAGGCCGGACCCCAGTGGCCATCTTGGCTTCTTCTCTCCAGTGGCCATCTTGGCTTCTTCTCCTCTTCATTTCCCGTCCGCAGGAAAAAGCCCCGCCAGACCGTTGAAGAGCCTCTGACAAAACAGCTTTCGACAAGAAAACCTCCGGAGCAACCAATCCGGTCTCGCCAACTTGACTAGCTGACCTATGAGAGACAGCCATCCCAGATCTTGCTTTCTTTTGGGACGATTTCCGCTGTGAGGTTATAAAGTTGCTCTCTGCCTTTGTTCGGCTGCGAATTCCTCGACCCCTCCCTACTCTGTTGGGTCCTGGAATTCTGCCTGGGGCGCCTGGCCAGTAAAACCTGTTACATTATCTATTTGGCGTCTGGGTTATTTTATTTAACATCATTGGGCCATTTCGACCTTACACTTATAGAGAAACAAAAGCAAAGGCCACAAAGTAGACTCTGGTCAAGCAAGCAGCATAGAGGCAGAAAAAGATTTCCTTCTGTAGCAATCCAATGAAATAAGTTTATGAAAGAGCAAAGTGTATTTTTTCAGTCAGGAAAACTATCCGCATCATATCACAACCTTTGAGAAGCGTTATCAGTAAAGCAGCAGTGTGACAACATTCAGAATTACCTTCCAAAATACCCCAGAGACAGTGCCCGGGTCTCCAGGCTGTGGGTGAGGGGTGGAAGTGTGCAGCCAGGATCTCATTCAGCATACAACAGGTAAAGACAAGACCAACACCAGAACTACTGAAGTTTGACCTTAAAGACTTCTGCTAAGGGTAACTGACTCGGAGCACCACACTATTACCAGGCCAGTAATCCAGCACAATGAGGGAAGCAGGAGGGAACAGGTGTCACAGGTTGTCCTCGCTGGGGACATTTGACTCTGTGTACCTTTCCCTGTGTTTGGCAAATGCCAAGGAATATCTTTTCCACATGTAATTTAATCTTTGGCCTGGCCTCCTTTCCACGTATATGATGGAACAATGCCTGGTGTCCATCTGGTTACTATCTACCACCTGGTCCTGTAAGGACAAATCTAAATCCTGACCTACGTTCTGTGATGATAACTGCCTTTAGACTTCTCCACTCAATTGCTTCTCAATATAGTTGTTCCACAGTGGTGACAGGATTTCCATAATAGAAAGCTCCCCAACTGTCCCCAGCACTAGCATGGCCTCTAAGCTCTAGACTCTCCAATGTCTGAAGTATTATTTGGGTTCTGACAGGATCACCCTAACTTACAAGGAGGGAGAATGACAAATCTTTCCTTAACAACGTCTATAGTCACATCCTAATCTTCCTTATCTGGTAGTAATTATCAGTGTTGAAAAAATTCTTTCACATTGCTTTGGTTATTTTAATTAGGCTTTAGCAGAGTACAGGAGGAATGGTTGTCTTTTCTTCTTGCCACTGTACCTTAAAGTCTAATTTTCTCCTCTTTAATCTCTAGTTATGATGGTTTGAAGAAAATTCTTGTATAGGACTTTGTAAAATAACTACTGTTAAATAAATGTTATGGCAAATTACATTCAGTTCAGTTCAGTCACTCAGTCGTGTCTGACTCTTTGCAACCCCATGAATCACAGCACGCCAGGCCTCCCTGTCCATCACCAACTCCCGGATTTCACTCAAACTCATGTCCATCGAGTCGGTGATGCCATCCAGCCATCTCATTCTCTGTCGTCCCCGTCTCCTCCCACCCCCAATCCCTCCTAGCATCAGAGTCTTTTCCAGTGAGTCAACTCGTCGCATGAGGTGGCCAAAGTATTGGAGTTTCAGCTTTAGCATCAGTCGTGACATTGTACAGGAGACAGGGACCAAGACCATCCCCACGGAAAAGAAATGCAAAAAAGCAAAATGGCTGTCTGAGGAGGCCTTACAAACAGCTGTGAAAAGAAGAGAAGCGAAAAGCAAAGGAGAAAAGGAAAGATATAAGCATCTGAATGCAGAGTTTCAAAGAATAGCAAGGAGAGATAAGAAAGCCTTCCTCAGCGATCGGTGCAAAGAAATAGAGGAAAACAACAGAATAGGAAAAACAAGAGATCTTTTCAAGAAAATTAGAGATATCAAGGGAACATTTCATGCAAATTACATTAGATAATATGTATTAATATATTGTGATTTATAATCATATAAATAACAAACCCATGTCTCGGGTGTCTCCTTCATTGCCACTGAGCCATCGCGGAAGCTCAAAGTGTTAGTTGCTCTGTTGTGTCTGACTCATTGCAACCCCATGGACTGTAGCCCTCCAGGCTACTTTGTCCAAGGAATTCTCCAGGCAAGAATACTGGAGTGGGTAGACATTCCCTTTTGCAGGAAATCTTCCCAACCCAGAGATCAAACACAGGTGTCCTGCACTGCAGGCAGATTCTTTAGCATCTGAGCCACCAAGGAGGCCCTATTAATATTTATAATAATATAAATATACAAACCTATGTGGCCTCTCCCTGCAACACATTTACATATGCTGTGGTGGTAGATTAGATAATTATTAATTGCACAATGGGATTCTAGCAATGTGTCAGTACCTTTTGACTTTTATAATAGTTTTGCTGTAAGGGGTCAATACATGAAGTGGGGGCTAGACTGTGATATTATGAATTATAATAAGAAATATATACTTGGTCTTTGTTCCCTTCCTGGCAAACTTAAAACCCTTGGAATTTCCTAAGTGATCAGAGCAACAAAGGTGTTTTTTGTCATTCTTAACAAGCCCCTTTCAACCAACCACCCCTGAGTTTATGTTAATACCGTGACTTTTTAAGGCTGAGGGTTGGTTGCCAAGGGAAATCAACCACGTGATGAGAGGATTAGCTTCCTTCCCCAACCTCCTGAGGCTTCCCTGGTGGCTCAGATGGTAAAGAACCTTCCTGCAAGGCAGGAGACACTGGTTCAAACTCTGGGTCGGGTAGATCCCCTGGAGGAGGGCATGGCAACCTACTCTAGTATTCTTGCCTGGAAAATCCCATGGACAGAGGAGCCTGGCAGGCTACAGTCCACAGAGTCGAAGAGTCAGACACAACTAAAGCAAATTAGCAGGCATGCACTCACGCACCCCAACCTCCTGGCTGAAAAGAGGGGCTGGAGATTGAGCTCCATAAAAACCCAAAAGGATGGGATCAGAGAACTTACAATTGATTAACAGGTGGAACTGCTAGGAGAGTGGTGCTTAAGGAGAAGGCATGGAAACCCTGCACCAACTCCCCACATAACTGCCCTGTGCATCTCTTGCATCTAGCTGGACCTGAGTTATATCCATTCATAGCAAACTGATAATCTACTCAGCAAATGGCTTTTCTGAACTGTGTGAGCTGCCCTAGCATATTAATCAAACCTGAGTGAGGAGTATTGGGAACCTTCGATTTATAGTGATAGGTCAGTCATCAGTACAAATAACAACCCTTGCAACTGGTCTCTGAAGTAGAAGGTGGAGGCTTGTCTTGTGGGCTTGAGTCCTCAATGGGCCTGTGGGCTCTGACACTCTGTGTGTGTGTGTGTGTGTGTGTGAGACTGTGTGTGTGTGTTAAGACATTTCAGTCGTGTCTAACTCTTTGCAACCCCATGAACTGTAGCCCACCAGGCTCCTCTGTCCATGGGATTCTTTAGGCAAAACTGTTAGAGTGGGTTTCCATGTCCTCCTCCAGGGTATCTTCCCAACCCAGGGATCGAAACCATGCTTCTTATGTTTCCTGCATTGGCAGGCAGTTCTTTGCCACTAGCACCAACTGGAAAGCCCAAGCTCTGACACTACCTCCTGGTAAACATTGTTAGAATTGAGTTAAACTGTAGGACATCCAGCTGGTGTTTCAGAATTGCTTGATGTAGCTTCCCTAACCAGGGAACCTTGACAAGTCACCCGTCCAACCCCACACACAGCGAGGAAACTACATAATAAAGAGAACTCCACAAACGGCCAGTAGAGGGAAAGGCCACCCCAAGCAAAGCAATATAAGCAAGATGAAGAGGCAGAGAAATACCCAGCAAGTAAAGGAACAAGATAAATGCCCACCAACACAAACAAAAGAGGAAGATATAGGGAATCTACCTGATGAAGAATTTCAAATTTTGATGGTGAAAATGATTCAAAATCTTGAAAGCAAAATGGAATTACAGATAAATAACCTGGAGAAAAGGACTGAGAAGATGGAAGAAAGGTTTAATAAGGACTTAGAGGAAATAAAAAAGAGTCAATATACAATGAATAATGCAATAGATGAGATCAGAAACACTCTGGAGGGAACAGTAGAATAACAGAGGCCAAAGACAGGATAAGCGAGCCAGAAGATAGAATTGTAGAAATAAATGAAACAGAGAGGAAAAAAGAAAAACAAATTAAAAGAAATGAGGACAATATTAGAGATCTCTGGGACAATGTTAAACGCTGCAACATTCAAATCATAGGAGTCCCAGAAGAAGAAGACAAAAAGAAAGATTATGAGAGAATACTTGAGGAGATAATAGATGAAAACTTCCCTAAAATGGGGAAAGAAATAATCACCCAAGTCCAAGAAACCCAGAGAGTCCCCAACAGGATAAACCCGAGGCAAAATACTCCAGGACACATATTAATCAAATTAACAAAGATCAAACACAAAGAACAAATATTAAAAGCAGCAAGGGAAAAGCAGCAAATAACACACAAGGGGATTCCCATAAGGATAACAGCTGATCTTTCAACAGAAACTCTTCTGGCCAGGAGGGAATGGCAAGACATACTTAAAGTGATGAAAGAAAATAACCTACAGCCCAGATTACTGTACCCAGCAAGGATCTCATTCAAATATGAAGGAGAAATCAAAAGCTTTACAGACAAGCAAAAGCTGAGAGAATTCAGCATCACCAAACCAGCTCTCCAACAAATGCTAAAGGATCTTCTCTAGACAGGAAACACAGAAAGGGTGTATAAACTTGAACCCAAAGCAATAAAGAAAATGGCAATGGGATCATACTTATCAATAATTACCTTAAACGTAAATGGGTTGAATGCCCCAACCAAAAGACAAAGGCTGGCTGAATGGATACAAAAACAAGACCCCCTTATATGCTGTCTACAAGAGACCCACCTCAAAATGAGGGACACATACAGACTGAAAGTGAAGGGCTGGAAAAAGATATTCCATGCAAATAGAGACCAAAAGAAAGCAGGGGTAGCAATACTCATATCAGATAAAATAGACTTTAAAACAAAGGCTGTGAAAAGAGACAAAGAAGGAAACTACATAATGATCAAAGGATCAGTCCAAGAAGAAGATATAACAATTATAAATATTTATGCACCCAACATAAGAGCACCACAATATGTAAGACAATTACTAACAAGTATGAAAGGGAAAATTAACAACAATGCAATAATAGTGGGAGATTTTAATACCCCACTTACATCTATGGATAGATCAAGCAAACATAAAATTAACAAGGAAACACAAACTTTAAATGATACAATAGACCAGTTAGACCTAATAGATATCTATAGGACATTTCACCCCAAAACAATGAATTTCACCTTTTCCTCAAGTGCACACGGAAACTTTTCCAGGACAGATCACATCCTGGGCCATAAATCTAGCCTTGGTAAATTCAAAAAAATTGAAATCATTCCAAGCATCTTTTCTGACCACAATGCAGTAAGATTAGATCTCAATTATGGGAGAAAAACCATTAAAAATGCCAACATATGGAGGCTGAACAACACGCTGCTAAATAATGAACAAATCATAGAAGAAATCAAAAGAGAAATCAAAATATGCATAGAAATGAATGAAAATGAAAACACAACAACCCAAAACCTCTGGGACACTGTAAAAGCAGTGCTAAGGGGGAAGTTCATAGCAATACAGGCACACCTCAAGAAACAAGAAAAAAGTCAACTAAATAACCTAACCCTACATCTAAAGAACCTAGAAAAGGAAGAAATGAAGAACCCCAGGGTCAGTAGAAGGAAAGAAATCATAAAACTTAGGGCAGAGATAAATGCAAAAGAAACAAAAGAGACCATAGCAAAAATCAACAAAGCCAAAAGCTGGTTCTTTGAGAAGGTAAATAAAATTGACAAACCACTAGCCAGACTCATCAAGAAACAAAGGGAGAAGAACCAAATCAATAAAATTAGAAATGAAAATGGAGAGATCACAACTGACAACACAGAAATACAAAGGATTATTAGAGAATACTATCAGCAATTATATGGCAATAAAATGAATAACCTGGAAGAAAAGGACAAATTCCTAGAAAAGTACAACTTTCCAAAACTGAACCAGGAAGAAATAGAAAATCTGAACAGACCCATCACAAGCACGGAACTAGAGGCTGTAATCAGAAATCTTCCAGCAAACAAAAGCCCAGGTCCAGACGGCTTCACAGCTGAATTCTACCAAAAATTTAGAGAAGAGCTAACACCTATTCTACTCAAACTCTTCCAGAAAATTGCTGAGGAAGGGAAACTTCCAAACTCATTCTATGAGGCCACCATCACCCTAATCCCAAAACTGGTAAGGATCCCACAAAAAAAGAAAACTACAGGCCAATATCACTGATGAACATAGATGCAAAAATCCTTAACAAAATTCTAGCAATCAGAATCCAACAACACATTAAGAAGATCATACATCACGACCAAGTGGGCTTTATCCCAGGAATGCAAGGATTCTTCAATATCCGCAAATCAATCAACGTAATACACCACATTAACAAACTGAAAAATAAAAATCATATGATTATCTCAATAGATGCACAGAAAGCCTTCGACAACATCCATTTATGATAAAAACCCTCCAGAAAGTGGGAATAGAAGGGACATATCTCAACATAATAAAAGCTATATATGACAAACCCACAGCAAACATTATCCTCAACGGTGAAAAACTGAAAGCATTTCCCCTAAAGTCAGGAACAAGACAAGGGTGCCCACTCTCACCACTACTATTCAACATAGTTCTGGAAGTTTTGGCCACAGCAATCAGAGCAGAAAAAGACATAAAAGGAATACAAATTGGAAAAGAAGAAGTAAAACTTTCACTGTTTGCTGATGACATGATCCTCTACAGAGAAAACCCGAAAGACTCTACCAGAAAACTACTAGAGCTAATCAATGAATACAGTAAAGTTGCAGGATATAAAATCAACACACAGAAATCACTTGCATTCCTATACACTAATAATGAGAAAATAGAGAAATTAAGGAAACTATTCCATTCACTGTTGAAACGAAAAGAATTAAATACTTAGGAATATATCTACCTAAGGAAACAAAAGACTTGTACATAGAAAACTATAAAACACTACTGAAAGTAATCAAAGAGGAGACTAATAGATGGAGAAATATACCGTGTTTGTGGATTGGAAGAATAAATATTGTAAAAATGAGTATACTACCCAAAGTAATTTATACATTCAATGCAATCCCTATCAAGCTACCAACGATATTTTTCACAGAACTAGAACAAATAATCTCACAATTTGTATGGAAATACAAAAAACCTCGAATAGCCAAAGCAATCTTGAGGAAGAAAAATGGAACTGGGGGAATTAACCTGCCGGACTTCAGGCTCTACTACAAAGCCACAGTCATCAAGACAGTATGGTACTGGCATAAAGACAGAAATATAGATCAATGGAACAAAATAGAAAGCCCAGAGATAAATCCACGCACCTATGGACACCTTATCTGTGACAAAGGAGGCAAGAATATAAAATGGAGAAAAGACAGTCTCTTTAACAAGTGGTGCTGGGAAAACTGGTCAGCCACTTGTAAAAGAATGAAACTAGAACACTTCCTAACACCATACACCAAAATAAACTCAAAATGGATTAGAGAGCTAAATGTAAGAGCAGAAACTATAAAACTCCTAGAGGAGAACGTAGGCAAAACACTCTCTGACATAAATCACAGCAGGATCCTCCTAGACCCACCTCCCAGAATATTGGAAATAAAAGCAAAAATAAACAAATGGGACCTAATTAAAATCAAAAGTTTCTGCACAGCAAAGGAAACTATAAGCAAGGTGAAAAGACAGCCTTCAGAATGGGAGAAAATAATAGCAAATAAAGCAACTGATAAAGGATTAATCTCCAAAATATACAAGCAGCTCCTGCAGCTCAATTCCAGAAAAATAAATGACCCAATCAAAAAATGGGCCAAAGAACTAAACAGACATTTCTCCAAAGAAGACATAAAGATGACTAACAAACACATGAAAAAATGCTCAACATCCCTCATAATCAGAGAAATGAAAATCAAAACCACAATGAGATACCACTTCACACCAGTCAGAAAGGCTGCTATCCAAAAGTCTACATGCAATAAATGCTGGAGAGGGTGTGGAGAGAAGGGAACCCTCTTACACTGTTGGTGGGAATGCAAACAAGTACAGCCATAATGGAGAACAGTGTGGAGATTCCTCAAAAAACTGGAAATAGAATTGCCATATGATCCAGCAATCGCACTCCTGGGCATACACACCGAGGAAACCAGAATTGAAAGAGAAATATGTACTCCAATGTTCATTGCAGCACTGTTTATAATAGCCAGGACATGGAAGCAACCTAGATGTCCATCTGCAGACGAATGGATAAGAAAGCTTTGGTACATATACACAATGGAGTATTCAGTTCAGTTCAGTTCAGTTCAGTCGCTCAGTCGTGTCCGACTCTCCGCAACCCCATGAATCACAGCACGCCAGGCCTCCCTGTCCATCACCAACTCCTGGAGTACACTCAAACTCATGTCCACAGAGTCGGTGATGCCATCCAGCCATCTCATTCTCGGTCGTCCCCTTCTCCTCCCGCCCCCAACCCTTCCCAGCATCAGAGTCTTTTCCAGTGAGTCAACTCGTCGCATGACGTGGCCAAAGTATTGCAGTTTCAGCTTTAGCATCAGTCCTTCCAATGAACACCCAGGATTGATCTCCCTTAGAATGGACTGGTTGGATCTCCTTGCAGTATAAGGGACTCTCAAGAGTCTTCTCCAACACCACAGTTCAAAAGCATCGATTCTTTGGTGATCAGCTTTCTTCACAGTCCAACTCTCACATCCATACATGACCACGGGAAAAACCATAGCCTTGACTAGACGGACCTTGGTTGGCAAAGTAATGTCTCTGCTTTTTAATATACTATCAAGGTTGGTCATAACTTTCCTTCCAAGGAGTAAGCGTCTTTTAATTTCATGGCTGCAATCAGCATCTGCAGTGATTTTGGAGCCCAAAAAAATAAAGCCTGACACTGTTTCCACTGTTTTTCCATCTATTTCCCATGAAGTGATGGGACCAGATGCCATGATCTTTGTTTTCTGAATGTTGAGCTTCTCAGCCATTAAAAATAATGCATTTGAACCAGTTCTAATGAGGTGGATGAAACTAGAGCCTATTATAGAGAGTGAAGTAAGCCAGAAAGAAAAACACCAATACAATATACTAATGCATATATATGGAATTTAGAAAGACGATAACCCTGTATATGAGACAGCAAAAGAGACACAGATGTATAAAACAGTTTGGGACTCTGTGGGAGAGGGTGAGGGTGGGATGGTTTGGGAAAATGGCATTGAAACATGTATATTATCATATGTGAAACGAATCACCAGTTCAGGGTCGATGCATATTACAGGATGCTTGGGGCTGGTATGCGGGGATGACCCAGAGGGAGGATAAGGGGAGGAGGGAGGTGGGAGGGGGGTTCGGGAGGGGGAACTCATGTACACCTGGGGCAGATTCATGTCAACGTATGGCAAAACCAACCAATAAAATATTGTAAAATAATCAGCTTCCAATAAAAAAAAAAAAACAGAATTGCTTGATGTGTGGAAAACCCACACGCCAGGTATCAGAACTGAAGTAGTGCTATAACAGAGTATTAAGAGTAGAGGACACACACAGGAGTGTGTTTTTCCTCTCCATTTATGTTGTTGTTCAGTTGCTCAGTCATGTCTGACTCTTTGCAACCCCACGTGTTGCAGCACGCCAGGCTTCCCTGTCCTTTTCTATCTCCCAGAGTTTGCTCAAACTCATGTCCATTGAGTCAGTGATGTCATCTAACTTTCTCATCCTCTGTCACCCCCTTCTCCTCCTGCCCTCCGTCTTTCCCAGAATCAAGGTCTTTTCCAATGAGTCAGCTCTGTGCATCAGGTGGCCAAAGGATTGGAGCTTCAGCTTCAGCATCAGTCCTTCTAATGAATATTCAGGGTTGATTTTCTTTAGGACTGGTTTGATCTCCTTGTAGTCCAAGGGACTCTCAAAAGTCTTCTCCAGCACCACAGTTCCAAAGCATCAGTTCTTTGGTGCTCAGCCTTCTTCATGGTCCAAATCTCACATCCACATATGACTACTAGAAAAACCATAGTTTTGACTATATGGACCTTTGTCGGCAATGTGATGTCTCTGCTTTTTAATATGCTGTCTAGATTTGTCATAGCTTTCCTTCCAAGGAGCAAGGGTCTTTTAATTTCATAGCTGCAGTGACCATGTGCAGTGATTTTGCAACCCAAGAAAATAATATTTTATGTATATTTATACACACACACAATTATTGGGATAAAATACACATAATATAAAACTTACCACTTTAATCATTTTAGGTGTACAGTTCAGTGCCACTAAGTATATCCACATTGTTGAGCAATCATCACCACTGTCTGTCTCCCAGAACTTTTCCACTCCTCAGAATGAAACTCTGCACCATTTAAACAACTCCCCTCTGTCCCTGTCTGCCAGTCTGTTAACCACCATTCTTTCTGTCTCTGTGACTCTAGGTCTTTGTGAATTTGACTATTCTAGGTACCTCGTATACGTGTAACCATATGTTTGCTCTTTTGTGTCTGCCTATAATGTATTCAAGATTTATCCATATTGTAGCATTTATCAGATTTCATTCCTCTTTAAGACTCAGATTCCAATTTGGGTATATACCACGTTTTGTATATCCATTCTTCCTTCAGTGGACATTTGAGTTGTTTCCCCCTTTTGGCTATTGTGAATAATGCTGCTATGAACGTGGATGTACAAACAAACATCTGTTTAATTCTCTGTTTTCAATTCTTTTGAGTATATGCCCAGAAGTGGAATTGCTATGTTTAATCTTTGAGGAACTTCCATACAGTTTTCTACACTGGCTGCACCATTTTACATTCTCATCAACAATGTTCAGGCACTAAACTTCTCCACATCCTCTCCAACACTTGCTATTTTCTATTTTTTTTTTTTTAAATAACGGCCATCTTAATGGGCTCCAAATAGATTTTTTACTGAGTCATTCTCATATTCACCAATCTCCTTATCTCAAATTTATTTAAGAAAGGGTGAGGTGAGCAATAAATGTTTGGACAAAGGCCTTTTTCACAGTATGAAAATACCCACACTGGCCATCAAACACGTAGTCCTAGCATCGTTAGCAAAATACAACTGTTAAGCCAGCAAGCTCCAACCAAGGCATCACTGAGTGGCACAGATCTGCCTCTAACTGTTAAAGAAAACAGCTATTAAAGAAAGGCCACACAAGGGGATGGGGCAAAGGCTACAGTGCCAGACATCTTTGTTCCTATCTTTACCTGCTAAGAAAGTGTGAGTCAGTTCATTTACCTAAATCAGGATCAGAAGAGCCAGAGGAAAATACAGATGAAGAAAGGAATTAACTGTTTTAAATGTCAGTTTGTGTTAACATACATCCCTAAAACCCCCATTTCAGTTCTCTTATTTTACTGTGGAAACATCAAGCTTTTAACAAATTTTTTTTTTTTTTTTTTTGGAATCCATTCATCTTTCCTTACCACAAAACTGTCCTGTGCCAGAATCTGGTTCTTTTCTCATGGGTCTAACATTTCAGCTTGTTATAAACAGCATATGGATATAGATTATGCAATGATAATGTGTGCTACATTCCAAGGACTTATATTTTCACATATAGTGAACAGAAAGTAATTACTGCATTGACTTTTTTCTCTGCTCTAAAAATAAGTAATATACTAATCAACCAAGTAAAACATTTATCTGATATATTCTTTTATCTTTTTTTATTGATTTAAAATTTTTTAAAGCCCTTTGCTGAAAAATGAGAAAGTAGCCATAAAGCAAATATTATAGAAGGTCCGAGCTTTTTGGATAAAATTCTAGATTTGTTTTAACAACACCAAACATACTGATATCTAATAAAAGACTTCCTAGTAATCAACTACTGAATAATTTATTTGTTAGAGTCGATGTTCTACCAGCCTTCCACTTTTTGTTTGTCCTAGGCTAGATGAATATTGCCAAATAGTATATCCAGACGGACTTCAGCCTCCTCCATGCTTGTTCAGCTGCCTTTTATTATCAGAATACAGTTAGGCATTATCTTTTAAAACACACAAAGACATGCACATGCAGATGAAGCTCTTTACATAAGTGAAGTGTGTATTAGCAATAATCACTAAAAATTTCTGAAACTCACGTGTCAAAAAGTATCATCTTCACTTCCCTGGACCTTTTAAATGGGAACACACAAGGATTCTGGCTTTCTACTATAACCTCACTTTCACCTTCTTCAAAAAGAGCTTAAAAAAAAAAAAAGAGGAGGAAAAGGGATATCCAAAGGCATTTCTCATCAATTGCTAAATGGTCCTATATATTTGTAACTCTATCTCCTTTTCCTTTACACCAAGTGAGTGATGAAAACCTGATGGGACAGGCCAGCAATGCACTAATATCCAGTCACTGGAGGATATTCACAGAAAGAAGCAAAAACAGGCCTACGTGGGCACAAAAGGCTAATGCTGGGAACCAACTGCACGAGCGGCAAGTGAAAATATCTCCATCATGAGAGGAAGAGGTTAAAAAGTTTAAGGAAATTTCTGAATAAAATCACCAGAACTAAGGCAGTGAAAGGGATTCATTTTTCAATTTTCTTGAAAAACAGGACTCAATCTGTGACCCGGCCTCCCAGGTATTACATACAGACCTCAAGAATACAGTCATTTAGAAAGTAACTGCTTCAAGGAGTCCCGCTAAAACTACAAAGACGTGAAATTCCAGGCAGACACAGGAAATTCTTTGGGGAATAAAAGAATTTTATGACTCATAAGATTAAAATCTCCTGAATACTCACTGAAGTAATCTAATGATGTACTGTCACCAGGAAAGGAGTTTGATAAATTTATGTGTTGCGCATGGAAATCTTAAGCAAGACAGAAAAGTGAACAAATTTGAACCTGTATTCATTTATAATTTTTTCTTTCAGGGCAAAACTACTAATAAGTTCAAGGATACCAGAATTTCTTATAGGGTCTAACATTTTATAGAAAGCCACACTTTTAACTACTGGGGTTTTTAAGCAAAATTTTATATCCTTTAAAAAAAAAATCCATATCTTACTCAAGTCAGCCCAGAAGTAGGCCCAGGATTCAAATGTGGGTCAGTTGGAAGGTTCTTTGTCTTCAAATTTAATACAATTGGAAAGAAGTTATAAGAGTTGAAGGTAAAGGCATGGGCCAGATGCCAATGGGGAGAGAAAGAAGGAGGTTGAGTTTTTCCTGGGGAGATCAACAACAAGAAAAACCAGACATGGCATTATTTCCCTGACTCTAGACAATGCTCAAGCACAGAAGAAAATCAGCCTCAAGGAGCCTATCCTTACCTTAAAACATTTTCCATTTTTTCCTAACTTTATTCTAACTCAAATTTTTGCCTGTTCTGTAGGAAATCCCCTTCTGGTAACAGGTTGTAAAAATAAAGCAAGCAATGAAAGCCCTCTGTTTAATCTTTCCCAGGGACAAACACAGTATAATGTACAATATGTAACTATGAGTTAGATTGCAAATTACTTTTATTTAATTTAGTCTCGTGTTTAGCTTCACCTCTGGAATATCAGTCTGCATCCTTCTATTTTGGTTTGATTCTATAGTCCACTTTAAGCAGTAAATGTTTACATTAAAAGGACAAGAGAATGTGTGATGTATTTTAACTGTCAAGAGTGTTGTGAACAGCGGCAGCTGGAAGAACGTGTAGTCCACTTCACTACTATCCTGAAGCCTTTTAGAGACTTCAGATCAGCAGTTACTTCCTTCATTGCTCATTAATATGAGCAATTGTTTTAATAAAACAAAAACAATTCCATTGCCATCTCTGAAAAGCATAGTAAGATTTCTAGAGTTCACTTGTAATCTCTGCACTGGGTTCTACACTAACTTTCTGCTAGGGTGGAGACTGAACTGGTTTTGGAGTTTTTCTTTCCTTTTTCATGTTGCTGGTTCAGATGAAGACAAAAGCCAGGAACAAATGCTAGGATTCCCATCCTTGGTATTACTTAGAAATCTCTGACCCGTGCTTGGTCCTGTTCCTCTGTAATCACCGTTAACATCATCCTGAATTCATTGTGATTTGACTCCCGTCAAAGGCCAGCTCAGAAGACGAAACATTGGAGCCAAGTTGATTCCCATAATGTTTCCAGATCTGGTGAAATTCCATAAATAAAACCAAGGAAGAATATGTTTAACATGCTTACAGCAATGATTTTGGGCCTGGTGGGAACAGTACTGGGGAGAAGTGGATCCTAAGGCTATGTCGGAAGATGAAGACAACCAATACAATTGTTGTTCAGTCGCTAAGTTGTGTCCAACTCTCTGCAACCCCATGGACTGCAGCACTCCAGGCTTCCCTCTCCTCCACTATCTCCCAGAGTTTGCTCAGATTCAAGTCCATCGAGTCTGTTGATGCTATCTAACCATCTCATCCTCTGCCGACCCCTTCTCCAATGCAGTGCCTGTGCATAATTAGACCAGACCTGACGCATCCAATCAGAGATATTGCAAGGTAGACAAAAGTGTACATTTTCCAGCTCCCACCCACCTCTCTCTTTCTTTTGGCCGCACCACACAGCTTATAGGAAGGCATTGAAGGCCCAGATTCCTCACCACTATGCCACCGGGGAACTCCAAACACATCTTGAACCACTCTCCTCATTGTGCTCCAACCACACTGGTCTTCTTTCAGTTTCCCTAACATATCAAATTCATTGCTTATCAGAGCCCATTACATTTGCTTTCTCCTCTGCTTAGAACATTCCCTTAAACTCTTTGTTTGGACTCTCATACTTCAGACCTTAGCTTAAATATCTTCTCCTCAGTGAGGCTTTCCTAGAAATCCTATCTAAATTAGTGCCTCCTTCCCTACATCACCATTCCCTAACATGTGATCCTTTCCATTTCCTCTGCTCTTCTTATCAGATGTCATCATGATTATTGGTTTACTGGTTTAGTGCCAGACACATATACACACTAGAATGTAAATGCCTTGAGATCAGGAGCCCTGCCTGTCTGTTTACCACTCTTCCTCTTGTTGCTAAAGCAGTAAATATTTAGTGAATGGATGTGTTTACCACTCTACCAAAGGCTGAGGGTAAAATACCATGAAAAGATGTAGATTCATCCTCAAAAACCTTATAAACAGAATGGAGACTGGCAAGTAATCATAATAAAGTAAGATAATGCTTTTCAGTTCAGTTCAGTTCAGTTCAGTCGCTCAGTCGTGTCCGACTCTCCGCGACCCCATGAATCACAGCACGCCAGGCCTCCCTGTCCATCACCAACTCCCGGAGTTCACTCAAACTCATGTCCATCGAGTCGGTGATGCCATCCAGCCATCTCATTCTCTGTCGTCCCCATCTCCTCCTACCCCCAATCCCTCCTAGGATCAGACTCTTTTCCAGTGAGTCAACTCGTCGCATGAGGTGGCCAAAGTACTGGAGTTTCAGCTTTAGCATCAGTCCTTCCAATGAACACCCAGGATTGATCTCCTTTAGAACGGACTGGTTGGATCTTCTTGCAGTCCAGGGGACTCTCAAGAGTCTTCTCCAACACCACAGTTCAAAAGCATCAATTCTTTGGCAATCAGCTTTCTTCACAGTCCAACTCTCACATCCATACATGACCACGGGAAAAACCATAGCCTTGACTAGACGGACCTTTGTTGGCAAAGTAATGTCTCTGCTTTTTAATATACTATCTAGGTTGGTCATTACTTTCCAACCAAGGAGTAAGCGTCTTTTAATTTCATGGCTGCAATCAGCATCCGCAGTGATTTTGGAGCCCCCAAAAATAAAGTCTGACACTGTTTCCCCATCTATTTCCCATGAAGTGATGGGACCAGATGCCATGATCTTCGTTTTCTGAATGTTGAGCTTCAAGCCAACCTTTTCACTCTCCTCTTTCACTTTCATCAAGAGGCCTTTGAGTTCCTCTTCACTTTCTGCCATAAGGGTGGTATCATCTGCATATCTGAGGTTATTGATATTTCTCCCGGCAATCTTGATTCCAGCTTGTGCTTCTTCCAGCCCAGCATTCCTCATGATGTACTCTGCATATAAGTTAAATAAGCAGGGTGACAATATACAGCCTTGACATACTCCTTTTCCTATTTGGAACCAGTCTGTTGTTCCATGTCCAGTTCTAACTATTGCTTTCTGACCTGCAGATTTACATTTTAGAAAAAAAATCTGAAAACAGATTTAGGTGATTTAGAAAATCAAATTATGGACAGATAACAAAGGGATAGCCAACAGAGTTCCACAATAAACAGGTATCAGAAACAGGAAGAGGGATTCAATGGCAGGAAAAACTGAGACAAATCTTGCCAAATACTTTGCTTGTCTCTGAGTGGCTTTATCGGCTGTGATGTTCATCCATGGAGCAGCCCTCAGTGCAGGTTCTGGCTAATAGTGTCTGTCTTAAGAAGGGTTATAGGGACTAAGCTGGACACTGGATAGGAGGCTCTTCTTTCATTTTCAGGTATTTAATGGTCCCAGACTTTCTCGCTCCTGAATACCCGCAGGATTTAGAGGCAGAATGCTGCTATCGAACAAGGAATTCTGTTTCACGGACATGTGGGCGTTCCTCATCTTTCAGACCCCAATTCTCTAGCTCCAGTGCCAGTGGGAATAGTGTGGCTACAAAGTGTATTCAGGTAGACTGCAAAGCATCATGTATACAGGGTCTAAATGTAGAGGCAAGAGGACTGGAAGTATTACTAGGCCAAGCACAGGAAAACCAGAGAAATACAGGGTATGGCAGTGGCTTCACATACTTGAGTTTGCAAAAACATAGGGGGTTAAACATTGACTATGCCAAAGCCTTTGACTGTGTGGATCACAATAAACTGTGGAAAATTCTAAAAGAGATGGGAATACCAGACCACCTGACCTGCCTCTTGAGGAACCTGTATGCAGGTCAGGAAGCAACAGTCAGAACTGTACATGGAACAAAAGACTGGTTCCAAATAGGAAAAGGAGTATGTCAAGGTTGTATATTGTCACCCTGTTTATTTAACTTATATGCAGAGTACATCATGAGGAACGGTGGGCTGGAAGAAGCACAAGCTGGAATCAAGATTGCCGGGAGAAATATCAATAACCTCAGATATGCAGATGACACCACCCTTATGGCAGAAAGTGAAGAGGAACTCAAAGGCCTCTTGATGAAAGTGAAAGAGGAGAGTGAAAAGGTTGGCTTGAAGCTCAACATTCAGAAAACGAAGATCATGGCATCTGGTCCCATCACTTCATGGGAAATAGATGGGGAAACAGTGTCAGACTTTATTTTTTGGGGCTCCAAAATCACTGCAGATGCTGATTGCAGCCATGAAATTAAAAGACGCTTACTCCTTGGTTGGAAAGTAATGACCAACCTAGACAGTATATTAAAAAGCAGAGACATTACTTTGCCAACCAAGGTCCTTCTAGTCAAGGCTATGGTTTTTCCCGTGGTCATGTATGGATGTGAGAGTTGGACTGTGAAGAAAGCTGATTGCTGAAGAACTGATGCTTTTGAACTGTGGTGCTGGAGAAGTCTCTTGAGAGTCCCTTGGACTGCAAGGAGATCCAACCAGTCCATTCTAAAGGAGATCAATCCTGGGTGTTCATTGGAAGGACTGATGCTAAAGCTGAAACTCCAATACTTTCGCCACCTCATGCGACAAGTTGACTCACTGGAAAAGACTCTGATGCTGGGAAGGATTGGGGGTAGGAGGAGATGGGGACGACAGAGAATGAGATGGCTGGATGGCATCACTGACTCTGTGGACATGAGTTTGAGTGAACTCCGGGAGTTGGTGATGGACAGGGAGGCCTGGCGTGCTGTGATTCATGGAGTCGCAAAGAGTCGGACATGACTGAGAGACTGAACTGAACTGAACTGACTGAACTGAGGGGGTTAAAAGCACCAGGTGCCTGTCACTAAATTTCTAAGATTGCCAAGCAGATTGGAGATAAAATGGGATGATGGGGTAATCTCCAAATCAGAACAGAGGCTTATGGATTTGTGATCTGTCAGTGTGGTGATCCTCCACACTCACAGCCTCTCTCAACCAGAGATAGTTAAGTCTAAAAACCCAGACAGAGGGCCTAATCCAAGGCACCCACTGCAGTGTCATCAACCTCTCTCCTAAGCATCTGAAGTGGCCTTCATTATGTATTACCTTTCAGAAAACTTAAAAAATATTTATTCAAGTCTTTTTCTTTAGCCTATGGTTCAATCCTAAAGGAAATCAACCCTAAATATTCACTGGACGGACTGATGCTAAAGCTGAAGCTCCAATCCTTTGGCCACCTCATGCAGAGAGCTGACTCATTGGAAAAGACCATGATTTTGGGAAGGACTGAGGGCAGGAGGAGAAGGGGGTGGCAGAGGATGAGACAGTTGGATGGCATCACTGACTCAATGGACATGAATTTGAGCAAGCTCCAGGAGACAGTGAAGGACAGGGAGGCTCGGCGTGCTGTAGTCCATGGGGTCGCAGAGAGTCAGACACGACTGAGCGACTGAACAACAACAACAGTGGCTCAGATGAACAACCGAGGGTGAGAAAGACAACAGGGGGTTGCCATGTTTGATCTTAACCCAGGACCTTCACGGAGAAGGCAGTGGCACCCCACTCCAGTGCTTTTGCCTGGAAAGTCCCATGGACAGAGGAGCCTGGTGGGCTGCAGTCCATGAGGTCACTAAGAGTCAGGCAGGACTGAGCGACTTCACTTTCACTTTTCACTTTCACACATTGAAGAAGGCAATGGCAACCCACTCCAGTGTTCTTGCCTGGAGAAACCCAGGGACAGGGGAGCCTGGTGGGCTGCCGTCTATGGGGTCAATAGAGTCAGGCACGACTGAAGTGACTTAGCAGCAGCAACAGCTGGACCTTCACTGAGTCTCATTCTATTTCTTGGGGATATTCTCATTCAAGCCTCCCCTTCCCTTGCTTGCCTACATCTCTCCTACTGGTCTTCCAGGTTTCAGTTTAAAGCCAGAGACCTTCCTTGACCTGTTACTCTCAGTTTGCCTTAAATATGGACAGAGAGAGGGCCAGGTCATGAAAGCCCTTCCATTTTATGCAAAATGCGAAGAGATGTCACCTTGTAGCCAAAGGGAAGTCACTGAATACCTCTGGGTAAAAGGGTGATACGATCAGATTTGCTTGTTCCCCAAATTTCATATCTCCTCTTTGTAATCATATTTAAAGAACCCATCCAGTTAGGGCAGGGCCTGAGTCAACATTCCACCATACATATTAAGTGCCCAATCCATTACAACATTTGATGTTTAAAAGAAAGAATTCAGTTCAGTTCAGTTCAGTTCAGTCGCTCAGTCGTGACCGACTCTTTGAGACCCCATGAATCACAGCACGCCAGGCCTCCCTGTCCATCACCAACTCCCGGAGTTCACTCAAACTCATGTCCACAGAGTCAGTGATGCCATCCAGCCATCTCATTCTCTGTCGTCCCCTTCTCCTCCCGCCCCCAACCTTTCCCAGCATCAGAGTCTTTTCTAGTGAGTCAACTTGTCACATGAGGTGGCGAAAGTATTGGAGTTTCAGCTTTAGCATCAGTCCTTCCAATGAACACCCAGGATTGATCTCCTTTAGAATGGATTGGTTGGATCTCCTTGCAGTCCAAGGGACTCTCAAGAGTCTTCTCCAACACCACAGTTCAAAAGCATCAATTCTTCGGCGATCAGTTTTCTTCACAGTCCAACTCTCACATCCATACATGACCACGGGAAAAACCATAGCCTTGACTAGACGGACCTTTGTTGGCAAAGTAATGTTTCTGCTTTTTAATATACTATCAAGATTGGTCATAAAGAAAGAATTAGTGCATAAATAAAGCATGGTCTGATATTTGAACAAATGTGCCTAGTCTGGAAGGTAGGGAAAAGGGCATTTTAGAAATTTAAAGAGACATCTGTTGTTGCTTCATCACTAAGTCATGTCCGACTGTAGCCATGGAGTGTAGCCGACCAGGTCCTCTGTTCATGAGATCTTCCAAAGCAAGACTATTGGACTGGGTTGTCATTTTCTTCTCCAAAAGAGACATCAATAGATGAGAAACTGTCAGGTGCTACTGAGCAGACACAGAGCACTAAATTCCTCAAAAGGAGTGGGTACCAACATCAGTGTAATTAAACAGAGCTAGCTGGACTCTTAATAATGTTGCTTAATGAACAGGCACAGCCATTGAAACATCACTCTCAATCCCATTAAGCCTATCCAGTTAATTAGGATGGTCTTGGGCTACTTGGGGGCTTCCCTTGTGGCTCAGCTGGTCAAGAATCCGTCTGCAATCCAGGAGCCCCCGATATGATTCCTGGGTTGGGAAGATCTGCTGGAGAAGAGAAAGGCTACCCACTCCAGTATCCTTGCTTAGAGAATTCTATGAACTGTATAGTCCATGGGGTCGCAAAGAGTCGAACAGGTCCAAGTGACTTTCACTTTCACTTTGGGCTACTTAGAAACCTTTGAACATGGCATACAATTTCAAAGCCCACAGTAGGCAGAACGAAGAACACAAGTAAAGGCAAAATCAAGTAACCACTTATTCTTCTACTGAGGCTGCAAGATGAAAAAATACATATTGTAGGTACTAGGGAGGCTATTGAACATTTTCAGTGAGAGGAAACTCTCTAATTTTTTTTCCCCATTAGTTTCAGTGATATCTCATCAGCCTGCTCCTAAATTGATGACATTTGTTTAAAGGAAATCTGCCAAGTTACTGGATAGGAATAAATGGAAAGGGCTGAGCCTTTCTCTCTCTCACACACACATACACACACACTAACAATAGTGACCACGACATTAAAAGGCTTTGGAATTGAATGAAAATATGACTACAGTAATAGTATCATGAACACAGCCCCGAATTCTTGACTAGGTTCTTCCACATGAGACCCTGGGGAATTCATGTGCTGGATTCCCTTTCTAAGTTTGTATCATTTTTAAATGAGTGTTGGATTACACCATCTTGAATGTTCCTTTTTCAGATACTAACACTCTGTTCTTATAAAATCAAATCATAACAAATTATATCCTCTGTTTTATGTTTATGTATATGCCCTGATGGCTCAGAAGGTAAAGAATCCCACCTGCAATGTTGGAGACCTGGGTTTGATCCCTGGGTTGGGAAGATCCCCTGGAGAAGGGAAAGGCCACCCACTCCAGTATTCTTGCCTGGAGAATCCCCATGGACAGAGAAGCCTGACGGGCTACAGTTCATGGGGTCCCAAAGAGTCAGACACAATTGAGTGCCTTTCACTCACTCATATGCATACATGTATTATATATTACATATGTTATATATTTCAGTTCAGTTGAGTTCAGGCACTCAGTCATGTCTGACTCTCTGCGACCCCATGAATCACAGCACGCCAGGCCTCCCTGTCCATCACCAACTCCCGGAGTACACTCAAACTCATGTCCACAGAGTCGGTGATGCCATCCAGCCATCTCATTCTCTGTCGTCCCCCTCTCCTCCCGCCCCCAACCTTTCCCAGCATCAGAGTTTTTCCCAGTGAGTCAACTCATCGCATGAGGTGGCCAAAGTATTGCAGTTTCAGCTTTAGCATCAGTCCTTCCAATGAACACCCAGGATTGATCTCCTTTAGAATGGACTGGTTGGATCTCCTTGCAGTATAAGGGACTCTCAAGAGTCTTCTCCAACACCACAGTTCAAAAGCATCGATTCTTCGGCGATCAGCTTTCTTCACAGTCCAACTCGCACATCCATATGTGACCACGGGAAAAACCATTGCCTTGACTACACGGACCTTGGTTGGAAAAGTAATGTCTCTGCTTTTTAATATACTATCAAGGTTGGTCATAACTTTCCTTCCAAGGAGCGTCTTTTAATTTCATGGCTGCAATCAGCATCTGCAGTGATTTTGGAGCCCCCAAAAAATAAAGTCTGACACTGTTTCCACTGTTTCCCCATCTATTTCCCATGAAGTGATGGGACCAGATGCCATGATCTTTGTTTTCTGAATGTTGAGCTTCAAGCCAACCTTTTCACTCTCCTCTTTCACTTTCATCGAGAGGCTTTTGAGTTCCTCTTCACTTTCTGCCATAAGGGTAGTGTCATCTGCATATCTGAGGTTATTGATACTTCTCCCGGCAATCTTGATTCCAGCTTGTGCTTCTTCCAGCCCAGCGTTCCTCATGATGTACTCTGCATATAAGTTAAATAAGCAAGGTGACAATATACAACCTTGACGCACACCTTTTCCTATTTGGAACCAGTCTATTGTTATATGTACAGTTCTGACTGTTGCTTCCTGACCTGCATACAGGTTTCTCAAGAGGCAGGTCAGGTGGTCTGGGATTCCTATCTTTTTCAGAATGCTCCACAGTTTATTGTGATCGACACAGTCAAAGGCTTTGGTTATATATTTAGTATATATTAAATATGAATACGGGGCTTCCCAGGTGGCACTAGTGGTAAAGAATCCACCTGCCAATGCAGAGACACAAGAGACTCAGGTTCAATCCCTAGGTCAGGAAGTTCCCCAGAAAAGGAAATGGCAACCCACTCCAGTTTCCTTGCCTGGGAAATTCCATGGACACAGGAGCCTGGTAGGCTACAGACCATGGGTTTGCAAAGAATTGGACACAACTGAGCAAGTGACGGAGAAGGCAACGGCAAGCCACTCCAGTACTCTTACCTGGAGAATCCCAGGGACGGGGGAGCCTGGTGGGCTGCCGTCTATGGGGTCGCACAGAGTCGGACACGACTGAAGCGACTTAGCAGCAGTAGCAGCAGCAGCAGAGCAAGTGAACACATACAAATATAAATATATATGTATACACAAAATATATATTATAAATAATCTAGTTTACCGTGACATAAGCAATAGATTATGGTGTAGCAATAATTCTTTCTTCCCTTTCATTAATAATCTTATACATATATTCTGTCTTTCTAAAAGACATGTATGTTTGAATATTTGAAAACTAAAAGTAGCTAAATATCTTTTAAGGGGAATTTTGTGAGAAGTTAGGCATTTGCTAATCTAGTGATCAAAAGGATATAGTGATCCTCACAAATTTTTCAAAGGTAAAAGAGTACAAAATTTGCATTCATTTCTGCATTTGGGATTTTAAGAAGGAGATCTGAGAATCATGGGTAGCATGTGTACATGGTTATATGTACATGTGTCAAAGTTACATGTGTCAAAGGTTACACTGGTAACCATAGAGAGGACATACTTTATTCAACCACAGAATGGACAGTTAGATAAAACTTATATAAAAAGAAACAACATAAGTAAGACTTCCCTGTGGAAAGCTCATGTTCCCATTCCACCAAGCATTTGGGAGAGATTTTTTTTTAAAAGTCACTAATAAAAAAGAATTAAAGCCTCCATGGCATATCCAGAGCTAGGAACACCCGTTTGTTCACTAGATATATCCTTTACTTGTACAAATGCCATTATTAGGTAAGTAGAAAACACAGACTTAAATGCAGTATACACTGTATCTGAAAGTAGTACTCTGTGTGGCTGGACTATTTATTTGAAAAGCCCAGTTAATTGAAAACCTACACAATGAGTACCCAAAAGATTCCCAAGTTGTTAAAACAAAATGAGAATGACATCTGAATATCAAATATGCTACAAAAGGGAGGGGAGGTTCCAAAGGCAGTAGTTCTAACAGACAGGACCCAAATGCCACAGTGTGAAAAGGTCTCTAGCAAGTTCACCTGTAGGAAAGGTTAAAACCAGACAGGGCAGCAAATACAACTCCTACATTCATTCATTCCAGGTTAATCTCTTTATCTCTATTTAGCTCATTTGTTAAAAAGGACACAAAGAGTAACAGCTAGAAATGATCAGTATTTAGTAAATTATGACAAGTATTAGCTAAGCTCTTTAGGTCATTTAATTCGCTCAACAATCCCATGAAGCGGACACTATGTTTTTACATCAGTTTTAGCAGGAGTTAAAAGACTGTGGCTCAGACTGTAAAGAATCTGACTGTAATGTGGGAGACCTGAGGAAGAGGCCCTGGAGAAGGGAATGGCTACTGGCTCTGGTATTCTTGCCTGGAGATTTACATGGACAGAGGAGCTTGGCGGGCTACAGTTCACAGGGTTGCAAAGAGTCTGACATGACTGAGCAACAAACATAAACGACAAAAGATTAAGACTCTCCCAAGATTAGACAAGGAACAAGTCCCTGAGCTGGCATTTCGTGCTCCTAACCATCTTCCTAATGAAATCTCAACAACTTTTGGTCTGGTGACAACCACAGAACATACTAAATAAAATATCAACTATGTAAATTATTTGTATCATACATATATGATGAATCCTTACTATAAAAAGAGAACTTACAGAGCAAGAAAAACATAAAATACCCAATTAAAAATGGGAAAATAATATAAGCCAGTAATACATAAAAGAAGAAAGTTTAATAATTGTATTTAAAAATATAAACACAAAGAATGGAAATTGAAACATTAATGAGACACTAGGTTTCAAACATGACATACATTATCAGGTATTAAATAGGATGAAAATATTCAATACTGAAGAAAGGGAGCAGGGAGAAATGGAAACGCCCACAGAATCCACCTAGGAGTTAAATCACCACAAATTTTCTGGAAAACAATTTAGCAAAAACTACCAAAATCCTTTGAGATGCTCTTAACAAGACAAGGAACATACACCATACACCAAAGAACATACACCACTGCCGTTGTGGCACTAAACAATCTGTTCTTTAAACATTAGAAAATAAAGCTCAAGACCAGGTAAGACTTACTACGTAAGAAACACCTATCATAAGCAAAACTTACAAAAGTTATTTTAAAGCTAAATTAATATAGCCATTAATAATGTGATTTAAAGTATAAGGTAACATAAAAAAGGATTTTATAAATGGATGAGGCATTTCCTAAGAAAAAAATTACTAATAATCTGAAATCCAAATGCCCAGTTATTTCAATGAACCTATAAAAGTGAAAGAGAGGAAAAAGGGAAAATTACACACACACACACACACACACACACACACACACCCGCCCCCTGTTGTATCCATACCAGTCCACTCTGTGCTGGGCTTAGTCTTTCAGTCATGTCCGGCTCTTTGCAACCCCATGGACTGCAGCCCCGCCAGGCTCCTCTATCCATGGGGATTCTCCAGGCAAGAATACTGGAGTGGGTTGCCATGCGCTCCTCCAGGGGATCTTCCCAACCAAGGGATCAAACTCAGGTCTCTCACAATGCAGGCAGATTCTTTACCATCTGAGCCACCAGGGAAGCTGAGCAGTCACTCTGTTCCCCCTCTAGATCCTCTAGCCCTAGGCAACTACTAATTTATATTCTGTCTCTAGAGATTTTACTATTCTGGACATTTCATATCAATGTAGTCATATAATATGTCCTCTTTCATTACTTTTTTACATAATGTTTTCAATGTTCATCATGTTATAGCATGCATCAGTATTTCATCTGTTTTTATGACTGAGCAATATTCCACTATATGGATTTACCACATTCTATTTATCCATTCATTAGTTGATGGACATTTGAATTGTTCACATCTTTTGGCTCTTATGAAAAATTCTGCTAAGAATATTTGTGTACAAGTTATGTAGACATATGTTTTCAATTCTCTTGGCTACATCCTAGGAGTGGTATATGCCAGAAGGATCATATGCTAATTTTGTTTAACATTTGAAGAGCTGCCAAACTGTTTTCCAAAGAGGCTATACCATTTACATTCCCTCCAGCAATGCAGGAGGGTTTCAATTTTTCTATATCCTTGCCAACATTTGTTATTGTCTGTCTTTTTTATTATAACCACCCTATTGTGTGAGAAGTTGTATCTCATTGTGGTTTTCACTAGAATTTTTAAAATGGCTTACTTTTTGTATTTTTTTCAAAAGTGCATATTCAGTTCAGTTCAGTTCAGTCGCTCAGTCATGTCCAACTCTCTGCGACCCCATGAATCATAGCACGCCAGGCCTCCCTGTCCATCACCAACTCCCAGAGTTCACTCAAACTCACGTCCATCGAGTCGGTGATGCCATCCAGCCTTCTCATTCTCTGTCGTCCCCTTCTCCTCCCACCCCCAATCCCTCCCAGCATCAGAGTCTTTTCCAGTGAGTCAACTCGTCGCATGAGGTGGCCAAAGTATTGGAGTTTCAGCTTTAGCATCAGTCCTTCCAATGAACACCCAGGATTGATCTCCTTTAGAATGGAAAGAGTCTTCTCCAGCACCACAGTTCAAAAGCATCAATTCTTCGGTGATCAGCTTTCTTCACAGTCCAACTCTCACATCCATATATGACCACTGGAAAAACCATAGCCTTGACTAGATGGACTTTAGCCATTTGTATACCTTCCTTGGAGAATTGTTAAATTCATTGATCTTACTTTTTCTTCCAGTCAATAGATGAACTATATTTTTCTAAATGCAGAAAAATCAAGCTGCTGCTGCTGCTAAGTCGCTTCAGTCGTGACTGACTCTGCGCAACCTCATAGACAGCAGCCCACCAGGCTCCCCCATCCCTGGGATTCTCCAGGCAAGAACACTGGAGTGGGTTGCCAAGTTTGTACAATTTCTGAAATTTTGTTTAAATCTAAATTATTTTGTCAAGCAGATACAAAGTGAAGAGCTAAAAGAAATTCTTTTTGAAATACATTTTCTGTATTATCCTTTTTCAAAAGTAATAATAATGATTTAATAAACCAATAAGTTCAGTAGCACTTTAAATGAGTACTAACAAGCAATTTCTGAGCTATCATTATATACAGTAAGAGACACAAATCAAATTTTAAAATGTATGGTCTAATGATTTCACACACACATACTTTGTGAATCAAGTTAGTTAACACATTCATCACCTTTCACAGCTGACCTTTTTTTTCATCCTAGTGAGAACATGTAAGCTCTAGTCTCTTAGAATGTTTCAAGTACAAACGTAGTATTATTACCTATGGCATCACCACACTGTACATGAGATTCCCCAGAGCTTATTCATCTTATAACTGAAGGCTTGTATCCTTTGACCAGTACCTCCCTATCTCCCCCATCTCCTAACATCTGGTAACCACCATTCTACTTTCTTTAAATTAGAATTTTTCTTTTAGATTATAAATATAAGTGAGATTATACAGTTTTTTGTTTATTCTAATTGAACTCAGGGTAATGGTCAACCATGTTGTTGCAAATGGCATTATTTCCTTCTTTCTTATGGATGAATAATATTCCATTTTATATATGTACATCACATCTTCCTTATCCATTCATCCATCAACACTAAGGTTGTTTCTATATCCTAGCTATTGTGGATGATGCTGCAATGGACATGGGAGTGAAGATATCTCATGTCCTTCAGATATATGCCAGAAGTATGACTGCTGGGTCATACAGTAGTTCTATATTTAAATTTTTGAGAAAACTCCACAATGTTTTCCATAGTGGCTATACTAATTTACATTTCCAACAATGCACCAGCATTCCCTTTTCTCCACATCCTCATCAGCAGTTGTTGTCTCTCGTCTTTTTGATAGAAACCATTCTAACAGATGTGAGTCAATATCCCACTGTGGTTTTGATTTGCATTTCCTTAATGATTAGAGATAATAAGTATCTTTTCATGTACCTGTTGGCCATTTGTATCTTTTCTTTGGAAAAATATCTATTCAAGTCCTTTGCTGATTTTTAATCAGATTGTTTGTTTTTTGGCTATTGAGCTGTTTGCTTCAAAGTAAATAAGTGATAAACTAACATTCTATAGAAGCAGAGTCGCTGGGATTACTAGCAGAAAGAGCATCTCTCGCTCCCGTCAATTATATAGGGAAGAATGTAAGTGAGGGGAGAGATATTTGTAGTTGAAGAAGTGTGAAATTAAAGTCACTCAGTCGTGTCCGACTCTGCGACCCCATGGACTGTAGCCTACCAGGCTCCTCCGTCTATGGGATTTTCCAGGCAAGAATACTGCAGTGCGTTGCCATTTCCTTCTCCAGGAGATCTTCCCAACCCAGGGATTGAACCCGTGTCTCTTGCATTGTAGGCAGATGCTTTACCATCTGAGCCACCAGGGAAGTCCCAATAGGAAGAAAAAGTTGGAAGAACTCAAGCTTTGTAGACTCAAATTTCTCTATGAAATAGGAAGCAGGATTATTGCTGAGACCGAAAAAAGGGGGCTGGGTAGTAGGAAAGGGGATTTGAGAAAAGTGGTAAAGATGTAGAACAGTGCCAAGAAGTGATCTGAAATTAAAGACCATAAATCTCTAGTGGCAACTATCCAATAATTATATTCTTCCCTTTAATATGGCCATGCATCCTGGTCTATTAATCCAGACCACAGAGGGTACTGGCAAAAATGACAAAATGGTCACCACAGAGTCTAGGATGGATGGAGAAGAAAGTGTAACAAAGAGGGTCATAATAGACTGGGAAGAAAAGAAAGGGGCCAGAACACTGAGGTTAAAGAAGCCTCCTGGTTGGTTGGATTGTCCACATGGTCACTGAAAAGGCCCATGAGGATGGCAAGGATTAGAGTGGAGGTCCAAAATCCCGAAAAAATGAAGGGCAATATGAAGGGGCTGATAGATCACACACAACAATCATGAAAGGCAGCGTGTGGTTGAGTAAGGTGCATGTGTGCATGCTCTTGGAGGGCACAAGCAGAACCTTGTGCACACCCAGGAGAAAGGAGCAGTGACCCCACAAGAGACTGACCCAGACTTGCCCGGCAGTGTCCATGAGTCTCCAGTGGAGGTGTGGGTCGGTGGAGGCCTGCTGCAGGGTTGGGGGCACTGAGTGGAGCGGTACATGCATGGGACCTTTTGAAGGAGGTCACCATGATGTTCATTACCTCTACCACAGTTTGAAAGTGAAAGTGAAGTCAGTCAGTCATGTCCGACTCTTTGCGACCCCATGGACTATAGCCAACCAGGCTCCTCTGTCCATGGGATTTTCCAGGCAAGAATACTGGAGTGGGTTGCCATTTCCTTCTCCAGAGGATCTTCCTGACCGAGGGATCAAACCCTGGTCTCTTGCATTGTAGGCAAAGTCTTTACTGCTTGAGCCACAATGGAAGTCCATAGTTTGGCCCCAGGAAATCAGAGATTCCAAGGGAACATTTAATGCAAAGATGGGCTTGATAAAGGACAGAAATGGTATGGACCTAACAGAAGCAGAAGATATTAAGAAGAGGTGGCAAGAACACACAGAAGAACTGTACAAAAAAGATCTTCACGACCAAGATAGTCACGATAACGTGATCACTGACCTAGAGCCAGACATCTTGGAATGTGAAGTCAAGTGGGCCTTAGAAAGCATCACTACTAACAAAGCTAGTGGAGGTGATGGAATTCCAGTTGAGCTATTTCAAATCCTGAAAGATGATGCTGTGAAAGTGCTTCACTCAATATGCCAGCAAATTTGGAAAACTCAGCAGTGGCCACAGGACTGGAAAAGGTCAGTTTTCATTCCAATCCCAAAGAAAGGGAATGCCAAAGAATGCTCAAACTACCACACAATTGCACTCATCTCACATGCTAGTAAAGTCATGCTCAAAATTCTCCAAGCCAGGCTTCAGCAATATGTGAACCATGAACTCCTAGATGTTCAAGCAGGTTTTAGAAAAGGCAGAGGCACCAGAGATCAAATTGCCAACATCCTCTGGATCATGGAGAAAGCAAGAGAGTTCCAGAAAAACATCTATTTCTGCTTCATTGACTATGCCAAAGCCTTTGACTGTGTGGATCACAATAAACTGTGGAACATTCTGAAAGAGATGGGAATCCCAGACCACCTGACCTGCCTCTTGAGAAACCTGTATGCAGGTCAGGAAGCAACAGTCAGAACTGTACATGGAACAACAGACTGGTTCCAAATAGGAAAAGGAGTGTGTCAAGGCTGTACATTGTCACCTTGCTTATTTAACTTATATGCAGAATACATCATGAGGAACGCTGGGCTGGAAGAAGCACAAGCTGGAATCAAGATTGCCGGGAGAAATATCAATAACCTCAGATATGCAGATGATACCACCCTTATGGCAGAAAGTGAAGAGGAACTCAAAAGCCTCTTGATGAAAGTGAAAGAAGAGAGTGAAAAGGTTGGCTTGAAGCTCAACATTCAGAAAACAAAGATCATGGCATCTGGTCCCATCACTTCATGGGAAATAGATGGGGAAACAGTGGAAACAGTGTCAGACTTTATTTTTTTGGGCTCCAAAATCACTGCAGATGCTGATTGCAGCCATGAAATTAAAAGACGCTTACCGTTGGAAGGAAAGTTATGACCAGCCTTGATAGTATATTAAAAAGCAGAGACATTACTTTACCAACAAAGGTCCGTCTAGTCAAGGCTATGGTTTTTCCCGTGGTCATGTATGGATGTGAGAGTTGGACTCTAAAGAAAGCTGATCGCCAAAGAATTGATGCTTTTGAACTGTGGTGTTGGAGAAGACTCTTGAGAGTCCCTTGTACTGCAAGGAGATCCAACCAGTCCATTCTAAAGGAGATCAGTCCTGGGTGTTCATTGGAAGGACTGATGCTAAAGCTGAAACTGCAATACTTTGGCCACCTCATGTGAAGAGTTGACTCACTGGAAAAGACTTTGATGCTGGGAAAGGTTGGGGGCGGGAGGAGAAGGGGACGACAGAGGATGAGATGGCTGGATGGCATCACCGACTCTGTGGACATGAGTTTGAGTGTACTCCGGGAGTTGGTGAGGGACAGGGAGGCCTGGCGTGCTGTGATTCATGGGGTCACGGAGAGTCGGACACAACTGAGCAACTGAACTGAACTGAAATAACAGGGAGGGAACGCAGCTCCACCCATCAACAGAAAGTTAGATTAAAGAGTTACAGAGCATGGCCCCGCCCATCAGAACAAGACCCAGTTTCCCCCTCAGTCAGTCTCTCCCATCAGGAAGCTTCCATAAGCTTCTTTTCCTTCTCCATCAGAGGGCCGATAGAATGAAAACCACAATCACAGAAAACTAACCAATCTGATCACATGGACCTCAGCCTTGTCTAACTCAGTGAAACTATGTGCCGTGCTGTGTAGGGTCACCCAAGATGAATGGGTCATGGTGGAGAGTTCTGAAAAAATGTGGCCCACTGGAGAAGGGAATGGCAAACCATTTCAGTATTCTTGCCTGGAGAACCCCATGAACAGTATGAAAAAGGAAAAGGATAGGACACTGAAAGATGAACTCCCTGGGTCAGTAGGTGCCAAATATGCTACCGGAGATCACTGGAGAAGTATCTCCAGAAAGAATGAAGAGATGGAGCCAAAGCAAAAACAACACCCAGTTGTGGATGTGACTGATGATAGAAGCAAATTCCAATGCTGTAAAGAGCAATATTGCTCTTTAGGTCCATGAATCAAGGCAAATTGGAAGTGGTCAAACAGGAGATGTTAAGAGTGAACGTAGACATTTTGGGAATCAGCAAACTAAAATGGACTGGAAAGGGTGAAGTTAACTCAGATGACCATTATATCTACTACTGTGGGCAAGAATCCCTTAGAAGAAGTGGAGTAGCCATCATGGTCAACAAAAGAGTCTGAAATGCAGTACTTGGGTGCAATCTCAAAAATGAAAGAATGATCTCTGTTCATTTCTAAGGCAAACCATTCAATATCAGAGTAATCCAAGTCTATGCTCTGACCGGCAATGTTGAAGAAGCTCAAGTTGAACAATTCTATGAAGACCTACAAGACCTTCTAGAACTAACACCCAAAAAAGATGTCCTTTTCATTACAGGGGACTGGAATGTAAAAGTAGGAAGTCAAACACTTGGAGTAACAGGCAAATTTGGCCTTGGAGTACAGAATGAAGCAGGGCAAAGGATAATAGAGTTTTGCCAAGAGAACGCACTTGTCATATCAAACACCCTCTTCCAACAACACAAGGGAAGACTCTACACATGGACATCACCAGATGGTCAATACCGAAATCAGATTGATTATATTCTTTGCAGCCAAAGATGGAGAAGCTCTATACAGTCAGCAAAAACAAGACCGGGAGCTGACTGTGGCTCAGATCATGAACTCCTTATTGTCAAATTCAAACCTAAATTGAAGAAAGTAGAGAAAACCACTAGACCATTCAGGTATGCCCCAAATCATATCCCTTACGATTATACAGTGGAAGTGAGAAATAGAGTCAAGGGATTAGATCTGATAGAGTGCCTGAAGAACTATGGACAGAGGTTCATGATACTGTACAAGAGGTAGGGATCAAGACCATCCCCAAGAAGAAGAAACGCAAAAAGGCAAAATGGTTGTCTGAGGAGGCCTTACAAATAGCTGTGAAAAGAAGAGAAGCAAAAAGGCAAAGGAGAAAAGGAAAGATATACCCATTTGAATGCAGAGTTTCAAAGAATAGCAAGGAGAGATAAGAAAGCTTTCCTCAGTGATCAATGCAGAGAAATAGAGGAAAACAATAGAATGGGAAAGACTAGAGATCTCTTCAAGAAAATGAGAGATACCAAGGGAACATTAAGATGGGCTCAATAAAGGACAGAAATGGTATGGACCTAACAGAAGCAAAAGATATTAAGAAGAGGTGTATTGGAAAGAATACACAGAAGAACTATACAAAAAAGATCTTCAAGACCCAGATAATCACAATGGTATGATCACTCACCTAGAGCCAGACATCCTGGAATGTGAAGTCATGTGGGCCTTAGGAAGCATCACTACGAACAAAGATAGTGGAGGTGATGGAATTCCAGCTGAGCTATTTCAAATCCTGAAAGATGATGCTGTGAAAGTGCTGCGCTCAATATGCCAGAAAATTTGGAAAACTCAGCAGTGGCTACGGGACTGGAAAAGGTCCGTTTTCATTCCAATCCCAAAGAAAGGCAATGCCAAAGGATGTTCAAACTGCCACACAATTGCACTCAGCTCACACGCTAGTAACGTAACACTCAAAATTCTCCAAGCCAGGCTTCAACAATACGTGAACCATGAATTTCCAGATGTTCAAGCTGGTTTTAGAAAAGATAGAGGAACCAGAGATCAAATTGCCAACATCCGTTGTATCATTGAAAAAGCAAGAGAGTTCCAGAAAAACATCTATTTCTGCTTTACTGACTATGCTAAAGCCTTTGACTGTGTGGATCACAACAAACTGTGGAAAATTCTGAAAGAGATGGGAATACCAGACCACCTGACCTGCCTCTTGAGAAACCTGTATGCAGGTCAGGAAGCAACAGTCAGAACTGTACATGGAACAACAGACTGGTTCCAAATCTGGAAAGGAGTACGTCAAGGCTGTACATTGTCACCTTGCTTATTTAACTTATATGCAGAGTACATCATGAGAAATGCTTGGCTGGATGAACCACAAACTGGAATCAAGACTGTCGGGAGAAATAACAATAATCTCACATACCGATGACATCACCCTTATGGAAGAAAGCAAAGAAGAACTAAAGAGCCTCTTGTTGAAAGTGAAAGAGGAGAGTGAAAAAGCTGGCTTAAAACTCAACATTCAGAAAACGAAGATCATGGCATCTGGTCTCATCACGTCATGGCAAATAGATGAGGAAACAGTGGAAACAGTGACAGACTTTATTTTCTTGGGCTCCAAAATCACTGCAGATGGTGACTACAACCATGAAATTAAAAGGCTATTGCTCCTTGGAATAAAAGTTATGACCAACATAGACAGCATATTAAAAAGCAGAGACATTACTTTGTCAACAAAGGTCCATGTAGTAGAGCTATGGTTTTTCCAGTAGTCATGTATGGATGTGAGAGTTGGAGTATAAAGAAAGCTGAGTGCCGAAGAATGATGCTTTTGAACTGTGGTGTTGGAGAAGACTCTTGAGCGTCTGTTGGACTGCAAGGAGATCCAACCAGTCCATCCTATAGGAGATCAGTCCTGAGTGTTCATTGGAAGGACTGATGTTGAAGCTGAAACTCCAATACTTTGGCCACCTGATGCGAAAAACTGACTCATTTGAAAAGACCCTGATGCAGGGAAAGATTGAAGGTGGGAAGAGAAGGGGACGACAGAGGATGAGATGGTTAGATGGCATCACTGACTCAATGGACATGAATTGGAGTAAACTCAAAGGGAGCTGGTGATGGACAGGAAGGCCTGGCGTGCTGCAGTCCATGGGGTCACAAAGAGTCAGAACACAACTGTGTGCCTGAATTGAACTGAACTGTGCATGCTAAGTCACTGAATAAGATGGCAAACCTCAAAAGAGGAGTTCTTAACGTTAGAAAGAAAAACTGAGGCTTTGAAGAAGGTAATGAGGATTATTACTGACATTGCCTTGAGGGGTGGGGGAAAAATTACAGTTGCAGAAAGAACCCTGGGACAGAGCCAAATCTCAAAACAAGAAAATGAAGAAGACATTTTCTGAAGAGACTTGAAGATAAATTAGAATGTATTCATAATGGAATGAGAGTTCCAAAGGACAAAGTAAAAATGGCTACAAGGTTAGCAAGAAAGAATCATGAATAATAGGCTACAGAATATACAGATGTAAGAGAGGAGCACCATGGGATGATCAAGCATAGTGAGAGCATGAGACTTCTGGCAAAGCACACTTTGCTGGAGACGCAGCATCATACCTATCAATTTTCCCGTAACAAGAAAAACGTTCAAAAAGACATGGCCTCAGATGGGTCGTTAACAACACTATTTACTGGGAGGAAGGAATCAACCCTTAAGAACATACTGAATTAATACTCAGGGTAGAAGAAATAGGACTGTAAGCTTTGTGCTACTGCTCCCTTATTTCTTGCCTGAAATATTCAAATAAAAAGGTTTTTTCTTGTTTTTATAAAAGTACCAGTATAAAAGGTTACTCCATCCAATTGAATTATGCAAGTGGTTTTAGATAAATCAGTCATTAATTCCTCAAAATTAATCTCATTTCATTAATCTGAGCCATTTTATGATAACACGGAAATAGGGGCCATCGGATAACGTGGTAAAATCTGGGCAGTGCAAAAGGAATCTGGTGGAAGAGTCATGTGGAAACTCCAGCTCATGCTTCCCTCTCTCCCAAGCCTGTGTACTCACACTGACCCCGGAAAGTCACTCAGCTTCAGTAGAGTAGAGGGTAGAAAAGGGGGCTTTATCTGATTCATTGGCCTAAGGACTGCACCATTTTCTAATGGACACAAAGGTATTGTATAAAGTAGGCCCTTCCTAAATATACAAATAATCCAGGGGAATGTATTGTCAAAGTCTTTTAAAAAGATAAAAACTAACAATAATTTGTTAAATATGTGAATTAATGTTTTCTGAATTTTTTCAACAAGAGTAAAAGCTAACATTTTCCCAAAGAAATGAAAAATCATATTGCAGTCTACCTTCTTAGTCTAAGTCACTAAAATTAATTATTCAATTTATAGCTCAGTCACATTCAAAAATACTTCTATCATATTTTTATAGTACAGGGTGTGAAGAACAATTTTCTTAACATAATTCCAAAGTAAACATTATAAAAGATTGACATGCTACTAATAAAATTTTTTAAATTTCTGTAGAGAAAAAAAATCTTAAAGTTAAACATCAAGCAATCAATTGGGAAAAATATTAAAGGCACTATCCTTTTAATAATCAGCAATAGCATTACTAATGTGTACCTAACACTTGATAAGGGATTTAACTATATATTATTTTATTTAGTCCTCATAACATTGACATAGGTATTATAAGTATTCTTCTTTTACAAATGAAGAAACTAGCCTCAGAGAGGTTACATTCAGTTCAGTTCAGTTCAGTCGCTCAGTCGTGTCCTACTCTCCGCGACCCCATGAATCACATTACTTGCCCCCAAATACACAAAGCTTAAAAGACAGAGCCAGGATAAAAATGATGGTCAATCTGACTCAAGCCCTGCTCTTACTTCCAGCCATACACACACACACACACAAAGTTACTAAACAATTCAGAAGAGAATTACAAATGATAAATAATACATAAGAAGAAGAATGTTCACTCTCTCTAGTCATTAGAAATGTAAATTAAAACGAGATCCTACTTTTCACCTATCAGATTAGAAAGAAAATAGGAAGATGGTAATACTCAAGAGTTAGCCAATGTAACCAGAAAAAGATAATACTTTTTATACAACTGGTGAGAGTATAAACTGGTAGTTTTTCTGGAAGGTTAATTTGCAGGAAAACTAAAAGTTTTAAAATGTGCAGACTATTCAGCCTTTATTTTCATTTATTTTATTTTTGTTTATTCACACTGCCAAATTTTTCCTCTACTTCCCTTTGTTCTTTGTCCTTCATTTTCAAACTATATTCTTTGTTGTGTCAAACCAACTCCCTGAATGCTTTTAAAATGAGATACCAATGTTGTACTATAATCCTGTCATCCATTAGCTCTACAACAGTCCTACACAAATAAACCCAAAAGTAGAAATAATGAGATAAAACTGGAAAATATCAGAAAATACAATTAAAATCACATATATCTGCAAAATAGATAGTTCCTTCACTTACAACAAAACTGACGTGAAAGGTCTTTGCCATGTTAATCTTTGTGAAGTAAAAAAAGCAAAGTGAAACCCTCTCATCTCTTGAATTGCTGTAACATGTTGTTAGCTTAGTACCCAAAAATAGATAATGGTATTTTAAAAGTTGTACAACTTATACTCCAATCTGATTAAAGGTGATAATAACAGATCTTTAAATTTTACTTTACATATATTTAATTTTAAAATATTCTTAAAACAAAACTCCAGAGTTATAAAGGTCAATTTTAAACTGTAACATGAAAAATTGGATATTTTAATACATTTTACCAAGTATTGTATGTGGTATGTTCCCCAGGAAGCATACTGTGTACTTGTTGGAAACATATTGGGTATCAATACTGGATATTTGTTGCATAGAAAAGATGCTTATTATTTATTGAAGAACATATTTTTAACTGTATGATATGTAACAAGTTCTTTTTTTCCTCCAAGAGAAAAATTCTTAGCAAATAAGTTATAATTAATTTTAAATCACACCTGTAAAAACATTCAGCATATAAAAGAAAAATAAAAAGTCTACTCTTAATGGAAGCACACACAAAGATCTTAGAACCATGTACATTCTCCTCATCAACTTCCTAACTTAAAAAACTGCAAAATGCATTCTCTGCCTTGAATCCTTTTTGATATAAGGAAATGTGTGAATAAATAGTCTACATATAAAGTACCTCACATAATTTGCTACCTAGAACCATTTCTGAAAGAATACCTAAAGAAGTACTATAGCAAAATGAAATCAGATCTAAGAAAGATCAGGACACAAAAAACAGTAATGAGTAAATAAACAGGTAAAATTAAACAGTTAATTCTAAATAGCAGTTCACAGCATGGCTGTAACACTTAATAAAATTCTTAAGAAATGGTTTTTAAGAAAGTAGAGACATAATGAAAAATATTACAAAAATTCCAGATTGAAGGCAGCTTAAGGGCACAGGTGTGTATGTTTATGTGTTAGTTGCTTAGTCATGTCCAGTTCTTTGTGATTCCATGAGTCAGTAGCCATTCCCTTCTCCAGGGGATCTTCCTGAACCAGGGATCAAACCTGGGTTTCCCACATTGCAGGCAGATTCTTTATCATCTGAGCCAACAGGGAAGCTCCTAAGGGCACGGAGGTCAGAGACAAATCAAAAGTACTAAAGTTCTTATATTGGGAGAACCAGATGGAGGTTTTAGATTTTAACATATTCCCTATATTAACGAAGAACACAAAGTCAAATAGGCTTCTTAAAGTTAACTGGTAGACAGATAAATATAAACCCACGTTTAACTTATAAGTTTTTTAAAAGGAGTAAAAATTTAATTAATCCAATCAAAGACGGAGAGAAAAGGACACGGACAATGGTGTAACAAAAAGAAGACAAGATGTCAGCAACAATACCAAATATATTGGTTTTCATAATAAATTTGGTCAATCAAATATAAGCAATTAAAGACTAATCATTTGGCATTAGTTTAGTAGACATTTATTCAGTCATCATGTGTGACCTAATTGTGCTTTGTGCCAGGGATAAATACAACAGAAGAATTAAACAGGGCCTCTAACCCCAAAGACTTTATAGGATAGGAAGTTAAAGTCATTATATTCCATTTTGTGGAATTCCAAATTAGAAATAATTAAAATAAATTAACATATTTTTCCTATATGGAATTATAAATTCATATACATGGTTTTCAAAAAAATTGTATTATGATATCTGATTAAAAATTAGCTTCAGATTTGATCAGAAATCAATGTATGTTTTTATAAAAATGGTATACCAGTGGTAACAGAAATTAAGGAACACAGAAACAGTGTAGGGATGGGGGTGGCATGATTGCCTTAAGTAGACACAATCAGAAAAATTTATCCAGTTTTTAAGAGGATTTATTACTGGTTCATATAGCTTACAACATATTTTTGCTTTGGTCTTATCCATCCTCCTCCTTTTCCCACCAAACACAACTTGTATCACTATGCTTTCAAAAGATAGACTGATGTGTTTGTTTAAGATGTACAATATCTTTAGACCAAACAGACTTTTTTCCATTTGCCATTTTATGTAGTATTTACACATAACCCTGGTGAAGGAGCAAAATGAGGGATTAAAAAGACTTCCTCTAGGTAAATATGACAGAGGCTGAATACACATCATTATCTCTAGATAAAAAAGACAGAACAACTAGAATCAATGGGCAAAACTCCAAAATTAATAGTTATATTTGCCACCCATTTATACACATAGAAAACATTTATAGTTAAACTCTCTGAAATGACTTATTTGCAAATGATGAAGGTCTGCCTAGTTGTAAAAGTAAATGGAAAAATTACATATTGACTGAAATGCTACCCTGCTTAACCGAAAACAATAATCCTACTTCTTTTATGCTGAACTTAACCTAATAAATATTAACACTTCAAAGGATGTATTCAAGAGTAGCACAAAAGCTATATTTTAGTTGAAATTTCTTTTTAATTTATGCTGTTTTGGCTAAAAAGCAAGTACAATTTGATAAGGTAAAACACAATTTCCAGTGGGTTATATTATGAATGATATATTTTTCCTGTAATATTTTACTGGTTATAAATTTTAGAGTAGAAGCTTAAGATAGTGGTCATTAAAAACAGAATGTGAAAACAGTTTAATCATCTTCAATCATTAATCATGTCATTTTTACCAGATTTCCCTGCTAAGTTATTTGAAACCGATTAAAACATTTGCTAAACCTCATGCGGCGAGTTGACTCACTGGAAAAGACTCTGATGCTGGGAAAGGTTGGGGGCGGGAGGAGAAGGGGACGACGGAGAATGAGATGGCTGGATGGCATCACCGATTCTGTGGACATGAGTTTGAGTGAACTCCGGGAGTTGGTGATGGACAGGGAGGCCTGGCGTGCTGTGATTCATGGGGTCGCGGAGAGTCGGACACGACTGAGCGACTGAACTGAACTGAACTGAAACCATAGCTTTCCTGTTTCTGAACATCACATATACAGCCATTCTATTAACTCAGTGAGAAATGCAGGTAACATATAAATGTAGATGCTTTCACTTTTTGGTTACATAGACCCATGACTCGTTTGGTGACACAACATATATATCAAAATTCATATGAATTGGGGAAATATCTTCTTGAAAAATCATGCCAAGAAAGAAAGATTATTAAATCTAGCAGTAAGAAGAATAAATCATAAGAGAAAGTTACTATCAATCATTTGATAAAAGTAAGACATGGTATCTTTCAGATTTCTAATAGACAAATCTGAAGTATGAAAGAATAGAAAAAATTACTTTTTAATAAACTGGTTACAAGATAGAATTAGTCTAACTGCTTTCCAACTGGGGAATTTCTAAAAGGTAATTAAAAAAATAATAGTTAAGACATGATATACTTTGGATTTCTACAAAACAAATTAGTCTTGAAAAACCATAAAAATATTTCCTTTAAAATTGGTTATAAAATAGAGAGTAGAATTAACCATGGGAAAATACACATGGTTGTCTTTAAATGTTTTCCTCAAATCTATCGTCATGCCTACTAAGTAATAAAATATTAAGCTGCATATCTTTAAATTCAAAATAATCCTACTAACAAAGCATCTTTGTTCATTTATATAATATCCTACTTCAGGAAAACACATACATTTATCATTACTTTGTTGTCACCCTTACCACTGAGAAGTTTTTTACAAATACTAAAACATTGTGATGAGTAACTAGCTGTTGAATTAATAGTTAAATCAACCGCATAATTAAACTGACACTGGGATCTGTGATTATTTTTCCCTTAGGTATGTGCAGGCACACAAACACAAAATAATCAAAAGCCTCCCCCCCTTGGCTTTGTTAACTAGAAAACAGACAGGTAGCAGAGAGAGGTGACTGCTGCCTGTATATCATAGTCATGTAAGAATATCCTAACAGTAGTTTATAGTTAATTTCTACACTGAAAGTTGTTTCTGATACTAAATTATCTTAAAATAATTTACAAATAGCTTGCTTAAGGCAACACGAAAGCTTTATCTGAGTGTAATCAACAATTTTGGATTGAGTGTGGTTACATTAAACTTCCAAGGGAGGCTTCCCAGGTGGCGCTAGTGGTCAAGAATCTGCCTGCCAATGCAGGAGATATAAGAGACAGGCGTTAGATCCCTGGGTCAGAGAACCCCTGGAGGAGGGCATGGCAACCCACTACAGAGAATCCCCATGGACAGAGGAGCCTGGCGGGCTACATACAGTCCAGAGGGTCGCAAAGAGTCAGACACGACGGAAGCAACTTAGCACACATGCACATTAAACTTCCAAACTGATGAAATAGTATTCACTTGACACTAAAATTCCCCTTTTTATTCATTCATTCATTTACAAAAAAATATGAATCATTTTAACAAAACATCATAGTATGTAGTTCTATGAAACTTCTATATTTTGACATGACTATATTTTCATAAAATTTTATAAAATCCTCAGGTTACATAAAATGCATGCTCATTACCCAGAAAATTTGGGATGGGGGAATTGTATTTCATGTATTCAGGGATGAATTTCACATAATTTTAAAACTAGATTTGTGGGAAAATTTTAAATTCTTGTATATATTAACGCACATACTTGAAACTAAAGGCAATTTTAAGTTGTAGTATGCAGTATTCTTCTATAATCTTAAAAAATATAAAATCACACAGCTAGAAAAATAAATATATTAGTACATTGCTTAGAATTTAAAAACCAACAAATGTCTCAATGAATAAATCAGCAAAACACACATATCTAGACAATATTTTAAGAAGTACTGCTAAGAAAGAAGGCTCGATAAAAAAATTGAGTACATTTTCATATAGTATAATTTAAAAGGCAAAAATATAGATTAAAATTAATGTAAAGCAAGCCACAAAATGTGACAAACTTGAAGAAATTCCTATGAAGACAACTCTAATATATCACATTTGAATGAGTTTCAATGCCCCTTTCATTTGTATAGTAAAAATATATTTTATTTCAGTATACAGCAACACAGGGGGAAACTGAATTCATTTTAATAAAATATTTTAGCATAGAAATGATTTTAAATCCAATATGTTATCAGCGTAATACCTCAAACTCTAGTTTTGATTGCTTGGGGAGCCTAGGGTTTACTAGTTTGATAAACTCTAAAACTTAAGTCTTTGCATTGCTGTTTTGTGTTGCTAGGTTCTGTTGTAAAATATGTTAGTTGCTGGCAAATTTTTTTGTTATTTACATCTCTCACCTTCTATATAATGGCCTTCCATCAATATCATAAATTATTTGGACACAAGGTAGTTTATAGGTACATTTTTTGAAGAAAAATATGATTTTTATAAGTGGTAAATATTCTGCATTATTTTGTAAGTGGCAAAAATACTTTCCTTTGCAAAACTCAACATTATTCCATTTATCATTCATTCATTCATCACATATTCAACAAATCTTACCCCGTACTATTGTGTAAAAACATACTGTTGAATAAGTATATCTTTAGTGTATATCAATTAAATGTCTTTAATTTCAACAAAGGACCTCTCTGGTGGTTCAGATGGTAAAGATTCAGCCTGCAATGCAGGAGACCTGGGTTTGATCCCTGGGTTGGGAAGATCCCCTGGAGGAGGGCATGGCAACCCACTCCAGTATTCTTGCCTGGAGAATCCCCATAGACAGAGGAGCCTGGCAGGTTACAGTCCATGGGGTCACAAAGAGTCGGACACGACTGCGGGACTAAGCACAGCACAGCACAATTTCAACAAAAACGGAAAAGCAGTACAACTAAGCTGGTAGATAATTAATTTGCAGTATTTGAATACCACATAGGCCATCTGACCACTTAAGTGATATATGTATTTCAATCTCCAAAATATATATATTGCAAACGCACTAAAATCCACTAAAAGTGGTCATCAAGCAAAAATTTAATTTGCCCTTCTTTGATTCCTATCCAGGAAAATTAATTAAAAAATCAAAAGAACCTCTTGGAAAATGTTCTTTCCTATAGCATAGTTCTATAATACAAAAGACAAGACCAAACATTTTTTGAGACATAAAAAGAACTAAAATGTCATTGTCATTTTAGATTATTTTAATATCAATTTTGATATAATAAGCAAGTGATTTCTAGCTTGCTTATTACTACATTTGTACTTATTCCTTAAAATATTTCATACTGTAAAATATCCTTCTGAGCCTTAGAATACCCATTTATAAAATGGAAATAATTATTAGAATTCTTATAGATTAAATAAGTTAGTAAATATAGAGCACTAAGTACAATGTGTCACACAGCAATATAAAATCAGAGATAGCAATTGTTACTAGAATTAGGTCCAAATTCTTTAATTCTAATAGACTCTCAAGTATACCGTTAGCCCTCAACAAAAGTTCTCCAGTTCTGGCAAGCTGGTTTACTTACTGTTCCTCAAATATATTTTGTACCTTCACTGGAAGAAGCACAAGCTGGAATCAGGATTGCTGGGAGAAATATCAATAACCTCAGATATGCAGATGACACCACCCTTATGGCAGAAAGTGAAGAGGAACTCAAAAGCCTCTTGATGAAAGTGAAAGAGGAGAGTGAAAAGGCTGGCTTGAAGCTCAACATTCAGAAAACAAAGATCATGGCATCTGGTCCCATCACTTCATGGGAAATAGATGGGAAAACAGTGGAAACAGTGTCAGACTTCATTTTTTGGAGCTCCAAAATCACTGCAGATGCTGACTGCAGCCATGAAATTAAAAGACGCTTACTCCTTAGAAGGAAAGTTATGATCAACCTAGATAGTATATTAAAAAGCAGAGATATCACTTTGCCAACCAAGGTCCGTCTAGTCAAGGCTATGGTTTTTCCCGTGGTCATGTATGGATGTGAGAGTTGGACTGTGAAGAAAGCTGATTGCCGAAGAATTGATGCTTTTGAACTGTGGTGCTGGAGAAGACTCTTGAGAGTCCCTTGGACTGCAAAGAGATTCAACCAGTCCATTCTAAAGGAGATCAATCCTGGGTGTTCATTGGAAGGACTGATGCTGAAGCTGAAACTCCAATACTTTGGCCACCTCATGCGACTAGTTGACTCACTGGAAAAGACTCTGATGCTGGGAAGGATTGGGGTTGCGAGGAGAAGGGGACGACAGAGAATGAGATGGCTGGATGGCATCACCGACTCGATGGACATGAGTTTGAGTGAACCCCGGGAGTTGGTGATGGACAGGGAGGCCTGGCGTGCTGTGATTCATGGGGTCGCAGAGTCGGACACGACTGAGCGACTGAACTGAACTGAACCTTCACTTCTGTGTCTGCCTTCAACTGACTTATTATTTTAAATGATCTCCCTCTTTATTTCATGGAAAATAGTGGTTGACTTTATTTTTTGGGCTCCAAAACCACTGCAGATGGTGATTGCAGCCATGAAATTAAAAGATGCTTACTCCTTGGAAGGAAAGTTATGACCAACCTAGACAGCATATTAAAAAGCAGAGATATTAGTTTGCCAACAAAGGTCCATTAGCTAGGCAAGGCTATGATTTTTCCAGTGGTCACGTATGGATGTGAGAGTTGGACTATAAAGAAAACTGATCGCCAAAGAATTGATGCTTTTGAAGTGTGGTGTTGGAGAAGAGACTCTTGAGAGTCCCTTGGACCGCAAGGAGATCCAACCAGTCCATCCTAAAGGAGATCAGTCCTAGGTATTCATTGGAAGGACTGATGTTGAAGCTGAAACTCCAATACTTTGGCTACATGATGCAAAGAACTGACTCCTTGGAAAAGACCCTGATCCTGAGAAAGATTGAAGGCAGAAAGAGGAGGGGACAATAGAGGATGAGATGGTTGGATGGCATCACCGACTCAATGGACATGAGTTTGAGCAAGCTCTGCGAGTTGGTGATGGACAGGGAAGCCTGGCATGTTACAGTCCACGGGGTTGCAAAGAGTTGGACACAACTGAATGGCTGAATTGGGAGCTTGTAGGGAGAAACATCCCCTCTGGGAAAGGCCTGAAAACAGAAATGTTAGGTCTGTGATCTGAGACCAAGAGGGCACCATGGGCCTGGCTGCCCAGACATGCGCTGGGCACGCAGCAGTCCAGCAACACTGACGATGAACGAGACCCACTGCCTCATTATCTGCCCCTGCAGGTCACTTCCCGCCCCACCCCTTGAATTGCACATCTGAAAAATGTGGATACTCTTACTTCGCAAGGGCTCTTAGGAGCCACCATTTATGTAAACATTACACGCAGAGAGCTGACTCATTTGAGAAGACCCTGATGCTGGGAAAGATTGAGGGCAGGAGGAGAAGGGGATGACGGGGAATGAGATTGTTGGATGGCATCACCGACTCAATGGACATGGGTTTGGGTAGACTCCGGCAGTTGGTGATGGACAGGGAGGCCTAGCGTGCTGCGGTTCATGGGGTTGCAAAGAGTTGGACACGACTGAACGACTGAACTGACTGACTTTATGTCTGTTTAAACTCTATCCTTGAAGACCCAAATCTCGCCTTCAACACGGAACCCCCTGATTAATCACTGTAGCCTAAAGTAGTCCCCCTTCTTCTAAGTTCTACTAGGACTCTATGACTGGAACCACTCATATTGTTCTACACCTACAGATAATTCAGTGTGTGTATATGTATCTGATCTCTCCAGTTAGATTATAAGCTCCACGAGGGCAGGAATTGTCATACTCATATATCCGCCACCATGTCTTAGGTGTAGTAAGTGCTCTACATGCACATGTGATTTGACTGATCATGCAGAACAAATGCAAAAGCATCTACATACTGGCTCAATGCATTAACAACAGTATTCTGGACCTGAGAATGTTTAGAAACAAGAGACTACACACAGCCAACAAAACTGCATGAATGGTAGCCAGAACTGGACCAAAATAAGCATCCCAACTTACACTACTTGGTTACAGCTCCTGGTACTTAGAAATAACATGCATGCATACATGCTCAGTGGCTTAGTCTTTGCAACCCCATGGACTATAGCCAGCCAGGCTTCTCTGTCCTTGAGATTTTCCCAGCAAGAATACTGGAGTGGGTTGCCAGTTCCTTTTCCAGGGGATATTCCCAATCCAGGTATCGAACCCACGTCTCCTGCATCTCCTGCATTAGCAGGTAGATTCTTTACCACTGAGCCACATGGGAAGCCCATAGAAATAACATGGATAAATCTCAAAAACATATTATAGAGAAAAGATATCAATGGGCTTCCAAAGTGGTGCTAGTGGTAAGGAACCCACCTGCCAAGGCAGGAGACATAAGAGATGCGGGTTCAGTTGCAAAGAGTCGGACATGACTGAAGCAACTTAGCACACACACAAGCCTCACATGCAAGACTACATACTATATGATTCCATTTTATATGATGTTAAAGAAAAGACATCTAATCAATGATAATTGAAGTCAGAATAGTGGTTCCCTCTGGGGAGTAGTTATTGACTGAAGGTAAATATGAGGGAACATTCTAGGGTAAAGGAAATGGCCTCTGTCTTGGCCTATATATTGACATTGGTCTATATCTTAATTTGAGTATGCTGCAGTGGTGGGTTAAACCATTAAATTTTTAATATATGCTTCAATAGCTAAAAAACATCTAAATTGTAAATTTTAAGTTCTAAAGCTACTACCCATGGTCTCCTGCTCCAAGAACTTGGAAACAAAGTCTTAAGTAGTGGATTTTTAGTATGTTTTTCAAGTCTAATGGCAAAACTATCTTTTGTATGGATGGATGAAGTTGAAACCAATGAAAGTCAAATAAAGTCTCAATGGCCAGGACCATTCCTATTTTGAGATAGATAATTCATGGTAACTTTAACTCATAAAGCTAAACATTCAATTTGTCTGTTTCCAAACTTTGTCCTTGTCAACCACAAATTGGCACTTGCCATGAGTGCTTGCCATCTACCTCTACAAGGATTAAATCATGTGCTGCTGCAGCTGCTGACGTTCAACACCCTTTGAAGGAGTTCGGGGTAAGAGCAGAAATGAGGCACTCTGTGCTCAGGGAAAAACTGGCAGGACAGGTCTTCAGAAAGTTAGATATTCTCAGGAGCTGATTTTATGAGCCCAATTCTTCATATCTAGAAAAGCACTAAAATCCTTCATGGTGAACGACTGTTTCTCGTGACTAGCAAAAACTTCACAGGACCAGCAGAAATTTTCTACACACACAAAAAATAATAAGTGCTTGATTGCATGTATTCCCCTTTACCAAAATCACATTTCTATGTCCTTTCCCCCTAGGTCTTGGGAACAGTCTCCAGAGCTATCTGAGCTATTTGTCTCCTGGGCTGCAGTCCTCATATTGCCCCCAATTAAACTTAACTCGCAACTCTCAGGTTGTGTATTGTTTTTAGTTGACATTCTTCTGTGTGCAAAAGGGTAACTTTCTGGACAGGATCTGACTCCCTATGGAGTTCTGCCTTTCAGTTCAGTTCAGTTCAGTTCAGTTCAGTCGCTCAGTCGTGTCCGACTCTCTGCGACCCCATGAATCACAGCATGCCAGGCCTCCCTGTCCATCACCAACTCCCGGAGTTCACTCAAACTCATGTCCATCGAGTCGGTGATGCCATCCAGCCATCTCATTCTCTGTCGTCCCCGTCTCCTCCCACCCCCAATCCTTCCCAGCATCAGACTCTTTTCCAGTGAGTCAACTTGTCGCATGAGGTGGCCAAAGTATTGGAGTTTCAGTTCTGCCTTTAGGGTGATAATATAAAATAGTAAGGAAATTTCAGCCCCAACATGAATGATTTATTTTGACAAATTGATAAAGTAGGTTCATACGGTAATTTTATGAGTTATAGAGCTTGACTAGAGAAAAAAGACAATGATCATGTAGATGTAAATATTCTGAGCCATGTGAAAATTAGACTTCTCATTGTAAACAAATACATCTGAATTTTAGTTTCATTGATCCATCTCTGAGGTTTGTCCACATAAGTCCATCCCTGGGAGCTATTGAAATATCTACATTTCTGAGTCTAAAATTTTAAGACTAGATACTGGAAAACAGAAAATTTACCAAGGCAATTGATACTAATATTTCAGGCCTCTTGGGAAACTGCCAGGAACATTTTCAGTGGCCTACTAACAGCCACATTGTAATCATTTATAAATCTGTACTATACTTGGTATTTTTAAGGTGTGTTTATAAACATGTTTAATTCGAAAAAAGATTAAATTTGATAATATATAATAGTACACATAGTAATTATACAAAATAAAAAGCTAATAATAGAAAACTTTAAAACAAAAGTTGCTCATTAAAATAACTATCTTATGATCTAATAAAAAGGACACAGTCCTTGCAACTTGAAGACCTGAAGTTCAGCCCTAGATTAGCCAATTACCACTTATGTGGACTTAAGCAACTCAATAAACCTTACTGTATGTCAGAAAGGTAAAAATAGCCCTGTGTATATTACAAAGATTTTTATGAGTCTCAAATGATAAGATTAATTAGATGCTTTTCAAATGGTAAAGCATTATTAACATAAATATTTCTATCATCATATATCCATTAATATCACATCTGAAGTTAGGTTACCACATGATACAACTACATAGAAGGAATTAGATCCACTTAAAAATATAATCACATTAACTCTATAAAATATTTTTATTAAATAACTGATCTAAGGACATAAAGTTCTCCTGTGATAGATTCAATTTGGGGCTTCTATTATTCTTCCCTTCCTATCTCCATACCCTTCACCATGTGATTCGGCATTTCTGCTCACTAGAGGGAAGACAGCATACTTAACACCTGCATGACAAGTGACAAGAACATGCTCTTTCCATTTCTTTCCTTTTGGCTTGAACATGCTAAGTGCTTGGACAATGGGATGCTACCAGATCTGTTGCAGAGACTTGAAATGCGCTTGCACAGTGGGGCTTGCCTTCTTCTCTTTTACCGTTAATAAGACTTGTGAAGCAGACCTGAACCTAACCTGTGACTAGTTTATGTCAACCAACTCCCAGCCAAGCCATAGATGTGTGAGCACAAATAAACTACTGTTGCTTTAAGTCACTGCTTTTTATGGTGTCCTTTCACACTTTGTTACCATGACTATCACTAACTAATAGGCCCAGTGATTATACAGAACACAGTGATTATATAGAACATAGTACTCTATATTTGTATGATCATTAATTTAAAGGATCATCTTTAGGTTACTAATAGATAATGTAACCCATAGCCATTAATTTTATCATTTAATCAGAAGTAATCAGTGACTACTAACTATTTACCAGGGAATATTCTAGGCCCTGGGCTATTCAGGGTATGGAACATTAGCTTCCCTAATAAACAAGGGCAAATTCTTAGTGGCCTATTACAGTAAAAGTTTATTTCCCTCTACATAAAGGCCAATGAAGATGTTCTTGGATGAAGAGCTCTCCTGAGTGGATCTCTTCCAAGTATGACTCAGGAACCAAGACTCTTTCCATACTGTGATGCCATCATGTTCATTCAACATGTACCTCTGATGTCACCTCAGAGGGGGAAGTGGGATGTGGGAAAGCTTATTGGATACTTAATCCACTTAGCCCAGAAATGACATATACTCCACTGGGAGAATTAGTCATATGTCCCCACACAGATGCAAAGGGGCTGGAAACTGTAATCTCTGGCTGAGGAGCCACTTCCCAGCAACAACTCTACACCATAAAAGGGGAGGATAAATCTTCGGTCGTTACTTAAGCATTTCAATCACAGCTGGAGAACAGAACAAAGACTCCCAATCTCATTGAATTTTTATTTATTGACTAATTATCTCATACCAGATACCAAATTTATAAAGGTGAATAAGACATTATTCTTGCCTTCAAAAAAAGTCATAGACTTTGAGAGAAAGAGGGATACACACAAATAATTATAGCAGATAATAAATGCTATAGTAAATGTAAGTACAAGATCCAGTGTTTGTACAGTGGAAGGGATGATGAATTTCTGGGGAGGTGTTAAGGAAGACTATGTTTAATTGAGGGGGTGATGCCTGAGCTGAGCCTTAAAAGATAAATAGAATCTTGCCAGACAGATGGAGAAGTAGGGGAGGATGTTAAGTGGAGAAAACAAACGTTTGCATCATATAATGGTGCAGAGCCTTTTTCCTTATCAAGTTATGGAATCAAGGGCAAGAGGAAAGAGGAAAACACTGGTATTTACAATGGTAAAACAGCTTCTTGTTTCACATATAAATTTGGAATAACATAAGTTTCTTAATTGGGCTTCCCTGGTGGCTCAGCAGTACAGAATCTGCCTGCCATTGCAGGAGATACAAGAGACCCAGGTTCAATCCCTAGGTTGGGAAGATCCTCTGGAGAAGAAAATAGCAATCCACTCCAGTATTCTTGCCTGGAGAATCCCACTGACATGGAGTTGCAAAGAGTCAGACACGACTTAGCAACTGAACAACAACAAAAAGTTTACTAATTAGAGCAGCTATCATTTCAATGAGCAATGCTTTGGAATAATGTTCTCTACAGAAAGACAAGTGCAATCTATGACCTAAGCAAGATGGCAAGTGCCAGAATATATAGAGTGCCTAGAGCAGACAACACAGAGATGGTGATACTTAAGGAGGCAGAATTCAGGAGAAAAAACACTGAATGACAAATCATCTCTCCTCTCAAAGTCTTTGTCAGGTAGAACAAAACAAACAAACAACGGTAAAAATGATGAATTGGTTTGATCTAATAATTATGTGTCACACTCCTTATGTTGCAGAGAATATAGTTTTCAAATCACCCACAGAAGAATTACAAAAATTAAACACCAACTAGGCCCCAAGATAAAAATCTAATTAGTACTGAACAATAAACTTAGTAAAAAAGTAATAAGGTCACATTCTTTGACCACCAAAGCAATGAAACTGAAAATTATTAAACAAACGTAGCAAGTAGAAAATTTGGAAGTTCAAAAAACACTTTCCTAAATAATCAATGTGTCCAAAAGAAAATCAAAACAGCAGCTACTTAAAATATGATTTAAAAAAAAAATCTCAGATTCAGTTAAAGCTTTGATGAAGGAAATTTATGGTTTTAAAAACTTTAATTGCAAGTCAGAAGGAATGAAAACACAAAATTTAAGTCTATGACATAATGATTATATATGAAATCCAAGAAAACCAATTGAAAATTATTAGAAATAAAGAGAGACTTCCTCAGATTTATCTGCTCCAGCACCTCGGTACTTTGCCACCATGCCTCGCTGCTTCCTGGTCTTTAGTCTGTAAAAGGTAAATGAAGGGCTATGTCCCCTCTAAGTGCTTCCACACAATCCCATGAGATTGTTACAGAGGAGGTTGCTTGATTTTCCAGGCCAACCTTGAATACGATCCAGTAAAAGAATGAATTAAAAAATAAATAAAAGTGAAGAGAATGGTATTCACAAACATTTGTCATTGTTCTCTTCTAAGTTAATCTCTCTTAATGATAATCAAATGTGAAATGTCACTCCTTATTAAAAGCTATAGAAAAACTAAACGCTCGCCATTAGCATTATTAGGTTGTTCTCTTAAAAGTGTTCTCTTTAAGGCAGAAAGCAGTGAGATGCTTTGAACAAAGTAAAGAAAGGTGAATTTGTCAAAATTTAAAATATATTAGCTTATATCTAAATATCAAGAGTTCTTTAACACACTATCTGTATCTAAATTTAACCTCGGTAGCCCTTCTCAGCTAAATATGCAAAGAAATTCATGTGAATTTGTATAACAGACCAACCGGCTAAGAGTCTATAAGAGAAGGAATTGTATCCCCTCTGCTCGGAGGTAGAGTATCAGCATCTGGCATGTAGTATGCCTAATAAATATATGTTGAATGATGTCCAAAGACAGACTTCAATATTCTTACAGAGATTTACATTTTATTTCTTGGCTCTTCACTGTTAAGAGAACCTCAAAAATAAGAAATCTAAAAAAACAAATTGATTTGTAAGAGTGAAACGATATTGTCAACATATTCTCACATTTATAAGATCTGAAAATGTTTTCCTTATTAATATTTCTAAGAAAGGCTTACTATGTTAGGCAGATTGTCTCATTTGCTAATAAGCTTTCAAAATTCTAGTTCTATATTCAAATTCCCCATTTTCCTTCAATTTAGTGACCACCATTAACAGCCCACTCTATTTTTCACCACCCATATGTTTTTGCCTCAAGCTTTAACTGATTATATTCTTTGATTTCCTTTCCCTGGTGTAGACTCCTTTTCAACTACAGATCTTAAAAGCGACACTAGCTGCTTTTTGTTCCTTGGAGCTTTTGAGGGTTTTTTTTCTCTCTTTCAGGATAATTATATTCTGTTGTGCCTTTTATTATCGTGTCTTTTAGGATCTCCTAACCTTGTACAGTCTTGGACTTTATTTAATAGTGAGCTCTCTCCTCCACTCTCCACACTAAACCATGCTCATTAGGTTTCTTAATCCTCCATAATTCGCTTTCATGAAATCTTATACCTTTGAGTTGCTGTGTTCTATGAGCCCATTTCCTTAGTACTGCTATTCCAAGCAGCCCAGAATCAACAACCACTAAACATAAGCTTATTCACTTTCTCAGCCAACATGACTCTACAGGAAAAAAAAAAAAAATCTTTGTTTTGAATGTTTATGGACCATGAAACTATACCATTTAACTTGGTATTTCATTTTCTCACCCAAACACTGCCTGAGAAGGTGAGGACCACAAAATTAGACTCTGGGCAGTCTTTACCATACAGTTTTTAACTTATAGGTTTCAAGTTCTTCTTGGTCAGAAAACTATTGTATTTTAATAGAACAGAAATAACAATATCCTGATGTTATGTAGTAGCTAGTAAATTCTAACTATATCTTTTTCTCATACCCAGAATTCAGGAGATGAGAAAAAAACATATTTTTCCAGTTATTCTACAAGAGCTCTGCTTTTCCAAATGGGTTGTTTTTTAAAAGACATGCTCACATCACTGAAATTTGACTACACAGCCAACTTTGATCTTTTCAGCAATTCATTCTTTGCTTTGTCTTCCATTCTGCTCATCACTGGCACCTTTGCTGATAGGTATGTACAGAAAGGCCAAGAGAGCATATAGTCTGGGTTTTGTTTTAACTTCCTAAGGACTTTGGTTAAATTTTTAAAAACTGACAACACACAAAATAAAACCCAACCAAACTTGGTAGAGAATTGAAAGAGTTAATGAAGTTTCCAAAGGTGCCTAGCTTATTCAAGCAAAGTTTACACTTCAGCCCTGTGCATGTTAACGTGATTCTCTCCATCCAGATGATAGAAAGCAAAGCCAGTAAGTTCTTTATTTAATTGGTTTGCATCCACACACTGACCTCCAGGGCTCTGTTTACATAGCCTATCATGCAATATGCTCCACAGTTCTCTGCCTCTTTCAAAAGCATGTTTCTCCTGAGATTTGATATATGGCTTTCATGTTTAATCACTACACTAAACTCAATGCTCTGCTTCCTCCAACATCAACTAACTTCCCTTCTTGGGAGGTGGGGAGAAGAGCACTGCCTCTTGCTACTTCTGAACATAAAAGGAAGTCTGTTTTACTCTATTAGTAAAATCACCAACTACTCAGGATCATAGACAAGCAACATTAGTACATTAACTAGGAAACAGTATTAAAATGGAAACTTTAAAACTCCTTTAGAAACAAGGTATGCTGATTGTTCTCAACTGGCAAAGCTAACCTTTAGGTCACTGGGTTATAAGCAGAAATGGAGGTTAAACAGGATACAACTCAGTACATAGAGGACACAGCTAGACGGCAGCTAAAGTTTGCATCAAATTAGTCTTGAGGACAGAACAATTCTGGGGTTCTCAGATTAGAATTAATTCAGCACCTTCTGATTTTTTCTTAACCTTCACCACATGAATAGAACTTGCAACATCCCCAACTGAATGTGGACACGGTAATGTCAAGATACTTTCTATAAGAATTTGTATGTGACTCAAATTTCTGAGATAAATGAAAACCTCAGAAAAATAACTGGCTTCTTTCAATAAGTCAACACAATTTATAATTTTCAGGTTTTAAAAATCACATGAAATGTATTTCACTTTAAGATAATTCAAGCAAAAAAAGAAAACTGAAACAAAAGGCAAAGTATTGATAACAGTAAAAGCTAGATGATGAATGTGTATGAGCCCACTATACTATACCCTCTACTTTTATATACAGTTGAAATTTTTTCATTAAAAATTGTTTTTAAACTTTAAAAGTGCAAAGTTGTTTGTGAATCTGCTTTCGTAGAAAAAATCTATACAACTTTGATAAGAAAAAATTAAAACACTTCCTAGGCTGATCATTTTGGTATACATTTAAAAACTGACATTTTTCACCATGTGTTGACAATGAAAACTTCCCTTCCTTCCTTCTGAATCTCACTCTACAGCCTGAAACTCATTTATACAAACTGCAAATATGCAGTAAGCTGCATAAGTTGGGTCCTTTACTTGAAGCACCCAAATAAACTGTATACATACACACACACACACATATTTTACTTTGAAATTCTTTCCTTTATGGCTAGTCATTGACCATACTATTTATTTTTTTAAGAGCTTTTTTTTTCTTAGTAAGATCAGCATCTTCCTTCATTTAAAAATCTTACTTTGTCAGGAACACTGTTACAGTTGTATACAACATTAAACAGAGCTAGTTTACTTTCTGTATTTGATGAACAATAGAGAACCTGAACCTATTAAAGTCATATATTTAATTGTTCCAACATGCTACCTTATTCTAACCAAGATTCGCATGCTATAGAATGCCAAATAATACATTTCTAGCTTTCTTTGTCACGATTCTTTCTTTTGATATTAAGCTAAAAGAATTTATAAGAAAAAAGAATTACCTGATTCTTAACTTGAAACGATCTGAATTCTTTCCACAACATATTTAGATTCAAAATTAAAAGAAAAAATAAACATTTAATCATATTCCCTGTAAGAATTTTCAGAGCACAAAACTTGGGAGCTTTCAGAGACAGGCAGATGTTGTTCATGAAAGATGTTTAAAAAAATTAAGACTTAGAAAAAATAAGAATCATGAACAAAATCTTTGGTCACAACAGTGAAAGATGTGTGCCTGTACAGATGTTATAACTATTTTCATGATAAATATTAACCTTCACTACAGGAATTTAGCAGCACACTTTAATTTGGATTTGAAAATTTAACATAAATTTTCTAACTTTGACAATAGCTGCCTAATATTTCAGTTTTATACACTATTTCCAGGTTTTGCCTTCAAAATGAACCTAGTGGACTTTTTCATTTTTAAAAGTTATATTCCAGATCCTGTAGGTTAAAACCAGTTTTTGGCTTGATTTTTAAGGTGTTTGACCATAATAAAGTGGATTTTTAGTAAATATTTGATGGCTGATTGGCAATGATAAAAAGACAGTTGTATGTAAAAATTAATCCTCACTTTTTTCCATTTCTCTTTTATTGTATTTGAATATTTAAACTATTTAAAAATGACAAAGACTTTTTACCCTATTTTGAATATTTTACCCTATTTTACTCCTATGAATCAATTTAAAAAAAGGTCAAAAGAATGGATACAATGCCATCATGCCTTTAGTCTCCACATCATCAACAGTGCAAACCAGAAATGTTTACCTTCTATTATCACTGTCACATGTGACTCAGAAGCCCAAGAGCACACAGAATGGAAAGAATTCTGATATCACAGTTCTTAAATTGAGTGAAATTGTTAACTCAAACGTACAGATGTCATATTTAAAGGGTCTCACACCAAGTTGAAGAAATTCATTAAGCCATACAATAAAAGATACCGTTTTTGAAGAAGAAAAACATGTCAGCTCCTTAACATCACTATCAAAAAGTATAGTCCTTGGTTTCTTTGCTAACATAATAAACAAAAACTTTTTTTTAAGTTAAAACATAGTGGAACTCAAACCAGAGTAAGAATGTTACTTTTAAATTCAACGAGTTATACATTTTTCTGCAAATTATTTTCTTCTGGAATTGAAAATTAATGTTTATTTATCTATAATACTTCGATAAAAGGCATAACTCCTTTGTACTGAACATGAGGTAATTTTTGTCTATTAATTGTAAACACCATCAGAAACTCTGGAGCACGAAAATCTCAGCTAGTGACATGAGGACACAGTCAAATGTAAGGATTATATAGCTATATTCATGCTTAATGAGAAGAAAACATCCAGTGAGGCTGATATGCCACTGTTTGTGAGAATGTAAATTTTGTCTTGACAGAGCCAAAACAATGGCTTAAGGTGACCTTCATTTTCCATCACCCATCTCCCTGGCAAAACAGATTTTAAAAAATGAATAAGTCATAGACAAATTTCTATTTCTATTGGCTAAAACCCTTTCCAGTTTGCTGGATTAAATGTATCTATTACCCATATGTGATGACAAGTCACTTGCAGAGAACCTTCAAATTACTCAGGATTTCTGTCCACTGAGAGAATAACATTCTGTTTTTAGCAATGAGTATCTGTGACCTTCACCTTTGCTTTTAAAATGAAACTCTGCAGATATTGAGTCTTTAGTACTTATTTCAGAACCATCGAGAATCCCAAAGTGAACATCTTAATAACTTATGGTTCCAAGCAGTCAATAGTCCTGATTTGAGGTGGGGTTCATGTTTTGAAAAGAGACTGTCTAGTCTGTTTAAAATAAAAATAGTTCTTGATCTGATGAATTACTCCTCAGAGAATAATGTAAATAAAATATACTCAGAATAACATTATTAATATAAACATACCTGAACCGGAGTCAAATTTGGTTTCTGACCTGCAAAGGGAAAGAAAATTTTTACAATATAAAAATTGCTTATTAAACAGTAACTTAAGAGGGGGGAAAGATGTAATAGTTACAGATTTCAGTACATTGGTCAACAAGTAAGATAGCATTTTAAAATGTAAATACATATTTATTTTAACCATTTTAAGGGCATGTATAACCTAAGGTCCTCTAAACATGTACATATCCATAGAGATGGCACAGTATGGAAAAGATATTAACTTTTCAGCATTTTTTTGAGAGAGAATCAATTTTGTAAAACAAACAAAAAAAGGCAGCCAATCTTTACAGATTAACTTTTCAGTAATATAATAAAGCAATTTAAAAAACTCTCAAATTTTAAATTATCCTTTTTACTTATTATTAAAGATTTTCAATTATTCAAAATCAAGTAATTTTTCACTAAGTTCTTCACAGAGTAAATGAACCTAGTAACCCCATACATTTAATAAGAAGGAGAAAAAAAATCTGAGCCCTTGTGGGAACATGATGTTTCAGATATAGGTTAATACTGGTTGTAAATTCAGAAGCCTTTGAAGCTCTCAGTCTGGCTGTGGGAAAACTTCTGTTGGGTAATTACTCTCAAGATGCTGCTGATGTGCTGTCAAGCAGAATTAACCCTATGACTAGGCCTATCTACACAAACTACTATAAGACAGCATTGTCTATATCTAGCTCTCAAACCAATTAGTGGGCATGCTCCAGTTGGATTTATATCACACATTAACAATCAATAGTATATATGTTCACAGCTGCCACAGCAAGATACAAGAACCGACCAGCAGGAGTCCTGTTAAAGGATGTTACATTGACAGAGAAGATTTTTTTTTTTCCTGGGGAAATGTAGTTAACTAAGTGGGAAAGGAGATTTCTTTGAAATTACGCCAGGGTACCAAAGCACTTTTGGAAGCGGTGGCTTTCTTTACCTAAATTAGCTTCAAGAAAAGTCATCAAAGGAGGAAGGGGGAAAGGATAAGCAAGAAACAGGTTCCTTTGACATAAAAATTCATTTTCTCAAGTACTCCCAAATAAAGTTTCAGCTGAGGCTTCAACAAAGTCAATAATCACAAACACAAAAAAAATGATTATTACAACCATGGTTATCAACAACCGCCACTATAATCCAGGCTCAGATCTGTCTCATATCCTGGCCCCACTATAGTCCTCAGCTTGATCCTTTGCTCAGGTGTCCCTGATCCCTGTTTCAGGTGCAAACCTACTTTCACTTTTTGTCCTCTCCTCTTCTGGAAAGCCTGGCATCATGCCCACTTCTTTGTTTCCCGCATCTCTGGGCATAACTCTAAACGGCAACACTCACCACACATTGTCCTGCTGGTCTCCTTGCCTGTCTTCTCCACTAGCCTATGCCTTACGGAAGTCCTCAGCCACAGCATCGGCCTAGTGCCTGGTGCTTATGCCTTTAACGGGAAATGTCTGTATGTCAACAAATGTCTATAAAGGGAGATCCCTGCCTCCCCATGCATCCTGTGTAAGAGGTGCTCTTCCTTCCAAGATTCCCTACACTCATGTCCAAAAGGGCTCTCTGTCATCTCCCCTGAAACCAGGCTAGAGCAATTGCTCCTTCTTCCTGTTAAATCTTCAATATCTGAGTCTCCCCAGGTTCCTCCTCCCTTACGTATAGAAGAGCTCCATAATTAACTTAAAACCCTCCTTCAAACCTGTGTCATACTCTTGTTATCCCTTTTTCTTCCTGGCTTTACAAGCCAGTATACTGAGAGGATAGACTCTAACCTATACTGAACATCTTCCTTTCCTGACCTCCCAACATAGTCACTCCGTGAAACACAAGGATCTGTCCTTGTTAAGTTTTCTCAATGGCTTCCTAATACCAAACGCAACAGCCCTGTTACAGTCCCCACTTTACTAAGCCTCTCTCCCACTAAAATCCTGCCTGAACGTTGTGCTGTGACCTCAAATGCCACATGTACTAAACTGAATTCATTTTCTTTTCCCACAAATATAATTCTCCTGCTATATTTCCTATCCTTTTGAGTCAGAAATGATGATGCTATTCTAGTTTTCTTCTGCACCCCCAATATCTAATTAGTCACCCAAACCTGTTGACTCTACTACCTTCCCCCTCCTCTCTATCCTCATTCTTACCACCTTTAGCCCTATCTTGGGCTTCCCTGGTGGCTCAGAAGGTAAAGAATCTACCTGCCATGCGGGAGACCAGAGTTTGATCCCTGGGTTGGGAAGATCCCCTGGAGAAGAGAAAAGCAATTCACTCCAGTATTCTTGCCTGAAGAATTCCATGGACAGAGGAGTTTTGCCAGCTACAGTCCATGGGGTTGCAAACAGTCGACATGACTGAGCAACTAACACTTTGGCTCAATCATCTCATAACTGGTATCCCCACCTCTCTTCCAACCCTCATCTAATCATCTGCCAGGTGTTTTCCAAACATTAATCTGATCATATTATCACCACCACCCAACAACTGAGCAGTTTTTCCAAACTTAAATCACAAGTTGACCCATGAGTGGATAATACAATTAATTTAGCGGATTATGACTAGTATTTTTTTTTAATGAAGTAGAACAGAGACAGATGCATCCCATATTGAGAGCATGTGCAGTTTTGTATAACTTTTAGGCAGAAGTGCATGCATTTGTGTGTGTGTGTGTGTGTGTGTGTGTTTCCACGCTTATGCATACTGGCCAGTTACTAGCCTTACAAATGAGCAAAGAACATCTGCTCTGGCCTTCCTCTGGCTGCACTCTCCTTTCCACCAGGCAAGGAGTCTCTTATTCCCCTGGAAGCTCCAAGTACCAAAGTCCTCAGCGTTTTCGGCCCAAATGGCCCTGAGCTGACTTCCTCAGTCTATGTGGATCTTTCACAGGTCAGCTTGTGCTACTACGGTGTGTGTGTCTCCAGCCCAAGCAGTGGCCAAAGGCTGTTCCTTGGAGGAAGGAGCTTGATCCTGAGGGCAGAAGGAAGGGGAAACAAAGAGGGCAGGGCAAAATGCTTTTCCTATTCTTCCACATTCCTGCTCAGAGAATTCTTCATTCAAACCCTCCCGTAAGAGTTTGGAGCTGGGAGGACCAAGAAGCCAGGGGTTGCCCCTTAGGCCAGACTGTCAAGGACTTGATGGCCTTGGAACTGGGGGCCTGGCTGGTGGGAACAGGGAATGGAGAGTGGGGAGGAGTACAGACCCTGTGGCAGAAATGAAAGAGTCTCTCCCTCAATGAAGAAGAAAAGAAAAGTGTTTCTTTTACGGATTCCATAACCATTGGAAGAAAAGGCTGAGGGAAGCGTCTCAGCCCCTCCCACTTGGCCTGGTTACCATTACCTCTGCATTTCCCCAGGCCGAATAACAGTCTTCAGGTGGAAGACAAGTTTATTTAAAATGTGCTCTATCCCAGGGCTTCCCTGCCAGTCCAGTGGTTAAAAATCCACACTTCCATTGCTGAGGCACAGGTTCAATCCCTGGTCAGGGAACTAAGATCCTGCATGCCCCACAGCTATAAAATAAATAAATAAAAATAAACTTGATAAAATAAAATTTGCACTCTTTTCAGTTACTTGATATCAGTTATTCTACACACTGTTTTCACTGTTTTTGTTACAAGGTTTATCTGTCAAGGTAGGTTAGCAAAGTTTTCTAACAGTTTATTGCCTTAACTTATAACTTCTAAATAATTAGCTGTATTGTATCCCCACTTGTCTTCCTGCCTTGGCCCTGCATATGTTGGGCCAGGTCTAGTAATGAGCTATCATGTAGAAAAGTATGTCTTACAATGGGTCACAGACAAAAACATTGAAAAATGACTGACCTAAGGACACCAAGTTCACCCTCCTTTGCGTGGGGTATAAGGGGCCCACCATGATCTGGTTCTCCTGTCCCACCGGTAATCCTGCCTCAAATCCACCTCTATACTGTAACCTTCACTCTCACCGAATCCAACAATTGCCACATTATTTCAAAGCCTTCATCCAGTATCCTCAGTTTAGAACACCTTTCTTCCAGCTCATCACTGACAAATGTTTACTCCATAGACTCGCCTCAGTCCCAGCAGCAGCCTGCCTGCCCCTGTCTCCTCCTAGAGTTTCTTGCTTACCTTCAGAAACTCCATGGTTTGGGTCCTGGCACAGCAAACTGCCCCCTGCCCCCGCCCCCCTGCTATGTGGCACTGACACGAAGCCCAGCAGGGTCTCTTCATGTTCCCAGCACTGAGCACAGCATCTGGTATTTAACAGTTATTAAACAGGTGTAGCAGGGGACTTCTCTGGTGGTCCAGTGGTTAGGACTCCATACTTCCTCTGCAGGGACGCTGGTTTGATCCCTTGTCAGGGAATTAAGATCTGCTATGCCAAAAAAAATTTCTTGAACTGAATAAAAATGAAAATACAACATATCAACTTTAAAAATTATATGGGAAAAGTGACAATTTTTTAAATGTGTAGTAGGAATTAACACTTGAACAAATGAATCTGTGAATTAACAGAGGGCCAAAACCAAGATACAGTAACCAAAAACTCTACAAAATGCCTCATTTGCAATATGAAAAAGCACGTCAGAAACTGTTATTCCCCAGACCATTTTATCTCCTTCAGAGAAAGCTGGTCAACATGCAAAAAATACACATAATGTACAGAGAAACACTTTCACAAACTAATGACTTTAAGTATCAGCTTAAAAAAATATTTTCAGAATTTTCAGGCACAGTACTACACCTTCAAAAAGCCACAACCGTGACTTCCCTGGTGGTTCAGTGGCTAAGACTTGAACTCCCAATGCAGTGGACCTGGGTTCAATCCCTGGTCAGGGAACTAGATCCCACATTCCAAAACTTAAGATTCCAAGTTTCACAACTAAGTCCTGACACAGTCAAATAAATAAATAAAAATAAGTATTTTAAAAATCCACAACTATTCTAATAATAATTAAAATATGATAATAAAAGTGAATACTATCAGTTTTAGGGTTAGAGAAAACTGGTTCTATGCTATGTTAATTTAATTTCTATTGAATTTTACATATACATATACATACACAGAGAAACAAAGCACTCCTCTATCATACTATGGACTCTGATCACTTCTACTCATAAATCCTCTTTAAGAAAGTAAACAAAATATAAATTGTGACATTGTACAGGAGACAGGGATCAAGACCATCCCCAAAAAAAGAAATGCAAAAAAGCAAAATGGCTGTCTGAGGAGGCCTTACAAATAGCTGTGAAAAGAAGAGACGCGAAAGGCAAAGGAAAAAAGGAAAGATATACCCATCTGAATGCAGAGTTTCAAAGAACAGCAAGGAGGGATAAGAGAGCCTTCCTCAGTGATCAGTGCAAAGAAATAGAGGAAAACAAAAGAATGGGAAAGACTAGAGACCTCGTCAAGAAAATTAGAGATACCGAGGGAACATTTCATGCAAAGATGGGCACAATAAGGAATAGAAATGGTATGGACCTAACAGAAGCAGAAGATATTAAGAAGAGGCAAGAATACACAGAAGAACTACACAAAAAGATTTTTACGACCCAGATAATCACGATGGTGTGATCACTCACCTAGAGCCAGACATCCTGGAATGTGAAATCAAGTGGGCCTTAGGAAGAATCACTACAAACAAAGCTAGTCGAGGTGATGGAATTCCAGTTGAGCTACTTCAAATCCTAAAAGATGATGCTGTGCAAGTGCTGTGTTCAATATGCCAGCAAATCTGGAAAACTCGGCAGTGGCCACAGGACTGGAAAAGGTCAGTTTTCATTCCACTCCCAAAGAAAGGCATGCCAAAGAATGCTCAAACGACCACACAATTACACTCATCTCACACGCTAGTAAAGTAAAGCTCAAAATTCCCCAAGCCAGGCTTCAACAGTACATGAACTATGAACTTCCAGATGTTCAAGTTGGTTTTAGAAAAGGTAGAAGAACCAGATCAAATTGCCAACATCCATTGGATCATCGAAAAAGCAAGAGAGTTCCAGAAAAACATCTATTTCTGCTTTATTGACTATGCCAAAAGCTTTGACTGTGTGGATCACAACAAACTGTGGAAAATTCTTCAAGAGATGGGAATCCCAGACCACCTGACCTGCCTCTTGAGAAATCTGTATGAAGGTCAGGAAGCAACAGTTAGAACTGGACATGGAACAACAGACTGGTTCCAAATTGGGAAAGGAGTGCGTCAAGGCTGTATATTGTCACCCTGCTTATTTAACTTATATGCAGGATACATCATGAGAAATGCTGGACTGGATGAAGCACAAGCTGGAATCAAAATTGCCAGGAGAAATATCAATAACCTCAGATACGCAGATGACACCACCCTTATGGCAGAAAGCAAACAACTAAAGAGCCTCTTGTTGAAAGTGAAAGAGGAGAGTGAAAAAGTTGGCTTAAAACTCAGCATTCAGAAAACGAAGATCATGGCATCTGGTCTCATCACTTCATGGTAAATAGATGGGGAAACAGTGACAGACTTTATTTTCTTGGGCTCCAAAATCACTGAAGATGGTGACTGCAGCCATGAAATTAAAAGATGCTTACTCCTTGGAAGGAAAGTTATGACCAACCTAGACAGCATATTAAAAAGCACAGACATTATTTTGCCAACAAACGTCTGTCGAGTCAAAGCTATGGTTTTTCCAGTAGTCATGGATGTAAGAGTTGGACTATAAAGAAAGCTGAGTGCTGAAGAATTGATGCTTTTGAACTGTGGTGTTGGAGAAGACTCTTGAAAGTCCCTTGGACTACAAGGAGATCCAACCAGTCCATCCTAAAGGAAACCAGTCCTGAATATTCATTGGAAGGACAGATGCTGAAGCTGAAATTCCAATACTCTGGCCACCTGATGCAAAGAACTGACTCATTTAAAAATACCCTGTTGCTGGGAAAGATTGAAGGTGGGAGGAGAAGGGGACAACAGTGAATGAGATGGTTGGATGGTATCACCGACTCAATGGACTTGAATTTGAGTAAACTCCAGGAGTTTGTGATGGACAGGGAGGCCTGGCATGCTTGTAGTCCATGGGGTCACAAAGAGTCAGACACGACTGAGTGACTGAACTGACTGACTGATTGAAAATATAGATAGGAACAAAGAAATGGCCAGTGTGAAAAAAGAACTCACATAAATACATATAAAACAGGAATGACAAAGAGGGGTTTTCATTCATTCATTCCAAACACATTCCTTATGTGCTTATTTTCATTCATGTACTATGCTGGATGGTAGGAATACAAAGATGTATAAAGTAAGGTTGTATGAGGTATAAGATACATTAATGTAACTGTGTCTCCACAGAGACACATTTCACTCCTTGATTAAATACTTATATCTAAGCTCAAAGCTATTCAACCAGTTCTTTTGGCAACTGCAGAAAGACGGTGAATATAGCCCCAATGTTGCTATCGTCCAGTATCCATTCTCCCCTTTATTATTTTGGAAATAGAATCTCTGAGTTTTAGATGGGCACATGGCTGCTGAGGTAAGACAATTTTTCTACACTATTTCCCACTTCTCTTATAGATAGTTTTGACCATAGAACTAAGTTCGTGTCAAAAGGATGCAAGGAGAAGCATTATGAGTTATGCCATTGACGAGAAATTCTGCACTTCTTCCCACTGGCAGGAGCATGGATTGCTTCCTAGAGCTAAAGCAGTCATTCCGAGATCATGAGAGAATCATGAGAGAGAAGTTGATAGTTGAGCACCAGCCTTTGGCTGATGGTACACACTCTAGAAGCACCATATCAATCCCAAACTATTACCATGTTTAAGCCATCATTATTTTGGAGTCTTGTCAGAGCAGTTGTAACAACAGTACCACACTTAGAAAAAAAAAAAAAGGCTTAAACTAAAACTTTTGAATTTTTAAACCTAAAATGTTTTTATGAATTTTAAAATCATAAAAGGCAGGATGCTAGGAAAATTTAAGAATCATTATTTTTTTTTAAATAATTAAAATATATAACATATGCATTCTTTGGATAATAAAGTTGTAGATTTTCAAAAGAAGGCAGTTTTAGTCACAGATTAGAGCTCCTTAGTCCTGAACAAGTTTATAAAACTACTATTCTCTATTTACAGGAAATAACCCAGTATCTGGGCTTCCCTGGCGGCTCATTGTTAAAGAATTTCCTGTAATGCAGGAAATGCAGGAGACACCAGTTTGATCCCTAGGTAAGGAAGATCCCCTGGAGGAGGGCATGGTAACCCACTCCAAGGCAATATACTCTTGCCTAGAGAATGGCAACCCACTCCAGTATTCTTGCCTGGAGAATCCCAGGGACGGGGGAGCCTGGTGGGCTGCCGTCTATGGGGTCGCACAGAGTCGGGCATGACTGATGTGACTTAGCAGCAGCAGCAGAGAATCCCAAGGACAGAGGAGCCTAGCAGGCAACAGTCCATAGGGTCTCTAAGAGTCGGACATGACTGAAGCAACTGAGCACACACAACCCAGTATCTATGAAAGCTCTATGTGTATTGAAGTCATTTTATTATTTACTGTCTCTTATGAGGAATCCATGAAAGTCTCCACTGCTTTTTGCTTACTTTCAATTGTACCGAAAAAATTTAAATGGGACTCATGTAAATATGAACTACAAGTTAATGAAGTCAATGTTTCAAAAGGTTTCAGACAACATGTAGAAAAATGAGGATGCTGTTCATATTATTTTTAATGGATGTCAACTAAAGATTGTAGCTGCAAAAAGTTATTAGAGTGAAGAAGTAGGAGGGGCGGACTGATTTTTGCCTGTGTATTATATATGGCAACTCCATACCAAGGATTTTCTAGGACAATCCAAGTCTAATAACCGATCCTGTTGTCCCTCATAAAATATAGACATCAGAAATTCCAATATTTCAGGATCCTACTTATAAGTCTAAGAGTTTCTTCTTACCCCTACAAGTAATTCAAAGGCTTTCCTCAGACCAGAGGCTAGTAATAATGGCAGTGAATATTTATGCTCCTCTTTCAGTTACATAAACACAGTATGCTTCCTCTCCTTGGAAAGCTCTCTCTTCCTCCCCCTCACCCACTCCAGTATCTCTTAACCCATCCGCCTACTTAACTCCTAAAAGTTTCTCCATTATTAGCTTAATTATCAGTTCTTTGAAGACAAGTGGCCAGACTAAATTAAATCCCTAGAGTTTATACTTTGACAGCACCAGGCACTCCTTTGCACTCATCAGAGTTGTAATTTATTCTACCTCTGTTCATGAAGTTATTTGATCACACTAAAAGAGTTCAATAACTGTGGCGGACACGACCTGTTACGTATGTAATCGCCAGTCACCCGCTTCTCTGATAACAGAATTGAAGTTTTTGAGGGTGCTAAAAATATGACCACCTCAGGACTGAATCATTATTAGGCTCAGCCAACTGTGGCAATTCTAAACTCCTTTTGTCAGTGACCGGTTCAAGGACAGGGGTGGATGCCAGCTATGAGCAGTGACAGGTACAGGGAAGCCTGCGCAGGATACTTCTTGGTTAGGTTTTCCCTCATGAAAAGGACTGAGGTGATTTAGGGAGAAAGCCCTTTTCCTACACTCTCCCTGTTTCCTGCCTTTGAAGTTATTATGTGAGTATATGACACTTAGAACTGCTGCAGCAACCCTGTAACCAGAAGGAAAAGACCAAGAAAATTGTAGAAATGCCAAGGCAGAACTCTGATGTCTCTCCGATTTCTAAACAGTCTTTCTCTAGAGTACCTGCTGAGTTAGAAAGCCAAGTCTGGCATTGCCAGGCCATTTTTGTGTAGGTATTTCTGTTACTTTTAACCCAACATATTCTAACTGATACTGCTACCATAGCAGTACTAGGTCATGAACTATCTACTTACTGTGTTTAAAACTTAGACCTCTATGTTATGTTTTGATATATTGTTATATTTTGATAACAATGATGCTATAAAACACAAAAGACAGATAATATGCAGAAAGAAAACAAAATGAACTTAAATGTTTAAAGACATGTTAGCTACCACAACTAAAAACAAAGATAAAAATAAAAGGTGCCTGTTAACTACATGCCTAATATTTTTTAACTAAAAAAAATATAAATTAAAAAACCAGAAATTTAGAAATGAAACTGATAATCATGAGCAGAAGAGCAAGATAGTTCCTCCTGCGTTGTTGTTAGAAGATCTTTGACATGAGCCTGTTACTGAGAATGCTCCGGCTGAGTGCAGCCACAATTCTTCATTTATCACTCTCACTGAGCACTGTAATTACTGCAGACAACACAGCTGTATAAATTCCTCCTCCCCATGACACAGTTCTGCTTCGACTGGTACTATTTTTGTTTCTCATCTTAACCAGATCTTAGCATTTTCACTGGGATCACTGCCACCTTGGTAATCCGGAGACTTTATACAGCAGGAATATAGTCTATGAAGTGCTTAATACTGAGGTAATGATAATGGAACAGCCAGCCAATGGAGACAGACAGATCAAAGCCCAGTTCCAGGTCTCCCACTTTCTATCCTATGTGACTTTAGAGAAGCTCATCACACTCTACATCTTGCTTTCACTCTCTACAGAACAGCAGCAATGTATTTACACTTTAAAAAGTTTTGTATAGGTTAGATGGGGCTACCCTGGTGGCTCAGACAGTAAAGAAGCTGCCTGCAGTGCAGGAGACCTGGGTTTGATCCCTGGGTCTGGAAGATCCCCTGGAGAAGGGAATGGCTACCCACTCCAGTATTCTTGCCTGGAAAATCCCATGGACAGAGGAGCCTGGCGGGCTACAGTCCATGGGGTCACAAAGAGTTGGACATGACTGAGCAACTAACACATACATAGGTTAAATGATAGGATACGATAAAGTGCCCAGGTCAGGTCCTGGCATATATGAAAATCTGAATAAAGGGTAGCAATAGGGGACTTCCCTGATGGTACAGTGGATAAGAATCTGCCTGCCAGTGTAGGCACATCGAACACAAGTTCGATCCCTGGACCAGGAAGATCCCACATGCTTTGGAGCAACTGAGCCCATGAGCCACAACTACTGAGCCTGCACTCTGGAGCCTGCGTGTTGCAGCTACTGAAGTCTGTGCGCTTACAGCCCACGTTCTGCCACAAGAGAAGCCACCGCAGTGAGAGGACCAGGCACCACAACAAAAAGCAGCCCCCACTGCTAGGGAAAGCCCATGCGCAGCAACGAAGACCCAGCAGAGCAAAAATAAGGCAAATGAAATTTTAAAAAGAAGTCTAAATGTAAAACTTAAAAAATGGTAGCCAGAGTATCAAAGCTTGTGGCTACAAGCACAAATACCAGTATTTTAACAAGTAAAAACAAAATACTATGAAAAGAAAGAATGCATTACGCTGATAGATGGGCTTCCCCAGTGGCTCAGCAGTGAAGAATCTGCCTGAAATGCAGTAGCCACAGGAGACAAGGGTTTGATTCCTGGGCTGGGAAGATCCCGTGGAGAAGGGATAGGCTTCCCATTCCAATATTCATGGGCTTCCCTAGTGGCTTAGACAGTAAAGAATCTGCGTGCAATGCGGGAGACCTGTGTCTGATCCCTGGGTTGGGAAGATCCTCTGGAGGAGGGCATGGCAACCCACTCCAGTATTCTTGCCTGCAGAATCCCATGGACAGAGGAGCCTAGTGGGCTACAGTCCATAGGGTCTCAAAGAGTCGGACACAACTAAAGTGACATAGTAGCACACATGTACTCTAATAGATATCTTACTTGGGACTTTAATATGAGTGTTAAAACCATGTAGAAAAAAATGAGAGAATAGCAGTAAAAATAACTGAAGAAACTGGAAATATTTAAGAGGGAAGACTAATGGAAAATAATATAAATGACTTAATTACACAATATAGAAATCTTGTGTGTGTGTGGGTGGGTGTTCGCTCAGTCATTCAATCATGTTCAACTCTTTGCAGTCCCATGGAGACTGTAGCCTGCCGGGTTCCTCTGTCCATGGAATTTTCCATTAGCCGGAAATAAAGATGGGTTGCCATTTCCTACTCCAGGTGATCTTCCTGACCCAGGGATCAAATCTGCGCCTCTTGCATCTCCTGCACTGGCAGATGGGTTCTTTACCACTAGCACCACCTAGGAAGCCCTACAGAAATCTTGCGTGCATGCATGCTAAGTCACTTCAGTCATGTCCAACTCTTGGCGATCTTATGGACCTCAGCCTGCCAGGCTCCTCTGTCCATGGGATCCCCAGGCAAGAATACTGGAATGGGTTGCCATGCCCTTCTCCAGGAGATCTTCCCAACCCAGCAATCGAACCTACATCTTTTGCGTCTTCTGCATTGGCAGGTGGGTTCTTTACCACTAGCACCACCTGGGAAGCCCTATAGAAATCTTATTTGTCCTTAAACACAAATAAACCATTCTCTAACTAAAAGAGCTGCACAGTGCACTTGAGAGCGTACGGTAATATGAATCAGGAGACCTGGATGCTTGTTCAGCAACCAAGAGGTCATTTAACTTATGAGCTGTATTTTTTTTAATTAGTAAAATGAGACATTTGAAATGAATCAATGCTGCTCCACACAAACTACCCCATGGAGAGGTAAGCTATCTACATTTTTCTGCAGTTTCCAAGAATGAAAAAGAAAAGAAAAGCAGAGAAGAGAGGGTGGAGGAAAAGTGAGTATGAGATGATAAAAATTCACATCTGTAGAACTTGAATCTGCAGATGAATAAGACTGAAAAAACAATTGTTAAGGTCATTTTTGGCTCCCCAGGTTCTATAATTTTCTCTAGGTCATACTGTTAACTGCCTTATTTGAATTTCAATATCATTTCCTCTCTGTATGATTTATAATACTTAATCATTTAAAATAATCTGTTTCTTGTGTATATTTATATCTGTAGAGAAAACAAAGCTTTTAAAGATCCTTTAGCTATTGAGAATAAATTCAAAACACTTAGAGTAATAATCAGCGTTAAAGAGAACAGAATATACTTTCACATTAGAAGCAGAATTGTGTCCTCCCAAATTTCATCTGTTGAAGTTTTAAACCCTAGTAATTCAGAATGTGACTAAATTCGGAAATAGGGCTTTTAAAGAAGTAATTAAGTTAAAATGAAGTCATTCAAGTGGGCCCTAATCCAATATGACTGGTGTTCTTATGAGAAAAGGAAATTAGGACACAGACACACACACACAGGGAAGACCATGTGAAGATAGCCATCCACAAGTCAAGGAGAGAAGCTGCAAAAGAAACCAACCCTTCTGACACCTTGATCTCAGATTTCTGGCCTCCAGGACAGTGAAACAATACATTTCTGTTGTTTACGGAGAAGGCAATGGCAAGCCACTCCAGTACTCTTGCCTAGAAAATCCCATGGATGGAGGAGCCTGGTAGGCTGCAGTCCGTGGGGTCGCTAAGGGTCGGACATGACTGAGCGACTTCTCTTTCACTTTTCGCTTTCACACATTGGAGAAGGAAATGGCAACCCACTCCAGTGTTCTTGCCTGGAGAATCCCAGGGATGGGGAGCCTGGTGGGCTTCCGTCTATGGGGTCACACAGAGTCGGACACGACTGAAGTGACTTAGCAGCAGCAAACCACCATCTGCGGTACTTTGTTATGGCAACACTAGCCAACTTCTACATCTCATTTCTTCTTCTGTCAGCCATTCAGCAACTTCAGACTTCCAATAAAAGCCCCAAACCTAGAAATTGGCTGGAAATAAAAATGTCTATGGATTTTATATACTTTAATCCATTTTAGGTACAAAATATATTTGATTTACATATTCTTCCTTAGTATTTTTAACCATATTCTGCCAAAGTGTTTTATCTGCATTGTGACCATTGAGCAGCTGCTTCTTCACATGAGCAGAGACCACCAGTAAGCACAGCAGAAGATGATAATCAATGGGCTCTCTGTCTTTTTGTATCACTGTGGGAGGATGATTCCAATGGTTCTGCTTGGTCCTTTGACACTGCCGCTGTATACATACTTGCCATATGCTCTCTGGAGCATGAGGTAGACTTGGGGGGTAGTAATGTCTACTGCTCTACATCAGTTTTACATATAATATTTGTTTTCTTATTTTCCCTGGAAATTTTCTTTTCTATCCTAGGTTGTAATCAGAAAAAATGATAGAATTTTGTGACTAGCAGATTAGTGATAGACACAATAATTGACAGATCCTAAAATTTGAGAGAGACAACAAAAGAAATTCAAATAAGAGCAATCCATGGTTGACTTGTATAGAGGCAAAGACTCTAGACAAATCATCGGCCTCTGAGAAGATCAACTGTAAATGGATGAAAAGACGAAAGAAGATCAACCTCTACACTTTACAGAATTCTACAGGAGTTCTTGAAAGGGACAAGCTATATAGTTCATTAGAACCTAACTGCATTGTTGTTTTATAACAGCTTTAGTTATTAAAAATATTTTAAAATTTGAGTAATATTAATTGACAGCTACAAGTCATAAAGTAATCATTAAATTTTCTGTTTAGTTAGACATGTGAGTGTATTATTTGATAGAATTATATTTTAAAAATCATTAGTTAATAGTGGGGGAGGGGCCAAAAAAATAAAAATCACTAGTTAATAATCTCAGGTTTAAAATAGATGTTTTAGTTGTCTAAGCAATATGTTAATCCAAAGCCCTTCATTTCTTAGATATCACTGTACACAAACAGAAGAAGCAACACAAAATTGGAAGAGAAAAACCTAAATTAAGAATAAAGAGATCATGGAGAAAAAGATCTGATTTTCAATCTTAAGTTTACTCCCTGTTTCTACAAAATTCTGAAATAAGTCATTAGAATTTAAAAAGTCAGGTATGTTTTCCATTTGTAAAGACAATATCTGATACTCAACGATTGGGTGTGAGATCAGCTACAAGGATGTATTGTACAACACAAGGAATATAACCAATATGCTGTAATAACTGTAAATGAAGTGTAACCTTTAAAAACTGTATAAGTTTTTTAAAGCAATAATACCTGCTACTCCATACAGTTCTTTAGAACAAAATTAATAATGTATGAAGCACAGGAAAATATTATAGGAATGAATTTTCCTTGAGAATTTTAGGATTACACAATTCAGTAATTAAACTGAGTATAGGAACTAATTTTCATTAAGAATCTTAAATTCATCCATCATTTCACTTTAAAAAATTTAGCATTTCTAGTTGGAGAAATTAAAACTCAAGGAAAACTTTCAAGGGAAAAATGGATGATAAGACCATTGATTCTTTTTTCCATTCATCCACTAAACATATTTATTGAGCACTGACCATGTACATGTATTGGTCTAGGCTCTGGGATAGAGCAGAGACTAAGAGAGACAAAGTTCTTGCTCTCATGGAGCTTATATTCTGGTAAAGAGAGTCAGATAGCAAACAACTACACAAGTTAGATGATTTTTCATACAGGCTGAAATAAAGTGTCTTCTGTAGTAAAATCTAGTGGGTGTGGGATAGAGTTTAGGGGTGAGGTTGGGGGAACTATTTTAAATAAAGTGGTCAGACCTAGAGATTGTCATACTGAGTGAAATAAGTCAGACAGAGAAGAAATTTCTAATGACATTCCTTAGATGTGGAATCTAAAAAGAAATGATACAGGAGAACTTACCTACAAAGCAGAAAGGGACTCACAGACTTAGAGAACAAATGTGGTTGCAAGGGATGGGGAAAAAGGGGAAGGGATAGTTAGGGAGTTTGGGATGGACATGAACACACTGCTATATTAAAAATGGATAACCAGCAAGGTCCTACTCTATAATACAAGGAACTCTGCTTAGTATTATGTGGCAGCCTGGATGGGAGAGGAGTTCAGGGAAGAATGGATACATGTATATGTATGGCTGAATTCCTTCGCTGTTCACCTGAAACTATCACAACATTGTTAATAGGCTATACTCAAATACAAAATAAAAAGCTTTTTAAAAAAGAAAATAAAGTAATAAATAAAGTGGTCACAGATATGTTTTAGAAGGATAGGACATTTCTGCTGAGAAACCTAAAGAACGACAAAGAGCCCACATACAATGGAGGTGCAAAATGGAATCTTTAGTAGAGATTCCAAAGGAAAGGGTCAATGCAAAAACCAAGCTTGGCAGGAAGAAGAGGAAGGAGAAAGAGGAGGTGAGAAAGAGGAATGGGAGAAGAAGACTGGATCTAGAAAGAAGTGAATAAAAGAGAGAACAGCAAGAGAGGAAATCAGAGTAGATGAGAGTCAGGTCACAACTTAAAAAGCCATTATAAGAAACTGTGTTTTTTTGAAGATACAATAATAAATCTTCTGCATTTTAAAAGAACAAATTAAAATCTGATTTAAATTATTTAAATCCTCACCCTGCTATGTGAGGGCTTCCCTGGTAGCACAGCTGGTAAAGAATCCGCCTGCAATGGAGGAGACCCCAGTTCAATTCCTGGGTCAGGAGGATACCCTGGAGAAGGGATAGGCTACCCACTCCAGTATTCTTGAGCTTCTCTGGTGACTCAGATGGTGAAGAATCCTCCTTTACCTCCTTTATCGAAGCCGGGAGACCTGGGTTTGATCCTGGGTTGGGAAGATCCCCTGGAGGAGGGCATGGCAACCTATTCCAGTATTCTTGCCTGGAGAATCCCATGGACAGAGGAAGGAGCCTGGCGGGCTACAGTTCATGAGGTTGCAAAGAGTTGGACACGACTGAGCGGCTAAGCACACCTACGTGAAGAATTAACAACAATGGAAAAAAAACCAAAGCAGAGAATCCACTTAGCACCCAGATCTTGGTTTTTAATACCATTATCTAATAAAAGGAACTAGGGCCCCTTGGAGAAATGGCTGATTCTAGGACTGGAGCAGAAAATATATAAGATAAGCCAGGAACATCAAGTAGTGCCAGAGAGGAAGGAAGGGCTCAAAAATAAACAAGCAAAGAAACAAGAAGCCCTACATTAATGGAGATATGTAAAAGGGATACAGAAGCCATCTGAAAGGCTCCCAATAGCCAAAATTGGAACAAAAATGAGCAACAAAATAACCCAAAGTATAAAATAAGTATCCATGAGTCTATATTGATATAAACAAATGATTAAATAAAAAATGAGGAAAAAAGGCACAAATCTCACTTGCAGGAGAATTCCAAATAATTTACCCATCAAGATGGGAAGCATAACTCTCTACTCTTTAACTGTGAGCTCTGCATAATGTCTTCCTTCCAAAGGGGACAATATGAGAAGGGGGAAAAAAAGAGTAACTTCACATGGGGGGAAACCCCATAAATACTCTTCAGCCATGTGACCAAGTTCAGTATAAAAAAACAGTGTCATGTTGACAGTATACACCCTTGAAATGAGGTGATGAAACTCTCTCTTTACCTCTGTGATCTTTCCCTAAACCCATAACCTCTATATGATCATTAGAAATGGAGACAGGAATGGCAATCTACTCCAGTATTCTTGCCTGGAGAATTTCATGGACAGAGGAGTCTGGTGGGCTACAGTTCATGGGATCGCAAAGAGTTGGACATGACTGAGTGACTAACACAACAACACAATCATTAGGAAAACATAAGAAAAACAAATCCTAACAGAGAGGCAGCCTACAAAAGACCTGACCAATAGTCCTAAAAATTATAAAAGTTACCATATGACCCAGCAATCCCACTACTGGGCATACACCCTGAGAAAACCACAATTCTAAAAGACACATGTACTCCAATGTTCATTGCAGCACTATTTACAATAGCTCAGACATAGAAGCAACCTAGATGTTCATCAAAAGATGAATGGATAAAGAAGATGTGGCATAACTATACAACAGAATATTCAGTTCAGTTCAGTCACTCAGTCGTGTCCAACTCTCTGTGACCCCATGAATCACAGCACGCCAGGCCTCCCTGTCCATCACCAACTCCCGGAGTTCACTCAGTCATAAAAAGGTATAAATTTGAGTCGGTTGTAGTGAGGTGGATGAACCTAGAGCCTGAATGTACAGAGTGAAGTCAGCAAAAGAAAAACAAATATCAGATATTAATGCATATATATATATACATATGGAATCTAGAAAAATGTTACTCGTGAATCTATTTGCAGGGAAGGAATGGAGGTACCCTGTGGAGGAAGGAGAGAACAGAACAAATTGAGAAAATAGCATTGACATATATATACTATCGAATGAAACAGGTAGCTAGTGGGAAGCTGCCATATAACAGACAGCCCAGCTTGGCACTCTGTGACGATCTAGAGGGCTGGGAAGAAGTTGGGGAGGGAGGCTCAAGAGGAAGGAGATATATATAATAACAACTGACTCACACTGTTGTATGGCAGAAACCAACACACATTGTAAAACAATTATCTCCCAATTTAAAAAAGTACAAATCCTGCAAAAAATAAATAAATAAAAATAAAATTTTGAAGGTCATCAAAAATAAGGAAAGTCTGAGAAACTGTCAGAGTAAAAGGAAGCCTAAGGAGACCTGATAACTAAATGTTATGAAGTACCTTGATAGGATCCTGAAACAAGGAAAGAACATAAGGGGTAAAATAAAGAAATCTGAATAAAGTTAGTTAATAAAAATAGATCAATATTAGTTCATATAGTATAACAAGTATACTAAACAAATGTAAGATATCAATAGAGGAAACTGAATAAGAGAGTACATGGGAACTCCGTACAATCTCCTCAATTTTTCTGCAAATCTAAACTGTTCAAAAATAAAGTCTATTAAGAAAAAAAAAGAGCAAAGAGATCATCACATTGATTTAGGTGAAAGATTAAAAAGATGATGATGAAGTAGTAGATATGGTAAGGAGTCAGATTCAGAACATATTTTGAAAGTGCACAGCACAAAATATGTCGATAGATTAAACATGGGGGTGAGGAAAAGAGGAATCAGGAATGACTCTTGGGTTTTTTGCTCAAGTATGTATGGATGTGAGAGTTGGACTATAAAGAAAGCTGAGAGCCAAAGAATTGATGCTTTTGAACTGTGGTACTGGAGAAGACTCTTCAGAGTCCCTTGGACTACAAGGAGATCCAACCAGTCCAGCCTAAAGGAGATCAGTCCTGAGTGTTCATTGGAAAGACTGATGTTGAAGCTGAAACTCCAATACTTTGGCCACCTGATGCGAAGAGCTGACTCATTTGAAAAGACTCTGATGCTGGGAAAGATTGAGGGCAGGAGGAGAAGGGGACGACAGAGGATGAGATGGTTGGATGGCATCACCGACTCAATGGACATGAGTTTGGGTAAACTCCAGGAGTTGGTGATGGACAGGGAGGCCTGGCATGCTGCAGTCCATGGGGTCACAAAGAGTCGGACACAACTGAGCGACTGAACTGAACTGATTTGGATAATGAATAGTACCTTTACTTAGCATATGGAGGGAAATGAAAGAAAAATAGATTGTGCTGCTTCTGAGTCATTTTGCTACCTCAATTTTTTGCTAATTCCTGATTTATTCTTGTGAGCTCATTGAATCAATAAGAAAGTTTCAAGCTGTATGGTCCTATGTGGGATCTCAGATTAGTATAATTTTTTAGTATTTTTTAATCTCAAAGATACTATAAGAATGCTTTATAATAGAAAAGTATATAACTGCCTTATAAAGAGATGCTGCAGAATGTTTCTTGACCTAATTTGGAGACAAAAATTCATATTAAATCACTAGTTCCCTAAGTCCACATCAAAGAGTCTGTAAAATGTATGATTATATCAAGCTTTTAAGAAGCACAGACTAATCTGGAAATCTATACTCTCAAATTCTCCAGATGATTGTGACAACCACTGACTCAGATGGCATAAAATAAAGAAAAAGTTTTCCTATTTAAAATAACAAACATCCCACCTTCCTAATTATGTAGAATTGTTTCTATTAGTAATTTCCAAAATAAGTTTTTGCCCAATAAGGAAGTTAAAAAAAATCCCCATCACATTGTGTAAACTCCCACCTTCACAGATTGTTGTGCATCGCTTTATAAAGTTATCTGTGAAGCGCTGAACTAAGTGCCAAACAAGTAAAAGATTTGTCAGAAAAGATCTAATCCCAGAGCAAAAGATGACACGTTAACCACTTTCTTGGTGAACTTCTTAAAAACATTCGATTTCAAAGCTATTGTTTCTGGCCAGTTGAATCAAATGATAAAACTTTAGATTGTATGGTTTACTCAGACTAGCCTAGCAAATCAGCTAGAAAGATTAAACACTAAAAAGACGTGTCTTGTGTGGTCAGTAAATTTACATTCCATTAAACCCCCCAAGCAAAAATAATATGAAAGACAAAGATCCAGTATCAAGAAGCTTTCCTTTGAGTCTGGAAACCATGAACTGAAGTTTGCTAGAAGATCTGAATTTTCATTCAGTCATAGTCAAGAGTATTTATGGAGTGCTCACTATGTGCAAAGCACTCTATTTGAAGGAAGAGGTCTCGTTTAAAGTAGCCATAATTCAGCCCATAAAGCCCTTTATAGCTAAAGATCAACAGTTGGAAGCTCAAGCAGGAGCAAGTGTGTAGCTGGTTCATACTGAAGGATGCAAGTGTAATTTGGTCAGTGCTGCTCAGTTTAAGTTGAATGGGCCTTTGCAGTTTGTGTAAATTCCACTTTCTGGGTGGTCTTCCAGAGCAATCTCAAAGAGGGCACACCACAGTGGTACTGGAGTTAATTTATGCTTATGTAGACTATGAGTCATGCAACAGCCATTAACACTATATACTTAAGTGAGTACATAGAAGTAAAACGTGCAAATCTCCAGCAGCATAAGGCCAACTTTCCTTAGGGCAAAAAAATAATTGCAACTGGAATGACCACTAAAAAACAAATCTAGACACAAACGAACAAAAGCATAGTTTGTTCCAAGTACAATGCAAAATAATAAAGACAGAAATAGCAGAAGGAATCTGAGGTTACAGCCAGCTAATCCATGATCATGAAATAAAGGAATAATAAGTCAACGTCTGTTTTGATGTTGACTCTCCCTTCCTTTGTCCACTCACTGGTGGCGGCGCAGAGCAGTAAGTGTTCAAAGAGTGGAAACCACAGCAACAGTAATAAGAGCTGCCATGAGTGGAACTCTGACTCCACCGCAAGCAGAGTTAACACTTACACACGAGCAAAGAACCTAGCTACTCCCCAAAATTGAACATTAAAAACTTATCTCATAGATGGATATTAATCTAAAATTTTTTCTTTTACCTCTTGCCCAGAAATAGAAGGGGAAAAGTTAATCTTTTCTAAAGTTTATTCTACGTGTTCTTTAAATCTCTTTCCCTTGTTTCTAATACCTTAAATAGATCCCACTTTACAACTTTCTTCAATTTATCAAAAAAAAAAAAAAAATTCCCTTGAGTTTGTTTTCCATCCAGTCACAAGGGATTGGCCTCAAATTCCTATTTTAACTATAATGACACAGCTATGATGACTGTGTTTTGGGGGATTATTCCAACTTCAAAAATTCTGCTATATCTCCATTTCAGCTTGTGGTTTGAAAACACCAGGTTGTATCCTAAAATCTTCACAATCTTCTTTTCATTACCAGGTCTACCAAACTTGTTTTCTAACATCACCAAACCCCAAGAGAACTCTACTCAATACTTTGTAATGGCTTAAATGGGAAAAGAATCTTTAAAAAAGAGTGGATATTGGTGTGTATATATATATCACTGTTTCACTTTGCTGTACACCGGAAACTAACACACCAACATAATTTTTTTAAAAATTGCCAAACCCAATGACTAATTCTTCTGAGTCTCAGCATTACTTCACAGTCTAGTTCATGTCTCCTATAATATCTATATATCCAACTTTGGCCCACATACTAAACTTAAACATCTTCTCATCTACTTCGGCATTTCCCTATGTGTGTTATTAGTAATGCTGGCCTCACTGTAAGCTTCTCAATTAAGAAAAGATTTTGTGGTCAGAAATTTTCAAAAAATACTACATACAACATTCTACTCCTAAAGCTCTACAATGAACATGAGTGAATTGGGCACTCCTTGATTTGTATGATAAAGCAACCATTTGACTCATTTTCACTGAGTGTTTTCCAATAAGCAATCTTGTTTCATTCATCAAAAGAACTCTTTTTAAAATTTTTTTCATGGAACACATATTAACATATCGTGGAGCTCCTATAATGTAGGAATAGTATTCTGATTAAACAGATACTCTGTAGAACATACTTTGGGGAATACTGATGCACCTGAAATTATAGGTTAAAACCTGAAATCCATCAGGCTTCCAAAACTGCATTCATCATCTTTCTTCCCAAGCCAGGTGTTAAACATCAAATTAATCTTTAGTAACAGCTAAAGATTTTCACCAATTTCACAACTCAGACAGTTGATAAATCTTTTGAGCTCTTACTGTCTGTTCTCTGCAGTGTTTTTTCCCCTCCCTTACATCATCCTATTGATGTCACCCTAAGGCAAACCTTTTACCAAGCGTAAGAATTAGATGACAGCTTTAAAAAAAAAAAATCCAGGCTCCATCGCAACCTTGTTAAATCAGAATTTTGAGGGGAGAGGCTTGGAATCTGTGCTTTTAATGGACAGCCAGATTTGCAAACTGCTGTGTTCTTGCCTGGAGAATCCCAGGGACGGGGGAGCCTGGTGGGCTGCCGTCTATGGGGTCGCACAGAGTCGGATACGACTGAAGCAACTTAGCAGCAGCAGCAGCAAAGTAGACCATGGGCTTCCCTGGTAGCTCAGCTGGTACAGAATTTGCCTGTGATGCAGGAGACCTGGGTTCCATTTCCATTCCTGGGTCGGGAAGAACTCCTGGAGAAGGGAATGGCAACCCACTCCAGTATTCTTGCCTGGAAAACTCCATGGACAGAGGAACCCAGTGGGCTATCGTCCATGGGGTTGCAAAGAGTCAGACATGACTAAGCAACTAACAAAAACACACACACAAAGTAAACCATGGGCTTCCCAGATAGCACTAGTGGTAAAGAATCTGCCTGCCAATGCAGGAGACAAAAGAGACATGGGTTCAGCCCCTGGGTTGGGAATATTCCCTGGAGGAGGGCAAGGCAACCCACTCCAGTATTCTTGCCTGGAGGACCCCATGGACAGAGGAGCCTGGTGGGCTACAGTCCACAGGGTCACAAAGGGTAAGACACGACTAAAGCGACTTAGCATGCACATGCATGCAAAGTAGACCAAGAAGTTTCTATGACTCTTCTCCTCTGCCTAAACTAAGCATTTTTCAGTTCTCTCCCCTCATCTCTTCAAGTGACATGATCTGAGTCTCATAACCATCAATAACCTGATATGCAGATGAAACCACCCTTATGGCAGAAAGTGAAGAGGAACTAAAGAGCCTCTTGATGAAAGTGAAAGAGGAGATGAAAAAGTTGGCTTAAAACTCAACATTCAGAAAACTAAGATCATGGCATCTGGTCCCATCACTTCATGGCAAATAGATGGGGAAACAATGGAAACAGTGACAGACTTTATTTTGGGGGGTTTCAAAATCATTGAAGATGGTGACTGCAGCCATGAAATTAAAAGATGCTTGCTCCTTGGAAGAAAAGTTATGACCAACCTAGACAACATATTAAAAAGCAGAGATATTACTTTGCAACAAAGGTCCGTCTAGTCAAGACTATGGTTTTTCCAGTAGTCATGTATGGATTTGAGAGTTGGACTATAAAGAAAGGTGAATGCCAAAGAATTGATGCTTTTGAACTGTGGTGTTGAAGAAGACTCTTGAGAGTCCCTTGGGCTGTAAGGAGATCCAATCAGTCCATCCTAAAGAAAATCAGTCCTGAATATCCATTGGAAGAACTGATGCTGAAGCTGAAACTCCAATACTTTGGCCACCTGATGTGAAGAACTGATTCACTGGAAAAGAGTCTGATGCTAGGAAAGATTGAGGGCGGGAAGAGAAGGGGACGACGGAGGATGAGATGGTTGGATGGCATCACCGACTCGAAGGACATGAGTTTGAGCAAGCTCTGGGAGTTGGTGATGGACAGGGAAGCCTGGCATGCTGCAGTCCATGGGGTCCCAAAGAGTCGGACATGACTGAGCGACTGAAGTGAACTGAACCATCAGTTACTCTTCTCTGAATGTGGTCCATTTTATCTATAAATCTTTTAAAGCAAGGGTTTTATACTGAACAACAGGGTATAGTCTGGCCAACTTGTGAAATAATGGGACTATCAATTATCTATTGTCTCCTGGATTTCTCTAGCTCTGCCTTTATGCTGGACAAGCAAAATCATCTCCATGCTCTGCAGCAAATTGCTACTTGTTAGAATCAACTCTGATCTGTAATAACTACCAGAATATGAATCACCTAGCAAATAGATATAACTTCAGAGAATTTTAAAGCATTACTTACTTAAAAGACCTTCTGATCTCTGTTCTAAATTAAGTGGCATGCCTCCCTTTCTCTACTGAACTTTAGGTCTGAAAGCCACAATTATGTCAATCCTTATAATATTTTCAAATCAGTGCTCCACATTTACAGAGTGTTTTTTCCACTTACAAAACATTTCAACATTATTTACTTAATCCCCTCAAAAGTTCTTGTGACATGGGTATTATCCTCCTCTTACAAATAAGGAAATTAAGGCTCAAAGAGGTTAAGTAGCTTATTCAAAATCACACACAGTAAGTGAGGAAAGTTGTGACTTTAACCTCATGTCGTGCACTTTAATCATACCTTTCTCCACTTTAAAATCCAAGTATAGTCACTTGGTCATCACCAGAAAATTAGCACCAATTAACACCAGAGTGTGATAGCTACCAGATGGTGAATTATTAAGCAAAAAGAGCAATCACCTAGAATCTGGGGAGGCATTATAACATAATACAGGAGCTAAGGAGTGGTGTCTTTGGGGTAAGGCAGCCCTGAACTGGGGTCCTAGCTCCATCTCTGACTGCCAGTGTTACCTTGAGTAAATTACATGTCCTTTGTGAGCTTTAATTTTCTATTTCAGTCACAAAGAATAAAGGAGATAATTTTCTTTAAAGGGCTTACTGTAATGTTGGCAGGTGGTAAGTCTTTGTTCAATTTTTTTAAAAAACAACAACCCTAATTCAAACACAATAAACAGTTTACTGAAATAAATCTGTTCAGAAATAAATACAAACCTTTTGACTCTGGTGTTCCATCCTTCATCACTAACCTCCAGATGTCTAGAAATAGGGCTATGTGAAGACTATGGGAAGATGGAAGACAGCCACAAGGAGGGAAAAAATTTGAAATGATGCTTGAAGTGGAAGCCCAGAGAAGGTATGTAAATAGAAGGTTAGAGCTAAGTGTAAGCTCTCAGTGACTGCCTCCCCTTGGTTATCATCACCATTACCAATCACTTAGGGATAGAAGAGAGGAAAAAAAGAAGCAACAACTTACAAAAGAAGGCAGTAACTTAAGTATCTACTTGAGATGGGAACAGATTATTAAATGGACATAATTTATATTAAACTTATAATCACAATCATACAAAATGTGAAATTATATTACACTTCATTCTTTCAAATTATCACTGGAAAAAGGTAAACTTGGAAATAAAAAGATAACTAGTAAGGACCTACTGTATACCACAGGGAACTCTACTCAATACTTAGTAATGACCTATGTGGGAAAAGAGTCTAAAAAAAAGGGGATATATGTATATGTATAACTGATGCACTTTGCTGTACAGCGAAAACTAACACAATATTGTAAATCAACTACACTCCAATAAAATTTTTCTAAAGGATAAAGGTTAAAAAAGAAAAATCATCAAACCTATGTTCAACAGATATAAATAAGTAAATAAATTGGTGTTTGTAACATTGAGTAAAGGTAATATTAAAATAATATTTTTCTTATTGCTCCCCCCAAAATATGTATCTAAAAAATTAAAAGAGTAGATAAGCACACAAAAAAGTCACCTACAGCCCAACCACACAGATAACTACTGTTAACATGTAGTATATAGCCTTCTAAGCTATTTTCATATATATGGAAATATATGTATTTTACAAACATGGGGTCCTATATAATTATTGCTTTGTAAACTTTTAAGTTTGTTTAAAATTTCTTTCCAGATCACCAAATATTGGATAAGATATATTTATAAGATATTGGGTTGTAAGATATTGAGGGTGGGAGTCTAAATTTAGTTTTTAAATACTTTGTTGGTTGCCCTAACACTATTTATATATGTATTTCATTGATTCTATTTGGTACATTTTATTTCATACATGTTAACATCTCTGAAACCTGAATGTGTCTGTAATAAATATTTCACAATCTACTTGGCAAGGTTCTTCTTTTCTTAGTGTTACTTGAAATAATAATAAATCCTTTAATTAAGAGCTTCTTAGATTTGACAAAACATAGTATTTCCTTCTAATAAATATTTCACTAAGAGTTTCTTTTTTAATTAAAGAATGCATTTGGAATTTTTATAAAAATCTCTCCTGGGAACATACTAAAATATTCCATAAGATATTCTAGTACTGAACTATTCATACATTCCTAAACTAAGCCCTACTTTACCATGGCATACTACTCATTCAACACAGTGTTGGTCCTTATATCTCTTTTCATAAATCAGATCAATCTATAGTTTTCCTTTGTAATGTCTCTGTCACATCTTGGTTTTAGAGATGTTCAGTTCAGTCACTCAGTCGTGTCCGACTCTTTGCGACCCCATGAATCGCAGCACACCAGGCCTGCCTGTCCATCACCAACTCCCGGAGTTCACCTAAACTCATATGCATCGAGTCGGTGATGCCATCCAGCCATCTTATCCTCCGCTGTCCCCTTCTCCTCCCCCCAATCCCAGAGGTATGTTACCTTTGTCAAAGAAGTTGATAAGCTTTCTTCTATTTTCTGTGATTGACACAGTTAATACTAGCATAGGGATAATTTTTTTCTCTGTAAAAGTCTAAGCTGGTTTGTGATAACTCTTGATTTGTTATAGAGTTACTGGTCAATTCATTTATAATTCTTCTTTAGTCAAATTTTCTATTTTTAGAAAACTATGCTGAGATTTTAAATTCATGAGGATAGGGTTTACATAGTATTCTCTTACATTATAATAATATTTTCTGTATCTGGTTTTATCCCATTTTCATTCCTAGTGTTTTGACATTCTTATGTTCCTTTCTTGTTTCTTTTCTATTAGACTTGATAGAAATGGTTCTCTTCATTAGTCTTTTCAAAGATCAACCTTTTGGATTTACTTAATTCTAATATTTTATTTTTCAAGTTAATTTATCTGAGTGCTTTTAATATCTTCTTTTGCCTCCGATTTTCCACCTGATTGCCTATGATGTGCCTAGATGTGGCTTTCTTTGAATTCATCTTGCTTCAGTTTTGTAGCACTGTTTGAATCTGTGACATTTTCCCTCAGTTTGGGAAAATTCTTGACTATTGTGTTCTTCAAATGTTGCTTCTTTCCCATTATGTTTTTCTTCCCTTTCTGTGGCTCTAATATATTAAACCTGAAACTGTGTATATTATATTATCTTACCAATGCTGCTGCTGCTGCTGCTAAGTCACTTCAGTTGTGTCCGACTCTGTGCGACCCCATAGATGGCAGCCCACCAGGCTCCCCCGTCCCTGGGATTCTCCAGGCAAGAACACTGGAGTGGGTTGCCATTTCCCTCTCCAATGCATCAAAGTGAAAAGTGAAAGTGAAGTCGCTCAGTCGTGTCTGACCCCTAGCGACCCCATGGACTGCAGCCCACCAAGCTATTCCATTCATGGGAGTTTCCAGGCAAGAGTACTGGAGTGGGTTGCCATTGCCCTCTATACCTTTTCATATTTCTAGCTCTCTTAGCTTGTCTGAATCTATTCTACCTACCTGTTTTCTGTTCATGAGCCCTGCATTCTTCTATGTTTCATACAATATTAAACTCATCTCATGTGTTTATATTTCAGTTATTGCATTTTCAGACCTAGAACTATTTTATTCTTAACAACAGATTTCTGTTCTCTGGTGAAATTCTCCATCTTGTCATCTATCTTTGTGAATATATTAATCACAGTTATTTTAAAGTCTGTGCCTGATGATTTGACTATCAGGATATCTGGGCCATTTACAGACCTGTTTCTTTTTCAGTTTATTTCCCTTGGTCCTTTACTTTGGTATGCCTGGTAATTTTTGATGAATGCCAGACATTGTGTATGAAAAATTGGACTCTGAATGATGATGATGTAATCTTCTACAGAGGGTTTATCCTATTCTCTGATAGGCAGCTGGAATGGGGTGGGGAAGGGGGGAAAGATTAACCTAATCTAATCAGGGACTGAACTCAGTTGGGGTTGGGTTGCAGTTTTTGATAAATTTGGTCTACCTTTGATTTGTCCCCATTATACTGGTGTGCTAAAGCTCAAAAGAGTCTATTGTTAAAATTTTTAAAACTTTGGGATATAGTTGCTAAACATAAACAATATTAAAAACAAATTATATAAATTTAGAATTAAATTATAAACAAAGAAAATACATACTCAAAATTCACCACTTCTAAATTTGTAACTAAATTTAACTGTTGTTCTATGCTATTTACATCTGTGTATTTGTATCACAAAAATCTATATAATGGTGTTACTACACATCTCTTGTCAACTCCACATTCAGTAATATGAGAGCTGTAACTTGAAATAGCCTAAGGTGGAAGTATCTGCACCACAAGAATCAGCAGACAAATCAGGGTTTATCATTTTGTAGATTGTTTGGATCGGTTATTCTCAACTGTTGGTAATTTTGGCTGCCCCACCCCGACCCCAACTCTTGGAATTCTATTTGTTTGTCATGATGGTGGGGAGGGGGTGGGAGAAACAGAGGGACAAGAGCTACAGCCATCTAGTGGGTAGAGAATACGGATGCCATAAACATCCTACAATGTATAGGGCAGCCCCCTATGACCAGATATTATCCAGCCCAAACGTCAATAGTACTGAGGCTAAGAAATCCTACTCTACTGGCATTTCTGCTTCTAAACATCTGGAATCTTTACCTTTCTCCCATTGCCTAGAACTGGCAAACGCCTTTGAGGAAAGAAGTGAGCATTTTATCCCAGTTTATTTTGTTGTTCCTGTTGTAATTTTTCTAGTGTTTTGAGTCACTATTTAGTTCAGTTGTTTTTAATCTTTCTTATATTTAATAAACATGTTTGACTACAAACTTTTCTTTTGGTATCGCTTTTGGCAGCCCACCTTGTCTATTTTCACTTTCTGCTCTTTTCAGGGTTTCCTTGTAAAAGGTCCCAGCCATGAACATTTCCATCTCTCCCTTAGTTGGAATAGGTGTATCTTTGCAGTTGCAAGCAGTGCCTTTTGTTGAAAGAAGCATCCACTAAAATTAAGTTCCCTGAGAGGTGTATAGATGTTACTTTGAAAAGTGTGGTAGGGGGTAACAATTTAGAGACTCCAAGTTTTATTTATACTTCTACCATTCCAGTATCAACTTGAATCATTTAACTCTGCTGTTACTCTTGATTTACTGGAACTAAAGCCATTTATTTAATAAGTGATTAAGTAGCCAGGATATGTAGTCTTAGCTCAGTTGGTAAAGAATCCACCTGTAGTGCAGAAGACCTGGGGTCAATCCCTGGGTTGGGAAGATCTCTGGAGAAGGGAACAGCTACCCACTCCAGTATTCTGGCCTGGAGAATTTAATGGACTGTATAGTTCAATGGGGTCGAAAAGAGTCAGACACTACTAAGCGACTATCACTTTCATGCCCCTGCACAGGGTGCAGATGTTAGCTGCAAAAATCCTATGTCATGACCTCTTCTCTCTAGAGGTTTCTAGATTTGTTAGGGACAGACTTGTAAATAACTAATGTATTAAAACTCTCAGTTACTTCCTCTAACTTCCATTATTTGGGGAATTTAGAATCCAGATTAAATTATTGGATAGAAACTAACTTAATTTTAGATTTGTATGCTACTTATATTTTACCGTGTAAAATTTTAAAGCTGCAGTCTTCACAAACCTTATTTATATTTATACCTTTATATCTTTTTAAAGTATTTAAAAATTATTTTAAAAAAAATCTTTTGACCTCACTGCACAGCATGTGGGATCTTAGTTCCCCAACCAGGAATCAAATCTGCACACCCTGCATTAGCAACATGGGGAGTCCTAACCACTAGACCACCAGCGAAGTCCCTTAACTATTTTTTAAATTGAAGTATAGTTAATTTACAATGTTGTGTTAGTTTCAGATACATGGCAAAGTGAATCAGTTATATATATGTACATGTTTTTTCTTCACAATCTTTTTCATTATAGGTTATTAGAACTATAGTTCCTCATAGGTCCTTACAGTTAATCTAGTTTATATATAATAATATGTATATGTTAATCCCAAACTCCTAATTTACCTCCCATCACTATCCCCTTTGGTAAACATGAATTTCTTTGTTTTCTGTATCTGTAAGTCTATTTCTGCTTTGTAAATAAGTTCATTTGTATCTTTTTCTTAGATTCAAAATGTAAGTGATATCATATGATATTCATCTTTCTCTGACTTATTTCACTTAATATAGTAATCTATAGGTCCATCCATGTTGCTGCATGTGGCATTTCATTCTTTTTATAGCTGACTAATATTCCATTGTATATATGTACCACATCTTTATCTGTTCATCTGCCTATGGACATTTGGGTTGTTTCTATGTCTTGGCTATTATAAACAGTGCTGTTATGAACACTGGGGTTCGTGCATCTTTTCTAATTATAGTTTTGTCTGGATATATGCCCAGGAGCGGGATTGCAGGATCATATGGTAACTATTTTTAGTTTTTTGGGGGGTTCCCCAAAAAACCGTTTTCCATAGTGCCTGCACCAACAGTAGGAGGGTTCCCTTTTCTCCACATCCTCTCCAGCATTTATTATTTGTAGACTTCTTGATGATGGCCAGTCTGACAGGTATGAGGTGATACTTCTTTGCAGTTTTGATTTGCATTTCTCTACTGACTGCTGATATTGAGCATCAAGTGCCTGATGGCCATCTGTATATCTTATTTGGAAAAATGTCTATTTTTTTTAATCAAGTTGTTTGCCTTTTTGCAAGACTGATGAGTTGTTCTTTATATCTTTTATAGCATGTTTATGTGTTTATTTCATTTGGTACAGAAGTGCTATCAGTTAGAAAGGGCTACTGTTATTCTTACCATTTTACAGATGAGAAAAATGAGGTGGAATGTTTAAGTAACTTGCTCACGGTTATGCAGTTAAGTCTGTGCTGGAACTTATAAAACTTTATTTCTGCTTGGTACTCTGGATAGCTTCTGCACTTTTCTTTGATAATATTATGTGGTGGGTCACTTATCCATGTATAAGACACACTGAAGACATGTATTTGAGGGAAAATTTATGCAATTCTCATTGAACTGATGACCATGTTTTGAAAAAAGTATTATTCATTTATAAGAAGAGCAGCTTTGTGGACTACCTCAGAAGTACTGGCTAAAACTTGTACATTATAAACTGTCTTTAAATAATTTCAAAGTCTGTGAATGGGAATAACAGATGTTCATTAATTTTCTGATGTATTTTCATATAATCAGGATAAATTTACATGAATTATAATTTTAAAAGTTCTGCCTATTATGTTTCCCAATTTATTATCCATTCTAATTCACTAAGAAAAACCCAATCTATTTCTGTCTACAACGGAAAAATTAACTAAACAACTAGGATTTAGTTTAGGAAATAGAAGGCAAGATTACTTTTCCCCATTCTTCCCCATTCCAAGATACACAAACAGTCCTGTACCCAATTTCAACTATCCAAAGATTTTATGTGTAATTATCACTTCAATTTTTCTGTATGTGTATATGTATTTTTTAATTAGAGAAATGCAGTTACAATTATCTTTCATATTGTCAGACTTTGAATTATGCCTTACTATAGTTTTCAAGTTTCCCAAACTGGAGTTGTTCTTTATGTTATGCTATGCTTTTATGATTTTACTATTTATGCTTTTCTTTTTCTTCTGGTGGTTTAATGAGTCAGGTTTAATTAGTCAGAAAAACTAACAATATTCTTCCCTCCCTATCTTTGCCAGTACTTCCATGAAGTACTTTTCTTTCAATCTAGCTGTGGTCTTACCCTGAGCTTTCAGGTGATTTGAAGATAGAACATTACAGACGCTTTTCCTGTATATCATTGTATGTATGGACAAGACAGAAAGGATCAATGGAATGAGAGAAGTCAATCTGGTGTTCTCCTCAAAATAATATATGAGTTATTTAGATATAACAAAAGTTTAAGTCATTACTCAGAAATCTAGTTCATTTCATAATGGTTTCACTGTACTGGAGAGCTTACTTTGTTAAAGGATTTAGAATGAGGTGAAGGGCAATTCAGGTTTTTTAAATTCAAGTTAAATGTTAAGTTAATAAAGGTTAAGAAACATTTGCTAGAATTATGAGCAATTTCCAGCTAGAGTTCCATAAAAAGAAAGCTTGAAGTTAAATTCATGCTACTCTTCCTGGGAGAATTCCATAGTGACTAGAATGCTTTATGAGTAGATATCATATGGATAGGAAAAGGACTGGAAGAATGGAATTTGAATAGAAAGTAAGGACGAAAAACTCCTTCATTCTTCCCCTATCTCCTCCCCCTCCGTGCTTCCAACACACACACACACACACACACACACACACACACCACTCTATCAGAAGAGGGAAAGCTTATGTTGAAAGTCTCCTTTAGTAATAAATGGAATAGAATAGTTGAATAAATTGTGTGTGGCACTGAACTGGAATTTCTTCAGTGAAATGGCTTATGTTCTTAAAGAGCTGAAAAAAGGCTTAAATTTTCTAGTAGCCTGGAATAAGACTGCACAGGAGGCGCATGTGAAATGCAGCATGTGTGAACAGTTTTGCATCAGAGTCCCATCTGAAACATAGCAACACAGCTGGAGCAGTGACTCACCACACTAACATCTACTGTTAACAGACAGACGGTCTCTAGTAGAGCCTGCACTTTCTCATGTTAGAAGGAGTTTCTTAGACTGTTGTGATGGTATGGTTCCTCAAACTTGGTCAGGCCACTTGAATTTAACATTGTTGAATACTTGCCATATACTTGGCACTTTTCTTACACCTGTTTGGTTTTATTTTCCCCACTTTATAGGTGATGAATTTGAGGTCACACATCTGGCCTGGTATTCAGTTCATCCCATCAATTGCTTTTAGCCCGTGCTTGTTCTGATATCTGATAAAAAATGAAGATATAAAGAAATTTCAAGATAGAAGGAAAGACATTTAAAAGAGCTCATGTCAGGTGGCCTCAATTTTCTCAGAAATATAGGGACAGAATTTAAAACAGAAGTGATAAAAAATTTGGAACACAGTTCCTTGAGAAAATGTAATAGGGGGTTAGTAGTAAAAATAAAATGACTTTCCAGTTTTAATAACTAGAATCCAGCCCAGAAATCCAGCTGCTGCCTGCCCTACTTCGCAGATGGTAAATGGCCTGATGGCTTCCTAAACGCTGGCTACATCTTCCTGCTCAGATTCCAAGGGACTTCCCTGAGGATAACCGCCAGCCTGAAGCTGAATTCTTCTTAATGACCTGCCATGATGGATCTATGTACTTTTGATTCAGCCCTCCCTGATGCTGGGAAAGACTGAGGGCAGGAGGAGAAGAGGACGACAGAGGATGAGTTGGCATCATAGATTCAATGGATTTGAGTTTGAGCAAACTCCGGGAGATAGTGAAGGACAGGAAAGCCTGGCGCGCTGCAGTCCATGTAGCAGCAAAGAGTTGGACATGACTGAGCGACTGAACAAGAACAACAGCCCTCCCTAGATTGGAACAGTCTTCAACTTTCAACTTAAACACTATGACAAAGGCAGATTTTTCAAGGAATTGAGGTGTGTGTGGATGTATGTGTGTTGCATTTGTTCCAAGTATGCTGAGTAAAATAATCAGATATGAGTGATCAAAATAAAAATTTTAAACTTTATTTTCCTATAATTAACTTTCTTCTTTCCTAAAAGTTTGAGTGTTACTCAAAATCCATGTACACTGTCTGTATGTTCTTCACAAGATACTTATCCTCTCAGTTTCTTCATCTATAAAATGTTTTGCTGTGAAGACTGAGTTAAATACAAAGCACTTAGAACCATAATAGGCAAGAAGTGCTATGTACTCTTTATTATTATTTACTATTATTATTATCCTCATCATTAGTGAACCTGTGTAAAATGAGCTATTAATTCAGTGCAAGGCCTCATTAGTAAACATGCAGAAAATAAAAACTGTCCTATGTGGTTCCTGAAAACCTTAAAATTATCAGGAACTGATTAATATGGATAAAATTTAGGTTTATCAGCTGACAAAGAAAAGTTCCCACTGAAGCTATTAAACCCCTATTTCCTTTTCTTTTCAGCTCCAGAAATCTCTCTTGTGAACTGTTCTGGCTTAATTCCCATTTTCATCATGCATTTGTCTTATTCAAAGTCGCTCCACAGTCTATCTCACAAACTTCAGACATGCCTCTGATCAACAAACAAATATTTGGTGGCTATTCTATGCCAGAGGCTAGAGATATAAATAGATATAGATAGGGCTTCCCTTGTAGTTCAGTTGGTAAAGATCTGTCTGCAACGCAGGAGACTGGGCTTTAATCCCTGGGTTGGGAAGATCCCCTGGAAAAGGAAATGGCAACCTACTCCAGTATTCTTTCCTGAAGAATCCCATGGACAGAGAAGCCTGGCGGGCTACAGTCCACAGGGTCACAAGAGTCAGACACGACTTAGTGACTAAACCACCAGAGATATAAATACGACTAAGGGGTGACCTTGCCACTGTGGAGTTTACTTACTAGTGGGCAGACAGGCACATAAACAGATAATTACAAAACAAAGTGGGACTTATCAGGTGGCGCTAGTGGTAGAGAACCCGCATGCCAATGCAAGAGACCTAAGAGACACAGGTTCAATCCCTGGATCAGGAAGATCCCCTGGAGAAGGGCATGGCAACCCACTCCAGTACTCCTGCCTTGGAGAATCCCATGGACAGTGGAGCCTGGAGGACTTCAGTCCACAGGGGTGCAAAGAGTCAGACATGACTGAAGAACTTAGCATGCACTCACGCACAAAACAAAGCAGAAAATGCAATGAAGGAGGTGCATGCATGCAAGGTGCTACGGTAGCAGAGATGGGGAACACCAGAGTTCACCCTGGATGGCTCAGACTTGGCTTCTGGAGGAAAGGATGCCAAGGCTTCAAGGACTTCAAGCAGAAACTTAAAAGGCTTCGCTGGGATCCCAAGGCTTCCTTATTTGGTCCTTTTTAACCCTCTAGACATTTCTCCACTACTCCCAACATAACTCACCTCCTAACTCCTATTGCACCAGTCTCAGAACTGTTTCCTTGAAAAACCCAGTTCTGATTCCTTACCTCATACGGCATTCTCTATCAGATATTCTCTGCCTGGTAGAGTGTTCTCATCTCCTCCATGAAAACAGGCCCTACTGGAATACAGCCGTATACTCTCCTATTACCCATGAAAGCACTGCAACAGGTATGTGCAGATTAATGTTATTTCTCCACAGTTCGTCACTGTTTATTGTTTATCATATCACTCCAACAAAACTATAAATACCTCAAGGGAAAAAAAAGGGTTCACAAATTTATTTTGTTTCACAACACCTGGCAAAGTGTGAGCAAAGTCCAAGATGTCAGAAATACTTTCTGAATTAAATTATTTCACCAGTGCCTTTTATGGTTTATCTGATGCGCAATAAATTCATTTTATGAAAGTTTAGAAGTTCAAATAGCCAGAGGAGAGAACATTCTGTCAGTTAAAGGCAGTAGTACTATATGAGAAATAAACTTAGCTCGGTAGAATTTGTGAATGTGAAGAAAACGTGAACCATGGAATAAATTACGCAGTTGGTTTATAAAGCAGCCTGTGAATAAGGTTCTTGTACTTGGTAAGCAGTAAAAAAGCACTATATTGTTGAGAGGGAATGTATTTAGGGTAGAGGACAAGTTTGAATGGCCTTTTATGTAAGGAAGTATTTTATATATACATATATATATATATCAGTCAAGTAAATGAAGAGAATTATACATATATGTGAATGTGTGTACACACACACGCAGAATGAGTGTGAATAAGGTAACAAAAACGGCAGCTGGAAAAACAACCTTTTCATACTGCTCATGATAAGGCATCTTTAAACTCAGCACTTCCTTCTTATTACTTTCATTTATCTGTTTTCCTCCCACTGGTATTTCTCCTATTGTTCCTCTATTTAGTCTTCTCGGCCAAACTTTCTCTCCTCACTCCCTCCTCTCTAACACACAAAACCTCCACACACTTTCTTGTTCACACTCATACTAACCCAAGTCAACTGTTCACACACTTTGTGTTCAAAGTATGAAACCAGCTATATCAAGAGGGGGTCTGACAGTGATACCATTAATTCACTAGACTACTGAGTGGCTTTCAAACTTCTGCTCATGAATCCCTAAAAGAATTTTGAATAAAACAGAGACTCTGTGCCAGTTATCAATACATTGCCTCTCACCTCTAAATGTATCTTCCTTACCTGCTTTGCTAAAATGGAGCTGGGACCTTTAAATATCTTTGTCAGCCAACATAATATTAAACTTTGTCAGTAGAGGGAACAAGATAAGGATTGCAGGAGAAAGAGGTTTTTCCTTCTTGGTTTCAGTATGCTTTCTCAACAGGCTCCTGCAGAGCCTGCTGCCTCCCTGGCATGAGGGTCACATGGTGCATGGAGCGTCTCCTATTTGCAGGCCTTCGCCATGGGGGCAGCTTCCCCAGCGCCCAACTCCCTAGTGTACACAGCCTCTCTGGTCCCCAACACTTTGAGCCACTCTGCTTCTCTGGTGATGGCTCCTGTGACACCAGTATCCCCTCTGGAGCAAGGTGCTGGTTTCAGGGCACAGGGACAAGCTGCACCTGGTGGCCAGCAGCCTCCCCTGGCACCTCCCTCAGGTGGTTTTGGAGTGGAGGGCCCCCAGTGAGACACTTCCCTGCAAAGAGCTTTCCCCAGCACCCCAGAGGGGAGGTATCCAGTAAATTCCAGGGGGCAGAATCCCAGGAAGTTGCACCGTCGTAGCCCCACAGTGACTCCTGGGCCATCAGCCCCTGGAAACAGGGGCAGTTTGCAGGGAAAGCTTTCCCTTGAGGTCTGTCTCAGCTCTAGGGGTCATGGTCACTTCCTGTATTTGCTGTCTCTATATTCTTCACAATTTCTATTTGCTTCTTACCTACCAACCCCTCAACACCACCACCCTCTGTCACATGTGGTCATTCTCTGTATTAGACTTTCCTGTTCAAATTATTGTGTGGCTTCTGTATCCGGATTGGGTGCTGACTGATACACACTTTCTCATACATTTTAATGTGATGGCTAAAATTTCTTACCAAGAAGTTAAATAATTGAAAACAGATAAATTATCTGGTGTTCTGAATATAGATATTCTGAAAATATATTTTTGTCAAAACCTTAGAGTGATGTGTCTAGATCAGTTAATGAATGGAGAAGACTACTGTATAACCTGATTGCAAAGGCAGTCCTCACTGTCTCAAGTAAATCGGATTTATTTCCTGTACACACATACATACACAAAGACTTTCATCTAAAAATTTTGAACAAATATGTCAATACATGTTTTCACGACACACATCTCACTTATGACTGGTAGAACATGGATAGACAGATAGATAGATGGAGTGATAAAAAGCAGATAGCTGGCAGGCAGACTATCTCCAAAATGAAATACTGTTTTGATACTTTTTTTTTTTTTTTACCAGTTCAATACTTCTCAATGTTTTTTTGTTTTTTGGCCTTGCTTTCAAGGGTCTCTCCAGAAGTAATGCATTCCTGAACTGTCCTTTTGCTCAATGCCTTAGACATTTTTACCCTGTGATAATAAATCATAGTAAGCACTGGGATGGGTGGAAGCTATGCCATCTTTTGTGAAGTGGGAGAAGGGGAACCATGACAGAGGAGATTGGAAGGACAAGGTGGCAGGCTACAGACTCCTCAGTAACAGACAGCAGTTTCAGGAAAATGCTTGCATAGGGGCTGAGGATCAGAAAATTGCTTCCCTCAAAGCTGTTCATGCCCTGTGGACACCCAGGGGACAAGTTTTCCAGTATGAGGAAAGCAGCACCAGACCAAAGAACTACTGCATTCTATACTGAAGGCCAAAGAGAGATACTGTTCCCCCTAAAACCGACAAGAAACCAAGCGGGAGAAGTTCAGCATTTTTTTTTTTCATGTAATGTAGACTAAAAATATTAAATTATATTCCATAAAAATTTAAAAACTAAGAGCTTTCCTTACAAGAATGCTAAAGTTTCCTTTAGAGTCAATATCACATCAAATATGAAACTCCTGAACCCCACCAGTACCTATGGTTGGATAAGGGTCTTGCTTTTACTATTTGTGACTCAAGATGTCACATGGCTTAAATCCTTCATTTACAGTGGCTCTGTTTCTTATTTAAAACAGTGAGTTTTTCTTAGATCCACTACTTCACTGAATCATATAATAGGGAAAGAAATGAAGAATCTTAAACAAAAGCAAAGGAGATGTGGCCAATTTTTACCATTTGGGATATTAACAAGTTTAACATGGCTCGGCAACTATCTTAAGTGTTATATCAACTATTATGACACAAACTAAAGGTGTTGAAATATAAAGACGTGTGTTTTCTGAGAGGAAATGGGTGACAATTTGAAGGGCTGGTTTTTTTTAACAGAATGAATAAATACATAAGAATTCAGAACAGATTCTCAACCAACACTAATGTGCAATAAGGTTTATGCAAGTTAAGAAAGGTTTTAAACTTTAAAAAATTTTTTTCAGGGAAACTACTGTTTCCTGTTATTTCTGGAAAATCTGTAAATGCTAGTGTTTTCAAAAGGAAACATTTGCAAGGAGATATTAAGTATGTTTTACAAGCTACACATATCAGATTCTTGTTTGTGCATTTCCCCTAAGAAATTTGTAATTCTGTTTTAAATAAATGACACTTACTCTCAATTAAAGTTTCTGTCTTTTTATTCCCCTAAATCAGCATCCCCATGGGGAGTATGGGGCTCCTAGGATTTTTTCGACCTAAATAAATACATTTTAATACAGAGCTTTCTTTCTTGGATAAGATCCATAATCTCTAGAATACAATGTCTGACTTAACCATTCCATTAAAAAAAATCTATGTACTGCCTGTTTTATAGTAATCTATTGGGATCTTTAAAATAAAAGATTTCGATCAGTGCAAAACTTTAAACTAAGAGTATGTAACTTACTTACATATGTATAAATATTTGTTATAATTCCCGCTTGAGTTTCAATAAAGGTATTGCCTTTCACTGCAGAAGTGTGAATAATCCACTTGGTGGATATTATTCAATCTGAAGGATGCACATAAAGAACTTCCATTATGGTCCAATAAATAAATTTAGGGCCATCACTTGGTGATAGAAAAATCAATAAATATAGACATTTTTATGTTCACCAAAATCTCTTTCATAGCTCTGCTAAGCACTTTGGTTACTGAGATGACCAAGTTAATGCTAGGTATTTTAAAGATTCGAGTAACAAGAAATCAGCCAGTCTACCAAACTGGTAATTTATTATGAAAGCCAATAATTACTTTTGTTTTGTGGTGGGGGGGCAGGGAGTAGAAAAATTAGAAATAAGAAAATTTAGGAATGGGAAGATCTAATGTGAACAGGCAAAATCAAGCTCGTTGCCGTATGTGATTTGCTCACATCCTTAGGTTTTTAATATACTTACTTAAACAATGGAGTTCCACAAACAACACATTTGTATATTCCAGGATCTTTGTGATGTGTATATTCTCCTTCGAAGGCACTGATACACAATAAACAGAGCATAAAAAAATTAAACAAAGTTAGCGTTATTTCTTATAGAACATATTTGCTTAAAATATATTTCTCTAATAAATCTTTCAAGGGCTTTTTGTCTTAAAATGAGAACAGACCAAACATATGGAAATCTGAACATTACTAATATATTTCAAATCTGTATAATAAAATGTGCATATAACTACTCCAAACTAATGCAGGTTAAATTTAAAAAAAAATCAAGCCGTCTAGTTATGTAATGCTTAGAAATTTTTTTCCCTACTTTAAAAAAAAAAAGCTTGTAGTTCAGATTCACAGAGAAAAACATTATTACATGAGATTTCTGCTCCTCTGCAGTGTCCAAAAATGTATACCAGAAAATACAGAAGGGTCCAACACTTCAAGTGGAAGGAGTCTTATTTTCTGGTTTGAAAAGGAATATTGCAGCTTTAAGGGAATATTTTTCTAAGTTAACAATCTTAAAGGCTAGGAGGTCACTCAGCTAATACAAATCAGCTGTGCTAGCCCAACAAAAAGTCTATGTGCTCTGCAGCTTGTTTTTATTATCCTTTCACCCTCTTTATGAGGTCCAATTTTTTTATAAACAGAATTTTTAAGAATGACCTAATCTCGAGTTGTTTGTGTGCATTAAATCATTTTGCTAGTCATGTACACAACAGGACGAGTAGACGTCTCGGGCCAAGACCCAAGTCCATCTCTAGCTCCTTGTGGGGTGAGGGTGGACTTTGTCAGAGATTCAACATTTGGTCAAGTCAGTAAACAGTATATACTGTGACAGGAAGAGAGTGTTGCCTATTAACAAAGACCCCATGTGCGGTAAAGAGCTCTTTCAGTTCATGAATGAAAACAAGAAGTTACATCATTAATAAATTTGGATCAGAGGTAAGTTACGGCCTTATGCCAAGCTCCATGGTATAAATTAGACAACAAAATGGTCAGACTCTGGCAAGTTACCTTTGAGCTGGAATCAGCTGAGAGAGACTTTATTCACCAAAAACAGTCTTGGAAGTGAACAAACTCTTTTTTCAGGACTTAGGGCGAACTTCCAAGGACCAAAGCCATGTGAGGGCAGTTATTGAAAATTTTTGACATTCCAACCACAAATGAGCCAATAAATACTTTCTCCACATGTGCTTCAAAAAGAAATTGGAGTGGGGTAGAAAGGAACTAAATTATGCTACCTTCTTTTTGCAGCCAAAACATCTATACTTACAATGGCCACCTTCAAATTTTCAGCATCCTGGCAAAGTGCCATTCCCTCATGGTTTTGCTTACTGTGATGTCTTCCCAAAAAATGTACCTAAATCGCTATTACTTCCACACATTTTGTAGTAAACTAAAAACAGGCCCTTAACAAAAGCCTTGTGACTTTACAAAAGATAGAGTGTTCATTAAATGGGGGAAAGAATAAATAAAACTTAGTCTTAATCTAAACAATACCATTTTCAACCTTTTCAAGGATACTAACATGTAGACTTTAGCAAATAAGTGCAGAATCCTTTAAATTAAATAGCAAGGGAGAGGATTCAAAGGTTGGAGCAGGGGTACAGAGGATGAAGAAAACTAGCTCTTGCCTAATGACTTTTTCGTAAGCTCGCCTTACCTTTCGGTCCCTTTCTCCTGAGTGACATGGTATTGCAGGGGTGTTAGCCGCTTCCTCAGCTCCTGCTGGGAAAAGACCACCTTACAGTTCTTCTTATCCCTACATGACCCTGGAAAGAGAGAGGATATAGGAGAAGGAGGATTTTTAGCTTCAATCCTAAATAATTGCTTTGGCTGACCGCCATAGCACAGTTTCTGCTGTCACTTGTCAATGACCAGAGCAGTCCCTAACACACTCGACAAACTCACCTGAACTGCAGTTACTTCTCTCAATTTAAAAAGAAAGGTACTCAAGATTCAAGTGATTCCACTGGTGCACTGGTGATGTGCTATAGCTAAAGCTGCTAGCACGAGACAGTAAAAACCCGCTGAACATTCACAAGATGGGGATACATCCTTTATGTCCTCCAATACCTTGAATTTTTTTTTACAAACAAATTCAAAAAGCATAACTATAAATAAGCATTTCTGCTGTATATATAAGATGATGGGCATATTATGTTAAACAGTAACTCTCCATTCAATTAGTAGAAGAGCTTGAAACCTTCCTCCTTCAATTTCCATCCTGGGTGATGGAAATACTATCCTAGTTATTTACTGAACCTGAGAGATTCATTTTTCCACAACTAGGAATTGCTATTCTTTGTGATTCTGTTGGGGCTTCCCCAGTGGCTCAGCTGGTAAAGAATCTCCTGGAAAGAAGGAGACGTGAGTTCGATCCCTGAGTTGGGAATATCCTCTGGAGAAGGGAAGGGCTACCCACTGCAGTATTCTTCCTGAAAAATTCCATGGACAGAGAAGCCTGGAGGGCTGCAGTCCACAGGGTTGCAAAGAGTCGGAACACCTGAAGCAGATGAGCACAGCACAGTGATTCTGTCAGGGGCTTCACTGGGTTCTGAGGAGTCCTTTAAAACAAATATCTCTTGCAAGACTGTATCTTACCGTGTTTAAACGGGCAAGAAACTTGTAACAGACTCTAGGAGAAGGCACGTATACTAATGTAGTTTCAAGAAGTTCCAGAAAACGGGTTAGAAAAATAAGGAAGGTGGGAAAGATGAAGAAAAGTGAATGGGATTTTATTTACGGACCTACATTTTCCTTTTGTAAAGTATACCTAGGAAGACTTCACTGATTAAATGTATTTCAATGGTAAAATAATTTTAATGTGATTCTAATAATAACGTTAGCTTTTATTTCAACTTATATAGTCTGCAGTAAAATGTCCAGACAACACCTGCTTACATGTGTTATTCTCTTACCTGAACAAATGACTGAAGAGAAATAGTCAGTCCTCTGTATCTGCGGGTTCCACAACTACAAACTCAACCAAACACGATGGAAAATATTCACCATCCCCCTAAAATTCCAGAAAGTTCCAAAATGCAAACCTTGAGTTTGCCATGCTAAAGCAACTATTTATACAGCATTTACATTGTATTAGGTATTATTACAAGCACTCTAAAGATGATTTAAAGTATAAAAGAAGATGTGCAGAGGTTACATGTAAACACTATGCCAATTTATATAAGGAACCTGAGAATCCTTATATTTTGGTAACTGCAATCCCCCATGAATACTGAGGGATACCTGTAACTACAGACATGGCAACCCTTACTCAATGCAGTAAAGTTGCTTTTCTTTGCTTTTGCATCACAGGGTGAAAGAGGCATGCAGATGGCCCTACGTGCAAAAATTTCTTACCATGTTTCGAAGTTACTAAGAGAAAGCTTGCTTAAGTTTCCAGAATAGTAAAAACTTCTTTGGAAACCTAAAAGAAATACGATTTAGGAGTAGAAATGCTTCCTACTCCTTTTACTTTAAGGTACCTAGTGTCATAGTATATGAGATCACTGGAATTATAACAAGAGAAACTTAACTAACCACTGACCCTGACATTGGGATTGAAGAAGGACATCAGCTTCCAGAATCAGGACCACCAGCACAGAGTGACTGATTCTCTATGAGAAAATATGGAGGCAGGAAAAGAGCAAACCAGAGCCAAACAGAAAAGCACACCTTCGAGCAGGCCTGTGGGTTGTCAAACGGCACCTCCTGACCTTCCACAAAGCACGGTTGGTGCCGCTCTGGCCTGAAAAGAGCCATAGGAATGAATAGCCACCATGTCACTCACTTCACTGGACCCCATATTACACCAGGCTTTATTCAAATGCCTACTACTTACACTTTTTATATCTTCTAAGAGTCAGACAGAAATGTTTCCCTGAGAAATGTCTGTCCGATTAGAACAAGCCTCTCCACAGCTTGAAAGCAGAACTGGCTGTGAGAGGTGAGCCTCCGCTCAATTCGCTACAGACATCTTAAAAGGTGTTTTTTGTTTCTGTTTCTTTATACGTTGGAAGGGTTGCATCTTCGTTGATTTTGTCCAGAAAAACTCATTAATTGCAAACCTAATATGACAAAAATATCTTGGTTAAAATTATTCTTTCCAGTGGCACAGATAATTAAACTCTGTGCAGTTAAACAATTCTGAAACAATTCTGCCCAAAATATTTCTGTTAATATATGTTCATTCATACAAAAAGACCAATTGTGTTCCCAAAGTTGAGAGAACTAAGCTACCCATCTGTATGTCATTTAGTACAAGAGAAGCAACTGCAGGTTTAAATTACATGGTATTGGATTGCAATTTCCTAACATTGGATGCTTTTCTGCTTTTTTACCTTGAGTCATTTACTAAGGAGTGTTCATAAAAAGTAGCTTAAAGCACAGATGCTTGCAAATCGTTTAGGCAAAGATGTTTCTCTCTTTTTCATTCTCCTCCTCTCCAAAAATCTCTCTTTTCTGAAGAAAAAGAATAAAACTGTTGGTCAGTATTGACGAACCATGTCAAGTATTTGTAAAAGGAGAAAAGGTAAAATTGAAAACATCTGATTGAAGTAAATAATACAAACATAAAAGCTTTGCTGGTGAATGAAGGGTATTGAAAAGACTTTATTTCATAGATTAGAAATTACTTTTGATCTAAACATTCTTAAAAACAGACTGTTTTCCACTATGAACCATCTCATTAGTCGTGCTACAGAGACCTCGTTTTAATGGCAAGCTTTGAATCGGGCTGCTGTACTCCTTTGTTAGGCTCCGTCTTATTTTGGGGAGTGGGGGGGGCGGGAGTAAAGATTTCATTCCAGCTTTCTTTGTTTGTCTTTCAAGAACCACTAAAGCAGTATTCACACAAATTTTGTAGGAATGTGCCCTATGTCATAGCCTACAAATTATTTGGTTTTGGTGCACTTAAAGGTCATCTTCCAAATTAACAAAATTTTCCTACATCCTGGCTTTTCAACCTTAAATATAAATATTGTTTCCTAACTGTAAGTGAGGTTTGTTCTTTAAGAAATGCTAGTGTTTATTTAAAGTTGTCAGACTTTGTACATTTTTATTCTTTGGTCATACTATGTTCTCAAAATAATTAGGCTTTTAAAGTGTGCCTAATAGCAAAAGGAAGTGTGTGTGGACTAGAAACAACTATTGTGATTTAACACAAAACAATGAGAAGTTAGTCAAATTTTAATAAATTTCTTGCCACATAGTTTAATAATAATATGCTTTCCTGGACAGTTGAAAGCTATACTCTTACATTAGCTCTCCTCACATCATAACCAAAACCTGGCATATATAAACACAGAAAGGCTTTACTTTTGTCTCTAATTTTCCTTCTCCCTATCAGACTCACTTTTCTAAAGTCATGTGGTGCCACTGTTAATTTCGAAGAAATCATTTCATTTTGAAATTCTAGAATAATTCATTGGATGGTTTCCTTTTACTATCTTCACTTAGGTACTGTAATTTTCTTATTACACAGGGTAATTTAACATTAGTATTATATGACATCTGTTCGATGACCCCTAAATTGACTTAAAGTATGTTAGGAAAAGATTTTTCTCCTTATTTAAATGCTTAATAGAGTACTTTGAAGCCATGAATGTGTGTATATACACAGACAACACAAAGCATACCTGAAAGGGTAATATTGCTACCTTGGTATCTATTCATAACACCATTCCTTACAGAGTAAGTTTGGTATATTATCAGATCCACCTTAAACCCAATCCAAGGGCATTTATTTGCTAAAATATGCCCAAAGTCTCTTTTTATGTCAAAGCTTGTTCCATATGGTTGCCTTGAATCCAGTATAGTCTTGAATCAGAGTTTACTTTCTGCCTCTGTCTGCTTCCTAGTCACGGGACCTTAGACAAACGTGTCTCTCTCTACCCTCAGAAGTCTGCTATGAGAATCACAACAGTTAGCAGTTAACAAACACTGTCTAAACAAATACAGTATTATCATATTGATTACAGTGAATTCTGAAGTTAAAACTGTACTTTAGAAGATAACCAGATCAGGCATTTCAGTGTGCTAAAATATTTTATTGATAATTATTTTTCTAAAATAATTCTCTTGGGATAGTATTTTCCTCACAAGTTCTCTTTAAAAATGATTCAAACAAGAATTGGAAGAAGAAAAGAAAATTAAAATTTGAGTAACCACTCTGTGCCAGACGTATTTCTAGGCACTTTCTCATAACTACATTTAATCCTCTCAATAATTCTAGGAGGTAGATGTCATGTCCATTTTACAGATACAGAAACTGGGGTTCAGAGAGGTTATAACATAACTTACTAAGGACAAACAGCAAAAAGATGTACTGACTCAAATCTCAGGCTGTCAGAGTGCAAAGCCCATGGAAAAATTAAGCTACAAATTTCTTCTTTCTTCCTAAATTATATGATAACTTTCAACTTGAAAACTATTACCAATAACTAAAGATAACAAGACAGTAAAGTAATGATCACTGTAGTATATCCAGAAAGTAAAAACATTTATCTATTAGTCAATGTCTGTTTTACCTGGGTTCACTCCTTCAGCAGAGGATCAGTGACAAGGTTCAAATGGGATTCTCACAATGTCTATAAAATGTTGGAAGGCTTTTTAAATTCTTGTTAAGAAGTAAATCAAATCTGTAACCTACGTCTTAGGGCACTTTTAAGTCATAAATCTTATATTTCAGTGTGAAAAATCAAAACAAAACAAAATCTAAAGACCCCATAATTTTAATTTTGGTCCTAGGATCAGAAAAAAATAAAACTATTATTTTCCCAATATAGTAAGTGAATTAGAGATGATAAGACTTTCTTAGTTTCCTTTGAGTAAAGCTCATGTTGAAATATCTTGCCACTGTATTTAAAAATGGTATATTTCAATTTTCACTATAAATTATAATTTTTAGTCGGTTATTAGTCTGTCATTTTGGAAAGTTAAAGAAACTTTTATCCCAGATGTTGTAGTGTTAGGAATTTCTAAATAAGTATGCATTTATAAAAGCCAAGTCTAGCCCATTTTTATAATAGAATATAAAATTATATACCATGAACCATTTTTCCTTGTGTTTTGTTTTGCATTCTAGTAATTTAATAAAGATTTTTTAAAAAATGCATAACACAAAAAAGAAAAGCTCCATGCTTGTATAAGAATGCTCAATTCTTTTGATTTTTTTTTTTCTTTCAGCATAGACCTATACAGGAAAAACATTCCTGAGGTGAACATACCATCTAAGACATCATGACACTGGCTTCAGATCTGGGGTTTCCATGAAACGAGGGCTGCAGGGCTTAATTTGAGGACCACCGATATGGCGTTTTTCTTACTGGTTTTTTAAGTCATCAAAATTGTCGAGCATTTACAGAGTACTCGGCTAATAAAATACTCATTCATTCATTCAACAATTACTTACTGAGCACCTACTCATGTGCACTCAGTCGTATCTGACTCTGCCACTCTGTGGACTGTAGATCACCAGGTACCTCTGTCCATTGGATTCTCTAGGCAACAATATTGGAGTGGATTGCCATTTCCTTCTCCAGGGGATCTTCCCAACTTAGGGATCGACACTGTGTCTCCTGCCTTGGCAGGTAGATTCTTTACCACTGCCCCACCTGGGAAGCCCTGAGCACATCCTACATTCTGGCATTATTCAAAGTACTTAAGACATATCTGTGAGCAAAATCAAGATCCTTTCATGGAGCTGCCATCCCAGCAGGGGTAGAAAACAGATAAAACACAATGAAAATAAAGGTGATAAGTATACAGGATGGGGAAAAATGGTAAAACTGAGCAGGGCAAAGAAGACTGGGTGTGCTAGAAGCAAGGGCTATAACCTTAAACAGAATGGTCAAGGTAAGCCTCACAGAGGTGACATTTGAGCACAGCCCCGAAGGAGGAGAAGTTGGCTGTGCTACTACCTGAAGGAAGAGCTTCCTGAACACCCGGAGGAAATAACCAATGTGAGAGACTGTTGTTGTTCACTCAATCATGTCCAACTCTGTGAACTCCATGGACTGGAGCATGCCAGGTCTCCCTGTCCCTCACCATCTGTAAGATATGTAAGAGATGAATACACTAAAAAGTTCCTAGTCCAGTGGTAGAGATGGAGACAAGTAACTACAATGCAAATACTAAAACTTGAATATGAATAGTGTAGATAGTTCAGTCGCTCAGTCGCGTCCAACTCTTTGCGACCCCATGGACTGCAGCAGGCCAGGCTTCCCTGTCCATCACTAACTCCCAGAGTTTACTCAAACTCATGTCCATTGAGTCGGTGATGCCATCCAACCATCTCATCCTCTGTCGTCCCCTTCTCCTCCCGCCTTCAATCTTTCCCAGCATCAGGGTCTTTTCAAATGAGTCATTTCTTAGTATTAGGTGGCCAAAATGTAGATAAGCAACAACAGCAAAAAGAACATATCTTTATATCTGGAAATTTACAATTGCAATATTTTAGGACAGACATTGTCTGACATGACCTTTCTTTCTTCCTTTTAGCAAAGTGAAATCCTTTTAGCCAAATGCTATACTCAAAATAGTTCTCAGAGAGTATTTGGTTGAACGCTGAACACAGAATCAGAGTGCAGCCTCTGATAGTTTGCTCTGTGTATTTAATGTCATCCCTTTCAGACTATCGATCATCACTCCCAACCTGAAGTCATGTGCAAGATACTCAGTAGATGTTCTTTGGTGATGAATTTTTGACAGGCCTAGAGAACAAAATCCTTTGGCCAAACATTTACCCTTAGGAAACATTTCAATAAATCTCCCCTTTGAAGTAATCTTGTAGGTGGTAGCAGGAAACATCCATAACTAAAGAAAGTATAAAATTAGTACCTTGACTTAGTTTTCATTTTTTTAAAAACATTCTTAATTTTTACACTCAGGTTCAGTTTAATTTTGTCAGTCTGCCACGTCCTAAATATAACACAAAGAAAACAAAAAAACCCTCTAGGTCATAGGAATCAGAAGGTAAAGATCCTTTTCTTTTCCATATGTGAGAAAAGGCATATCTTTATTTCTCATAGTAATAATCACATTTCATACCTTCTTGCTGTTTTTCTATTATACTTCACATAAGACAGTTCTACAGATCAGTTTCAGCTCTGTTCTACTGATGCATGCACAGAGTTCTAATTAACATCAATGGACATTATAAGCATGCCAAAGCAACACAGCATTTTAAACTTCTTGAATTAAACAAGACCATATGTTTTAGTGGTGCATAGTTGAATGATAAAATTCATCTTCTGGTTTCTATACTGAAGGTTTGAATAGATAAACTAAGAAAATATTTTCAAGGAAGTTTTCCTTCCAAGTCTACATATCTCTATAAATTCACCCCTACTCTGATCTTTCATCTGAATATCCTCAGTACTAGTGTATTTACTCTACAGGGTACTATTTACATGAGCTAATATATCTTGCAATTATTATCAAATATCTTCAGTTGTTTCTGCTTTATTTTCCCAGATTACAAATTCTTTGAACACATAAACTGTTGAGCCTAATATTAATTCATACTTTCTGCAACTATTTATTAAACATCTACAGTGAAGTAAGAACTGTGATGAGCACTGGAAAGTTAAAAATGAGTAAGTCAAGGTTGCTGCCCCTAGGGGAACACATACTGTAGCAGTAAAGATAAGAAAAACAATCAATACAATGTGCAGTCTTATAGGAAAAATATATGTCAAGTTTTGTGTCAAGAGAGTTAACAAAGAAGACATTAATACTGTTAAACTTTGCCCACCAACATTGACTAAGTCCGATTATAACTGGGATATAGACAACTCACATTATTTGTAGAAACAGCATCTACAGGGTCAGTGGGCCAAAGAAGATTCAAATAGGGAAGAGAACTCTATGTAAACAAGCTGATAGATGTTGTGTGATCAAATACATACAATGTCAAGATGGTAACCAGAGTCTTTCATGTCAGTGGGATTAGCTAATTTAACAAAGTAAAATGGCCAGAATAAAATGTAGATTCTGATTTGGAAGAGGAAAAATTGAGCAGCACAGAAATAAGGCAGTTTTAAAATTAAAAGGGAAATATGTCAACATTTTCTCACTGCAAGTCAATAGGAGTAAATGTACCTCCCACAACATCTAAAGTCTATTAATATGATTTCAAATTCTAGCCTTTAATAGTAAATAATCTGTAAGACTGCATGATTTTCTTGAGAGGAGACAATGGAGAGCTTTACTACTACATTTATCCGATGATACATTAACCTGAATGAACTCTGTAAAATACAAACCACATTTTAAATTTCCATCCTTTACTTGCAGGTTACAAAGTTTTAATTGTTGAATTCATGTGTAGTAATCATTTTATCACTGTTCTCTAAGTGTATTAAGACGAACTAAAGAGTGCTTATCAATTCTTCCAAATGTAATGCCAATACCAACAGCAATGACTTTTGTATTAATGTGAACCGTGAAGACTAGAGTTCAGGGAAATATTTCAAACATGTGTTGATCCAGAAAGCATTTTCTTACTTGCAAAGTATCTGAGTAAAAAGAGAATTTTTAAAGGCACTGCCATCATCAAGTGACAATAGTGGAAGAGAAAGTTACTTAACTTCAAGTCTAACTGATTGCAAGTGAAACGTCTGACAAAGTTAGCGTTCCCTGGTTTTAATATTTTTTTCCAGTATGGGTCTTCAATAGAACATCATAGCCGGTATAGAAAAAAAAAAATTAAAAACAGACAGGCTCATTTCCATTCTACATTTCACATGCAATCAAAAAGACTTGCAAAAAATAGTTCCCTCTCCCATCCTCCCTCACCGTCTTGGGAGCACAGACTGAAAGGGGAAGATGAGAGGTAACCACCCACTAAAAGGATGGAAAGGAGCCCTCTCTCAGATTACCATGCAGAATTTTATTTCCATGTAACATCAAGTATACTTTTTTACAAAGAAACTAAAATCTACATTGTCTAAGAGCTCAGCTTTGTAAATGTCGAAAATTACATTATCACCCAAATCAAATTTAAAATCTAAATTAATTAAGCTCAATGGACAGATAAGTCTGCAATTGTCACTCAATGAACAGCTAAATCTGAGGCTAGCTATACATGTATACAGTCCAGAAAAATCTAAGAGATTCTGGAGAAAAAGAATAGTCAAAAAATTTACAGTTTTCTTTATCAGCCAGATAACTAAAGTAAAAGCGTAAGACTTCTTCTGAATTATTCAATATCTCCTTAAGGAACATGGGGATAATTCCAATAATCTTTGCATCCCCAGAAACTTACACTGTGCCCAGAGAAAAGTAAGTACTAAATAAGTGCATGTTGTATTTAAATATTTATTCAACTCTCCATTTTAATTATTGCTATTTAAATTTTCTTCCTAAAGATGTTTTCTAAATGACAGCTCTGGCTGTTTCTTAGAACTTAGTTTAAAACCTGAAATAATATTTGCTCAATAAACCAATGACATTTTAAAAAATAAATTATGGACTAAATTTTTTCTTAATTACTACTCTGAATCTTTTATTACCTCTCTAGAGTTCCAGTCTCAAGTCTTTTATTATGACTAATATTCCATTAATTCTCTGTATTTAAGACACTGACATTACTTAACCCAGCATTCCGCAAAACATATCATGTGAAACACTGGCTTTGGGGAAAAAAAAATGCTTACAGGTAGTTCCTGTTGGGGGGTGAGAGAAGTTTCCACAGTCAAACCAGATTAGGAAAATCTAGGTTACATGGGCTTTAAATGAAGAGTTCGTCCAGACTTTCTTATGCCATTATTGAATATGTGGTATTTTGACACACTCCATTATTTTACACTCCACTAGAAAGGTAGAAAAGAGTTGTCAATCAAACCAGAGCAATACTTCCTTATCGAAATGATTTGTATGCTGCATCCTCATTACCAAGACGATGAAATGTGAAAACAGGTCATCTTAAAATATGGTAGCATGCAGTTTCTCCATATGATGATGGAATCAGTTTTACAGGCTATTAGTAGAACAAGTGTTCATAATTTGGGAATTGATAAACTTCTAGTCCAAAGCCCTCATGAGGAAGAAACCAAGCCCCAAAGATGTTGCATGACTTGGTCACACACCTGGTTAATGAGAGCGAGCTCCTGTCTACAGCTTTCCTCCTTTAATTTACTCATTCATTATATTCCTCTCTTGAACCAAAGCTCTGTTGTACATTAACATGCCCATCTCTCACTAACCTATGTGCCCACAGTCTGTTTCCACTCTCCACGCCGCCACCCTCTCCTCCTACAGTCTCCTGCCATTTATAACTCCATCTACTGCATTCCTTCAATATCCTCCAGAAGAACTGTCACTGCTTCGAATCCTAATCTAAGAAGTTTGTCAGCCATTCTGGGCAGAAAGACGCACAATGTTTTTCTTATTTCTTCTACTCCTTCCTTCAGTAGTAAAGCAAAAGAGGAAATGTTTATATAGAATCATAAAAACATGAAGTATATAACTCTCTTTATTCTATAGATAACAAAATTTGGGCCCAAAGTAGCCATCTTTCCAAGAATGTATATTCCTTAAAAACAGAGCTCATATTACTTACTATGTGGCATTATTTTGATACATAAGATGATGCTACTTATTCATCACCATTCATTCATTCAACAAATATTTACTGAGTACCTACCTATTCAATAAGTGACAGAAGACAGAAGTCTAGTTGCTAAGACGGCATAGTGAACTAAACACACAAAAAAATCTCTACCTTGCCAGAGCTTACTATGCAGGAACCATGGGTTTTCCTGTAAGAGAAATAGATTTTAATGATCAAACCTATCAACTTTCCCAGACTTACTTGATGTCCCACCCCTGCCTTTTTATATTTTTCCAGTTTATTCTCCCTTACGGCCAGGGATTAAAGTTGCACAGAATGAATTTCTGGGAAATGTCAAGTAATGTTAACACTTGAGGGTAATATCTAATTGTGAACTATTTGACAAGAATGTATTTCATTCTAAGTTTACAGATGAGGAATAGGGATAAAAGGTACAAAACAGATTCTGGGGCCAGAAAGCAAGTTGGTGGTAAAAACAACTAGTAAATGCAGATTATGCTTCCAAACTCATTCTTCACCAATACCAAAAACAGGATAGTAAACTCAGAAACTTGCTGTGATGTTATCTAAAATTTGCATAAGAAATATTGATCAAAATGGAATATACTATGAACAGCTGTACCATTCTCTGAGCCACTATGCATTTCTGTAACAAAACTAAATCTTAAAAACTATAGCTATAAAATTTGGGGTTTATTTGCTTCCTTAAAATTTAAGTAATCTAGCAAGTTAGATTAGCAGTACATTCTTAATTTGCAATTATGTGGTTGAATACAATAAATATATCTACTGTTGAAGGAAATGCTTACCATAGTAGTAACAGAGTAAATTTAAATTCTATAAATGTATCTCTCTTAAAAGTCACCTGAATCACTGGTATCTTTGTCATTTCATGGTAATTTTTATAACATGCATTCTGAAGTGATTAATACAATTGCAAATATACTAAATGTGAAAAAAAAGAGAGAAAAACCAAGAGAATTAAAATAAATAGGGATTTTAAATTTTTCAAAGGGTTAATTTCAAATGCAAAGGCACAAAAATTGAGATAATTTGCCACTGCATCTCAATAAAATCTATTCAAAGGATTTTAAATTAAAATATATCTAGCAGAAGCAGCCACGAGAGATTCAATCTCTAAATAAAATGTCTAGGATGAAGCTATAAACTAGAAAAGACTGATGATGAAAATTCATCAAGTATCTAGCCACGTATTAGTAACTTCTTGTGAACTGTCATTCACATCCCATTCTTCATTAAACACGTATTTGCTGAAAGCAAAAGATGGCTTGTTTTAAGAAATCCTTCTATGATCTGTTAGGTAAATTTTTGTAAACATGTTTAGATAAACATCTAATAATTCTACCTATATGATTCCCAAAAGTCCATGCTGTCTCGATAAACTAACTGTAAAATTATCATTTGTTTTCACAACTGAAAATATTTCATATTCAGTGGTCATTGTTAATTAAAGAATTTCTCAAACAAAATTAAAACTCTTTTGTGTTCATGCCTATTTTATCTCTGTTGATACTAGATTTTGTTATGTATTTTATAATTATTAATGTAGGTGAAGAATTTATTCTATATTTAACAAAAAATTAACAAGTTCCACATTTAACAAACCATATGCCCAACACCTTATTCATACATATGCATTTATAGTTCTAGAGCAATTTAGCCTCATGCACAAACGATTTTTAAAACCCATCTAATAATTAGATGCTGTACAGCAACTTTTCAATATTAACTAATATTTTATTATATCACGGAGTTATTAAAACACTTTGTTTTAGTAAAGAATATAGCTGTATTTGAGTACTCATCAACATTTTAAATGTAATTTTTCTTAGCTTCCAAAAATATTTTCATTCATGCAAGAAAGAACTCATGCTTAACAGTCAACATGTTAAATTAATAACATTTTCAAGATTCTATAAAAATTCAAAACATAGCAAAACAAAATGTGAAATTTTCTTTAATTCTTGGGTGGTCTGCTGAAGAAAATTTAGCTACATATAAAACCATAAATTACTGTTAAATCATCTATTTGGATACAAGATAAGTTAATTTATGAAAACGTGTTTTAGTTTATAGAAAGTCTACACATGAAAGACAATTTCAATGAGATGTCCAAGCACAAGGGAGTTGGAAGCCTGTTGAAAATGGAAAAAGGTTTTGCACTCTACAAATATTGTTTGAACATAATATAAGCAGAAAAAATTTGTGGTTTGTAAATCCATGTGTTCTTAACTGAATATTTTTAACATACTTTTGTTTAAGTTTTCACAACGCACCTACGTGCTAATGATATCAATACCCTTTCAAGCTGTGAAAGAATGTAAACCTAGTGCCATCTACTGGGAAAAGTGGATACCATTCAATTAATTGCAAATTTTGTGAATTAGGGGAGCTGAAATCTGAATGTCTTTTTTTTTTTTAAGAACTCTTTGTTTCTTAAAAAAAAAAAAAAAACCTCCACAAGGCATTTTCAATTTAATCAAATTAAATTAGGTAAGATGAACATGTAAGAATGTGAAGCCAGAGAATAGAGAGCATTAAACTGAACTCGTGGGAGAAAATTTCATTGGTGACATCAATACAGACATTGGAAATAATGCGTTCTGATTAGAGTTTTTGTATTGGTTTCAAGTATATCTTTTAGAAGACAGGTTTTGAATCTATGATCAAAGAGCCCTCAATTACAAGTATCAGAGTATCTAACAAAAAAAATTTTGAAACTATATGGAAACTTGCATAGGTATACATGTTTATTCTAGGTGAACATATGTTTCTTTTCTTCTGGAGAAGAAAAGTCATAACTTTAATTTAAAAAAAATTTTTTTAGATTAAAGATGGTTCATGTTTTCATGATCCAAAATGGTTAAAAAATAAAAATAATACAGAAAGCCAATCTATTCGGTAGGTGAGTAGCACACCACTGACTTCAGTTATTTCTTTACAGTAAATACAAAGACAACATCAGATGCTATTACTGAAACATTGCCAGCTCAGACTTGAATAATAGTACTTCTTATTTACAGATATTGCTTTGGTGAATATATGTAGTACTTCCTCTTTACAAATGCAGAACTTAAAGCCCAATAGACAATATTAATTTGTTCCAGAGAAAAGCGACCAAAAGAACCAGAGTTTTTACTTCTCATGATAAGTATTTTTTGTTGTTGTTTATTTGCTAACTTGTGTCTGACACTTTTGCAACCCCATGGACTGTAGACTATAATATATACTCATTATATTATAGGTTATAATATGTACTTATTCATAATATGTATAATTTGTACTTATATACTTATTCCCTTCCTCAAACAGTTTATCACCAAAACTCAAATTGCTGGAGAGAAAAAAGAAATTTTGGATAATATACTTTGAATCTGTGTTACCATTTTTTATTGTTATTTGTTTGGCTACAATGTGATTTATACTTAAGAAATCTACCATATTGTATTAATGCAATAAAGTGAGAAAAGAGAAATTGTTTTTTTTACAATATTTTCAAAAGGCACCAAAACTATGAACTTTAATTTAACCTTCCCATTAGATTTATTTGAGGCCGAAAAGAGTCTCAGATAAATTTGTCCTCTCTGTTATAGCTATCACTTCACCTACATGTAAACTTTCCAAATGTTTATTCATTCATTTAACAAATATTTATTAAGTGCCAGGCACTGTGCTAAGCTCTAAAGCCACAGGTCCCTGATTCTTGGAGAGCCCTACTTAACCAAATGATAGTCCTACTTACAAACACCATTTGCAAAGTATCTGTCTTTAAGACTTCTAATTTCTACATTAGAATATTATGACATAACACCTTTACAAACTGCATAAACTGCCATGTGGCTGTTCAATTCATGCACTGTTAAACATGCCAGTAAAGTCTGTAAGAGTAACAATCACATATTACGTGTATGATGTTGGAGAAAAGCACAATTTATCACTGTAATTAGTACTACTTAGACAAATACTCTCACTTGTTTGAAAACTACCATGATATCTAGTCTAAGTTACAATTAGACTTAATTTTTATCAAGCACTGAAACTATGTGTAAAATTGTGCTTCCTAACCCTTGCTAAGATAACCCCTTCAGTCCTGATTTAGAGGCAAGGAATTCTAATGTTCAAACATGGGAAATATTTCTGTTCTCCCACCACAACCAAGCAGATTTTTCTGTAAATTCTCAGCCATTAATTAGTACTGACTCTTAAGATCTGATTAACCCAAAGCCAAGTAAAAACAATGACAGTTCATAAAATCACAGAATTTCAAAACTGAAAAGATTTTCTAATTTAAATTTCTCATTTTAAAAATAAAGAGACTGAGATCTGAAGAGGTTTACTGGTATGTTCAAGGTCACAAAGTTAATGATAGAGCTGCGGTTCGTTCTCTGACTCCTATTCCAGTGCTCTTTTTCAATACATAAAAGAAACTGTTATAGGAAATTAAGAAGAGCTCTGAGAGGAAAAAAAATTACTTTTAATTACAAACATGAGCAAACCATAACTCAGATGCACTTAATAAGCTCTAAATTGAAATTATGCCTATTTAAAAATAAGAAGAAAAGGAAGTCAAAGCTGAAAAATGATAGATCAGCCTTCTGGGATATGGCCTTCATACAGGTCAATCCAGTTATAATCAACTTTAAGAGCCTGCTCCAATTATTTTTCAGTTCTGGAATTATTTTGTATTGAATAATACCTAGAATTAGTAGGGTACTGGCTAGGGAGCAGAAATCTTCTTGATTTACAGAGATTTTTGTTGTAATGGGTTTTGACCAGGGAACAGTAAATTAAAGCAAGACGTCAAACTTTTACCTTAATTTCCTATATCTCCAAATTTGGCCTCTTCCCTCTCTACTTGAATAAAGTAATGAAGGCTAGAATTCCTATTTCATTTTTCTTTTTCAAAATTTAAATAGCTTGTTTCACATTACTGTTGAACTTAGCAGTGTCTTCAACATATCTACTTTTCTAAAATTCTGTGAATTTGAGCAGACTCTGGGAGATAGTGAAGGACAGGGAAGCCTGGCATGCTGCAGTCCATGGGGTCGCAAAGAGTCAGACATGACTGAACAGCAACAGTAAAATTCTGTTAAAGAAATGGACAGTAACAAAGATTTTGCTGACACTGAAGTTATAAAATATGTGCACACTGGAAATGTCATAACACTTTAAAAAGTACAAGGTCCTTGAATGGCTAAGCAATTATGGAATACTACTCTACCAAATCATTTATCAAAGTAAAATAGGTTTACTAGCCCTAAGCAAAAAAGACCCGAGTCCATCTGAGCATCCATTAGTACTAGACAGTAAGAATAAAAGGAATGTGTTGTATGTTTACAGGACTTGAATTCTGGTTCAGTGGGATGTATGAGTAAAATAAAGACATCAAAACAACAAGCTGAGCCGGTTATTTCTCAAATATAAAGTGCATTTGTGGCTCCAATTAAAGTAAAAAGAGTTAAGTGCAATATGGGATGTATTGAAAAGTTTTTTAAAGCCTATTTTACTAGAAAAATAGAAAAAATATACATCTATATTGATACAGATGTCTACGGTGACCTAGTGAACATTTATACACAGTGCTTACTCTATGTCAGCCACTGTTGTAAACATTTTTCACAACCTAAGCTATTTTATTCTCACAGCAACCCTTTCAGGTGAGTACTATTATTATTCCCATTTTACAAACAAGGAAGTCAAGGCACACAGCCAGTTAAGTAGCAAAGCTAGAATTTAGATGTGTGGGATTCCAGAATTTGTGTGCTTAAGCATTGTGCCCTATGGTTACTTCTTAAAAATTATCATCTTTGTTGACTTTATCTTTGAATCATGTGGATATCAAAATTTAAAGACACATATTTTGATTTAACAGTTTCATTATGAAACCTCTTAACTTGAGATACGACAAGTGTCATATCTCAAGTGATAGCATGTTAATTAATAAGTTCCCATAAATACTTAGCCTCCTTGGTGTATGACAAACTAATGTTACAAGAATTATGCTAGTGCTTTCATACCTGGGTTTTTTTTCCAGTGGGAAACATGGTTACATATTAGTTAAATAACCTGCATACTCCAATTATTATGTGCATGTGTGCTCAGTTGCTCAGTTGAGTCTGACTCTTTGTGACCCCCATGGACTGTAGCCCACCAGAGGTCTGTCCATGGGATTCCCCAGGCTAGAATACTGGAACAGGTTGCCGTTTCCTCCTCCAGGGGATCTTCCCGACCCAGGAATTATTATACGAAGTTCATAGTCATGGAAAAGTTTCACACAGCACAGAAACTACACTGATTGATGCTCTCCCTCCAACTTACATACAGTAAAGAAATAAAACTTGTCAGTTCTATAACTTGAATTTTTCTCTTATCCATCCTCCTTCTTTCCACACCTACTGTAATAATCATTCTTAAGGCTCTCCTCGCTCCATGAGTCCGTTCAGCCTCAAGCTCTTCCAACATACTCAGTGGCAGCCGTTCAGGAACATGGCAGGTTGGGAAGCAAAGGTGTCAGGAAGAGTGGTTATGGACTCCAAACATTAAGCTTTATTGACCTCTCAACACAAACAGACATAAAAGCTATTTTTTGAAATGGACAGTGTTTACTATTCAAGTATAGCTTCAAGACAAAAGCCTTATGCTCACTCCTAATTAAGCTGCCATCTCAACCTTCTCTTAGAAGTTTATCTGGAACCAGCACTGACCTTCCATCATACTAAATCAATAAACCTTATAAATGCAAACCAAGTCATTTTACTCCCCCTTCATCCCTTCCCTAAGATTTAAAAATTTTAAAACATCATATAAGGCACTTTACGATTTGTCTACCTTTCTTTCTTATCTCTTCTAACTTGCCCTCACCCACCAAGCAAGCCACATTAAGTAACTTGTATTTCTCTGAACATACCTTGCCTTTTCAGGTCTTCATGTGTTTCCTACACTACTTCATATGTCAGAAACGTCCTTCCCCCTCCTTGGACATCTAGCTAACTCTTGCTCATAGTTTGAGATTCAACTTAAGCACTATATCCTACATGAAGCCTTCCTTAAAACTTCGGAGACCTTCCCTCCCTTCCAAAAATGTCTTCCCCTAAGCAAAGAGCTAGGACCATCCTCTGCATTCCCCTAGCATCCGAGGCATAAATACTTTAGTCTTATCACCACATGGTTCGATGGTCTTTACACAGTTTCAGCTCCATCTTGTGCTTGTTAAAGAAATTGGCTTGATCTTACTTTTCATTGTATCCTCACTGCTTCACACAATGCCTGGCACTCATAGTTAATATTCAATGAATATTTAATGAGTTAGAATGAAATTCTCTATATAATACAGTAATAGAGAAAGCTAAAAGAAAATAAAAGTAATATTGATAATAACGTTCACAAAAAATATTGTGATTTTCATAACAAAATTATAATGTTAAACACAGGCAAACAGTAAAATTTTGGACTTTTATGTCTCTCTTGTATTTTAAATGCTTAAAATCACATTTTTAAAAAGACTGGTTGGTGGTTCTAATTTAAGAACCAGTTAACACATGCTATAGTAATTCTCTTTATTTGGTCATTGTTAAATAGAACATCTTTTCTTTGCAAGTACAATAACTAACTTTATTACACTAAAGTTGCTCATTTTAATATTTTTTCTTTCCTAAAGGAATGACCACATGTGGAATGAAAAGCATTTTCATTATCCTTTAACAAGATGAATGTCCTATTTTGTGTGATTTGGGGCGGTTTCTTAACAAGACTGCCAGCCTCTTATGAACATTATGATTTTCAGATGTGTAGTGTGCATTAAAGAATAAGAAGATATCATGAAGTATTAGTGACAATTATATACTAAGCAAGGAAACTGGACAATGTTTCCAAGGGTTGTAAGGTTTGTGGAAATGAATGTTACTCAAAGTAGAGTGGTGATTTATAACCAATTTCCTTCTTCAAATCAGGGCCCAAGTAAAAGAAAACAAAATTTAGCAAAGCATTGTGGTGTATCATTTCCTGCAGCAGAAATACCCCCCACCCCGGACCAGTGCCCTCACTTAGAACAGCACAAGAAGCAGCAACCTGAGGGAAGCCCACAGGCTCGCAGGGCAACTGGCTGGCTCTTTGTCACCAAATGCAGCAGGTTGAATGCAGACATCACTGTGATATCTTCACCAACAAAACGAGAGGCAAAGAACAGGGGCAAGAGCTGAGTAGGAGAAAAAAAGAAAACAAAAACAAATTAAAACATCACAAATGTTAAACATATTCACTGCACAACTGATGGTTACGGTTTTATCCGGAACTGAACACACACACACAGTGCTAATAAATTGCAAATGCCTATTTTTCAGATGGTGCACTTACTTTCAATCCAGGCTTATTTATATCTTATGAATAAAATGCACACTATATAACAGTGTAATCTGTGAACACATTTTGCAAGAGGTTGGAAAAAGAGTTGGAAAAACAGTTGAAAGGAATTAACATTTACTGACTTCATACCAAGTGACAGGAACTGTCTGGGGCCAAATACACATATATTGTGTCATTTAATTCTTAGAATAAACCTAGGAGGTAGGTTTTATCACCCAATGTATATGTGAGGAAGCCAAGGCTCAAAGGTCCAAGGGCACAAAGCAAATAGCCAATTGGGGGAGGGGAAATTAGAAAGCCTTGTTATATCCAACTACAAAGTCCCCCTCTCTCCTCACACCACTTTGCATTTTTCCAGCAATTATTTGCAAATCTGGAGAAGACTGCAAAATCCTGTAAGATTCAGAGATTTCTTTTTCTAGAGTTTCATACTTTTAAAAAATAGAGAGCCAAATAACCTAAGGACAACTAGGAGGCTTCACTTTAGAAACCGCGTTACGTTTGAAGACAACATATCAACTACACATTTTCATTTGATTTTATGATTTATAATTTCTAGATCAATTCTGTAACCAATGTTCACAACCTAGCCTTAAAAGGGGTAAAAATAATTTTTAAAGTTTTGGAAATGAATCATGTGGAACTGTGTGAATGTTAAACTTTAAAGAAAAGTTGTTAGGATTTTCTTTAAAGTTTTAGACAATCTTTCAGTTGGTAAAGATTAACTTCAAATGAAGGTGGAAATACTAGATGAATAGTAACTTCCATATTTTATTTAAAAGTAACATTACAAGTGCACTTAACCACTAAATGTCCAAAAATGGATATAAAATTAATGTCTCGTTCATTTCCTGACCCTCACCCCCCACCCCCTCTCCCCCCAAATAAGTCTGTTCCTGGTCTCTCCTGACCTCCTCAAAGAACAAACACATAATAAACAGTAATATATTTGACCAAATCACTCTGGAGTATATCTGACAGAAATCTGCTTGTATTAACATGCCTGAACTCTGACTTCTCCAAACTAAACTCACTACAAAACCAAAACATTTTTGTGTTACTAACTGGAGACAAAAAGGAGGAAGAGGGAAGGTAAGTATCACAATGCACAGCCTGAAAGAACCATTAAACATAAATAAACATGTCATTTGCACGAGTGACTGCAGAGCAGGGGAAAGAGAGCATTCCTTTGGAGCAGACTACTGACTAATAAAAGATCAAAGGTCTATACCTCACAACACTATAAATAAAAAGGTATTTTTTTCTCTTTGACCTTCTCTGTGAGGAGTAAAGTGTGCACGGTGAATGTAATTACTTAGCAAAGCTGCAGCCTCATTGTGCTCCTGCAGTTGACCATAAAACGTCTTCCTATTCTATTTCATCAACTGCTGTACCAGGCGGCCTGTGCGCCTACCGATGGCCACAGCCATCTGGCTTGTGTCAAAGCCAGTGCACAGGAAGAAAGAGAGTGATGTCACTCGGCAGGTCAGGCAAAGAACAAAGATGCATTCTATAATTAAAAGCTGAGGGCCTCAAATACCGGGGGCCCTTCAGCATGATATGACGGCGTGCTTTAATGTTCTGACACTTGCCTTTATTTCTACCCAAAAAGCCAGGGCTCCATCTAGTGGCAAATTAGTTTTGCCCAGTTTTCTTTAAAAGGGAACCCATCTGTGTTAGCATCCAACAAAGCAGAGTAACAAAGTGACTACTTTCAGAACAATCTAGTCTTTTTAACAAAAAGTACATTGGAAGGACTGATGCTAAAACTGAAACTCCAATACTTTGGCCACCTCATGCGCAGAGTTGACTCACTGGAAAAGACTCTGATGCTGGGAGGGATTGGGAGCGGGAGGAGACGGGGACGACAGAGAATGAGATGCCTGGATGGCATCACCAGCTCGATGGACATGAGTTTGAGTGAAGTCCGGGAGTTGGTGATGGACAGGGAGGCCTGGCGTGCTGTGATTCATTGGGGTTGCAAAGAGTCGGACACGACTGAGCGACTGGACTGAACTGAAGAGTTTGTCACAGTGCCCCCTCGGTCCTCAAGTCCTACAAAGCATGCCCTTTCATAGGTTAGGATTGTGAGGATAACTGACAAAGCAGCTAATTTTGCAAAACTGCACCATGTACTACAGTCTACCCTGAAAAAAATGTAGCTGAGATGGAAAGTGAGAAACATTTCTTGAGAACAGATATATGCCTCTGGATGCCTTGGTGAAATCAAACTCATAATGTTGTACTCCAGGAAACAAAAGTATCCTAGTTAATATGGCTCTAAATCTGACACCAGGAGCAACTCATCTATAGAACAGAAAATGGAATATTTTTATGGTGAAACGATGTAACAAATTTAGTTTAAACTAACCTTTTCCACTTAGTTTCTCTTAGTTTATGCTTGCAATACATGAAATAAAATACATTGACAAACCAATCTAAATTGCAGAATCCACTGGATGAAAGGCGTGGTATCACAATGGATGGGTGGGATCTATGAGATCAGATTGCCTGGGTTTGAATCCTGGCCCCGCCCCTAAGGAGTGGTGTCACCTTGGCAAAGTGGCTTACCCTCTCAATGCCTCAGTTTCCTCAACTCTAAAATAACAATTAAATCAGTTAATTGGTTAGAACCACTTGGAACAACTCCTGGTACATAGTTTACACTCACAAACATTAGCTCTTACTATTATTTAAATGTACAAATATTTGTTTTTATTTTAAAATTATATGAATCAGAAATTTCTAACAGTCCATTTATACCCAATCCTATTGAGCCTTAGCAGGCCATTCTCCAAACATTGATTCCGATTTAGGCTGGAAAACTTACTACTCTTGGATTGACTTCCATAGTAGGATAAAGATATTCTAAGCTTGGCAGCTGATGAAACCCTGCAGTATTCTAAGCACTTCGCATTTATTAGCTCTTTTCATCCTCAGGAGCTTAAAAGGTACACCTTATCATTTTTCCACTTTTAGATAGAGATTCAGGAGGTTAAGGAATTTACCTAAGATCTCCTGACTGGTAAGAAGCAGAGCCCTTGAATCACTGGACTGAATGATTTAACAGATTTGAACCCAAGCCATCTAGTGCCAGGGCCAGTGTTCTTGACCACTTTAATTGGCAATGAAAAGTCTAAGGTTGTTACCAATTCACTCTACATACTCTGACTCTATGTTCTCCTAATAGACAATGTGGCTGATAATAAATACTTAATAAAGATTCATTTAATTCAAAAAAAGGACCTAAAAAGGGTTTAGTTCCAGTGAAGAGGAACTAAACAGCCTCTTGATGAAAGTGAAAGAGAGAAAAAAAACTGGCTTAAAACTCAACATTCCAAAAACGGTATCCAGTCCCATCACTTCATGGCAAATAGATGGGGAAACAGAGGAAACAGTGACAGACTTTATTTTCTTGGGCTCCAAAATCACTGCAGATGGTGACTACAACCATGAAATTAAAAGACGCTTGCTCCTTGAAAGAAAAGCTATGACAAACCTAGACAGCATATTAAAAGCAGAGACATTACTTTGCCAACAAAGGCCTGTCTAGTCAAAGCTATGGTTTTCCAAGTAGTCATGTATGCATGTGAGAGTTGGACCATAAAGAAAGCTGAGTGCCGAAGAATTGATGCTTTTGAACTGTGGTGTTGGAGAAGACTCTTGAGAGTCCCTTAGACTGCAAGGAGATCCAACCAGTCCATCCTAAAGGAAATCAGTCCTGAATATTCATTGGAAGGACTGACGCTGAAGCTGAAGCTTCAATACTTTGGCCACCTGATGCGAAGAACTGACTCACTGGAAAAGACACTGATGCTGGGAAAGATTGAAGGCAAAAGTAGAAGGGGACGACGGAGGATGAGATAGTTGGAAGGCATCACCGACTCGATGGACATGAGTTTGAGCAAGCTCCGGGAGTTGATGATAGGCTTCCCTGTGTTGGCAACTCAACTGAACTGAATTCAAGATTATTTGAAGACTCTCTTGGCTTTGAGTGAAAAAAGTACAGAGTTAAGGAAGTAAAAAGCCTGAGACATACTCAGACGTCTAGATTTAATCCTTCTGTCCCACCACATGTAACTTCTCTTTTCCTTTCTTCTTCAGATTTTTTCTCTACACTCTTGATACACCTTTAGGATATATAACCTAGAGAAGCCCAGGGCTGAGTCCACTTACATCTACTAAAGCTTCAGTATGTTGATGATACGGTACTTCTGAGGATCAAACAAACCAACACTTAACTCTCCACACTACCCCCACCCCCCCGCCAAATATTCAAGTTTCAATTAGCCTGCCTTTTCCCATTCATGCCCCTTCAGCTGCTTGGACGAAGACCCTAGCCAGAAACAATCCTAGTCCAAAAAGAGGCAAAAGAAACACGTTCTTTGAGTGATGACAACCTTTGGGAAAATAATTAGCATTAAACACCCTTTTACCCTAGGTACTCTTGCCTAGAAAATCCCATGGATGGAGGAGCCTGGTAGGCTGCAGTCCGTGAGGTCGCTAAGGGTCGGGGACACGACTGAGAGACTTCACTTTCACTTTTCACTTTTCACTTTCACACATTGGAGAAGGAAATGGCAACCCACTCCAGTGTTCTTGCCTGGAGAATCCCAGGGAAGGGGGAGCCTGGTGGGCTTCCGTCTATGGGGTCACACAGAGTTGGACACGACTGAAGTGACTTAGCAGCAGCAGCAAACACCCTTTACACTGCCTGGTGGTCCAGTGGCTACAATTCCATGCTCCCAATATAAGGGGCCCAGGTTAGATCCCTGATTGGAGAACTAGATCCCACATGCTGCAACTAAGAGTTTGTGTGCTGCACCTTAGAAGATTCCTCGTGTCGCAACTAAGACTCGGCACAGCTAAATAAATAAATAACACTCCCTGGAAATCAATACTGAGCAAGACTGATCTCAGTGGGCCTTGGCCTACAATGGCTTGGAGCAGGGCTTGGGTTCCCAGCCAGAGAGTGGGTCTGGGTCACGGTGGTGAAAGCACCAGATCCTAGCCACTAGGCCAGTGGTCAGTGACAGGGCCCTAGCCTTCAGCTTTGCAGAAAAGAATTTCCACAAAGATAGAAAGTAGTGAAGCAAGTAAATTATTTATTAAGAGGTAAAAAAAAAGAGTATAGTACATGTGGATAGACACACAGGTGGACTCAGAGAGAGAGAGAGAGTCGCTGACTTGCCCCCTTGAGGCAGTTTGAATTACTTTTATGGGGCACTTCTGTGTCTCCTTTGACCAATCATGTTGATTCACCTGGTTCACAGTCAATACCTGGTATATCTCAGGATCCTCCCATGTGTACTCAACCAAGACGGATTCTACCAAAGAGGTCTGTGGGTAGCCTGGCATTAGTTAGCATTGTTCCCCTTTGACCTCCAAGGACAGTTTCTGTGCCTGTGTAGTCAGGGAGGTCTCCTGATTTCGAGAATGAAAAACATGTGGTCTGCACAGGGCCCAGGCTCCTCCCTTAATTGTCCTGCTATTCTCATCTTGGAGTTTCAGTCCGTAGGGAATGAATCTCCAATCGCTTTACCCTGGGGGGTGGTCCTGGGGGGGGGGGGGGCAGGGCGGCAGCAGGATCTACCTCCTGCCTCAAGACCACCCAGAAAATCTATAGCTCCCCAAGTTTATCCTCAGCTTCCTCACTTTTATATTGCTTTTTTTTGTCTTTTATGTATTTTGAATTGGAGGATAATTGCTTCACAATGTTTTATTGGTTTCTGCCGTACAGTCACGTGAATCAGCCATATTGTACTGTTTTTGACTCAAATAATTTCACAAGTGAATAACATTTATAGATAACCAACATGTTCTTTTTAAATGCTAGACACAATTTACACATCTTTCTAATCTCTCATAATATCTAATATATCACTTTGGAATTAGTGTTTAAAAATAAGGGTTTGAACAATACCTAATGAGTAGTATGACAGTATGTGTTGAGAACAGAATTAGATTACACAATTGTCTATAATTTTCTGCTTGAAACTTTTTAATGATTCCTCTCTGCATGTTGCAGGGTTTCCCAAACCCTGTTCTGAGAAACAGGCGTTACCCCTTCAAACAAAATTAGTAGTGGAAATGCTCCCTAATAGGAAGGGCCTGAGAGGTTTCACAATAAATACACCTGTCTCAGCTGCTGCCTTTCAAATGATTTTGACCTTACAAAACCCCTTTCTTTCCTATCACCAGCCCACAGAACACATTCTGGTAAATCCTTTGGATCATGTCCAAAGTACTGAACAAAGCATCTAAAGTTCTACATCTAGCTGCCGCCTAACCTTCAGCGTTTTCTCTTGCCATACTCCACATCCCACCCCACCCCACGTTCCTGCCATACCAATATACTCATTTGTTGTTCAGTCGCTAAACTGTTTCCGACTCTTTGCAACCCCATGGACTGCAGCACACCAGGCTTCCCTGTCCTCCACTATCTCCTGGACTTTGCTCAAACTCATGTCTATTGAGTCGGTGATGCTATCTTACCAGCACATCCTCTGTCTCCCTCTCCTTTTGCTCTCAATCTTTTCCAGCATCAGGGTCTTTTCTAATGAGTCAGCTCTTTGCACAAGGTGGCCCAAAATAATTTTCCACGAACAGGTTTGCTGTCTCCTACTTCCATTTCCAAATCTTTCTTCATTCCACATCCTTCTCTCCTTTCACCATTCTCAACTCCCACCCCTTCTAACTTCTATTTGAGTCCCCAGTGAAGCACTAAGTATGCTGTCACATCCCTTATTAACAATGTTTAGGGCACTGATTTGCTCACACCCCACTCTTCTAGATTATAAGCCTCTTAAGCATAGAGACAGTTTCTTTTTCATCTTTGTATCCCGGTACCTGGCACCTAACAGCCATTCACATATTGAGTAGGAGAATGATTATATAAATAACTGACTATGGAAATGGTTGTTCAGGATCATCACTTCCCACCCTGCTGTCTCTGCCATCTCAACTGTTTAATGGTGCTTAAAGGGAAGAAGGAGAAGGCAATGGCAAGCCACTCCAGTACTCTTGCCTAGAAAATCACATGGACAGAGGAGTCTGGTGGGCTGCAGTCCATGGGTCACTACTAGTTGGACACGACTGAGCGACTTCACTTTCACTTTTCACTTTCACACACTGGAGAAGGAAATGGCAACCCACTCCAGTGTTCTTGCCTGGAGAATCCCAGGGATGGTGGAGCCTGGTCGGCTGCCGTCTATGGGGTCGCACAGAGTCGGACACGACTGAAGTGACTTAGCAGCAGCAGCAGCAAAGGGAAGAATCTGAATTAAGATCAGTTGATTCCTTCATGGCAGTTAGAAGTATCTGTGAAGAGGTAGGAAGTTGAAAGTGCAATCTGACTTGAGATCTGAAGATAATTCAAATGCCCTATTTTGGTTAAAAATGTTTACTTCTCCATCTTTTCTTATCCCTAGAACTCCAACATGCAAAAATTTGACAAATGTTTGTTAGTTTTTTGGTTTGGGTTTATTTTTATTTCCTTTTACTTTTTTTCTTGCAATTGAACAATCATCTGCCAAAGAGAGACGACATAAACAGGAAAGCAGGAAACTCACACAGTTGATAATTAACTCCAAAATAAATGAGCTGATTGTGCTAGTGGATTTAAAAAGTCAAATCTAAAGGTCAAATCCCTTCCAATAAATGCCAAAAGAATGTATATAGCAGTGGTTTTCCATGAGTTAGTAAAATGTTCCCCCCAAAACTTCAAGGGCCAACAGAAAGTTGACAAATTTGAATTTTGTCAAGTAAGAACAAAAAGCCCCAAACCCTAATCTCACCATAATTTCAGAAAAGAAAGATTATATTGACACCAAGACCTCAGAAAGCAACCTCAAGATAAAGAATGTTCTTTTGAATAATATATTTAAGTTTTGAGGAAAAACATTTCATTGTTGTTATTATTCTCATTTCTTAGGAAAAGAAGAAACTTCATCATGGGCCAGCACGTGGAAACCACTAATCTAAATGTGTATGATAAGCTCCTATAGTTGGCACCATGGCATCACCGACTCAATGGATATGGGTTTGGGTAGACTCTGGGAGTTGGTGATGGACAGGGAGGCCTGGTGTGCTGCCCATTCATGGGGCTGCAAAGAGTTGGACATGATTGAGCAACTGAACTGAACTGAAGAGTATTTGCTGAATGAACTGATCAACCAATCATTTATTTCTCAAAATCAACATGCCTAATTAGCTAGAATCTAGAATCGGGCATTTCTTTTGTTAAGCAGTGATCTTTTTGTATTTGTCATAAGAAACAATAGAACCCCAGCTATCAGAATCCTCAATCTTAAAAACAATTTAGAGATAACACTTCTAAGATACCAAATTTTAGTCAGCTCACCTGTATAAATTCCTACCACATGGAAAACAATGTATTAACAGCTGATGAATATACAAAGATATATGCTGTCAAAAAACATATTAGCCTAGATGGAACCAAAAGATATGTACTCAATGCCTTTGCTCCTGCTAAGTCGCTTCAGTCGTGACCAACTCTGTGCAACCCCATAGATGGCAGCCCACCAAGCTCCCCCGTCCCTGGGATTTTCCAGGCAAGAACACTGGAGTGGGTTGCCATTTCCTTCTCCAATGCATGAAAGTGAAAAGTCAAAGTGAAGTCGCTCATTGAAGTGTCCGACCTCAATGCCTTTACTGAGGCAGAAATAAAGTACATGGAGTTTCAGAGGAAGGACAATTTCTTCCAGCTTAGAGGACTTCCCTGGTAGATCAGAGGGTAAAGCATCTCCCTGCAATGCGGGAGACCCGGGTTCAATCCCTGGATTGGGAAGATCCCTGGAGGAGGAAATGGCAACCCACTCCAGTACTCTTGCCTGGAAAATCCCACAGATGGAGAAGCCTGGTAGGCTATAGTCCATCGGGTTGCAAAGAGTCGGACACAACGGAGTGATTTCACTTTTATTTTCACTTTAGGGGGAGGTAGTGGCAGGGTTATGAGGGGTTGGAAAGTTACATAAAGAAGAATATTTTACTTAATATCTCCGGGATTAGCCATTTTGTAATTTTTTGATCTTAGCATCCCTTTACACTCCTATTATCAAGGACCCCAAATGCCTTTTGTTTCTGTAGTTACACCCATCAATATTTACTATATTAGAATTAAATCAGCCATTTAAAAATATTTGTTTATTCATTTAGAATAACAAAAATAAAAATAATAACAATACACATTACCAAATGATATTTTCAGTGAAAAATAACTAGATTAGCCAAAACAAACAAATACATATTTAATGGGAAAAGCTTTACATTTTTTTCAAATCAATCTCTCTAATGTTTGGCTTAAAAGAAAATAGCCCTGGATTCTCATTTCTGCTTCTGAATTTAATCTACTGTTTTATGCTGTTTTGGTTCAAGTATAAGTAAGTGTTAGTCGCTCAGTCATGCCTGACTCTTTGCAACCCCACTGAATGTAGCCCCCAGGCTCCTCTGTCCATGAGATTTTCCAGGAAAGGATACTGAAGTGGGTTGCCATTTCCTTCTCCAGGGAATCTTTCCAACCCAGGGACCGAACCTGGGTTTCTTGCAGTGCAGGCAGATTCTTTACCGACTGAGCTACAAGGTTGAAGTATATACATGAATAAAATGTCACCTCACTCAGATAAGTAGTTGGAAAATAGAGGAATATTTTAACAGCTTTTTCAGATAACTACAGATATTCTTATTTGGTATTAACACCAAAATTCAACAATGACAGTCTGAAACTACATATTCTCAATGAACTTTTCATACTATTACATTAAAATTCATTGGTCTAGTTTGCATTTTGACTGGATCTTTTAACTGTGTATGATTTTGTAACATCATTCACTGTTCGTTTGGAAAACAATGGTTCATTCGGGCTATGCACATCTTTCACATGTTGACACATTTTGCTTTTAGTATCAAAAATCATATTCATTAATAGTCACCACTGATTTTGTCAGGTACATCTTTAAATGCTGAGAAGCTGCCAAGATCACAGTGGCAGATACATGTTTTCCAGAATTTTATTTTTTAACTTGAAAGCTCAGCTTTTATCATTGCCAACAAATACAGTCAGTTGTTTTCCTTAAAGTGACAGAATCACTTTGTTCATTTTTGAGAAAATATCTCCCAAATATCCAATTTATCTAGTTTTTTAATTTATTTGGCTGCCCCGAGTCTTAGTTGTGGCATGCAGAATCTTTAGTTGTGACATGAAGACTCTTAATTCTGGCACGAGGGATCTAGTTCCCCAATCATGGAAACCGGGTCCCCTACATTGGAAGCGCAGAGTCTTAGTCTACTGGACCACCAGGGAAATCCCCCAAATATCCAAGTTTAAATAACCATAGGCTTCAGTAGTTCAGAGGGTCAAGAATCCACCTGCCAATGCAGGAGACATAAGAAATGAGGGTTTGATCCCTGAGTCGGGAATATCCCCTGGAGAAAGGAATGGCAACCCACTCCAGTATTACTGCCTATGGACAGAGGAGCCTGGCAGGCTACAGTCCATGGGGTCGCAGAGTTGGACATGACTGAGCAACTAACACACACACAGAGTTCATCTTCTGATCATTCTGTCAAGTGAAATGGTGTTTCAAACAATCACACCGGTACTTTTCCTGGAGACAACTTGGCATTGTGGAAGCACTTTATAAAAATGTATTTTTTGTTTTTTCACACACAATATTAAAAAGATATGCACTCAAGATCTAGATTTAATAAAAGTAATATAAATTTTACTACTTCATCTAAGACATTCTTAAGTGAAAATGGCCTTTTCTCCTATGTGGATGTTAGTACAGAATGGAATGACTACTAATAATATTTGTTTCCACTGCCTCACTTCATGCTAAAACACCAGCAGTTTCAATTGCTCTTGCAACATCAACACAAATGTCAACACAGTGAAAAAGGAAAATAATGTCAGCATTAGTATGAAAATAGTTTTGACTTTGTGAATCCTTTGAAAAGATCTCAGATTCCAGGGATCCTTAGTCCACACCTTGAAAGGTGCTGGTCTAACCCTCTGGTTGACATAGAAAGCCCAGAAAATGTTTCATAAGCACTTGGGTTTTTTTATGTTTTACTTTTATTATTTACTTGGCTGTGGTGGGCCTTAGTTGCAGCATGTGGGATCTAGTTCCCTGACTAGGGATTGAACCCAGGTACCCTGCACTGGGAGCATAGAGTCTTAGCTACTGGGCCACTAGGGAAGTCCCCATAAGCACTTGTTGAATAAGTGAACAGGGAACTGCATTTATAATGTAAACCATGTTGTTTAGAAAAAACAAGTGGTTAGAAAATAATACCAGTAGTATTTAGACCTCTTGCTACTTCTAAGGTAATTAGTTCATTTCCTACTTCATCTAGTCTATGGACAAATGCAAATGTAAAATTTTGAGTTATTTTATCAAATTTAGGAGGACAGTTATGACAGATTTCTAAAAGTAACAATCAGAGTACTGCAGCCCAATTTCATCAGCACCACTCCTTGCAACATAAAAGTATATGTCCTGCTAAGGGATAAGAAAACAAATTGTGAATTACTGCTATGTCCAGAAAAAGGAAAATTAATTTGTTGATAAGCTCCAACCAATACTTTAGCCACCTGAAACGAAGAGTCAACTCATTGGGAAAGACCCTGGTGCTGGGAAAGGTTGAGGGCAGGAGAAGAAGGAGGCAACAGAAGATGAGATGATTGGATGGCATCACTAATTCCACGGACATGAGTTTGAGCAAACTCCAGGAGATAGTGGCGGACAGGGAAGCCTGGCATGGTGCAGCCCATGGGGTCGCAAAGAGCCGGACATGACTGAGCGACTGAACAACAGCAACGATATTTATTGAACCCATATCATGTACATGGTACTATTAATTCATGTACTGCTAGCAGCATAATCAAGGAATTAGAACTTTCAGAAATACTTGAGAATAACAGAATTGTTATCATTAAATAAGTTTAGAACTAGAAAAATTCTTGATGAACACCTAATGCATAGATTTTTGAACATGAAATGATCACTCAACAGAGGTAAAATAATTAGTTGAAAGGCGTTCCACAACAAGTTTGTTTAAAATTGTCTTTAGATGCTGAAGTTTGAGCATAAGGGTTTTTTTTGTTGTTGTTTTGTTGATGTTGTTGTTGTTGTTTTGAGGATAAGGTTTTTAAGAAAACTAGGATATATTTAGAGTTCTCTCTTTAATAATGTCATTTTCCTTCACTTGTTTTCTGAAGTGTTTTCTTCAGAAACTAGAACTAGAACTAGCACCAGGAATGTGCAGCTTGGACCATCTGTTCCTCAGTCTATAAGTATAATCTGTATATGACTAGGTGAGGATGTTGCTCTTGAAATATCATCCATCATGGGTATGTCAGTAGAAAAAAAGTGGGAATAACAATGAATTGATCCAAAGCTCTTATTTTGTCAATAGCAAAACAGAGATAAACAGACCTAGCACAGGTCAGAAAGTCATTTGGGGAAAACATTAAGCTAAAACTTCTTTTACATACATGTTGTGGCATCTACACTTTCTTTTTTATTCAGTTCACACAAAAAGTAAGAAAAGGACATAAAGAATTGTATCTAATATTGACAAGGCAAGGGTTACTCTGTGTCCATTAAGAAGGTACCAATGGTATAATTAAAATAGAATTACGTATATAAGTCCATCTTCTGATGTTACTTTTAACTCTACTAAGGCTGTGGTTTTTCCAGTGGTCACGTATGGATGTGAGAGTTGGACTGTGAAGAAACCTGATCGCCAAAGAATTGATGCTTTTGAACTGTGGTGCTGGAGAAGACTCTTGAGAGTCCCTTGGACTGCAAGGAGATCCAACCAGTCCATTCTAAAAGGAGATTAATCCTGGATGTTCATTGGAAGGACTGATGCTAAAGCTGAAACTCCAATACTTTGGCTACCTCATGCGAAGAGTTGACTCACTGGAAAAGACTCTGATGCTGGGAAGGATTGGGGGCGGGAGGAGAAGGGGACAACAGAGAATGAGATGGCTGGATGGCATCACCGACTCGATGGATATGACTTTGAGTGAACTCCGGGAGTTGGTGATGGACAGGGAGGCCTGGCATGCTGTGATTCATGGGGTCGCAAAGAGTCGGACACGACTGAGCGACTGAACTGAAATGAAATGCTATCTTTTTATAAGGATTCCTGTTTTGTGGTCCATGGAATTCTCCAGGGCAGAATACTGGAGTGGGTTGCCATATTCTCCTCTAGGGGATTTTCCCAACCCAGTGATCGAACCCAGGTCTCCTGCATTGCAGGCAGATTCTTTACCATCTGAGCCACCAGAGAAGCCCAAGAATACTGGAGTGGGTAGCCTATCCCTTCTTCAGTGGATCTTCCCGAGCCAGGAATTGAACCAGGGTCTCCTGCACTGCAGGTGTATTCTTTACCAGATGAGCTACCAGGGAAACCCAGAAATAAGTCCATCTTCTGATGTTACTTTTAACTCTACTAAATGCTATCTTTTTTCCCAGGATTCCTGTTTTGTAGTCATCTAGTCGCTTCACTGACTATGCCAAAGCCTTTGACTGTGTGGATCACAATCAACTGTGGAACATTCTGAAAGAGATGGGAATCCCAGACCACCTGACCTGCCTCTTGAGAAACCTGTATGCAGGTCAGGAAGCAACAGTTAGAACTGGACATGGAACAACAGACTGGTTCCAAATAGGAAAAGGTGTACGTCAAGGTTGTATATTGTCACCTTGCTTATTTAACTTATATGCAGAGTACATCATGAGGAACACTGGGCTGGAAGAAGCACAAGCTGGAATCAAGATTGCTGGGAGAAATATCAATAACCTCAGATATGCAGATGACACTACCCTTATGGCAGAAAGTGAAGAGGAACTAAAAAGCCTCTTGATGAAAGTGAAAGAGGAGAGTGAAAAGGTTGGCTTGAAGCTCAACATTCAGAAAACAAAGATCATGGCATCTGGTCCCATCACTTCATGGGAAATAGATGGAAAAACAGTGGAAACAGTGTCAGACTTTATTTTTTTGGGCTCCAAAATCACTGCAGATGCTGATTGCAGCCATGAAATTAAAAGACGCTTGCTCTTTGGAAGGAAAGTTATGACCAACCTTGATAGTATATTAAAAAGCAGAGACATTACTTTGCCAACCAAGGTCCGTCTAGTCAAGGCAATGGTTTTTCCCATGGTCATGTATGGATGTGAGAGTTGGACTGTGAAGAAAGCTGATCGCCGAAGAATCGATGCTTTTGAACTGTGGTGTTGGAGAAGACTCTTGAGAGTCCCTTATACTGCAAGGAGATCCAACCAGTCCATTCTAAAGGAGATCAATCCTGGATGTTCATTGGAGGGACTGATGCTAAAGCTGAAACTCCAATACTTTGGCCACCTCATGCGACGAGTTGACTCACTGGAAAAGACTCTGATGCTGGGAAAGGTTGGGGGCAGGAGGAGAAGGGGGCGACGGAGAATGAGATGGCTGGATGGCATCACCGACTCTGTGGACATGAGTTTGAGTGTACTCCGGGAGTTGGTGATGGACAGGGAGGCCTGGCGTGCTGTGATTCATGGGGTCGCGGAGAGTTGGACACAACTGAGCGACTGAACTGAACTGAGTTCCAGAGAGGCCTGGCGTGCTGTGATTCATGGGGTTGCAAAGAGTCGGACACAACTGAGCGACTGAACTGACTGACTGACTGAGTCAAATGCAGGCATCTATTCATTCTCATATTAATCTATTCTTAATATTTATTTATTTTATTTGGCTACATCAGGCCTTCATTACAGCACAGGGACCTTCGTTGCATCATGTGGGATCTTACTCTGTGGCGCGCTGATTCTCTAGTTGAGGCACATGGATCAGTAGTTGCATCACAAAGGCTCAGTTGCACCACGCAGACTTAGTTGCCCTGCTGCATGTGGGAGCTCAGTTCCCCAACCAGGGATCAAACTCAGGTCCCCTGCATTGCAAGGCAGATTCCCTGGGCCATCCAGGGAAGTCCCTCACATTAATATTTTAAAACTTCTATCACCAATACAGAATACAAATCTTTTTCTTCTAAAATATACATTGATTTCACAGTCCACAGCATCTACATTACATTTGTTTCATCTTAAAAGCTTTTCTTCATATTTAAAAAGTGCCCACAAAAAAGCAAAACCCACATACACAAATCACTTTTGATTACTATTAAAAAATACCTTCAGAATTTTTCAGTCTTTTTGACTGTTTCGTTTTGTTGTGTTTATGTAATAGTTTTGCTTTTCTAGTACTTGAGTTTAAATTTAAACCTTCTCACTAACTAGCTAGGTTTCATTTGACAAGGTTTACTCTGAGCTATGAAAGTCTCATTTGTAAATCTGGAGTTTATAATAGTTTCCTTGCAAAACTGCTACTAGAGAAGCCCCTGGCACACACAAGTTCAAGTCCATGTCTGTATCTAATATCATTTAATCTTCATGTCACCCCTGAGGTAGGCATTCCTATATGTGGTAGTCATTAGTGCTATTTCCAAAACACTCTGAATCTCCATTTTCCAGGTACTTTCTGGGCTCCTGTGGTTGCATGAGATCGTGTCACTAGTCCTGGGGAGGAAGTTGTGAACAGAAATGATACTGTGTGCCACTTCTAAGACAGATCACTTAATTGCTGGCATGAAGCTCTCCAGAACTCTCTTTCTCTCCAACAGTGATCAGCAATGTTCTATAATTAGATAATGGCCGCTCCATTAACCACAATCCTGGAGTAGGAGACGTGGAGCAGAGTTCCCATCTGACAGACAATGAACATGCAATACAAGCAAGAAATAAAACTTCAGGGGATGAAGCCACTGGGATCTGGGGATTATGTGTTCCGGCAGAAACTAAGGTTCAGAGAATAACTTGCTTGAGGTCATATGCTCAGTTCTGAAGACAGAATTTGAACTGAAGTCTATTTTAATCTTTCGTAGTATTTTAAACATTCCTCAAGCACAGGGACTCTTATTTCCCAGATAGCTGTCCTTGTTTAGAAAAACAACAGGGTCTGAAGGCTGAGAAGTCCAATGCCAAAGACAATGACACCACTCTGAAAAGACCAAGGTCTTCCTCTCATTAGTCACCCCTTCTATTTCTAAATACCCCAAGGAGAGTTAGAAGATATGGCTCTCTTCTCATATTCAGACATAAAGGCTAGGACAAAGCTACTTCACTTTGGATCTTCTGGAGCTAACAAACAAGTCCCAACCCTTCAAGAACTAGAGGTTTTCTTCACAATTTTTGCCATATCCTTATAACTCCTCTGCCTTATTATTTACTTAATATTTTCTGTAAGTTTAATTTAGCTTTTTCCTATGTGGTAATATACGTGGAATCCCAAATCTGATGTGTAAGCTGTATTTTTACTAATATCCATTTAAATAAATATACTGCTATTGGAAAAAAAGAATTAAAAATTTCACTCAGCTGTAAACTTACTGAGTAGCTCCTGATAACAACAAAATGACTGTTTATGAAGATTTTATTTTCTGAAGTGACTGAAAGCTCCCTGGCCACTAACCAGGCCTGCTGAAGCATCTTACTCATCTAACAAGTCAGTGCCCAGACACAGACCTTAGAAATATAGTGTCCTGATGTTAATTAATCTATAAATGTAAAAAAATAAATGATTCATTTGCCATGATGCTAAAAAAATAAATGTTTGTCCTTCTCAGTGGCTCATGAATCATGACCCTGGCCTAAGGAAAAGGTACTCTAATGGTTCACTTTTTTGACCTGGAAGTAAACAATATGTACAACAATGCAAGACTTTAGAGACAACGTATAGACAAAGATTTGGCTGTTGTTTCAGAACAGAATGTAAACATTAGTAACTTCACATTTAAAAACAAAAAAGAAAATGTACACAGCTAACAAAATGTAAAGCACACCCAGTAAGGACGGCAGAATAATGGGTGAGAATACTAGGACTCTCATCTTATGAAGCAGAAAATTCAGAGATACTAACTAGACTGCAAAATGCTAACTAGTCCCTTAGAATCCATCCTCCCTTCTTCCCATTAGTAACAAAAACTTCTGAAATTTTAGCTGAACACAGAGCTACATTTCTCTGCCTCCTCTGCAGCTAACTGTGAACATGATACTAAGCTCTAGCCAATGCAACGATGCGTGACCTTTCAGGTCACCTCTTTTAAAGACAAAGTCACTTGCTTTAGACTGCCTCTTCCTCTCGTTGTTGTTCAATCGTTAAGCTGTGTCCAACTCTTTTCGACTCCATGGACTTCTTCCTCCCCTGGGAAATGGCAAAAACTGCAGCAGAGCACTTGAACCCTGGGATGGAAGCTACTTAATGAGAAAGGCACACTTAACAGGCCATGAAGCAAAGTTACCTACTCACCAACTTGACCTTGGGCTACTACCTACCTTAGGCTATCACTGGGGAGAAAGATAAACTTCTACTTATGTCTGTCACTCTGCCTGGAATCTCTTTGTCACAACAGCTTGTCATGTGGCTACATCAAAAGTTGATGAGCAAACATATTATTTAATGTTATAAAAGTGAACAATAGTGCTTCCGTTGTAGCTCAGATGGTAAAGAATCTGCCTGAAATGCAGGAGACCTGGGTTTGATTTCTGGGTCAGGAAGTTCCCCTGGAGAAGGAAATGGCAACCCACTCCAGTATTCTTGCCTGGAAAATTCCATGGACAGAGGAGCCTGGTGGGCTATATAGTCCATGGGATCGTAAGAGTCAGACGTGACTTAGTGACTAAACCACCACCAAGTGAACAATAAGGGAATTTTAAAAATCAACATAACAATAAACAATGGTAGACATAAGGGAGAAGAAAGAGCAGATAAATACTTGTTTTTCATAACTGTATGTTATCTGAAATTGATGAATCAAGAAACAGTGCTATAACTGTACTGACAAAAACTAGGGGACTGACAGAATGATTTTAGAACATTGCTTCAGAAGAGTGAGGCAAAGATGAGAAGAGATAGAATTGGAGGCTGTTGCTTTTCACCTGAAGTTCCTTCTCTTCAAGAACCATGTACAAAGACAAAAATAAAACAAACTTAGGCATGTAAAAAAGATGCAGTGCCTCAGTGGACCATTTCATCTAAAAAAAACTTGCTATTATAGGCTGATCAAATCCTGCCCTACCCTTATGACTATAAATTACAGTTATTATCTATTGTTGTCATGTCCGACTCTTAGTGATGTCATGGACTGCAGCACACCAGGCTCCTCTGTGCTCCACTATCTCCCAAAGTTTGCTTGGTTTCATGTCCATTGAGTTGGTGATGCTATCTAACCAGCTCATCCTCTGCTGCCCCTTTCTCCTTTGCCTTCAATCTTTCCCAGCATCAGTGTCTTTTCCAATGAGTCAACTCTTCACATCAGGCTGTCAGAGTATTGGAGGTTCAACTTCACCATAGATCCTTCCAAGGAATATTCAGAGTTGATTTCCTTTAGGATTGACTGGTTTGCTCTCCTTGCAGTCCAAGGGACTCTTAAGAGTCTTCTCAAACACCACAGTTCAAAAGCATCAATTCTCTGGCAATCCAGCCTTCTTTATGGTCCAACTCTCACATGACTACTTGAAAAACTATAGCTTTGACTATACAGTTATCTGTATCTATCCCTAAAAGACTATTTTTAATGAGTTTAATATAAGTCCTAAAAATATGTATCTGTAAATCATGCTTCAAATATTTAAATCAGAACTTTGCCACCATTCCTGGAATAGAAAGTTTTAGCACTGGAAACTGCAAATGCTTGCTCTTGTATCAGAATTTTAGCATCCCTCCCCTCTAAGTTTACTTTCTGTTGCAGAAAGTAAGAATTTTCTCATGATAGTATGCCTTGTGCCTTGTATCTGATAAAGCAGATAAAGGACAAGTTTTATGAAAATGTATTCCTATTCCACTGAAAGGTAAAGCTTAATGGCCTTTATCAACTATCTTTTAACACTATGCTGAACTTGGGAGAAAGGTGAAGCCCTAAATGAGACCATAAAGTGAAAGATATTAAATATTTTGCATTATGTTGTTTCTACTTTTTCCTTAATGGTTTGCTTTCTTCATTAATTTTAGATGATTAAATCATATTTTTAAAAGAATTTAGGTATTTCATGTGCACCTCAAACTATTTATCATCTCCAAAACTCAATTTCTTTCTTCACCAATTTATTATTTTTTCTGTATTCCTGATCCTGTATAAAGTACTACCATTCCATACAACCACTTAACCCCAAACTTGAGAGTCATCTTCAGTCATTTTCTACTTTAATTTTTTATACTTAATCAACACCAAGTGCCATCAATCTTATTTCTAAGATATTGCTCAAATATATTCTTTTCTTTCCATCTCTCATCTAGAATATGGTCTTCATGCCTCTACCCTGACTCCTGATCACAACCACCCTCCATTCTGCTGCAGGCATAATATAAACTCACTCTACCACGTCAGAGAGCTTCCCTGGTGGCTCAGAGGTTAAAGCGTCTGCCTCCAATGCGGGAGACCCGAGTTCAATCCCTGGGTCGGGAAGATCTCCTGGAGAAGGAAACGGTAACCCACTCCAGTATTCTTGCCTGGAGAATCCCATGGACGGAGAAGCCTGGTAGGCTACAGTCCACGGGGTCGCAAAGAGTCGGACACGACTGAGCGACTGAACGGAACGGAACGGAACGGAACCACGTCAGAACTCTGCTTCATGTGCTTCCACAGTTATCAACAACTATAAGGAAAACACAACCAACCTATTCTGGCATTCAAGACCTATCAGATTCATTTCTCTTCCTATCTTAACTTCTGACCCCAACACTCACTAGACATTATACAATCCATTAAGTCTTTTGCCCTTTACTTTATCTCTAGTCCTCACCAGTGTCTAACCTTTAATAAGCACTCAAAAAGCATTTGTTGAGTGAATGAATGAATAAAGATTCTCTTCTGATGATAGTCAACCATTTATTGTTTCCTACAGACTTTTTCATCCTCACCATACCACTTATATTTTCCATACCATATAAAGAATGAATTCTTCCTTTTTAACCTTCAAGACCAGTTTCTGCCCTAGGAAACATTTTTTCACAGCTATTCCTCTCACCTTTCTCCCCAATCATGCCATTAGAAAATGAATCAATTCTGCCTCTAATACTTCCTACCTCAGTACCTCTATCATTATATATATTATTGCAAGTTAGAATTTAGACATGTACACACCCCACTTAAAAATTCCTTGAGAGTAGTCAGCAGTATTCACTTCTGTAAAATAAAGACTCAATAAACGTTTTCACAGAACTGAACTCAAATGTCACTTCCTCTGTTTCCCCCCATCTCTGTTCATAATGTCCCAGTTCCCCCAGGATAGAGTCCTATACTATACCCAGGCAGTGCAGGATACAGGAAAGGGTCAGAACTGGAGTTAACTTCTGACTCTATCTCTTAACCAGCTGATAAATCTTAAGCAAATTAGTTACCTGTCTCTGATTCCTAACCTGCATAACGTAGATCATATCACTTATTTCACTAAATTTCAGAAGGATTAAGTGAGATAATATTTTTGAAAATAACTAGAAAACTGCTCAGTGAATTTTACTTCCCTGAGAAGGAAAAGCAAGAAGAGGTCTGAGATACCATGTAGAGATAAAGAATGAGAGAGGGTGCATGTATGCACATGTGCATGTGTGAATGAGAATGACCGTTCATGAGTGTGCCTACATCTGTGTGTCTGTATTGGAGGGTTCAGTTAGTTTAATTTTGGACAGGGGAAGAGTAAGGTGATTGTTTAACATACAACTTCAGTTCAGTTCAGTTCAGTCGCTCAGTTGTGTCAAACTCTTTGCGACCCATGAATCACAGCACGCCAGGCCTCCCTGTCCATCACCAACTCCCGGAGTTCACTCAAACTCATGTCCATCAAGTCGGTGATGCCATCCAGCCATCTCATTCTCTGTCATCCCCATCTCCTCCCACCCCCAAACCCTCCCAGCATCAGACTCTTTTCCATTAAGTCAACTCATCGCATGAGGTGGCCAAAGTATTGGAGTTTCAACTTTAGTATCAGTCCTTCCAATGAACACCCAGGATTGATCTCCTTTAGAATGGACTGGTTGGATCTCCTTGCAGTCCAAGGGACTCTCAAGAGTCTTCTCTAGCAGATAAGATTAATTTAAGATTAATTTTTCTACTTCAGTAATTATAGTTTAATGATTGTCAAAAAATCATTATCTCTGACCAAAAGGAAAAACCTCATTTTGCAATCAACTGTTTCAGTCGATTATATAGAGTGATATAACTTTATGCATGCATGAGGCAAATGTAATAATAAAACAGGAATTTGACAAAGTAAACTTTATTACAGTTCAGTCACTCAATCGTGTCTGACTCTTTGTGACCCGATGGACTGCAGCACGCCAGGCTTTGGTCAACTCTAATTTGAACATAGCAGTTATAAAATATTGCTAGAATTCAATTAAAACTGCCATTCTTACTCAGAGATAAAACTATTCTAGGACTTAAAACTAATTTTGCATCATGACCCTGAAAAATATATACAACATCAGAGGTATTGAATTCCCAGTAGTAACCTTGTGACTGATATTGTTTTGTCATCTGGGAGGTGAGAATTCTACCACTGAACTGCCAAAGACTTTGACTTGTTATCTGAATGCCAGTAAATTCCATCGTTCCCAGGTTCTTCTTCCATAAGGAATGCTAGCAGTATTTTATGTTCCACAATTGCAGTACTATTTGCATTCAGATTATTCTATAAGCAATTTCCAGCTTTCTAATTATGCTTTTTTTGGTTTCAATTAAATGTTGTTTTGCAAGGGAAGGTTAACACATTATATACAACAGTCTGTACTTCCCTCAGGTAATAAGAGAGCTCAGGAAACATGAATGCATATATTTTTCCCTACCAAAAAAGAAAAAAAAAGACATCAACTCATGGATAGATTCTAGTCAAATGGCACATGAATCAAAATATCCTTAAGAATGACAAGTTAAGGGATAAATGGTCATAATCACTGAAGGCAGTAGATGTTATTATATAATTAAATGAAAAAGAGTAAAACAAAAATCCTTAAGTGAACATATAAAAATAATAGCAACAATCGTGTAGATCTATAGGTACCACTTTAGTTAACAAAAGCAGAGAAGGAAAAAAATAAAAGATTCCAAAATTCTTCCTGCAGAAAAGAGCCAAATGCTACTGAATCTTACTTTTTTAAATTTAATGATTAGATTAGTTCAGGTTCAATAATGTTTTTTAACACCTGTTCAAGGTTGTGGAACCTAAAATATGATGTCACTCTTTCAAATCCCTATGAGAGATAAAAGCAAACAAAACACAGAAACCATATGCCAAAGACTGAAAATCAAGGGAAAAGATCATAAAAATGGTATAAATCAGTAAGACAAGGAATATCATCAGAAACGTCCATGATAACAAAATATAAATGACTTAAATAAACCTGCTAAAAAATGACTCTCAAATAGAGTTACAAAGCAATGACATAATGCAATCAAAAAAGAAAAGAAGCAGAGAGAAAAAAGAGATTGCACACACGCACACATACATGTGCAAACGTGAGTCCACACGCACACAAAGACAAAGGTGGCAACATAAAAAATATCTTTTAAAAAATAACTCACTCATCTTCTCCCTCAATCAGATTCCAACCACCTCCCACTGAAATGGTAAGCAGAATATAAAAACAGAGCAAAATCTATACCAGCCCTGGAAACTAAAATACAATAAACTTGTGTAAGATAAAGTGCAGAGGATGTTTTAAAGAAAAGGCCAACTCCTAACTCATCTATGTGCAAACATTGTTCCTGCAAGTTAGTGAAGAAGAATCCAGGATTCTAAGGAGGAGGAGCCAAGGCCAGAGAACTGGTAGGTGGAAGGCACTGAGAGCTTGATATCAGGCACAGGGTGTGTCTAGACCCAACAGTCACCTCGGCAAGCACTTTTGACACTGAAAGCCACACTCACAGGGGCTCTGTGGCGATGCTCAAGCCTAGCATTCAAGGATTTGGGAAGCACTGTCAAGGCTGACTTTTGAAAGAGACAGTGAAGCCTGAGAAATATTCAGGGCACTGCCTGAAAATTCTGACATCAGTTTAACCCTAGAAAAGAAACTAACCCTAAGGCAACACTTTTCACTAGGGCCACCTCTGGTTCTGATGCTGCTTCCTTACTCGCTAGCAGAGGTCCCTGGAGTCTGAAAGTTAAACTGCTATACACCTAAACTTTCGTCTCTTTCCCTTTTATCACCTTGAAAGATTCAAGAAAAACACACCAAACTCAGATAGAAGCCTCTCTCACTCACCAAACTGGGCAAGCCCACACTGCATTCATGTTACTCTATTTAACAAAGAGATGCTGGGAAAAAAGTGAAGAATGAGAGGCCATGGTCCCTGCCACCATGAAGCTTACACATTTGTAAGAAAGCTACTATTAGCAAGTGCAATAAAGATCATGGAGAGGCAAAAGGGGAATAAAGATCCTATATAACAGAAGCAAGAAGTCTAGTTTGAGAGGCATAAGAAAGCCAACCTGCAGGTAGTGATATTTAAACTAAGAATAAAGGATAAGGCTGGGTTGCCCAAACTAAGAATGAGGAGGAAGTGTACCAGACAAAGGAACAGATGAGCAGGGATCCTGAGGTAAAAGTGAGTGTGGCCCACTGAAGGGCATGAAAGAAAAGCAGTGTGGCTAGAAGGCGTGCGAGAGGAACAGATGGATGAGATGAGGAGGCTGAGGAGGCAGGCGGAAGAAACTCTGAAGCTATCATAACAATTTGGAACTTTATCCTAAAAAGAAAAACCAGTAACTGAAGGAGAGCCACATGATCAGATCTTCGAATTTAAAAGACTGCCATGGCTAAAAGGTGGGAAATGGTTGGGAATGGCATCGGAACAGAGGTAGTGAGACTAACTGGGAAGCTATTGTAGAAATCTAGGCAAACCACTGACACAGGGTATGAGACAAGAAATAAATTTAATAAGACTCCAGTTCTGGCTTAAGCAAATGGGCACATGGTAATACCATCTACTAAGGTAAGGGACAAGGTGGGAGACATAACGTTGGGCAAAAATAATAAATGTTTAACCTATTAAAGGTACACACAACCAACCAAATGGAGATGAGACAGAAGCAAGTGGATACACAGGACTGTAGCTTAGATACAGAGCTAGGCTGTCAGTAAATTTAGGAGGAACTGACTTAGATGGAACTGAAGCCATGGAATAAATAAGACTGCCTAAGAAAATGTGTCGGAGAAGGCAATGACAAGCCACTCCAGTACTCTTGCCTGGAAAATCCCATGGATGGAGAAGCCTGGTGGGCTGCATTCCGTGGGGTCGCTGGGGGTCGGACACGACTGAGCAACTTCACTTTCACTTTTCACTTTCACACATTGGAGAAGGAAATGGCAACCCACTCCAGTGTTCTTGCCTGGAGAATCCCAGGGACGAGGGAGCCTGGTGGGCTGCCGTCTATGGGGTCACACAGAGTCGGACACGACTGAAGTGACTTAGCAGTAGCAGCAAGAAAATGTGTAAAATGAGAAGACAAAATGTCAGAGCCCTGAGGAACCTCAACATTCAGAGATGAGCTGGAAGAGAAAGAACTAGCAAAGAAGACCAAGAAAGAGCAGTGGCCAAAGAAGACAGAGGTCAAGGAGAGTACTGTTCCAGAAAGACAGCGGTGATGATGAGATTAGGATGGTGATGAGGTTGCAAGCTAACATTTACTGTGAATTAAGTCTGTGGAATAGGAATACCAGACCACCTGACCTGCCTCTTGAGAAACCTGTATGCAGGTCAGGAAGCAACAGTTAGAACTGGACATGGAACAACAGACTGGTTCCAAATAGGAAAAGGAGTATGTCAAGGTTGTATATTATCACTCTGCTTATTTAACTTCTATGCAGAGTACACCATGAGGAACGCTGGGCTGGAAGAAGCACAAATATCAATAACCTCAGATATGCAGATGACACCACCCTTATGGCAGAAAGTGAAGAGGAACTAAAAAGCCTCTTGATGAAAGTGAAAGAGGAGAGTGAAAAGGTTGGCTTGAAGCTCAACATTCAGAAAACAAAGATCATGGCATCTCGTCCCATCACTTCATGGGAAATAGATGGGGAAACAGTGTTAGACTTTATTTTTTTGGGCTCCAAAATCACTGCAGATGCTGATTGCAGCCATGAAATTAAAAGATGCTTACTCTTTGGAAGGAAAGTTATGACCAACCTAGATAGTATATTAAAAAGCAGAGACATTACTTTGCCAACCAAGGTCCGTCTAGTCAAGGCTCTGGTTTTTCCCGTGGTCATGTATGGATGTGAGAGTTGGACTGTGAAGAAAGCTGATCGCCAAAGAATTGATGCTTTTGAACTGTGGTGCTGGAGAAGGCTCTTGGGAGTCCCTTGGACAGCAAGGAGATCCAACCAGTCCATTCTAAAGGATATCAGTCCTGGGTGTTCATTGGAAGGACTGATGCTGAAGCTGAAACTCCAATACTTTCGCCACCTGATGCAAAGAACTGACTCATTTGAAAAGACCCTGATGCTGTGAAAGATTGAAGGTGGTAGGAGAAGGGAACGACAGAGGATGAGATGGCTGGATGGCATACTGGCTCACTGGACATGAGTTTGAGTAAACTCCAGGAGTTGGTGATGGACAGGGAGGCCTGGTGTGCTACAGCCCATGGGGTCGCAAAGAGTTGGATGCAACTGAGGGATTGAACCGAACTGAACTAACCATTCTCCCTTTTGCACCTACCATAAAATGGTCTTCTCTTACTGGCCATGCTGGTTCCAAACTAAAAATGAAAGTCCCTAGTCTCTCTGGTTCATCCTACATCCTCAGATACTAGGTTAGTTAGTGCTCAATACATATTTTTGGATAGATGGCAGAGAAACAATGACAGCAAGCATGTAAATAACTTGTAAAAATACTTGGTCTCAGAGGATGACAAGTTGAGTAGGCTTTTTTTTTTTTTCTTAATATGGGAGAAATCTGAACATTTGAGAGATGCAGTTCGATCCCTGGGTTAGGAGGATCCCTAGAGAAGGGTACAGCAACCCACTCCAATATTCTTGCCTGGAGAATCACATGGACAGAAGAGCCTTGCGGGCTACAGTCCATAGGGTCACATAGAGTCGGCCACAACTGAAGCAACTTAGCATGCACACAAATAAGAGATATTAGAAGATTATCCAAGAGCTTCCAGGTGGTGCGAGGGGTAAAGAATCTGCCTACAGTGCAGGAGATGCAAGAGATGTGGGTTCAACACCCGGGTGGGGAAGATCTCCTGGAGGAGGAAACGGCAACTCACTCCAGTATTATTACCTAGAAAATTCCATGGACAGAGGAACTGGCAGCACTACAGTCCATGGGGCTGCAAAGAGCTGGACACAACTGAGCAAGCACACCATCCAAAGGAGTCATAAAATCACAGAATGTAAGAGTAAATTAATTAGTTTAGGAAAAAATTACAGCTACACCTAAAAAGTAATCATACAAAGGGATTTTCTCTTTCTATGCCAAAGTTTTTTGGTCTATAATTTAAGGGGTTGGGAAAAATCAGCAATTTCCAATCACTATCTAGACCTTCCCTTCAATTATTTTCCCTCATGACCCCTCTTGGTTATTTCACACTTGGTTATACCACAGACACAGGAAGTTCTGATTAGCAATTATATGTGTCTGATTACTAAAATAATCATACTTAACAAAACAGCTTAGTTGGGAAATCGAAAGCTCAGGAAATTTGAGTAATTCATATAAGGTCACTCATATTTTTTAAAAACAGATGCCATTGTCTAAATATGAAGAAACTGGCCCAAATCAGCACAGGGAATCAATGGTATCAATTCCAAACCACACACAGAAAGTGCAGAACTGAAAGATTTTCAAAGAATATGAAGAAGGCATAGTTTTTTTCCTTCTAATTAGAAAAAAAGAGCAATAATAAATCCCAGGAAATTGGAGGGAAAAAAGCACACCTGTGTAATAAAGACACAGTCTAGGGACTTCCCTGGTGGTCCAGAGGCTAAGACTCTGCACTCCCTGAATGCAGGGGGCCTGAGCTTAGTCCCACATGCTGCAACTAAGACATGGCACAGCCAAATAAATAAAAGTCATGGTCTAACCATGAAGCAAATTAAATTGGCATGACTTTAAGCAACTGGTACTGTACAGGAGAACCAATCTGACATCTCACTATGGCAATTCTTTTTTGAATGTCACAGAAACATTGTAACACCCTAAAAAGTTAAATGAGAAAAAAATGCAAGTAAAAGAAAAGACTATAGCAGGAGTGAGTCAGAACAGTATATGATGAAGAGGATGGACTCTGAAGCCAGACTACCTGAATTCAAAGGACTTAATGTCACTGGAAAAGACTCTGATGCTGGGAAAGGTTGGGGGCGGGAGGAGAAGGGGACGACGGAGAATGAGATGGCTGGATGGCATCACCGACTCTGTGGACATGAGTTTGAGTGTACTCCCAGAGTTGGTGATGGACAGGGAGGCCTGGGGTGCTGTGATTCATGGGGTCGCGGAGAGTCAGACACGACTGAGCGACTGAACTGAACTGAATGTCTCTGTGCTTCAGACCCTAATCTTAACATATGAACTATCGTAATATTTTATCTCCTTGATAAAGTTACCATGAGCATTAAATGAGTTAATATATGTAAATAGTACATAGTGAAACTAATGCTTGGCACACAGTAACATTTGTATGTATTTGCTATTATTATTATCATTACTATTATTTAATATATGGGTGACAAAATATAAAAGCAGTGGGACAAAATACAAAGATTTGATTCAGAGGAGAACACAAGAGCCCTAATGGATTAAAGTGCAAAGAGTGGAAATAAATGAAACAAAGAAAAACATATAGATAATGAAAGAAAAGGCAATCTCTAAAAATGAGTTATATACACCAATATGGATAACATAGATATAATGTCACAGGCGGGGCGGGGGAAGCAAGTTATCGAGGTTATACATCAGCTAATACCATTTATGCAGTGCTCCAATGCGTGCAAAACTAAACAGTAAAATATGTAAGGCTATATCTACAGTAAACCCATAAAGAAATCAAGAGTTTATTAGCTATTTGTGTTAAGTGATAACCACAAAATACATGACTGTGAGCAATTCTAAGCAAAGGGAAGATGGGCCTGGTAAACACAAGCAACGTCAACATTCCATTCCTGAAGCTGAGTAGGGGTACCCAAATTTTTAAAAATGATTCTTTATGTCTTGTATAGATGTTATACATTCTTGTGTGTGTGAGAAATATTTCACACTAAAAAGAGCAAAAATTTAGTAATACATTTTAAAGGCAAGAGAAGATAGGTTTTTTTTTTTAACCTCTCAAATTAGTTGTTTCTTTTTCTTTAAAAAGCTCAATGGAAGAGATTTTCTTCTTTAATGATAAGATCAAACTAACTAAACAGCTAAATATATTTCTAGATGGTCAAAGGTAAATTCTATCAGCAGTGTACCCTGATAAAACAGGACTTTTCCTAACTGAGATATATCACCAAGCCTAAACAAACAATTCTTAGCTGTACATTTAGAAAAACCGATGTAATTTCTCATGCTTAATGCCATTACTTTAGATGGGACAGTTATTAAAAATATGATGTTTCTAATAAATTGTAACCTATCCTCTAAATAAATACTAAATCTTTAAAAGGGTTATGTAACTTTGCTACGGATCAAATTACTGGGCACAGTAGGCTACAAGGATCAAGGATCTTTGTCTCAGAAAAAACTTTATATTTAGTTCCACAAAATCGACAGTTTGAACCAAGTATAACAAGACAATACATAATTTTGTGTAATACATTACACAAAATTGATTAATCATGTCACCTAATTTATTAATTTATTAATCATGTCATTTCCCTTTAAAATTACGAAAGCTACTTGAAGACTTTTAGACAAGCCAAAGATTACAGAATCTTAATGCAAAAGCAACATCAGGTATTATACATCCAAAATTTGTTCATTTTAGGGCACGAAAACTGAGGCATAGGAAGCTAAAATGCCTTAGATAAGAACAGGACTAGGAAACCCAGCCTTTCAAATTGCTATCCAGTGACTATGCTGACTCCCTTGGGACATGAACATACACACAAGAATGCTGATATGTCAATGAGTCTGCAATTTTTCAACAGATCCTGCACAAAGGTAAACACCCTCTGCCTTCAACCCATCTTTCCGGCCCCTTCTGACGAGAAGGTATATTCACACACCAAGAAATAAGAAACAGGGCCAAGAGTGCACGCACTCTTTCACGCTCAGTACTGCGAGCCCACAGCTCCAAAACCTTACCTGTGGTCTGTGGTCCCTCATCCACATTAACTCTCTTGTACTGTGTACCTTTCCTTATTTCACTCTACTTGTCAAGGCTCTGGTTTTTCCCGTGGTCATGTATGGATGTGAGAGTTGGACTGTGAAGAAAGCTGATCGCTGAAGAATCGATGCTTTTGAACTGTGCTGCTGGAGAAGACTCTTGAGAGTCCCTTGTACTGCAAGGAGATCCAACCAGTCCATTCTAAGGGAGATCGATCCTGGGTGTTCATTGGAAGGACTGATGCTAAAGCTGAAACTGCAATACTTTGGCCACCTCATGCGATGAGTTGACTCACTGGAAAAGACTCTGATGCTGGGAAAGGTTGGGGGAGGGAGGAGAAGGGGACGACGGAGAATGAGATGGCTGGATGGCATCACCGACTCTGTGGACAGGAGTTTGAGTGAACTCTGGGAGTTGGTGATGGACAGGGAGGCCTGGCGTGCTGTGATTCATGGGGTCGCGGAGAGTCGGACACGACTGAGTGACTGAACTGAACTGAACTGAACTGAATCTAAGATAAAAGAAATACCTACCTGTAATAGTCACTAGAGATCTCTCCCAACCCCAACCAAGCTTGGATGCTCTGTTAACCAAACTCAAGAGAAGCAAAAGAAACAAAATAATAATGGAAAATTCAGGGTTCTTGGATTTATATAAGGGCTGTCCTGATATTTGTTAAGGACTCTAACATATAGCATGGGTTTATTTCCAATGTTGCCTTAACATATGTACTGAAGGACTGATTTTGTTCTGTTTGGATTTTCATTTTTGCTTTAAATAAAATAACTGACCCAATAAACTATAAAATTTCACCGTGTAATTTATAGTAATAGAAGACAGTCATGCCATGGCCATGACAGATTGCAGAGAAGTACTTCATACAAACCATCTACTAATTTTCATCTGTATAATAACAGATTATAGCCCTAAAAATGATGCTCATACACCTGAAAATTTAATTTTTAAAAAGTGTTCATGTGCTAATCCCTGAGACTATTTAATAGCCCGGCTTTAGCATAAGGTACATTGCCTAGCATAAAGCAGGCAACTACAGTTGAAAGAAGATGTTGAGAAGGAGTTTTCCTTTCACTGAAAAAGTTTAGCTATGGCTCACATTCTCAAACAGAAATCTCCCCCACATTCTGAAGTGAGACAACAATGAGTTGCTGAAAGTTGAGACCAGAGCCTCCCTGAGAGTATCCATAAAGCAGGAAATCGTGCTGTCTATAGACTTGTGAGTCATCATTTCCACGTATGTGTACTTTCCAAACAAATGATAATGCATCTATATTTTAAAATATTCAAAATTTTACAGTGGCTGTTTTGTTAGTATATATTTTCTCAGTCAATACTACTGAGAAAAACCACACTGCTAGCATTTCTTAAATGAGTTAGAAATTACTCTTAACATTTGGACATAAACATGTCACTTTAGACAAGCATTATGAACAACGTACTATTTTTAGAAACAGAACCGGGATAGACAGTTGGTCAGGAACTAGGCCTTGAGAACACACTTCCTGTACCAGCACTGCTTCTCTATTTCCCCTGCAGTCATCTCCATACTCTACAAACCTCTCGATCTACAGTCAGTGTAAATAAGTCTTCTCAATGAAGTAAATTCCCTCCACGTTCCTTCAGGAAGTCGAGTATCAAGAAATTGTCTCACAGTTTACAAATCAGCACACAGCTAGGCAATCTGATTATACAAATGCCAGGTCACAGTTCTGCTCCAGGCTCCCACAGCCAATCATCAGAGTCAGGGTACAGTGGCCAGGGTAGTCAACTCAAGTGTTCAAGAACCTTGTAGGTGAGACTTAAAGAGATAAGAGAAGTAAAGTATTCTGTAAGAAAGCAGAAGGGATGGTGATTTATTATAAATTATTTTACTAGAGATTGGGAAAAGAGTACGTCAAAGCTGTATATTGTCACCCTGCTTATTTAACGTATATGCAGAGTACATCATTCAAAATGCTGGGCTGGATGACTCACAAGCTAGAATCAAGATTGCCAGCAGAAATATCAACAACCTCAGATATGCAGAAGATACCACTTTAATGGCAGATAGTGAAGAGGAACTAAAGAGCCTCTTGATGAAAGTGAAAGAGGAGAGTGAAAAAGCTGGCTTAAAATTCAACACTCAAAAAACGAAAGTCATGGCATCTGGTCACATCACTTCATGGCAAATAGATGGGGGAAAAGTGGAAACAGTGTCAGATTTCATTTTCTTGGGCTCCAAAATCACTGTGGATGGTGATTGCAGCCATGAAATTAAAAGATGCTTGTTCCTTGAAAGAAAAGCTATGACAAACCTAAAGAGCATATTAAAAAGCAGAGACATCACTTTGCTGACAAAGGTCTGTATAGTCAAAGCTATGGTTTCTCCAGTAGTCACGTATGGATGTGAGAGTTGGACCATAAAAAAGGCTGAGCACCGAAGAACTGATGCTTTTGAATTGTGGTGCTGGAGAAGACTCTTGAGAGTCCCTTGGACAACAAGGAGCTCCAATTAGTCAATCCTAAAGGAAATCAATGCTGAATATTCATTGGAAGGACTGTTGCTGAACCTGAAGCTCCAACACTTGGGCCACCTGATGAGAAGAGCAGATTCACTGGAAAAGATGCTGATGGTGGGAATGATAGAGGGCAAGAGAAGAGAGTGACAGAGGATGAGATGGTTGGATGGCATCATACACTGAATGGACAAGAGTTTGAGTAAACTCAGGGAGACAGTGAAGGACAGGGAAGCCTGTCGTGCTGCAGTTCATGGTATGGCAAAGAGTCGGACACAATTTAGCGACTGAACAACAACAAGGAAATTGTCAATAATTATTGTATAAATAAAAATCTGAGCACGGCAATAAAAAGAAGCCCATGAAGAGACTTACCTGGTGGTCCAGTGGTTAAGAAACCACCTTGCCAATGCAAGGGACACTGGTTCAACCATGGTCTGGGAAGATCCCATATGCTGCGGGGCAACTAAGTCCATGTACCACAACTAATGAAGCAACTATTGAAGCCCACACATCCTAGAGTCCATGCTCCACAATAAGAGAAGCCATCACAATGAGAAGCCTGCACACTGCAATGAAGACTAGCGCCCACTCTCTGCAACTAGGGAAAGCCCGTGCATAGCAACGAAGACGCAGCACAGCCATAAACAAACATGAAAAATCATTTTTTAATTCCCCATAAAGAACAACAACAGCAAACCAAAGAGTCCTCCATCTGGTGGGAATCACATCCGCTTCATATTCGTGGGGAAGGTGAAGGGAGGAACTTGGAGGAGACTTAGCAGAACCTGTGTTCAAGGCCAACTGAACAACTTGGAAGAAGCCCAAAGTCCAGAGGAACAAGGTTTGGTGATAATGAAGACTTTTAAGGAGTTAGTTCCTTAGCTTAAAAAAAGATAAGAAGCCACTGAAGGAAATTAAGCAAAGATGTAGCAGCAACAATTTTGCAGTTTAGGAAGGTCATTCTAGCTGCAGTATCCTTTCCTCAATGTTTCCCAGACACTATTTGTGGAGGGAGAAGATGTCACGTACCCTAAACAAGGAACGCTCATAAACAGAATGCCATATGCTGATCAGGCATATTCAGTCGGACCAAACTGGGTCTTCTTTACAATGCTTTTCCTGTGCTCTTGTTCTTATTCCAGTCAACAAATGTTTCCTCCCCCCTTTATTTTTAACCTTCCTTACTCACACATGTTTTATCTACAGTTCCGGTCTCTTCAAGCTGCAGTCTCACATTTCGAATTCTACCACACACTTCGACACGAATAGTCCACCAGCGCCTCAAATGCAACAGATCTAAAACACGACTTATTTTTTTATCCCCACCTACTAACCTGCCCCAATTCGCTTCTCCTAATCACCCAGGCTTCATATCTTACCATCATCTTTTATTCATTCCTCTCTTTTCCCCTCTGCCTGTCCCCACATCCAATTACTTGTTTCTTTGTGTCTAATTACTTCAGCAATGCTTCTCCAATCCTATTGCCACTCCTGGCTCATGTCTTCATTCTCTAACAAAAACTCTCATAACTTTCCCTTATTAGTCCAATGGTTTCCTTCCCAATTCAATTCATCCTCTGGATAATTAGATAATAATATATCCTATAATTCAACTCTGATTTTGACATTTCCAGGACCAAAAATAACCTCAACCTCATAGCCTGCTGAGTTCAAATTTCCTAGACTAGCATTAAAGCCTTCCATGTTCTAGGCCAAACCTAATTTTTCATCTTTGCACTTTATTTTCTCTCTATGCCCCCTCATATACTCCAGTTGTTTCCTGCTGCTGCTGCTGCTAAGTCACTTCAGTCGTGTCCGATTCTGTGTGACCCCATAGATGGCAGCCCACCCGTCCCTGGGATTCTCCAGGCAAGAACACTGGAGTGGGTTGCCATTTCCTTCTCCAATGTGTGAAAGTGAAAAATGAAAGTGAAGTCGCTCAGTCATGTCTGACTCGTAGCGACCCCATGGACTGCAGCCTACCAGGCTCCTCCGTCCATGGGATTTTCTAGGCAAGAGTACTGGAGTGGCTTGCCATTGCCTTCTCCCCAGTTGTTTCCTATTCCTGGTCAGTCTGATCTGGGAAATATTGGGTACTCAACAAAAGCTGATTTCCTTCCATATGAGTTTGCTGTATTCTCCTTCCCCATGCCATCTCAATTTACAGGAAAACATTCCATCATTCTGAATAATTGATTCTCACACAGAAAATTATCATATTCATGGAAAATCCTGTAAAACCTAGAAAACAGACGAGAACCTTGACAAAGACAAGCAGTATGATTGAGCTGCAATGTCAAAAGAAAAAGGTAGTGACAAGCAGGGTGCCACAGAAGTTTCAGAACATTTGAAAAGTTAGAAACATTACATGTGGGACAATGGATGCTAACAGGTTACCAGAGTTCTTCAAGATGACTCAGTGGTCTCATGCTGCTGCTGCTGCTGCTAAGTCACTTCAGTCATGTCCGATTCTGTATGACCCCACAGACAGCAGCCGACCAGGCTCTGCCGTCCCTGGGATTCTCCAGGCAAGAACACTGGAGTGGGTTGCCATTTCCTTCTCCAATGTGTGAAAGTGAAAAGTGAAAGTGAAGTTGCTCAGTCATGCCCTACTAGTAGCGACCCCATGGACTGCAGCCCACCAGGCTCCCCTGTCCATGCGATTTTCCAGGCAAGAGTACTGGAGTGGCTTGCCATGTCTCATAGAATTTATAATCCCCCGAAGAAGATTAATATATGTGGACTTCACAATGCAAGGTAGTAAAATCGTGCTCCAGTCAAGGTACAAAATGTCTTAGAAAAAAAAAAATGTCTTAGAAGCATAAAAAAGAAAAGAGAAATTCTAAGAGATTAAGAAAGCTTCATAAAATACCATGCAACAGAGGTTGTAAGGACTTCAACACATCTTGAGAAAAAGGTATTCCAGGCAGCAGAAATGGTCTAAAGGAAAGGTAGAGGTGGAAAATGCTACAAGTGTGAGAAATAGGAAAACAACTGGTGAACCCTGGGCCCCTAAACTGTTACTATTTTGAATGTCTCTAATGATCACTTACAGAGTTTTAATGAATTAAGAGTGTATGAGCTATTTGAGCTCAGGGTTTTACTTCAATGAGTTCCTGAAAACAAGCAGGTGATTATCTACAGGATGGATTAGTTGTTATTAAACAGGATTTTCACAACTCTGTTGGATCCTAAGCTGTGTTATAATCCCTGAGTGGTGTTGCATTGCACTCAGTTTACTCCCAGAGGCTGACTCTTCAGCATTCCTGCAGTAGTATGAATGAAAAGCTCTAACATCTTGGGATCCCACTGAAGGTGACACACTTCTACATACACATTGCAATCAAGGAAAAATCATACATATATTTTAAGGACTAGTAACCTTGTAATATAAAGTTTTAAAAATGCAAAGTCAAACCATGTAAATGTTTGCATAGTACAAAGAAGTCTACAATTAGAAGAGACTGTAGAGAAAATCTAGATTAACCATGTGACCCAAACTATGTCTATCTAGTTATTCCAGGAATTTGGAATCAGGGCTCATTGATTTAGTGTCTCCCTGTGCTTGGCACTGAGGGACACCTACATATCCAGAAACCACTGAGCACCCACGTATGACTGTGAACACATTGGGGGAAAGATCTCGCACACAGAGATCAATGAAGCTAAGAAAGGCAAGGACGAGAGACAGAGGAAGTTCCAGGTTTTCCATTCCCAGTCCCTAATAAGGTCTGCATGCATTTGACTTCCATCACATTCCTGTCTTTCTCGTTCCTAAAACTAGTTCAAGTTCATTGCTGTTACTTGGAACAGAAGCTTAAATGAGGCAATAACCAAAATCCTTCATAAGGTCAATTGGCAGATTTATTACTGAGGTATCTTTTCTATACTTTTTTCTCATTTGTATTTCCTTTAAAAGCCATAACCATGACTTTGGTATATTATAGAGACAAATATGTGAACAGGGATCCAGGACTGTGTTGAGTATTTTTAAAAGGGAAATCCATCATCTCCAGGAAGGAGAAAATGTAGAAATCTTCAAGGTAAAGCCTTGAGGTATCTGCATAGCAATCAGGGATGCTAACAACTGGTAAATTTTTTAAAAACTTTTTATCTTGTATTGGGGTATAGCCCATTAATAATGTTGTGATCATTTCAGCTGAAGAGTGAAGGGATTCAGTCATATATATACATGAATCCATTCTCCCCCAAACTCCCCTCTCATCCAAGCTACCACATAACACTGAGCAGAGTTCCCTGTGCTACACAGTAGGCCCTTGTTGATTATCTATTTAAAATATAGCAGTGTATACATGTCCATCCCGAACTCCCTAACTAGTCACTTCCCTCAATCTTTCCCCCGGCAACCATAAATTAGTTCTCTAAATCTGTGAGTAACAACTGGGAACGTAAAGAATTATCTGATTACTCTCCTACCCAAAGCCAATATAATTCTGAATAAACCAGATGAGTAGATCCAATTCAGTCTCCTCTGAGGCATGAGAAAAAGGTTATAACTGAGCACAGGGCATTTCATCTGGAACGCCCTGAGTGACGAGCCATAGTTCTCCCAACCATACAAAGAGGTCTGGGTGCTCTCCAGTGATATCCCTGACCCAGGTCCAAATTTCAACACTGAACACCAAAACATCTTAGGGCCTGCTTTAACTATTGACTCTATGACATAAGCAGCACTTTCTACTATTAGATAAGGGGAAGAAAGTAACAGAAGGTTAATATCATGGCACTCTTTTCAGGTGTATACATCTGTGTGATGGGGTAAGTATCAAGATTTTCCTGAGACAGATCCCGTCTCCCCAAAGCTGGATCCACACCCAGCAGATTTGACTACAAGGAGACCAGTTAAACATGTAGAGCAAGTCAGAGTTGACAATCAGAAGCCTGGACCATCTAGTGGGTGGCTCTGCAGGTTTAAACAAAAACAATTCTGGAGGATCCTGGAGTTGGAAGGGACATAGAGACTTATGTACAAATTCATCATTTTACAGAGAAGGAAGCTAAACATTGAAACCAAATTCATCAAACGAATTCCTAACTACAGTAACACAGGTGAGATGAAAATCAAAGGGACTGTGACCAGATTGTGACAGAACCAAAAAAGATTATTTCCCAAATTTCTCTAATGGTTGAAAATTTATTTTTAATTATAAAAGAAATACTGTATTAGAAAAATTTATGAAAACTACTGTTGGGATATTTTTTGGATATTCTTATTACTTATTTTAGCAAAACGGTTTCTGACCAAATGGGTTAGCATTTCAGTTAAGGTATTAGACCAGGCACCTTTAAAAGTCAAAAAACTGTGTGTTGATTCAAAAACCTATCTGATGTTGTATATTTGCAACCTTGGCAGACAGGCAGTTTAGGCACTGTGACAAAACTCTAAATGGCAGAGAGTTGCTTATTTTAATATATATATATATATTTTTAAAAAATCCAGACATTCACATAGGACCCTAATAAAAGTCACCAGAAATTAGACTTATATGTCAGCTGGGACCAAAATTAAAAGAATAAATGTTTAAATGGTCCAAATATAAACTTGGTTTTCAAAATTGCTGGCAAGGGGCCATAGTACTCCGGATTTCAGTCTTCAAGGGCTGCTTGACCACAAGTATTAAGTCAACACATTACTGAGGGAAAAAAAAACAACATATACTGTCTGGCAGTACAATCTACCCTTTATCTGCAGCACAGTATATTTTAGAAGACCGCTGGTAAAATGTGAAGATAGAACCTGTTGTGTCCCCCAAGAAGTGCTATTAAAGTTACTTTTAAAGTGTAGATTCATTAAAAAGTAGGTCTTTTTAAAAAAACAATATTAATCAGAAGCAAACATGAAATTGATATTATTTAAATTAACATCATTAATCTGCACATACTAAATATTTTTAAAATCTCCTATCCATTTTATAAATTACATGAATCCTAAAGATTAGTTTATAGACAAAACCAACTTAAAAATCTACTTTGCCACCACCACTCCAAGTGGAAATAGGAAGCAATAGATCAGAGGGTACTGAATATAATCTATACTTAGTAGAGTCAGTTTTCAACTAATTTATAAATCTTAGCTGTTAGCCATATCTTGACAGTTTAGATTATTGGTGGCAAAAACAAAAGCAAACTAAAATTTCCGAAGAAGTCTCAACTCTGAGAAATTATATTCTCTGTTCTTCCATTCCAGATAACATTAGGGATCGAGAAGTTTTGATGACTATATACTCATCACAAATATAAAGGTTCCTGCAATTTGACATTTACCTTAAACTCTACATATGTACTTTCAAATAATTACTTTTTATAATAATCTTATTCCACATTATTTAGAGAAAACTATCTTTAAAAATCGTCCTGTTAAGTCTGCAAAATTACCTCTCTTGATAGCTCTTAGTCCTAAACCAAATAAGGCAGGAATGGCACCTTTCGATCTTATAGTTGTAAACAGCCCAGGGTGAAACTTACAAACCAGACTCCGATGCCCTTTTTTCTGCTCAAAAACAAAACAAAACTGGTACCTGGAAAACTCGGGATTTTGCTCGGTTTTGGCCTATTAGACACCAGCCGGGCCCGCGGGAGCCTGAGCCCGCGGCGAGGGCGGCGGTGCGCTTCTGGCTGCGCCCCTTGTCGCCACGCGCCCGGCGCTCCTGGCGCTGTCCCCCTACTCGCCCGGCTCCCCGGCGCCCCTCCCGGACGCGCGGCGGGAGGCACGGGCCTGGCTGGCCGTTCCCACGCGCCCGGGCCCGTTATCTCAGCGGCTGCTGCACAGGAGTACCCCCAGCCCACACACACACACACACCTCCGCGCGGGGCAGGGGACTCCGAGGTGGTCCCCGCCGCGGCCCCGCGCGCCCCCGAGCCCGGGGCGGCGTCCCTTCCCCAGCCGCCCGGCCAAGCCCCTCCCTCGGGGGCCCGCGTCGGTCCAGAGCCTCCCTCCGGCTCAGGTTCGCTCCCGGGACGGGCTCAGGTGTCAGCGACGCTGCCAGACGCCTCCCGTCGGCGGGGGCGAAGCCAGCCCTGACCTCCTCCCGTCGCGCCCCTCGGGCTCCGGAGGCGGAAGGGGGCGCTGCCGGCGCTCGCAGGGGAGCGGAGGTCGGGTCACACCTCAGCCCGGCGGGGTCCCGGCGTGAGGGCAGACAAGGGGTGGGGGGGCGAGCCCCAACTCACCGGACTGCACTGCTCCTCGGGCCGCGGCCGCGGCCAGGCAGAGGCTGAGGCAGAGGCAGAGCAAGGAGGGGCGCGGCAGGGTCCGCCGCGGGCTCATGGAAGCGCCAGGGAGCCGCCGCCGCCGGCGCCGCTGTCCGAGCCTCCCTCCCTTCCTCCCCGGCTCCGGGCGACGGACGGGGCGGCGGGAGGCATGACGGGAAATTCCTGGGCACGGGCAGCCGAGTCCAAATATGAGCAAAGGAGCCGAGCGAGGGAGGACCGCGGAGCTCGCCCGCCGCGGACGGGGCCCGCTGCCCGGGCCTCGGCAGCCGCCAACTCCCTCCCTTCTCTGAATCCTCCTCCTCCGCGGCTCCCGCCCCAAGGCCGCCGGCCGCCGAGCACGACCTGGAGGTGCCCTCTGCCAGAAGGCATCCCTTTCCAGTGTTGGGGCCCAAGAGCAGAGCGGAGCATCCCCCTCTCCGCGGGGTCCCGCCTAAGACCCCTGAATTAAAAGAAGAACCATCACGAGGAGACCCGACAGCCAGCCAGGGACCCGCGGAAAGACGTCTAAGGAGTTTAAGGAGACTCCTGCGATGCCCCCTAGTCAACTGAGAGCTCTGGGAGTAAGGGGATAAAAATATTTGGCAAGTGCTTCTCTTGAGTGTGGGAGGGGGAGGCTAGAGCGGCACTGTCAGTTATGCAGACACTCAGGTGAGCCATCCTACACAGAACGAACAGGCATTATTGATCTCACACATAAAACCAGCCCTCTGCATTCCAGAGGGGTGGGACCTTTACACCAGGGTGTGAGTATGGGTTGTGTGTGTGCCTCGCGCTTAGCGAGAGTTAAAAAGGGGCTCTTCCCAAACTTATATTTGAATACCATATATGGTCTTCAACCCCTTTACACTAGTTTTGTATTTCTTTCAATTTATCTAAAGGGTAGTGTTGAAATTTATTCAAAAGGTACTACCTTTATTCAAGTGTCAAGCCCAATGTTTAATCATAGGCCTGAGCCAATTGTGGCTTGACATTTCTTTGGCTGCCAGCAATCAAGGCCAAATGACCTTAGCTTTTCAAGAGGGCATAATGATGTCTAATTTTTTTTTTTTACTGGCACTAAAGGGACAGGTCCTGAAGATGTAGGATTATGTAATTATTTATAAGCATTGTGATATGCTACAGAAATGATTAACTAATGCAAAATACTTAAGGGGTAAAAGTTAAACAGATTTAGAGGGTGGATTATTCTAACATGACCTAAAGTCCAGTAATTTGTACATCACACTATTTGTTTGAAAATGCTATATTTGAAAATTAGAAACTTTATTTCAAAACAAATTCAGTTCTGGCATAGTATTAAGGCCCTGTATGCCAAAAACCAGTCCATTGGCAAGTGGTTTCCCCTTAAATCATCTGAGAAACACCACATCCCATGAATTATTCCTGGCAAATGGGCAGATTTTACCCTTAATGTCCTAGCAGTGATAATGAGGTGAAGGTCAGATAACCTAAGTCAACTAACAGTAAATAAACTGTAAAACAGTGTGTTAGTGATTTAAAGGACACATGGCATTATTCAGGTTCCTAGAAGTGGGATATCTGAAAGGGAATATTCAGAAAACTCTTTAAGTTTCCCTCTCTTTCCTCTTTTTTATATATTTTGTATTATATAAGCATTTCTTTTCATATTCACTTTCTATTTCCCCCACAGCCTGTTAGTGCAGGAGACACAAGAGACATGGGTTGATCCCTGGATCGGGAATATCGCCTGGAGAAGGGACTAGCAACCCTCTCCAGTATTCTTACCGGGAAAATCCCATGGGCAGAGGAGCCTGGCAGCTACAATCCATAGGGTCACAAAGCCAGATACAACTGAAATGACTTAGCACGCACCCACCACAACATGTAGTATAATTCTTTGCCAATAGTTTAAATGTTTGTTTAAAAACAAAAGTAAAATGAGCACATTTTGTAGACTGATGTACAGGAGCTCCCTAAGTGTAGAGAAAAGCTTGTTTTAAAGGATTGTAATAATTTTGTCTATATTTAAAATATTTTAGTTGACCTTAAGCACAAAATTACATAAAATTGCAAAGAATGCAGTATAACACTGTCTGTTACTATAAGTGGAGGGTTGATTAATTCTGTCAACTGCTGACTTGACAGCAATATTAGCAGCTGTTCTAAAAGCTTGAATAAATATGTTAAAGAGGAAAGGAAAGAACAGGAGTTCCTGAGTACACAGTAAGTGCCTGCCACTGTGCTATTTGTTTTACAGCATTTTATTTAAATCTTCCAAGTATCTTTGAGCTTTTTATTTTTTGTCCCTATTTTACAGATAAGGAGAGGCAGAGATAAGTAAATTATGCTACCAGGAAGGGATAAAGTAGTATTGGAATTCAAATCTCATTCCAAAGGCTACATATACTCTTTTTACTCTTCAGAGCTGCCCCATTTTCTCTACATTAGGAAAAAAAAAAAATGGGGTTTTCAAAAACTGTATTCATTGAGTTCTTGTGGTTTTAAGTAACTAGTGTGCACTCAGGTTACCTCAAGTAACAGAGGTAAAGAAAACATGTGGAAATAAGGCCAGAGACTTAACCGGCTTGTCAGGTCATCCTTTGTGAGCCTGGGGGTGGGGGCCTGTGCCTTTGATGGGTACCAGAAATAGGAGAGTTACCACCCTCTGACCACATTCCTATGAGTTTTGTAGTTTAAATCATATATTTCCCAACATTTTCTCTGTTATTATAATCTTAATGACAATCATGTTAATATATTACCTTATGTTTGCTTTTGATGTGTGCAGGGCCATGTGGTGGGTTCCTGGGCATAAGGCCGTTATGTCCACCATTTCTTTGATTATAGGAAACAGCCTTCATTCGCCCTCCGTGACCTTGCCTGAGTTCCAATGGGCAGATCCAAGCAGTTTTTAACTAGGGAAGGGAGAGGATAGGAGACCAAGGAGAAACAAACTGTCAAGAGCAGCCTTGGGGCAAGGTCCTGGTTCCCCATCAATACACACAACAATATCTCTGAGCTGTTCTGCAGATACTGAAAACCCCTCCAGGTGGGAGAAGTTAAGGATTAACAATAGTATACTGCCGACAAGCATGTAGACCCCAGGCCAGTTGGACCTGAAGGTTGACAATGTGGACTCTACTTAACTCACCACCAACCCTTCAGAAGAATGCCTACGAGCTGATCACACCCTCTTTGCACAATTACTATAAAAACTTACCACAGTCTTCCTCAAATGGGGATACTTGGTTTGAGGGCATAAGCCTGCTGTGTCCCCCTTTGCCTGGCAAAGCTATCTGCTTAGTCACTCAGTTGTGTCTGACTCTTTTGTGACCCCCATGGACTATAGCCCACTAGGCTCCTCTGTCCATTGGATTTTCCAGACAAGAGTACTGGGGTGGGTTGCCCTTTCCTTCTCTAGATTTTCCAAACCCAGGGATCAAACCTGCATCTCCTGCATGTGTCTCCTACACCGCAGGCAGATTCTTTACCACTGTGCACTCCAGATACTCTTTGCTACCCTCTCCCCAAACTCTGTTTTCGAGATTTGATTCCACAATGTGTACAGAGAAGCTGAGCTTTCGGCATCACTTTTAAGACAAAACACTCAGAAGAGGTAACTGCTTTCTCTGTTTATTATATATATATTATAGGGATGCCTCACCCAACCCAGTGGTGTGCTAGTAAATATTTAACAACCAGATCTGGAGGAAGGAAGCCTGAATTGTAACAAAAGCCAATTTATGTGGATGTCAATACTCCCAGCAACCTGAGTCTCTGGAGTCAAAGTTGAGAGGAAATGTGCTCAACCAGCTCTTCGCCCACATGAGCCAGCCCATCTGGCTGGCTACAGAGCCAGCCCTGTGAAGTTGCTCAGTCATGTCTGATTCTTTGCAACCCCATGAACTGTAGCCTACCAGGCTCCTCTGTCCATGGGATTTTCCAGGTAAGAATCCTGGAGTGGGTTGCCATTTCCTTCTCCAGGAGACCTTCCTGACCCAGGGATTAAACCCAGGTCTCCCACATTGTAGGCAGACGCTTTACTGTCTGAGCCACCAGGGAAGTCTGAGCCATCCCTGTACCACTCCCCAACTCCTTGTTAATATCTTCCAAACACAGCAAAATTCAAGTCATACAATCACAGGTCCTTCTGCTCCGGCTCCCGCTGTTAGTTGCTCAGTCGTGTCCAACTCTTTGCGATCCCATGGACTGTAGCTGGCCAGGCTCCTCTGTCTATGGCATTTTCGAGGCAAGAATACTAGAGTGGGTTGCCATTCCCTTCTCCAGGGGATCTTCCCAACCAAGCGACTGAACCCAGGTCTCCTGGGTTGCCGGCAGATTCTTTACCATCTGAGCCACCAGGGAAGCCCACTGCCAGCTGCCAGTTCTCTAGAGCTCATAATCAAATGCCCCGGAGGGGAGAGTTTGATTGTATCACTACTGTCCCTCCTGGGGAAAGTTCTTGTATGAGGTTATCTCATGAGCCACTGGGTGCCTCTAAGCCAGGTGTCCCCTCCTACTTCATCAGCTGTCACTGAGACGGAAGGCTCACAGGGGACATGGCATGGTCACCTGTACTAAAGAAACAGACTGGCAACTTCCCTGGTGATCCAGTGGTTAAGAATCCACCTTCTAATTGTTACAAATCAGGGAGTGCAGGTTTAGTCCTTGGTCAGGGAACTAAGATCCCACATGCTGAGGGGCAACCAAGCCTGTGGGCTCTTGTGGACACGACTGAGTTGGACATGACATAACTAGAGAAAAGCCCGAGCACCACAGCTGAGACCCAGCATGGCAAAAAAGAAAGCAGCAGACTGTGTTGCTGCCTTTTTAGGGGGTTGAACATGGGGGAGCCTCTTGAAAAGGGAGTCTGTAGGCATGGCAGGCATTCAAGCTACAATCTTTCTGATGGACTATTCTCACCTTTTTAATGAAACTCCCTCAGGCACTATGCAAAGCTTTGAGACAGCCCCCGCGTCATAAACCCAAAAGAACATCTCGGGTAGATGCACACAGGAAAATGGACACATTCAACCTAATATTATTAAAAAGTCCCAGGCAGGGTGAGAAACGGACTTAGTACTTCAATTCAATGAGCATTTATCAAGTATATTATTTATCAAGTATATTATCCATATAGTCAAAACTATGAGTTTTTCCAGTAGTCATGTACAGATGTGAGAGTTGGACCATAAAGAAAGGCTGAATGCTGCAGAACTGAAGCTTTCAAACTGTGGTGCTGGAGAAGACTCTTGAGAGTCCCTTGGACAGCAAGGAGAGGAAACCAGTCAATCCTAAAGGAAATCAACCCTGAATGTTTGTTGAAAGGACTGATGCTGAAGCTGAAGCTCCAGTACTTTGGCCATCTGATGGGAAGAGCTGACTCATTAGAAAAGACCTTGATGCTAAGAAAAACCAAGAGCAGGAGAAGGGGCCGACAGAGGATGAGATGGTTCGATGACATCACTGACTCAATGGACATGAATTTGAGCAAACTCTGCAAGATAGTGATGGACAGGGAAGCCTTCAGTCCATGGCATGCTGCAGTCCATGGGGTCGCAGAGTCGGATACAACTTAGACTGAACAGCGACAGTTGTTCTAAACCACTAACGATGAATCGGAAAGTAAGGAAATTACTTCATAGGAGGGTGTAACAGACTCTCCAGAAGAAAGTTTTTCTAACTTCACTCAATCCAAACTCGCAAAATTCTGCTTTCTTATCTTGCAAGTAGAATGTCACTCTCACCCCTGCTGAGAACACTGTTTTATACTGATGGAAGTATGCCCCCAGGCCTCAAGGTGTTGCAGTGGGAAAAGAGTTGACAACTCTTCGCGGCAACATAAAGGACACAGAGTCAATGCTGACTGCCTAAGGGTGACACCAAACATTTTCTCAGATTCTGAGGAAGGATTCCCACTTCCATGACAGCCTCCCAGCCCCCAGTCATCAAATGCACTAAAACGACAAAAACTCTTAAAGACAGCAGACTGAGTTAAAGTGGGTATTTTCCTTCTTCACTTGGTAAAATGGTTTGCCTGCATCTGAAATGGTATTTGTAAATTGTTCCTGTTGAGGCCATCCCTTTCGCTGATTAATTCTGAAGAGATCTGAAGAATGCATTCCCATGATTAATGTGCTGCCCGATTCTATCAGCTTTGGCTGTGGATGTGCTACAACAAGTAATAAATATTTAACAACAAGGCTTTCAATATTGTAGAGAATTAAGCAATCCTCTCTAGATCAGCAAAGCTGCTTGGCTTTTGGCAAGATTGTATCACATAAAGCAGCATATGCAAAGTCAACTACACACAGAATAAGGGGGCGGGAAGAGAGGGACAAACTTTTCAGTTGGTACAGGAAGATTCTGACAGGAGACTTGCTCCTGCTTTTACACTCGGTCTGTTCCTGAGTGCTTCTGATATCCAAAGCACCTCACCCCGTGGTGTGTGTGTCCAGTGCTTAAAGGGGTGGTGTTTCCCACACAACTTACCCCTAACCAGCACTTTGATGTGTTGTTCGTCCAAAGTGGCTCCAATAGAACGTAGAGGAAACCCTGGCTGTGCTGGGCTTCCTTGGAAATGGCATTTTGCCCTCCAAAATGGTGCTACATTCCAGGGTTTTCTGCAGTAGTTTGACCTTTGCCATTAAAGCTTCTGGGACAGTGGATAAGTTACTTAATTACTCTAAGCCTTGATATTCTTTTTTCTCTGTGTAATGGAAAAATAAAGATACCTACCACATGATGTTTAGCCCTTAGCCTCATGCTAGCAAATGGTAAACCCTTAATAAATATCAATGTAGTACTGTTATTAACTTCTATAGTTGCTCACTAACTTTCAGTTACCACAAAGCCACTCTTTGCCTTTAAGCCTTATCTAATATGATTTCCTCTGAAATGACTCATAGTTTCTCTTCACAGCTGAGAGTCCTACGTTTGTATCCATAATCACCTTGTAAGGAAGTCTGTTCAGATTTAGTAATCCCGTCAACACATATTTTCTTCAAATTTATATTTTACATTTATACCCAAGTTTACTAAATGTAACTATGTTTTCAAATATATTTTTAACTTTCTCAGTAAGATCAGAAGGCTACACACGATTCCTCAAACTGTTTTGTGAAAACCAATTTTAGAATTGCCATCAAAAAATATAATACATTTTTAAAAATAGTTTCAACACAGGAAAATCATCTTTGCATTCATTCATTCAACAAACATTTATTGAATGCTTTTTATATGCTGGATAGACAATAAACAAGATAGACCAGTAAAATATTTAGTACGTTAGTGATAAACTGTTAATAAGAGAAATAAGGCAGAAAATGTAGCTGAAAGTGTTGGCGTCGTAACATTAAAGACATGGAAGAAAAAGGAAGCCGTGTGTGTGGTGTCTGGGAGAGGGGAAATGGCATGTGAGAAGGTCATACCCACAGCAGAGTCAGGCCTGCCTCATAGGAGGACCATCCAGGAGAAAAGGTTGCAAAGGAGCATAGGGGGAAAGTTAGAAAACATGGCCTGAGAGGGAACTATGTAGGATCTTTTGAGTCCTTGCAAGTACTTTGGCTTTTATTGTAAGTGAGAAGGGAAGCTACTGTAGGGTTTTGAGTTTTGAAATGATCTGACGTCCTTTGGCTGTTCTGTTAAGGAGTGCAGAGACACAAAAGGGGAGCAGTTAGGAGGGTCCTGATGATAATCCAGGTGAGAGGTGATGTTGATTTGGGAGTAGGGAGGAAGCAGTGGAGGTGGTGAAGAGTGATCTAGTCTCGGAGAAATCTGGATAGAGGGGGCCACAAGATTTGCTGACAGATCAAGTGTAGATTGTGAAAGAGAAGTTGAAAATGCCTCTATACTTTTTTCCTGTTTTGGCTGAGCGTTGCGGAATTACCATTTCCTAACCTTGGACTGCAAGGAGATACAACCAGTCCATTCTGGAGGAGAGCAATCCTGGGTGTTCATTGGAGGGACTTACGCTAAAGCTGAAACTCCAATACTTTGGCCACCTCATGCGACGAGTTGACTCACTGGAAAAGACTCTGATGCTGGGAGCGATTGGGGGTAGGAGGAGATGAGGACGACAGAGAATGAGGTGGCTGGATGGCATCACCGACTCGATGGACATGAGTTTGAGTGAACTCTGGGAGTTGGTGATGGACAGGGAGGCCTTTCGTGTTGTGGTTCATGGGGTTGCTAAGAGTCGGACACGACTGAGCGACTGAACTGAACTGAACTGAACTGAAACTATGGATGACTTAGAAGGAGATGGTGGGGTGGTATATAAGCTTGGTTTGGGGTATGTTAAGTTGGAAATGGCTGTTAGACACACAAGACTATGTTCATCGAGAGCAGTAAATATGAAACTTGCATTTATAGGAGAATGTCTGGATTGCAGGTATCATAGAGAACAACCATGAGAGATCATGAGAAGTCCCCAGATTGATTTTTTTTAAAGCCAGCAGAACCACTAAGAAGGTGAGGCTTGGGACTTCCCTGGAGGTCCAGGGGTTAAGACTCCAACCTCCCTATTTAGGGGGGCATGGGTTTGATTCCTGGTCAGGGAACTATGATCTGTAAGCTGCACTCCTGGCCAAAAGAGAGAAAAGAAAAGAGAAAGTGAGGCTGTTAAAGAGGTAGCAGAAAAATCAATACTGTAAAGCGACCTAGGAAGCAACAGAAGCTTTTTTTTCTTTCTTTCTTCAATTTATATGCTTAGAATATATTATTTGTGGAAAAGGACAAAAATTTAGAACCAAAATAGATGAATCACCATATAAAGTTATATCCTTTTTAAGTGAGTAAACATAAAATATTAAAAATGATTTTGTGACTTATAAATCGACTCTGAAACCTACCCTAAAAAATAGTCTCTCGATTTCTGAGGAATCGCAGCACTGGAATACAAGTCCTGTTGTGACCACACTGAAAAGTTAATGCTATAGGCCAAATGGCCAAAACCCCCATCTTTGTGACGTGTGAAGGACAGCTAAATGATAAGCCTACCACCACAGCTCGGGGAATAACGACATCTCTTTAGAGACGGAGAGGAAATATATACAAAGTGGCTTTAAAACTGTTGTTTAAAATATTGTATAAATGTTTTTATAGTTTTTAAAGCTGTACTACTATACTTAGTCGCTCAGTCATATACGACTCTGCGACCCTTTGGACTACAGCCCATCGGAGTCCTCTGTCCAAGGGCTTTTTCAGCCAAGAATACTGGAGTGGGTTGCCATTTTCCTCCTCCAGGGGATCTTCCTGTCCCAGGGATTCAAACCCTGTGTCTCCTGCATTGCAGGCGGATTCTTCACCCATTGAACCATTTTTAAAGCTGGTGATCATACAAGTGGAAAGAGAAACAAACTTGCAGCTGGCAGATTTCTCCTCAAACTCTGGCTATGCCATGTGATAGTTGTGCAAGATTCTACAGCTCACATCTCTGGGATTTAGTTACTTTATCTTTAAAATGAAATAATCCCTGCTCTGCCTATTCTGCAAAATGCTGGTGGAATGATTTAATAAGGGAGCTTTAAAATGCTGATGTCTAAAGCAAAAGTCATGACTGAGGCAAGGTGCATTTTTCTAAATTCATGTACTTTTGTTTCTTTGTATAAGCCACAGTTCTTTACATAGCTTGAAGATACCACATTGAGATCCCAATTGAAAAAATAAAAGATCCTCTAAGGAAAATGCATATACCCACAAACCCACATAGTTTGGTATGTAATTAATTGTACACTGATTGAAAATCAGGTGTTTTTTTTTTAATCTTTTTACTTTTTATTGGAGTTTAACCAATTAACAATTGTTGTGATAGTTTCAGGTGAAGAGCAAAGGGATTCAGCCATACATATACTTGTTTCCATTCTCCCCCAACCCCAACTCCCCTTCATCCAGGCTGCCACATAACACTGGGCAGAGTTTCACGTGCTATACAGTAGGTCCTTGTTGGTTATCCATTTAAAATATAACAGTGTATACAAGTCCATCCCAAACCCCCTAACTATCCCTTCTCATGCTTCTCCCTGGCAAACATAAGTTCATTCTCTGTGAGTCTACTTTGTAAATAAATTCATTTGCATCATTTCTTTTTATAAAATCACGTTGGAAAGAAACGGGAGTCATTGTGATTTCTTATGTGGAAGAGAAACCTAATGAAGGTAGCATCTAAAAGACTTTAGTGTGTAGCAGGCTATGGGATAGATCAGTAGACGAGAGCAGTGTTGGGAAGGCAACCCAGGCAGATGCAGAAACCCAAGCTTGAGGTAATGAGAGCCCCTAGTCCAAGATGGTAGCTGTGAGACCAGAGATGAACAAGGAGGTATGATAAGAACTGCCAGATAAAAAACACAGGATGCCCAGATAAATCTGAATTCTAGATAAACACCAAATAATTGTTTAGTATATCCTAAATATTGCATGGTTCATACTTACACTAAAACATTATTCATGGTTTATCTGAAATTCCAGTTTAACTAGGCATCCTGTATTTTTATTTGCTACGCCTGGCAATCCTAGGGAGAAACTCATGAACTTATTGTTACCCTCATCCTTGTGTTTCTGAGGCATATTCTGAAACAACAAAAACGTGGGCAACGTGACCACTATGAAATGAAGAGAGTCATACAGAGCTAGTTCCAGCTCCTCTATAGATCCTAACGGGATCAAGAAATATATCAAACCGTTCGTTACAGACCTATTTGTTTTCCAGGCAGGAAAGTTACTAATATTGTGGCTATACTCTATTCTCAAGATATGAGTCTTGTACTATGCAGTATAATCTATGTATGTATACACACGTGTATGTGTTTAAGGTATGGGCTAATTAGCAAAAGAGCCACAGGCTTACAGTTGCCCTGGAGAGAACACTGAATAAGAAATGTGAATTGGAGAACCCATCACAGTCCATCCTACACACACACAGAGATACACAGACACACCCAACGGGAATTCCAAGTGCACAGGACACTGGGCCAGGGAGTTTTTCCCTATGCAGCCCAAGCCGTCTTGATTGGACAGTGTGTGGTATGAGTGGGAAGGAAGAAGTTTAGACAACAAGGTCCCTTTCAATGAAAAGTAGGAACAGTTGAAAGATTCAAAGAAGGAAGTCCATTTGAAGTGGTCTTACAAACCCGAAGCCAGGAGCATTCAAGATGACTTTCTCCATCTAATAGCTTAAGACCCTTAAGGTTCTCTCTCCTGGGTAATGCAGGTGAAAATCCAAAACAGAGCTGCCAAACTTTAACCCTTCTCTCTTCTACTTTGTAATTTTGTCTTGAAATTGTCTTTACTGGGCCCTGGTGTCTCACTCTGTGGAGGCTGAAGAGTCCTGACAGTGAGGAGAAAGAGGCCTGATTTCAATCAACTTTTGCAGATATGGGGCAGGCTAGGATTCACAACTGATGATCAACAGCGCCCGAGAGCAGCCCCCTGTGAAACTGGAGACCACAAAAAGCCCACAGCCCGTACCTCTGGAGAGTGTTTTGGAGAAGACTGGTGGAGGAGAATAAAGCCAAACCTCATGATCGGTCCATGACTGCCCCAGAGCAAAAGTGAGTCTTGCAAATTTGGGGTAATAGAGGCAGGACTTGAATAATGATTGAACTCTCTATCCGTGAGAGAGAACTTAGAAAAGGAGCCTAGATTCTTCTTTTGCGATTCCCCATGGTGTGATGAGTGCAATTGTGCGGTAGTTTGAGCATTCTTTGGCATTGCCTTTCTTTGGGATTGGAATGAAGACTGACCTTTTCCAGTCCTGTGGCCACTGCTGAGTTTTCCAAATTTGCTGGCATATTGAGTGCAGCACTTTCACAGCATCATCTTTCAGGATTGGAAATAGCTCAAGTGGAATTCCATCACCTCCACTAGCTTTGTTCGTAGTGATGCTTTCTAAGGCCCACTTGACTTCACATTCCAAGATGTCTGGCTCTAGGTGAGTGATCACACCATTGTGATTATCTGGGTCATGAAGATCTTTTTTGTACAGTTCTTCTGTGTATTCTTGCCACCTCTTCTTAATATCTTCTGCTTCTGTTAGGTCCATACCATTCCTGTCCTTTATCGAGCCCATCTTTGCATGAAATATTCCCTTGATATCTCTAATCTTCTTGAAGAGATCTCTTGTTTTTCCCATTCTGTTGTTTTCCTCTATTTCTGTGCATTGATCGCTGAGGAAGGCTTTCTTATCTCTCCTTGCTATTCTTTGGAACTCTGCATTCAGATGCTTATATCTTTCCGTTTCTCCTTTGCTTTTCGCTTCTCTTCTTTTCACAGCTATTTGTAAGGCCTCTTCAGACAGCCATTTTGCTTTTTTGCATTTCTTTTCCATGGGGATGGTCTTGGTTCCTGTCTCCTGTACAATGTCACGAGATGGGGAAATAGTGGAAACAGTGTCAGACTTTATTTTGGGGGGCTCCAAAATCACTGCGGATGCTGACTGCAGCCATGAAATTAAAAGATGCTTACTTCTTGGAAGGAAAGTTATGACCAATCTAGGTAGTATATTAAAAAGCAGAGACATTACTTTGCCAACCAAAGTACGTCTAGTCAAGGCTATGGTTTTTCCCATGGTCATGTATGGATGTGCGAGTTGGACTGTGAAGAAAGCTGATCGCTGAAGAATTGATGCTTTTAAACTGTGGTGCTGGAGAAGACTCTTGAGAGTCCCTTGTACTGCAAGGAGATCCAACCAGTCCATTCTAAAGGAGATCAATCCTGGGTGTTCATTGGAAGGACTGATGCTAAAGCTGAAACTGCAATACTTTGGCCACCTCATGCGACGAGTTGACTCACTGGAAAAGAGTCTGATGTTGTGAGGGATTGGGGGCACGAGGAGAAGGGGATGACAGAGAATGAGATGGCTGGATGGCATCACCAACTCGATGGACATGAGGTTGAGTGAACTCCAGGAGTTGGTGATGGACAGGGAGGCCTGGCGTGCTGTGATTCATGGGGTCGCAAAGAGTCGGACACGACTGAGCGACTGAACTGAACTGATGGTGTGATGAATGCTCAGTAAATGCTCTTGACTGATTCTTTTTAAACTGGGCCTAGGATGAGGGGTTTCGGACAAGGCAATGGCACCCCACTCCAGTACTCTTGCCTGGAAAATGCCATGGATGGAGGAGCCTGGTGGGCTGCAGTCCATGGGGTCGTGAAGAGTTGGACACAACTGAGCAACTTCACTTTCACTTTTCACTTTCATGCATTGGAGAAGGAAATGGAAACCCACTCCAGTGTTCTTGCCTGGAGAATCCCAGGGACGGCGGAGCCTGGTGGGCTGCGGTCTATGGGGTCTCACAGAGTCGGACACGACTGAAGTGACTTAGCAGCAGCAGCAGCAGGAGGAGCGTTTTGAGGTTTGAAGGGGAAGATTGGAGACAGTCAAGGAAGAATTCATGTATATTCAACTTCTGTAGAAAAACAAAAAGCAGCCTTCCCAGGTTGCTCAATGGTAAAGAAGCTGCCTGCCAATGCAGGAGACGTGGGTTCAATCCCTGGGTCGGGACAATCCCCTGGAGTAGGAAATGGCAACTCAATACAGTATTTTTGCCTGGATATCCCATGGACAGAGGAGCCTGGTGGGTCCATAGGGTCCTGTCCATAGCGTCCTGGTGGGTCCATAGGGTTGCAAAGAGTGGGACACGACTGAACACAGCACAGCAGCAGTAGCGGGTGGGGGGTGGGTTGGGGGAGGAAACGCAAGGTTTGAAGGGGAAGTTGGGAGATGATTAAAGAATTATGTGTGTTCAACCCTTACAAAGAAAACAAATTGACCAAATGAAAACTATTAGCCACTTAACTTTACACAGTTGTGTAAAAAAAATAAAAAAATTTAGTTCCTTCTGAAAACCATTGTGTGTGTGTGTGTGTGTGTGTGTGTACTGCTGCCTTGTCTTAGTTGCCTTTGCAGTGTCTTTCATTGCAGTGGGCACAGGGACTCTCTAGTTGAGCCTTGAAGCTCTGGAGCCCAGGCTCAGTAGTTGTGTGTGGGCTTAACTGCTTTGTGGCATGTGGGATCTTAGTTCCCCGATCAGAGATTGCACCTATGTTCCCTGCATTGCAAGGCAGATTCTAAACCACTGGATCACCAGGGAAGTCCCATAAAAACCATTTTATTTGGTTTCCACTGGTAACAATTATAACTGGGATTACAAGTAAAAATGGCTAGCATTAATGAAAACATATATCACAACCATAGCTCTGAAAACTCAAGATATTTAGTGGAAAGAATTCCTAAAGATACATCTGAGTGTTTAAAGTAAAAGCAAAACACAGAAACAACAAAAACATTTTCCAAAGCAATCAAATGATGCTCAGCTAATTTCCTGTCACTTAACATCAATAAGGAAAAATACACTGGAAAATCTATAATTATGTAAGCAATGATGTTATTAGTATAACCAACAATGAAATAGCTCTTAACTATTTCCAACTTTGCCTCTAAAATTCCTTTCGTCTGATGGCAGAACATATTATTTCCTGTTCTTATACTCTGTGGGAAGTAGCACACCCATTTTAATGTCACTTTTTCCCTGAATCAACATTTATAGGAGGAATTATTTTTGTGCTCTCAAGGTTGATATCTCAGATTCAGAAGTCATGTGGCAATGGATCTCAAACTTAAATATGAGAATACCTGGAGAACTTTTTACTATCCTGGGAACTCTCTACATACAGTGATTCAGGTCTGGTGAGGGATTCAGAAATCTGCATGTCTAACAAGCATCCCAAATGATTCTAAGACAGGTCTTCCATAGATCTTGCCCTGATTTAAGTAACCAGAGTAATTTTCATGTCTGCTTTCCAACTGCAGAGAATAAGTTTTAAACTCTTATTTTCTATAATGCCCATAAGAGGTGGAAGAGATTACAGGAAAATACGAGTATAAATAACACAGCTTTCATGACCTTTACAGGGAACTCAAATAACTGCAATTTTTGATTTATAATAAGTTTTGAAGTGAGGCACTTCAAGATTCTGAGTTACTTCATGAGTCATCAATGATTAATCTTTCCATAGTTTTAACCCTGTGAATATTTTTTCCTTTGAAAACTGGTTGTTTTTGAATCAGGTTCTAGCTCCTTGGTGAGTGGAATATTAAATTTTTCAAGGCATATCTTTAAAAATTACTCCAGGTAAATAGTAATTTTCTTACCAATTTCTCTAATATTAGAATATGATATACTTTATGATGTACAGTTCACCCGTGAATAACACAGGTTGTGGGTGGTGACCCTCTGTGCAGTGCAAAATACAAGTATAACTTACAATCAACCCTTCCTACATTTGATTCCCCAGTATCGGTGGTTCTGTGCCCGCCAATCTAACCTGTCATGAGTCGTGTAGTACTGCAGTTTTTACTGTTGAAAAAAATCTGATCGTAATGGACCCATGCAGTTCACACCCATATTAAAGTTCAACTGAACTTTAGTTTTTTCTAAATATAATGAAAACAGCATACTTGTACAAACATTTATTCCACCATCTTCATATATAAGGTTCTGTTTTATAACCAAGTAATATTGTTTATTTCTGGGTGTGCTGGGTCTTTGCTACCACTCGCAGAATTTCTCTGGTTGCAGTGTACAGGCTTCTCACTGCGGTGGCGTTTCTTGGCTCGGGGCACAGGCACTGGGTGCGGGACTTCAGTAGTTGCAGCATGCGGTCTCAGTGGTCGTGGTCCATGGACTTGGTTGCTCCACAGCATGTGGAATTCCCCTGGACCAGGGGTAAAACCTGTGTTCCCTGCCTTGGCAGGCAGATTCCTATCCACTGTGCCACCAGGGAAGTCCCTAAATAGTGTTTTAAATATATTCAGCTGCCTTTGGGGAAAACCAAGGAAAGTGATTTTGATTTTTTCCATGTTATTAAAGCATGGTGGGAGGCTTCCCAGGTGGCTCAGTGGTAAAGAAGTTGCCTGCCAATGCAGGAGACACAATCCCTGGGTCGGGAAGATCCCTTGAAGGGGGAAATGGCAATCCACTCCAGTACTCTTGCCTGGAGAATCCGATGGACAGAGGAACCTAGCAGGCTACAGTCCATGGGGGTCACAAGAGTCACACATGACTTAGCAACTAAACAACAACCAGTGGTTAGAACTCCACGTATACACTGCTGAGGGCACAGGTTCAATTCCTGGTTGAGGAAATAAGGTCCCACAAGCCGGACAGTGTAGCCTAAAAAGAGAAAACAACCCTTCCACAAACATTCTTCCCTGCTTCATAGTACCTCCTGTGTTGTCTGTGTTTGCCACTGTCTCACAGATTGTCATTCAAAAATACAATGCAAGTGCAATGAAAATTGACTATGACGTGAACTTGCAAGTCTCACAAAATATGTAGCATTTCATGAAATTGATAAAGATGATGGAAGACTATTCAAGCCATGAGTAGAGACATAGATTGTGTCAATCAGTCCAACTAGCTATTAAAGCTGACAAGAACAAAGGTCAAAGATACAAGATTTGACTAAAAGATACTCTTACAAAAATGGATGAAGTCTGGGATGTTTTGTAAAATGATTCAATTATAGAACAGCCAACATAAAGTGAAGATTATCATTCCATGTTTCAAATGATTTTGTCAAGAAACATTTCTAACAGTTAAAATATTTTATAAGTAAACTATGTTATAAGAAAGTAAGGGTTGTAGTCTCAGCAAAAAATTTCAAGTTAAAAGTTCTAGTGAAACTACTTATGAAAATTTGGTCCCCTTTAGATTTAAGTGACCTTCTGGTATCAGTTATGCACTGATAAGTATCTGTTTCAAAGCATTAGTTGTCTGACTATATATCTGTGTAACAATGTTAACACATTTAATTTTAACATCTGATGCCAATCTCTCCTTATTAATCATACTTTAATTCAATAATTTAATATCTTTGTTATTCCTTCCAGATGATTTTCTATAAATTCATTTAAAACCCCAAGACATTAATTTACTAGTAAAGCAATTGTCAACACCGAAATCAGACTGATTATATTCTTTGCAGCCAAAGATGGAGAAGCTGTATACAGTTAGCAAAAACAAGACCAGGAGCTGACTGTGGCTCAGACCATGAACTCCTTATTGCCAATTTCAGACTGAAATTAAAGAAAGTAGGGATATGACCTAAATCATTCAGATATGACCTAAATCAAATCCCTTATGATTATACAGTGGAAGTAAGAAATAGATTTAAGGGTCTAGATCTGAAAAGATAAAGTGCCTGATGAACTCTGGACGGAGGTTTGTGACATTGTACAGGAGACAGGGACCAAGACCATCCCCATGGAAAAGAAATGCAAAAAAGCAAAATGGCTGTCTGAGGAGGCCTTACAAATAGCTGTGAAAAGTAGACAAGTGAAAAGCAAAGGAGGAAAGGAAAGATATAAGCATCTGAATGCAGAGTTCCAAAGAATAGCAAGGAGAGATAAGAAAGCCTTCCTCAGCAATCAATGCACAGAAATAGAGGAAAACAGAATAGGAAAAACAAGAGATCTTTTCAAGAAAATTAGAGATATCAGGGGAACATTTCATGCAAAGATGGGCTCGATAAAGGACAGGAATGGTATGGACCTAACAGAAGCAGAAGATATTAAGAAGAGGTGGCAAGAATACACAGAAGAACTGTACAAAAAAGATCTTCATGACGAAGATAATCATGATGGTGTGATCACTCACCTGGAACCAGACATCTTGGAATGTGACGTCAAGTGGGCCTTAGAAAGCATCACTACGAACAAAGCTAGTGGAGGTGATGGAATTCCACTTGAGCTATTTCCAATCCTGAAAGATGATGCTGTGAAAGTGCTGCACTCAATATGCCAGCAAATTTGGAAAACTCAGCAATGGCCACAGGACTGGAAAAGGTCAGTCTTCATTCCAATCCCAAAGAAAGGCAATGCCAAAGAATGCTCAAACTACCGCACAATTGCACTCATCTCACACGCTAGTAAAGTCATGCTCAAAATTCTACAAGCTAGGCTTCAGCAATATGTGAATCGTGAACTTCCAGATGTTCAAGCAGGTTTTAGAAAAGGCAGAGGCACCAGAGACCAAATTGCCAACATCCGCTGGATCATGGAGAAAGCAAGAGAGTTCCAGAAAAACATCTATTTCTGCTTCATTGACTATGCCAAAGCCTTTGACTGTGTGGATCACAATAAACTGTGGAAAATTCTGAGAGATGGGAATACCAGACCACCTGACCTGCCTCTTGAGAAACCTGTATGCAGGTCAGGAAGTAACAGTTAGAACTGAACATGGAACAACAGACTGGTTCCAAATAGGAAAAGGAGTACGTCAAGGTTTTATATTGTCACCCTGCTTATTTAACTTACATGAAGAGTACATCATGAGGAACGCTGGGCTGCAAAAAGCACAAGCTGGAATCAAGATTGCCGGGAGAAATATCAGTAACCTCAGATATGCAGATGACACCACCCTTATGGCAGAAAGTGAAGAGGAACTCAAAGGCCTCTTGATGAAAGTGAAAGAGGAGAGTGAAAAGGTTGGCTTGAAGTTCAGCATTCAGAAAACGAAGATCATGGCATCTAGTCCCATCACTTCATGGGAAATATATGGGAAAACAGTGGAAACAGTGTCAGACTTTATTTTTTTGGGCTCCAAAATCACTGCGGATGCTGATTGCAGCCATGAAATTAAAAGACAGTTACTCCTTGGAAGGAAAGTTATGACCAGCCTAGATAGCATATTAAAAAGCAGAGACATTACTTTGCCAACCAAGGTCTGTCTAGTCAAGGCTATGGTTTTTCCCATGGTCATGTATGGATGTGAGAGTTGGACTATGAAGAAAGCTGATCGCCAAAGAAGTGATGCTTTTAAACTGTGGTGCTGGAGAAGACTCTTGAGAGTCCCTTGGACTGCAAGGAGATCCAACCAGTCCATTCTAAAGGAGATCAACCCTGGGTGTTCATTGGAAGGACTGATGCTAAAGCTGAAACTGCAATACTTTGGCCACCTCATGCGACGAGTTGACTCACTGGAAAAGACTCTGATGCTGGGAGGGATTGGGGGTAGAAGGAGAAGGGGACGACAGAGAATGAGATGGCTGGATGGCATCACCGACTCGATGGACATGAGTTTGAGTGAACTCCGGGAGTGGTGATGGACAGGGAGGCCTGGCGTGCTGTGGTTCATGGGGTCGTAAAGAGTCGGACACGACTGGGCTACTGAGCTGAACTGAACTGAACTGAAAGCAATTGTGGTTTTGGACCATGAATTTTAAATCATTATAACTAGGGTCAAACACATCTTTATTAATCAAAATGGGAAGCATTACAATCAACACACTTTTGTCACTGAGAAATAAGTTTGCTTATCTATATAGCATAAAAATCTGTGCTTCGGGATTCAATGAACCTTTGGAAAGCATTTTCTGCCTCCTGCTGGTTGTGGATGGAGAAGGCAATGGCACCCCACTTCCGTACTCTTGCCTGAAAATCCCATGGACGGATGAGCCTGGTAGGCTGCAGTCCATGGGGTTGCAGAGTTGGACACGACTGAGCGACTTCACTTTCACTTTTCACTTTCATGCATTCGAGAAGGAAATGGCAACCCACTCCAGTGTTCTTGCCTGGAGAATCCCAGGGACGGGGGAGCCTGGTGGGCTGCTGTCTATGGGGTCGCAGAGAGTTGGAAACGACTGAAGCGACTTAGAAGCAGCAGCTGGTTGTGTAAGCATTTTCCCTCCAAAAAGTTGTTGAGATGCTTGAAGAAGTGGTAGTCAGTCGGAGAGAGGTCAGGTCTATAGTGAATGAGGCTGAACTTCGTAGCCCAATTAGTTCAACTTTTGAAGCACTGGTTGTGTGATGTGTGGTAGGGTGCTGCTGTGGAGAATTGGGTCCTTTTTGTTGACCAATGCTGGCTGCAGGTGTTGCAGTTTTGGTGTATCTCACTGATTTGCTGAGCATACTTCTCAGAGTTAATGGTTTCACCAGGATTCCGAAAGTTGTAGTGGATCAGACAGTCTGCAGACCACCAAACAGTAACCATAACCTTTTCATGGTGCAAGTTTGGCTTTGGGAAGTGCTTTTGAGCTTCTTCTTGGTCCAATCACTGAGTGGTTTGGGATTGATTGTTGTATAAAATCCACTTTCTGTCGCATGTCATAATCCAATCAATAAATGGTTCATTGTTGTTGCATAGAATAAGAGTAGATAACACTTCAAAACAATTTTTTTGATTTTTGGTCAGCTCACACAGCACCCATTTACTGAGCTTTTTCACATTTCCAATTTGCATCAAACGCTGAATGACTGTAGAATAGTTGATGTTGAGTTCTTTGTTAACTTCTCTCTTTCAACTGGCCATTGTCAACTCCCGATGGCCAGTCACGGTACTCCTCATCTTCAAGGCTCTTGTCTCCTTTGCTAAACTTGAACCACACTGCATTGTATGTTCGTTAGCAGTTCCTGGGCCAAATGTATTGTTTATGTTGCGAGTTGTCTCTGGTGCTTTATGACATATTTTGAACTCGAATAAGAAAATCACTCAAATTTGCTTTTTGTCTTTTGCTTTTAGACATCATTTCCCTAGTCTAAAATAATAATAATAATAAACAGCAGTAAGTCATTAGCAAAAAAACATGAAGCAAGAAATGTGCAATAAAATGATGTATAAAATAACTACATGTATCCCAATACATCCTTAAAGGCACTGTTGAACAGCAAAGTTCAACAATTCAAAACCACAATTACTTTTGCACCAACCCAATAAATCTATGGAAATCTTTACTGGAATTGCATTACACTTCTTCACTACTTTAGGAAGAATTAGGGAGCCTATTTGCTATATTCAGTCTTTCTATCAAGGAAAGATGATTGTCTCCATTTATTTTCTTTGATCTGTTTTAGAAAAGTTTTCCTCACATGTCTCATACATTACTTGTTGAATTAAACTGTAGAAAATTCTTAGAGATGGGAATACCAGACCACCTGACCTGCCTCCTGAGAAATCTGTATGCAGATCAAGAAGCAACAGTTAGAACTGGACATGGAAAAACAGACTGATTCCAAATAGGGAAAGGAGTACGTCAAAGCTGTATTGTCACCCTACATATTTAACTTATATGCAGAGTACATCATGAGAAATGCTGAACTGGATGAAGCACAAGCTGGAATCAAGATTGCTGGGAGAAATAATAACCTCAGATATGCAGATGACACACTTATGCCAGAAAGTGAAGAACTAAAGAGTCTCTTGATGAAAGTGAAACAGGAGAGTGAAAAAGTTGGCTTAAAACTCCACATTCAGAAAACTGAGATCATGGCATTGGTCCCATCACTTCATGGCAAATAGATGGGGAAACAATGTAAACATTGACAGACTTTACTTTTTTGGGCTCCAAAATCACTGCAGATGGTGACTGCAGCCATGAAATTAAAAGACGCTTGCTCCTTGGAAGAAAAGTTATGGTCAATCTAGGCAGCATATTAAAAATTAAGATATTACTTTGAGAACAAAGGTCTGTCTAGTCAAAGCTATGGTTTTTCCAGTAGTCATGTATGGATGTGAGAGTTGTACTATAAAGAAAGCTGAGTGTTAGAGAATTGATGCTTTTGAACTGTGATGTTGGAGAAGACTCCTGAGATTCCCTTAGACAGCAAGGCGATCCAACCAGTCCATCCTAAAGGAAATCAGTCCTGAATATTCATTGGAAGGACTGCTGCTGAAGCTGAAACTCCAATACTTTGGCCACCTGATGTGAAGAACTGACTCACTGGAAAAGACCCTGATGCTGGTAAAGATTGAAGGCGGGAGAAGGGAGTGATAGAGGATGAGATGGTTGGATGGCATCACTGACTCAATGGACATGAGTTTGAGTAAACGCCAGAAGTTGGTGATGGACAGGGAGGCCTGGAGTGCTGCAGTCCACGGGGTTGAAAGAGTAGGACATTACTGAGTAACTGAACTGAACCGTCACCTGAAACAGTATCTGTTGCACTTAAATGCTCATTAATGTAAATGGCTGAACAAATCCATTTTAATGGATATTCAATCCACTAAAAAACCTCAATATCCCACATAGGCAGTCACTTCAACATAGCGTCATGTCAACTCCCACACCAAAAGAGTATTTTGTAAATTTTGACCCATTGTCACTTTCATGTTATGGTCTTTTCAGCTGTCAAGTGTGCAAAGTGAAGAAAAAATTTAGTTAGATGGGGGTTGCACCTGGAAAATAAATTTCTTAAACTCCATATATGTTTCAAAACTGCTGGGTTCCAAGTCCATCTATGAACTCCCAGGCTGCCAGTATCACGTGCAGCATACTAAAGCTACACTATCTCAATAGCTTATTGATTCTGTATAAATCAAGTCAATCAATATGCCAACTTGTAACAGACTGCACACTTTTAACTGAACATGGCAAAATATTCACTGTCTTGAACTTTACATCATTTGATGTTGAACAATGAGGCAAATCCCAAAAGTATATACAAAAAACGGCTTTGCACTTACAAAAGACTGTTTCCCATACTGATTAATCCAGGCGGCTAACTCATTGGTTTATGCAACTTTATTGAAGAAAAATAAATCAGTTACTAGCAGAGCTAATAGTTGATCACTCGTCCACTGACGACCTGCATCATTTATTCTGTGCTATATTAAACAGTATATTGGAAGACAGATTAACTCCAAGTGACTCCAAGCCTCCTAACAATTTAAATGAAAATTACAAAATGTTTTGAGACCCTATTTTGGAATACAAAGGGTGTTTGACTTCCGATTTCCATTCTCTGTAGAACCAGAACCAGTCATTCCTTTATTGACATGCATAAAGTACATCACATTTTCTGTTCTGCTGATACTATAAATTCAATACCAATTCTCCAGCCACATCAGTTATGAGCATAAAGTATATCATGTAACCTCAAATCTCTAACAGTGGAAAGCTTAAACAAGAATGGCTGCTGCTAGAATAATGCTGCTTCCTTTGATGTGACAACTCAGCATCCATTTCCCGCCCTCTTAGAAGATTCTTCAGCACGTAAGAGCAGTGAGGAATGGTTTTAGTCTCATAACCAAGTTAGAGTGAAGACAACGGCCACATAATACACATGCTCCAATTTTTAAAAAATTCTGAATCTTGGGCAACTGTTTTCTTGTAACTACTTTACAGTTTCTAAAAGCAGTTATTGTTCAAACCTGGAAGAACTTAAGTCTTCTCAGATGAGCATGTGAATGAATGGAGGGAGGTAAATAAAAAATAAAATTAAAAAAGATGAGGTCTGACAGGGAAGCAGCCAGATAAGAAAATCAAAAGAGCAACAGTAATTTAAAGTTTACTCCAGTTATAATGCAGGTTATTCTGACTTTAAGGGAGTATCACACAGCATACTTCTGAGTCCATTCCTGAGATATTCTGTTGTACTTATCTCTGTCTGTTTTATAGATCCATGAAATCTCTGGCACTAGGGAGTCATCTGGGTTTGGATCACATAGCAGTGAACAAATGGATAAAAGAACTTTAGAAATAGTTAAAGCAGAACACTGTGATCTTAGAATATCGAGACAAATGCTGTCATTACTGTTAATATTTGGATGATAAATTCTTGTTGTAAATGCAACCTTAGGTGGTTTGAAGGGGTAGTCTGAAGGAAAATGAATACACCACCTTGATATGGGCTGTCATTAGGTCCCATAATTATAGCCTGCCTATGAACATATCATCCCCAACTGGACCTGCAGAACATTGTGCTGGAGGGTCACGGGCCAAATTATTAAGTTCCTTATTAATCTGTTTCAGCACCATAGTCTGTGCTTTTCATCTGGCTCCTATCTCGGTGTGTGCTTGAAGGTCCAGCCAAAACTCTTGATGATCCCAGTGGCTGGGAAGAATTGTCTCTTCATCTCACACCGGCTCTGCCAGACAAAGGCGCAGAGGGGCCGGGGCCTCCCTCACACTGCCCGTGAGGACTCAGCCTCCTCCCCGTGGGGCGGCTGGTGCCTCCCTGGCCCTATGGGGCTCTAAACAAACATTCACTTTTACTGTCACATAATTTTCAGCAAGAGTGACAAGATAATTCAACAGGAGCAAAGAATAATCTTTTCAACAAATGGTGCCAGGACATCCAAAACAGATATTCACATATATAACAATGAAGCTGGACCCCTACGCTCTCATTGTATATAAAACACAGCTCAAAATGGATCAATGACCTAAACATGACAGCAAAAATAATAAAACTCTTAGAAGAAAACAAATTACCATGATTGAGGATTACATAAAGGCTTAGGCAGCAAAACACAAGCAACAATGACAAAATAGTAAATTGGACTTCATCAAACATAAAGATCTAGGCCCAGGGGAACAGAATTCCAGGCAGAACAAGTATGAAGGCTCGAAGGTAAGCTGTGTATCAGAGGAGTAGAAAGTAAACCAGAGAGTGGAGAAAGCTGAGGCATGATAGAACTAGTTGAAGAGATGGGCACAGTCCAGTATATAGAGGGCCTTCAAGGCCATGATAAAATACATGGATTTTATTTGAAATGCAGTGGGAATCATTACAAGATTTTGTTTTAGGGAATGTCATGTTCTGATACATGTTTCTGAAGACGACTTTGATTCCTGCATGTCACATTAACTGCTGCTGGGCAGGGAACAAGGAAACCAGCTTAGGAAGCTTTTATAGCCATCCAGGCGAGACATAAATGATGGCATCAAGAGAATGGATAGATTGGAGATTAGATAGATATGGAAGAGCTGAAAGGACTAACTGAATGTGGTAACTGAGGAAAATGGAGGAAATAAAGGATAACTCCTAGGTTTTCAGTTTAAGATGTATGTAATTTATAGAGAAAGAAAGACTAGAAGAGTAAGTTTGGAGGCAGTTAGGCATGGAAATCAGTGTTTTGGTATGTAAAAGGTGAAAAACCTTTAGTCACCCAAATGGAGATATCAAGTATACAAGTCTAGACCTAGGGGAGGAGTCAATGCTGGAGATAAAAATGTGCGTCATTTATTAGGCCCAGGTAGGACTATCGTGGAGAAGAAAATGGCAACCCACTCCAATATTCCTGCCTGGAGAATCCCAAGGACAGAGGAGCCTGGTAGGTTACAGTCCATGGGGTTTCAAGAGTCGGACACATATTAGCAACTAAAGCATAAAACAGGACTATTTAGAGCAAATATCTAGATAGAGAATAGCAGAGGAGCTTAGACCATGGCCCACGGCACTGCAATACTAAAAGACTGAGTACAGGGGATGGAGCTGGCAGAGGAGACTGAAAAAGAGTCACCAGTTAACTAGGAGGAAAACAGCAACAGAATTGTGGTGTGTGAAAGGGTACTCAGCAATATTCAATTAGTTACCTGTATGCAGATTTAGTCACAGAGGTAGACAATCAAACACTTATCAAAGCAGAAAAGACCAAAAAATGTGCAAAAGGTGGGAAAAGGGAGGAAACAAATTGCAAACAGTTTAGAAATAGTAAGTCTTGTTTATACATTTTTTTTCCCAGGTTCTCCCAAGCTTTTTATTTTTTATTTTTTTAATTTTTATTTAACAAATGGTACAAAGCACAATGCCAAAAACATTAACGGTTAAAATTTCACCAAATGAAAAAATACTATAGAATACACAGTTGTAAAAGCTACATTAAGTTATTTTACAACTGCCTCAGGCTGCAAAAAGAAAAAAAACCCAATGCCATACCTAAGTTATCCCTCTCTCAAAATAATGCCATTTATGTTATAAACCATAAGCACCCCATCAAAAGACGGGAACTGCTTTTGTTAATTCATATATATATAGATGTGACTGTATCACTTTGCTATACACCTGAAACAAACACAACACTATAAATGAAATATAGTACAATATAAAATAAAAATAAGTAACAGACCTTTGGGGCTTTACACCGAGTTAGAGTTCCTATCAGAGGGATAACAGCACCACAGCCGCCCTGAATCCTCATGAAGGAGGCAAACGAATGACTGGATTACAAGAGTTATAGGAATGAGAGCTGCTCACTTCCCAGAAACTACAGGTCACAGAAAACCAACAAAGGCACGAGATACAGACCATTCACTTATGAATGTGTAAAACTCAAGAAAGTCCACATTATTCCTACAACATGTTGAAAGTGCTTCAGAATTCACACAATACTAATTTTCTTTTGGTTCTGGTTAAATTATATATACCAGTTTATCACAAATGGTAGAAACCATTTTTAAGTAATCTTTTAAAACTTTGAACAGAGTTACAGATTGTTTATACATTTTTTTTAATAAACTGAGTAGTTAGCAGCTAGACTGTCTTTGAGCAGGCTGATTTTATCATAAAAGAAAAACTGTTTCAATTTATGGCTTTGCCAGAGCCTTGAGGGTGTCACTATAGAACACACCTGACAGGCTTTCTTTGTGTGATTTTTCAGTCTAGTCCCTTAATTGTAAATCATTTCCTCATCAGGAGTACTCAAGTGTCACAGAAAAAAAGAGGGGAAAAATATTAAAAAGTATTTCAAAAATAATATGGAAGCCAAAAATCATAATCAGAAGGTGCAAATTAATCTGACAAAGGGTACCTTTACATCGATGGTTCTCAAACTTGAGTATGCCACCAGCATCATCTGGAGGATTTATTAAAAGAGTGAGTGAAAGTTGCTCAGTCGTGTTCAACTCTTTGTGACCCAAATGCTCCAGGCCAGAATACTGAAGTGGGTAGCCTTTCCCTTCTCCAGGGGATCTTCCTAACCCAGGGATCAAACCCAGGTCTCCTTCATTGCAGGCAGATTCTTTATCAGCTGAGCCACAAGGGAAGCCCTTGAAACAGAGTACAAGGCCCCAATTCAAAATTTCTGATTCAGTAAGTCTAGAGTGGGGCCCCAAATCTGCTTGGACTAACACATTCCTAGGTAATGTTTATACTGCTAATTGAGGAACCGTATTTCTTGAGTCTCAATGACCTAGGAAACTTGAACGGCAGCTGGAAACATGTCCAAGAAGAAATATTTGTAACTACCCATGAACTTAAAGAAGACATAAAGATGGCTAACAAACACATGAAAAAATGCTCAACATCCCTCATAATCAGAGAGATGCAAATCAAAACCACAATGAGATACCATTTCACACCAGTCAGAATGGCTGCTATCCAAAAGTCTACATGCAATAAATGCTGGAGAGGATGTGGAGAGAAGGGAACCCTCTTACACTGTTGGTGGGAATGCAAACTAGTACAGCCACTTTGGAGAACAGTGTGGAGATTCCTCAAAAAACTGGAAATAGAACTGCCATATGATCCAGCAATCGCACTCCTGGGCATACACACCGAGGAAACCAGAATTGAAAGAGACACATGTACTCCAATGTTCATTGCAGCACTGTTTATAATAGCCAGGACATGGAAGCAACCTAGATGTCCATCTGCAGACAAATGGATAAGAAAGCTTTGGTACATATACACAATGGAGTATTATTCAGCCATTAAAAAGAATATATTTGAATCAGTTCTAATGAGGTGGATGAAACTGGAGCCTATTATACAGAGTGAAGTAAGCCAGAAAGAAAAACACCAATACAGTATACTAACGCATATATATGGAATTTAGAAAGATGCAAATGATAACCCTGTATACGAGACAGCAAAACAGACACAGATGTATAGAACAGTCTTTGGGACTCTGTGGGAGAGGGTGAGGGTGGGATGATTTGGGAGAATGGCATTGAAACATGTGTGTTGTCATATGTGAAACGAATCACTAGTTCAGGGTCGATGCATGTTATAGGATGCTCGGGGCTGGCGTGCGGGGATGACCCAGAGGGAGGATAAAGGGAGGAGGGAGGTGGGAGGGGGGTTCAGGAGGGGGAACTTATGTACACCCGGGGCGAATTCATGTCAATGTATGGCAAAACCAACCAATATAATATTGTAAAATAATTTGCCTCCAATAAAAAATAAATTAATTAAAAAAAAAACAAACTAAAAATAATCTAAATGTCCATAGTTGAATGGATAAATCATGGTATGCATTTTGTAACAGAATACTACATAGCCATGACGATGAGTGATTGCTACATACATCTATACAGATGAATCTCAAAAACGAAGTTGAGCAAAAAAAGTCACTAAAGTATACATATGATTCTATTCACAGAAAAGCCAAAAGCAGGAAATACTGTACTTATAGAGACACATAAACATGTGATAAAATTATAATGAAAAATAAAGATTGATACAAAATTCAGATAGTTGTCATCTGGAAGTTAGGAAAGAAAGAGAAGCATTAAAGACACCGCTGCTACTAAGTCGCTTCAGTCATGTCCAACTCTTTGTGACCCCATGCAATGCAGCCTACCAGGCTCCTCCGTCTATGGGATTTTCCAGGCAAGAGTACTGGAGTGGGTTGCCATTGCCTTCTCCTAAAGACACTGAGGCATTTCAAAGTTAATGTTCTATTTTTTAAATGATGTTGTACTTCAAAATGTAAGTAAAAGATACACTTCCTAAGTGAAAGTCAAAGTGTTAAGTCACTTGGTCATGCCCGACTCTTTGCAACCACATGGACTGTAGCCTGCCAGGCTCCTCTGTCCATGAGGATTTCCCAGGCAAGAATACTAGAGTGGGTAAACATTTCCTTCTCCAGGGGACCTTCCCAACCCAGGGATCGAACCCACATCTCCTGCATTGCAGGCAGATTCTTTACTGTCTGATCCACCAGGGAAGCCTTCATATATATTCTAGCATGTGTGAATTACTTCATAATAAAAATTTTTAAGTAAAATGGGAGGTAATGAATGATAAGCTGTGTTAGATGGTGCTGAGTACAAGAAAGGTGAGGAAAAAGAAATGACTCTAGAATTTGGCAAAAGGAAATTTGTGGTGATCTCTAAAGAGTGATTTCAGAAGGGTAATAAGGACAGAAGCCAAACTAGAACACAAGACAGAAACTGCCAAAACCATCAGTTCAGTTCAGTTCAGTTCAGTCGCTCAGTCGTGTCAGACTCGTTGAGACCCCATGAATCACAGCACGCCAGGCCTCCCTGTCCATCACCAACTCCCGGAGTTCACTCAAACTCATGTCCATTGAGTCAGTGATGCCATCCAGCCATCTCATTATCTGTCGTCCCCTTCTCATCCCGCCCCCAATCCCTCCCAGCATCAGAGTCTTTTCCAGCGAGTCAACTCGTCGCATTAGGTAGCCAAAGTATTGCAGTTTCAGCTTTAGCATCAGTCCTTCCAATGAACACCCAGGGTTGATCTCCTTTAGAATGGACTGGTTGGATCTCCTTGCAGTCCAAGGGACTCTCAAGAGTCTTCTCCAACACCACAGTTCAAAAGCATCAATTCTTCGGTGATCAGCTTTCTTCACAGTCCAACTCTCACATCCATACAGGACCACGGGAAAAACCATAGCCTTGACTAGACGGACCTTGGTTGGCAAAGTAATGTCTCTACTTTTTAATATACTATCTAGGTTGGTCATAACTTTCCTTCTAAGGAGTAAGCGTCTTTTAATTTCCTGGCTGCACTCAGCATCCGCAGTGATTTTGGAGCCCCAAAAAATAAAGTCTGACACTGTTTCCACTGTTTCCCCATCTATTTCCCATGAAGTGATGGGACCAGATGCCATGATCTTTGTTTTCTGAATGTTGAGCTTCAAGCCAACCTTTTCACTCTCCTCTTTCACTTTCATCAAGAGGCTCTTTAGTTCCTCCTCACTTTCTGCCACAAGGGTGGTGTCATCTGCATTATCTGAGGTTATTGATATTTCTCCCGGCAATCTTGATTCCAGCTTGTGCTTCTTCCAGCCCAGCGTTCCTCATGATGTACTCTGCATAGAAGTTAAATAAGCAGGGTGACAATATACAACCTTGACGTACTCCTTTTCCTATTTGGAACCAGTCTGTTGTTCCATGTACAGTTCTAACTGTTGCTCCCTGACGTGCATACAGGTTTCTCAAGAGGCAGGTCAGGTGGTTTGGGATTCCCATCTCTTTCAGAATGTTCCACAGTTTATTGTGATCCACACAGTCAAAGGCTTTGGCACAGTCAATGAAGCAGAAATAGATGTTTTTCTGAAACTCTCTTGCTTTCTCCATGATCCAGCGGATGTTGGCAAATTGATCTCTGGCGCCTCTGACTTTTCTAAAACCTGCTTGAACATCTGGAAGTTCACGGTTTACATATTGCTGAAGCCTGGCTTGGAGAAGTTTGAGCATTACTTTGCTAGCGTGTGAGATGAGTGCAAATGTGCAGTATTTTGAGCATTCTTTGGCATTGCCTTTCTTTGGGATTGGAATGAAAACTGACCTTTCCCAGTCCTGTGGCCACTGCTGAGTTTTCCAAATTTGCTGGCATATTGAGTGAAGCACTTTCACAGCATCATCTTTCAGGATTGGAAATAGCTCAAGTGGAATTCCATCACCTCCACTAGCTTTGTTCATAGTGATGCTTTCTAAGGCCCACTTGACGTCACATTCCAAGATGTCTGGCTCTAGGTGAGTGATCATGCCATCATGATTATCTTGGTCATGAAGATTGTTTTTGTACAGTTCTTCTGTGTATTCTTGCCACCTCTTCTTTTCTTCTGCTTCTGTTAGGTCCATACCATTTCTGTCCTTTATCGAGCCCATCTTTGCATGAAATGTTCCCTTGGTATCTCTAATTTTCTTGAAGAGATCTCGTTTTTCCTATTCTGTTGTTTTCCTCTATTTCTTTGCGTTGATTGCTGAGGAAGGCTTTCTTATCTCTCCTTGCTATTCTTGGAACTCTGCATTCAGATGTTTATATCTTTCCTTTTCTCCTTTGCTTTTCACTTCTTTCACAGCTATTTGTAAGGCCTCCTCAGATAGCCATTTTGCTTTTTTGCATTTCTTTTCCATGGGGATGGTCTTGGTCCCTGTCTCCTGTACAATGTCACGAACCTCTGTCCATAGTTCATCAGGCACTCTATCAGATCTAGTCCCTTAAATCTATTTCTCACTTCCACTGTATAATCATAAGGGATTTGATTTAGGTCATATCTGAATGGTCTAGTGGTTTTCCCTGCTTTCTTCAATTTAAGTCTCAATTTGGCAATAAGGAGTTCATGATCTGAGCCACAGTCAGCTCGTGGTCTTGTTTTTGCTAACTGTATACAGCTTCTCCATCTTTGGTTGCAAAGAATATAATCAATCTGATCTCGGTGTTGACCATCTGGTGATGTCCATGTGTAGAGTCTTCTCTTGTGTTGTTGGAAGAGGGTGTTTGCTATGACCAGTGTGTTCTCTTGGCAAAACTCTATTAGCTAACTCTAACTCAGTATCAAAAGGCAAAATGATAGGATACTGAAAGAGGAATTCCCCAGGTCAGTAGGTGCCCAGTATGCTACTGGACATCAGTGGAGAAATAACTCCAGAAAGAATGAAGGGATGGAGACAAAGCAAAACCAATACCCAGTTGTGGATGTGACTGGTGATAGAAGCAAGGTCCGATGCTGTAAAGAGCAATATTGCATAGGACCCTGGAATGTTAGGTCCATGAATCAAGGCAAATTGGAAGTGGTCAAACAGGAGATGAAAAGAGTGAACGTTCTAGGACATTCTAGGAATCAGTGAACTTACGTGGATTGGAATGGGTGAATTTAACTCAGATGACCATTATATCTACTACTGTGGGCAGGAATCCCTTAGAAGAAATGGAGTAGCCAACAAAAGAGTCCGAAATGCAGTACTTGGATGCAATCTTAAAAATGACAGAATGATTTCTGTTCGTTTCCAAGGCAAACCATTCAATATTATAGTAATCCAAGCCTATGCCCCAACCAGTAATGATGAAGAAGCCGAAGTTGAACGGTTCTATGAAGACCTACAAGACCTTTTAGAACTAAAACCCAAAAAAGATGTCCTTTTCATTAAAGGGACTGGAACGCAAAAGTGGGAAGTCAAGAAACACCTGGAGTAACAGGCAAATTTGGCCTTGGAGCACGGAATGAAGCAGGGCAAAGGCCAAAACCATAAGACAAGTGAAATCAAATACTTCAGGAATGCACACGACAGAAATTAGGGGCAAACAATAACACTTTCTGTAAGAGGAGCAACATTTGGGTATATAGAAGAAGGAAATGAAGCATGTTTCAGGCCAAAAGAATAGCAACAATGCCAGTAAAGTCAGAATCAAAAAAAGGTAAGTATGAAGGGAAGGGCAAGCAGTACAGTTTAGCTGTAGCACAGTGGCTGGGTGAGTACGAGGATTTAGCTAGAAACGTACAGGTTGTCTAAACTGGCACTGTCAATGTGGTAATCACTGGCTACATTAACTACTGAGCACTTAAGAATGTGGCTGGGACAACTGAAGAACTGAAGTTTTTAATTTGAATTAATGTAAATTTAACAACTGATACCTGATTTAGTTATAGGAACATTTTTAAGTCTGTTTGGAAGAAACTGGGTATATGAATAAACTTCTCAAACTGCAGATTTTATGAAACCTAAATATAGATCAAACATTTTCAGTGAAAATGTAGCATCTGATAGATGGGCTATAAATAAGGTGACCATCTGTACAAGTTTTAATACTGTAAGTTATACAACACAGGGTCACCCTAGCTGTAAACGTAATCTATACTCTAGATGTCAAAGCATGTAAAAAATCATTAATAAAATCTTTTATTACATATTGAGATCATAATATCCTGGATATATAAGGTTAAATAAAATGTATTAAGATTAATCTCACCTGTTTTTTTACTTTCTACAATGTGGCCATCAGAAATTTTAAAATTATACATGGCTGACATTATATTAAGTATTATACAGCACTGATCTAGAGAAAGACAGGCTAACTTGAGCTTTAGCTATTACTCAGTAGTAAAGTTACTGAAATCTCAAAATATCCACATTTTTTTTTAAGTAAAAGGAAGTATTGTAGCACTTGGAACTATTAAACTAGAACTGCCCTTTAAAGTTACGTTTTTTAATTAACTCAATAAATCAAAGGAGAAATGAAGTCACCAAGGGAAAAAAATGGTTTTCAGGCCTATAAAACCTAACTTGCTTACAAAGGCTTTATAAGGGCATAATATACAGCAACAAACGAGTTCCTGGTCATGAGTGCGTGGCAAACCATTTACAAACAATCTTATTTAAAAACCAACTTTTGTATTTATTCCTTCTCTCAACAGTCATAGGTTTACAGACATACTCAACATCTCATTTTCTACAATCAGGAAAATTTTCAATCAATCTTAGATAATCATAGACAATGCTAAAACCTTGTGGAAGTGCACAGTTCTGTATTTTGGAGCAAGCCTCAAAAAAAGGGTGATAGATTGTCCTTATAACCTTTCTTCCAACAATGTCCTACACTAGAAAAAGAAAAGTCAGAAGGACTATTTAGCCAGCTGCTGCTAAGTCACTTCAGTCGTGTCCGACTCTGTGCGACCCCACAGACGGCAGCCCACCAGGCTCTCCCGTCCCTGGGATTCTCCAGGCAAGAACACTGGAGTGGGTTGCCATTTCCTTCTCCAATGCATGAAAGTGAAAAGTGAAAAGTGAAAGTGAAGTCACTCAGTCGTGTCTGACACTTAGCAACCCCATGGACTGCAGCCTACCAGGCTCCTCCATCCATGGGCTTTTCCAGGCAAGAGTGCTAGAGTGGGTTGCCAATGCCTTCTCCCTATTTAGCCTAACTCTTGCGATTCTGGGAAGTATCCTGTATCCTGACTAGCATCTGGCTCCCTTCCCCCCATCCCCATCCATAATTAGGGAATGTTAACACCATCTAACCAGTTGCCCAAGCTAGAAATGTGAGTCTCTTTCAACATCACCCCATTCAAAGACCTTTTCAAATTCTACCCTCTTGTTTCAGAATTTTAATATCTCACCCCAACCCAAATTGCCACAAAAGGGTCAAATAGCTATATACGGCAGAATTGGGATTAAACTAAATTTCTGTCTCTATATGGACTCTCTCTCTCTCTGGGTCATCTAATTCACCTCTGTGGTTTTAACTCCCAAATTATATCTATCTCAGGCTCAGATTTTTCTCAGAATACCTCAGAATTGAAAATCTAATCACCTACTAGGAATATCCACCTGGATATTCCATAGGCATCCCAATCTCAACATATCAAAAAATTCAATTAATTATTTTTCCCATCCAATTTCTCATTTATCACCTGTTCTCCAAATATTGGATTAGAATTCTTATATTAGAAAATTGGATATCAATTTCTCTGTCAATATCCAATTAATCAAGTCCTTCCCATTTTATTTCTTGGATATTTTTCAAATCCTTTCTCCATTTTTCAGCCCAACAAATCCTCAGCTGATCTCCCTTTAACAACCTTCATCCAAATTCAGACTATAACCTACGTGTTCTATGAACCGATCATCAACTATCTTTCATGTCTCTAGACATTGTCTTGTACTCAGTACTTCAACCATGAGAAACAGTGTGTAGTTTATACATGCGCTAGGTTGTTCCTCCTCAATCTGTCTTTTTCATGTGTTCTCTATGCCTTGTTCAGTCACTCAGTTGTGTCCGACTCTGACCCCATGGAATGCAGCATGCCAGGCTTCCCTATCCCTCACCATTTCCCAGAGTTTGCTCAAATTCGTGTCCATTAAGTCAGTGTTGCCACCCAACCATTTCATCCTCTGTCGCCCCCTTCTCCTCTTGCCTTCGATCTTTCCCAGCATAAGGGTCTTTTCCAATGAGTTGACTCTTTGTATCAGGTAGCCAAAGTATTGGAGTTTCAGCTTCAGCATCAGTCCTTCCAATGAATATTCAGAACTGATTTCCTTTAGGATAGTCTGGTTTGTATAACTGAATCATTTTGCTGTACACCTGAAACACAATGATGTAAATAAACTATAATTTTAAAAATTGAACAATTTTTGCCTCTTTCAGTTGCTGCTTTCTTATCTCTGGGCCAGCTATCTTTTTAGTAAAATTCCTAAGCCAAATAGATTTTGAATTTGTCTGTTGTATAATGATGTATAATAAAGCTGCTGCTGCTGCATTACTGTTGAATATTCAGGGCTGATTTCCTTTAGGATTGACTAGTTTGATCTTCTTGCAGTCAAGGGACTCTTAAGAGTCTTCTCCAACACCAGTTCAAAAGCATCAATTCTTTGGCACTCAGCCTTCTTTATGGTCCAATGCTCACATCAATTCATGACTACTGGAAAAACCATAGCTTTCACTATATGCATCTTTCTATACCTAGATGGCCTTCTTTCCAACTTTAAGGAGCATGTGCAGGTCTACAATGTCCACCCATGCAAGCAACGGTAAATCTAAAGTACTCAGGTTCTACTGGTTTTAAAGTCTAAGAATCAACAAAATGAGTCTATCCTGCTGCCCCAAGCAGAGGTTCTTAGGTATAGAAATCTACCATCAGGATGTATTTCTAGTTATAGAATTTATCCAGGGAGACTTAAAGGGAATAGCTAGTCATGCTCACTATACCAGTAGAATGAGCATTATGGACATTTTCTTTAGACCACAACTAATGGTTTCTAATTTTCAATTAAATACCTGTTCTTGAACACCCTTTCCAAGAGGGGCTGCCAAAATTCTGCTTGATTTAGCATTCTTTGTTGAGTCATCTGAAGAAGTGACTTGATGAGTTAAGTCTAGGGAAAAAGGGTGAAGCCACCACGTAGGTGACCTATAGTAATGTAATGTCACCAGGAGCAAGGAATGAAAATTCTAAGGTCAATATGATTAAAGGAAATGTTCTGGGCATATGATACTTCAAGACATTGTTCACTTGGAAATTACAACTTGTCATCCAAACAGTGAATAGCACATAAAGAAAATATAACAAAGTTCAATAAGAGGCTTCAATATTCACAGGATATTCAAGAATCTGCACACCAATGAGCATGAAAATGGATTTGTAGTAACTCAGGTTCCACACATCAATTTTTATGAGCTCATCACAAGAATAGAAACTTCCCTGAGAGCTCAGGGGAAAAGAGACTTATCACTGTATCTACACTAATTCAAAAGTGTCTGTTATTAATACTTGGTCTGTCCTGGTATCTTTTCCATCTACTAAGATGCATAAGGTACCTCTCTATACTCCCAGAATTTATTCTGCTTTCTTCTCTCACTATATTTTCAACACTACCTTTTAAGTAAGCTATGTCCTTCCTCTCGATTATGACCATCTTGAAGATTGTGTCATGTCTTTTTCATCTTTGCACTCCTAACAAATAACAGTGCCTGACATTTGTTAGCAATCAATAAAATTCTACCAACGAAGTCTTCTTTTTACTTGATTAAACCATCTAAAAATCTAAACCAATGCTACTCAAAGTAGCAAGACCACAGACTGTTTATTTATGATAAGGCGTCTGAGCCAGAATGTGTGAAAGAATGGCTTCCTTTTTTGAGCAAGTCTTACTATGAAAAAATGTTTAGCTAAACTAAGCAGTGCTATCTGATCTATATTCTTGCCCCACTTTGAGCCAAACACTTGAAAGTTAAACAAAGACATTTTCATAAAGAAAATTAACTTTTATAGCATATGTATATTTGGGCTTCCCTGGTGGCTCAGAGGTTAAAGCGTCTGCCTCCAATGTGGGAGACCCAGGTTCGATCCCTGGGTTGGGAAGACCCCTGGAGAAGGAAATGGCAACCCACTCCAGTACTCTTGCCTGGAAAATCCCATGGATGGAGGAGCCTGGCGGGTTACAGTCCATGGGGTCGCAAAGAGTCGGATATTTACAAATACCCAAAAAGATTAAAAATAAAGGGATCTACTTTCATTGGTTAAAAAAATAAAGACACAGAGCACTTAAAAAGTTTTTTTTTAAAGCCAAGACACATTAAAAAAAAAACCTAATAAATTTTTAATTAGAATTTTTTTCCTTTTTTTAAACAGGACAAGTAACAGATTACATCAAACTTCAGAACTTCTCAAATATCTAGTTATTATACACATTCCCATCTGTCTTGCAGGGAGGGATCTTGGTCGGCTTAACAGTTTCAGGTAAAATAAGCTGCATAATAGTATATATTACAATAATAAGTGTACAATGCTTACATGGAATATGTTTTAGAAGCAAGAAAAAGATGCATATGCATCAAAAGGCGACCTCTTAAAATGCCACAACTATTTTTTTTACAGTCACTCTTGTAACAGGTCACAAGATGGGGTCACTAAGCTCAGATAAATCACTGTGATGCACATAAAATACAGAAAGATTGGTTATTTTATATATTATATATATATTTATATTTTCACACGTTAGCATCTGAGACATAAACTGAGAATTTAAAATTTATTCTCTTCAGATAACAAATCATTTTTTATTCTTCATAAACATGGTGCCCACAAAAGCACATAGGTAAGGCACAATAAGGTTTTCTGTTACAGAACAGTGTGCATCATGTTTACTTAACCAGGAAACGTGCATTAACTGTGCAAGTTCATGCTTCAAACCTAACACATATACAGTTTTAAATAAAAGGAAACTGAGCTTTAAACAAAATCAAAATTGGTACAATTTCAGCTGTTTCACATATTCATTTGGACTGACAATGATATATCAACAGGTTATTTTTAAAAAGCCAATTGCTACATTACAAGTAAACTTTGCTCCATAACTATTTTAATCTGAAATCATAAACCATAATAAAGTAACTTTACTGAAACAAAGTAAATACCCAGGCACAAAGTGACCGTCACCCGTGCATTTAATATATACGAACTTTCATAACCCAAAATTGCAAAAAAGAATTTTTCAAATACACATTTTGCTGCGACAATGTGCCCTGCTTTAATCTTGACATACAACAGGGAAGCTAACATTTCATTAAATTATAAATAGATTGGGAAAATGACTTAATCCCAGTGGTACTATGTCAAAGCCCTAGTATTTATAATAAATACAGCTTTTCACAAAATATTTTCCCAATATCTGCCAATTGCTTTTTTATTGCTCACATAAATTTGAATCTATTACAACTGATATTGGAACTTTCACACAAAATCACACAGACATTTTTATATAAAACCTATAAAAGTTATTTTAAACTTGTATCTAATACTTCCAGGTGTTTGGCTGTTTGATCTGTATGATAGTACAGCCATATGTATATATGTGTGTGTATATATACACATATACACATACACACATATATATATACATACACACATATATACACATACATATATATATACACACATTAGATTATGAATAAAATAGGAAGCTTATTTTACTGCTTTAATGCAGACATCCTCACAAAACAGACTACTTTGGCCATCACCAGCATTTATACATATATACAAAAGCCAGTTTAAGTACATGTACATCCACTTAGACTTTTATGTAACCACTAAACCCGAACTGATTTTCCCATATTCCAGCTGGAGCAAAAGAGTCTCTTACAAGCAACAGAAACCTAGGGTTAAATTGGGAAATTAACAGTTTTACCACATTAGCCTGTAAGGAACTATTTAGGTGACTGTATACAAAAATTCACAATATCAGTTTACAGGAAATTATGGAAAAACAAGAAGCCTTTTCCCCATGCTTTTGTGTGGTTATTCAAACACTTCTTGGTGCAAAAATACAACCATCACATCTGAAAATGCTTAATAAGGTCAATGTTCCTCATGCAAAACTTTTAAGTGCATTGGCTTAACTGAACTCCAAAAACTGAACAGAACAATTACACTATCTACTCAGCATTGCTGCCTCACTGCTAAGTCCCTTTGGAACCTTAAGATTTCTGGAACGTTCAAATAGAGCTGTATTCAGTAAAAATATTACATACAAAAAGCATTTAAAAAGGGAGACAGGAAGCCAAACAGGAATTTTCTTACTGTAAAGAACAGTCTTAGGAGTGGAAGAAAGTCTTTTCAGGAACCTCCTTGAGAATTGGCTAGGCCAGTCCGAAGACGAAGATGAGACATAGAGTTCATATGTTTATTTGATGGCTTCAAGGGAGTGTTGCAAGTAAGAGCCTGGGGAAAGCGATGGTGGTATCTATCTAGTCGTAAATATTTTACTGTAACCAATTTCCCTGTTGTAAGATAAAAATAATATTTTAGATCTGTATGAATGTGCTTAATATTAATAGAAAACAAACTGTGGTAAAAGATAAATTAACACAAATAAAATAATCTAAAAATTATTACTCTACAAATGATAACCGAAGATTCTTTAAAATCTGGTAGAATTTAACAGTAAGCCATAATATATCTTTCAAAATGTTTGTAGTATTCAAATTTCTTACCATCAAACCAAGAGCCATGCAATGCCTTAAAAGCTTTCCCAGCATATTCTGGAGACAGACATTTAACATATACACAACCCTGTAATATTTTAAAAAGAAAACAAAAAGGAAGAAAGAAATAGTCTTAGTTTAGTAGCAACAATTCAAAATGTAGAATTCAATACTGAAAGTTATTTTACCTCACGAGAGTTCTTGTCTACTGCAATGTGAACAATGCCATCATTATCACTGCATTTTTCTAAAATTGCTTCTTGAATTGCCAAATGCCACTGATCCCCTATTTCCCTAAAAAATTAATGAAAACAAAAATCAACAGCCATATTCCTACTCAGAAAGAAGTTTTCTCTCTCTTCAATGAATGCATGCTAAGTTGCTTCAGTTGTGTCTGACTCTGCAACCCCATGGACCATAGCCTGGCAGGCTCCTCTGTCCATGGAATTCTCCAGGCAAGAATACTGGAGTAGGTTGCTATGCCCTTCTCCAGGGGATCTTTCCGACCCAGGGATTGAACCTGCGTTTCTTATACATTGGCAGGTGGGTTCTTTACCACTAGCATCACCATATAACTAACTAGAATTAGGACAGCTTAAAAACCATATATTATAAAAAACTAATAGTATATAAATGCCTGTTACTAGCAGTAGGTCGGAGAAGGCAATGGCAAGCCACTCCAGTACTATTGCCTAGAAAATCCCATGGATGGAGGAGCGTGGTAGGCTGCAGTCCGTGGGGTCACTAAGGGTCGGACACGACTGAGCGACTTCACTTTCACGCACTGGAGAAGGAAATGGCAACCCACTCCAGTGTTCTTGCCTGGAGAATCCCAGGGACGGGGGAGCCTGGTGGGCTTCCGTCTATGGGGTCACACAGAGTTGGACACGACTGAAGCGACTTAGCAGCAGCAGTACGTAGATTTTTAAAATGTGGGCATTCAGAAGTCCCAGCTATGTTCTCACTTTCCAGTATAAGAATGTACAAGCTGAGGCACTGAAGGATCAGCCTACCATAACAAGAAGGATCAGCCTACCCTAGCAAGATAAATATGTTTTCAATTTTATGTTTAAAATCCTTTGCACTTACAGTCATTTCTCTTTTCAAACAAGCGTTAATAAACACTTCAATGAGTTGTGGTAAACTTATAAAAGTTAAGTATTATTTTTTAATGACAGTTTCAAATTCCTAACTAAAGGAAAATTCTTAGTAAATATTATATTCTGAGCTGTTTTTTCCCAAAATATTAGAAACTTTACACAGGACAAACATTTTGCAAAAATAAGTCACTTTACTATTATGAAAGAGGTTCTGCTATAGTAATACACATTTGTCTTTCTTGTGAGATACAGATGGTGGGGCACAGGAAAAGGCCATTACACTTCAAATCATAAATCTTCATCTCAGGTAATAAAATACTGGACTGGCATAGATTTCCTAATCTCTAAGGTATGAGGTAAGACTCCCAATAGAGGGATCACCAGACTGCTGTTTCTACCTCTGCAAAATGAAGGGTGTGTGTGTGTGCATGTGTATGCTGACAGTGCTTTGTCACATTAACAATTTCGCTCTTAGTCTACCATATCAACTATTTCTTGAAATAAATGAGTTATCAGATGGGAATTATGCATATTTTATATATAATACAATTTCCACTATCAGCTTTTTTTTAAAAAAACAGAATTTGATTTGTCCTATTATTGGACAGATAAGCAGTCACCTCTAGGAAGCAAATTCTAAAGATTATTACAGCTTATACGTAAATATTATGGATTTTAAAGAAATAACTATACTATTTTCTGGAATGCATGTGTCACTGTAATTATATAGAAAAGTTTCTCAAATGGTAAATGGACATAAAAGTTCCTCAAATATTGCAATGACAGGTAGACAAATCTTATAGAAAGGAGGGTATACACATCTTTCATAGAAAACTTTTTATAATAAGGGTTTGGAAATTTTAAGACAGCAGATATTTTTACTTATATTGCCTACAGAGGCCAAGAGTGGTGGCAAACATGACATACATTTAATAAAGGATACTGTTGTTTATCATCATATCTGTCATTAATCTGATTCAAGCATCTGTCTTCTATAGGGATTCACAGTAAATACAAAGATTTTAAAAAGTTTTTCAAATCATTATACACCTGTGTCTTTTGTGAAACTTTGTTTCAAGTTTAAAAAGAAGAATTGGGAAAATTATAACATTTTGGTAGTTAAGATTCAGAAGTAAAAGAGATTTTTCAATTATAGACACAGCATTATAAGTCTACCAGGTATTTTTCAGCCAAATATTTTAAAAATTGAGTGCACCTTTTGTCATAATACTTACATAACTGGATCAAACATATTTCGAATCTTCAGACATGGCGTCAAACTATTTGGTGGTGAATTTCTTCTATCTAAATGAAATGCTATAAAAAAAACAAATTAGTTTTACTATTTTCCACTGTTCCATTTTATTGAAAGGTATTCAGTCACTGAGTTCATTCAAAAAAATATTCATTGCATGTTTTTACTATGAGCTAGATCCCTGGATCAAGGTGAATAAGACAGACACAATCACAAGACAAACACAGAGTCACTGATCTCACACTTTACAGTGGGGGAGACAGATGAAAAACAGTATCCCCAAAGAAATTCCAAGAAAGAAGGGTATAGAAAGCTGTCAATGTACTTAAGCCCATCTGTGAATATCAAATAACACTGAGGATGGTGTACCTATGGTTGATGCCTGTTGATGTATAACAGAAAACCACAAAACTCCGTAAAGCAATTATCTTTCAATTAAAAAAGAAAAAAAGAAAAAATTTATGCTGAAACCTAAAGAATAAATAAACATAGGCAGAATAAAGAGAGGTGTAAAGGACACCTAAAACAAAGGTGACAGCTTATACAAAGCCCAAGGCAAGAAGGAACTTGATATATTCAAATAACTAAAAGACAGCCACTGTGACTAGAGATGGAACAACAGAAAGATAAACCTGAAGAAGATGCTGGATTATGGAGGATTATGTAAACCACATTAAAGTACTTGGACATTATCATAAAAGCAATGGAAATCCATTCAAATGTTTTAAGGACAGGAATAGTAAGATGGGATCTCTTAAAATTTTTAAATAGACTGTTATGTGGAAAATAGATGGAAGTAAAAAATGAATGCAAGGAGACCAGTTAGAGGTTATTATGTTGTCCAAGAGGGAGATGATAGTAACGTGGATAAGACAGGTCAACGATGAAGACGGAAATAAGTGGACAGAATCAGGACATTATGGAATAGATTTGACATGACTTGTTTAATGACCACACATGTAGGGACTAAGGGAGAGATTAAGGATGACTCCCAGGTTTTTGACAGAACCAACTGAAGAGGGGATGGTATCATTAATTAAACAGGACACTGGAGGAGAGGTCAGTTTGGAGAGAGATGACATCATGTTTGTGCATGTGTTGAAAGTCTGGCGCTTCTTAGTACAGAAGACAAGTACACAGCTGGGTATAAAAATCTGAAAATCAGAACAGAAGACTTAGTGCATGATATAAAATTGAAAGTTATCAACATATATATATAGCAAATGAAGTTGCAGCATAATATCATTTGAGAAGACCAGGATAAGATAAAAGATGGCCTGGGAAAACTTCAATACTTAGAGGTCCAAGAAAATCTGGAAAAGAAGATTCAAGAAATGCCAAGAAGTAGGATGAAAACCAGAAGAAAGTGGCAACCACAAAACAAGAAAGTACCAAGGCAGGTTCAATTGTGAATACTGCTAAGTAAAATAAGGACAAGAAAGAAAAAGTCCAATTGAAATTAGCAACATCGAAGTCTAAGAGCTATTTCCTTGAAATGATGGGGATGGATAACAGATTGAAGTCAGGGGACGACAGAGAATGAGATGGCTGGATGGCATCACCGACTCGATGGACATGAGTTTGAGTGAACTCTGGGAGTTGGTGATGGACAGGGAGGCCTGGCGTGCTGCGATTCATGGGTTTGCAGAGAGTCAGACACGACTGAGCGACTGAACTGAACTGAACTGAAGGGAAGATATTTGAGAAGACTAGAGGGAATGAGATCCAGAGGGATCCTCTAAAGAGAAGGGCTGGGTCCTTGTTAAGTGAGATAGCTCCTTGATTTCAACAAGAGGTGAGGATGAGCATGTATGTGTGTTAGTTACTCAGTGAGATAGCTCCTTGATTTCAACAAGAGGTGAGGATGAGCATGTATGTGTGTTAGTTACTCAGTCATATCTGACTCTTTGCAACACCATGGACTTGAGCCTGCCAGGATCCTTTGTCCATGGAGTTCTCCAGGTAAGAATACTGGAGTGGGCTGCCAGTTCCTTCTCCAGGGAATCTTCCCAACCCAAGGATCAAACCCAGGTCTCCCACACTGCAGACACATTCTTTACCATCTGAGCTACTAGGATAGAACAGATTCTGGTAATTCTATGGATTTGGTGGTGGAAATTTGAGGCAGGTACAATCCGATTGCCTTTTTTACTTGAGTCATCAACTGAGAATCAGAAGACAGAAGAGCAAAGGTTTGAAAAGAGGGGATGAGATCTAAAACTGCTATTGAGTAGAATAGGAAACTGAAGTGACTAGCAAAAAATATAAGAACAAGAAAGGCAAGTAGTACTGACAACCTAATTGCAGTTAATTATTTATAAAGCTGCCAGTCTGCCAAGTGGTTATGACTTTCCTTGCTATGCTCAGTCATTAGCATAAAGACAATCAGAGATAAACAGTTCCACCCTTGGTTGGAATTTACCAGGGTAAGATTAAGGACAGGTGATGACATAAGGGCACTAGCAAGAGAGTGACTGAAAAGATGGACCAAGGAAACTAAGATGGACAGAAAAAGAAGTAAGATAGGAGAAAGGCTAAAGAACTGGAGAAAGAATGTGTACTGAAGAATCAGATTCTGGAATTCCCAAATACATGAAGCAGGAAGGTTGAAAGGATGAGTTCATGACCAAAACCAGAGTGTATCGATTAAAGATTTCAGAAGTGTCAGTAGTAAGAAATATCTGGAGTATGAACATTTGAACAGTGTTTGACACGGGATGGAGGTATAGTCACTAGATATGAAAAATCTTTGCCAAAGCTCACATCAAGAAGGTCTGTGAACCTCTAGTACCTTCTGAACTTCTCAAGCAGTATATAGATTCTGTTATTAGATGACCTTTTAGCTGTAGACAGTCTGACTTCCTTGAAATTCTAATAATGACCTATGTTAGCAGGGGTTCAACCGGAGAAAACAGAAACATTCATATCACCTTATTTTAGCCTAGACCCAAGACTCCAGAAAATAAAAGACCTGGAAGAAACTATCCCTGGCCAATTCTAGTCAGAAAGTAGTCCAAAAGATCAAACTGATTAATCTAATTAAACTCTAATTCCCATGGCTATGTAAAGATACAGTAGCTACTGAATGATACATTTTAAATACCTTAGGAGCTACCTTTGGGTCCTTCTAATGAATGCTATTTATTCTAAACATGACATTTGTCAGAAGCATAGATAATTCTTGTGCTTCCCAGCAGATAGTGTTTAATTTTTAACTGGTGCTTTAAAATACCTTTAGACATACTAATATTATCATCCATTTCGTATTTAAGAACTATTTAGAAACTGAACTAAAAATTCAGTAAGGTTGATTATTTAACAGTTACTTGGGGAAAGTACCATTAAATGACAATAGCCATTAAATGACAAAGTACCATTAAATGACAACTGGGTTTTTTTTCTTTTTGCAGCCTGAGGCAGTTGTAAAATAACTTAATGTAGCTTTTTACAACTGTGTATTCTATAGTATTTTTTCTTTTGGTGAAATTTTAACTGTCAATGTTTTTGGCATTGTGCTTTGTACCATTTATTAAATAAAAATTTTAGAATAAAAATAAATAAATAAATGACAATAGCCTGCAGTGGTAGTGAACTCAAAAGACTACTGTAACTATTATTCCAACTCTTCAGACACGCACCATTTTGTTATTTAGCCACAACACTCGGTTGTGGGGTATCGCACTTCATTGACCAGGGATTGATCCTGGACCCACGGCAGTGAAAGCCTGAAATGCTAACCATTAGGCCACTAGGGAACTCCCCAGCATGCACCCTTTAAAGCAAACAGTTGATGGTTTAGTGTCACCTTGGCAACAAAGCTTCATTTTTATGCCACGATTATGGAACCTATTACTAAAGGTCTTTGAAAGTGAAACTCAATTAGAGAAAAAAGGGAGAGATTGGATTTTACTTCAATTTCAAAACAATTAACCTACCTTTCCCATATAGTCTAAGTATAGCAAGCATTGATAAATACGCTTTTTATCCAACAAGATTAAAAGAAACTCAACTCACTACTAGTTCTGAAATACAAATTAAACTAGCCATGAGATTTCTTTTTGCAATTAACCATTAAGATACAAAAAATTTAAATGGGCTAACAGTTATTACTTGTAGAGGTTTGGGTACATAAGGCAACCAAACACCAAATCCTCCTATAAACTTATATCTGTTTTTGCAACTATACAAACATTAAGAAAAATGTGGAAAGACACCCACAAAAGTGACTTGGCAATGAGATATGCAAGTATCTCATTGGTGAAAGACTCTTACGAAAAAGGGAGCAAAAATAGAAAAAAGTTAAAATGTTATGATTTCACTTACATATGTTTTAAATATAAAATAAATATGTGTATAAATATATACTTGTGCATATATAAATATGTATATATAAATAAAATATATATAAATTATATATTACAAATTATCTGCACAAAAAATATCAGAGGAAAAGAATGCAGTTAGATCTTTAATACTAGGTTGCTTTTGGTAAGTGAAAGAGAAAAAAATCAAAGTAATGTATCTAGTACTATACCACTGTGAAGACAAACCACGCTATTTGTATTAGCACACAGAAAAGTGGGAGGACACTGACTCCTTCTAAGGGATGGGGCTGGAAGGGAGCTTTGCCATCATATATCTTTCAGTTGTACTATTTTAAACACATAAGAATTCTATATTTGAAAAAATTATCTATATTTTTTGTTGTTTAAGCATACATACCTTGACCTTGCCACACTTTAGAAGGTATTACTAATATTTTGTCACAGGAGGCAGAAGGCTGGATCCACCGCCAAACTAGAAAGTCTGCACCACCTATTCTTCGTGTTTCTGTGCGAACTCTAGACTCATTAGCAGCAAGGAAGTCAACAGCTCTATCCCAGACTTTCTTCATTCTCTTCCTATCATTTGAAGGAAAATGACAAATTTACTACCATCTTTGTTTGTCATCTTTTTCAAATATTAGTAACTGAAGGTAGTAGTTGTTATTCTTAATTAGGGCTGTTCTTATCAATGCTTATGCACTTTTTTCCAAAAAGATTAAGGTGCCTGAAACTCCCCTCAGATTTACCATATTTGGATGTCCAGAGGTGGAACAATGCATTGGTATTTTCCCCTCTCAAAAGCTCTACTGATGATTCTGATGTGTTGCTACACATCTTACACAGGTTAAGAACGCTGCTTTAGGATGTGACATCATCTTTTATTTTCAAGAAGTTGTTGTTGAATTCTTTTATTTTAAAAGCTTCATTAACAACGAAATTAAGTATTTTAAAACATTAGTAAAACATCACTGGCTACTGTCTGTCTCTGTTTATTTATCAGGATGTAATTGAAGGAAATAAGGTAGAGACTTTTAAAAAAGTAAGAAAAGTATGCTTAGAAATCCAGTTGTCTATTATGCCACTTAAAATCAGGTCAATAATAGATGAAAGCTTAGAAAAGAGTTTAAAGAACAAAGACACCTGTATAGTAAAACAGCTATTGTTGAGAAGGGTCATAACTCTCAATGCAATTTTCATGACCGCAGAAGGTAACATTCTGATTTACTTCAACTCATAACGCTTTGAACACACCTGTCATGAGGCTGTATTAAAGAATCTCGCACATGGGGAATAGGCATGTAAGGCTGTAAATCTTTATTTTCCTGGCAAGCTTCATTATGACTTCGTAAAACATCTGAAAGTAAATCAAACAAATTTACAAAGAAAACAACTATTGGAAACCATGTAATTTATCACATGATGACTATTCTAGAAATAGTTTAGATTTTTACAAATACTGTACCTATAATCTTTACCACCATATCATACATCTGCCTTGTTTCCTCTTCCTCTTTTGTCCAGCGATATTTCATGTAACGCAGAACGACACAAACCATCACTACACCTGTAATATTTACATATACTGTGTTTTAAAATTGTGGTCAGGGGCATTCAGTAATATTTGCTGCAACCTGAAACAATTGTCAGTTGTTAAATCTGGTATAACAAAGTAGAGGGAAAAAAAGCCATTTTGACAGTTTCTACAGTGATTATTTTAACTGCCATAATGGGATAGTGGAATAAGGCTTCAAGACAGTGGTTTGATTTAGCTACATAATAAAATTAAGTATAAAAATTTATTAAACATTTCCCAGTGTGTCACTTAATCTTTCCAGAAAAAAACATTTCTTCTTTAGGTTGACAACTGAACATTTAAATTTCATTTTTTTTTTTAATACAAAGTAACATGGTTCATTGGAAGGACTGATGCTAAAGCTGAAACTGTAATACTTTGGCCACCTCATGCGATGAGTTGACTCACTGGAAAAGACTCTGATGCTGGGAAAGGTTGGGGGCGGGAGGAGAAGGGGACGACAGAGAATGAGATGGCTGGATGGCATCACCGCCTCTGTGGACATGAGTTTGAGTGAACTCCGGGAGTTGGTGATGGACAGGGAGGCCTGGCGTGCTGTGATTCATGGGGTCGCGGAGAGTCGGACACGACTGAGCGACTGAACTGAACTGAACATGGTTCACAAACCTTTTTCTTTACAGCATTAAGCTACTAGAAAAGTGAGTTTTATGAGACTGTAAATATTTAATTTTAAGTAAACGAAATTATTTTTAAAGGACTTGGGTAGAAAAGAGAAGAAATTTCTAACATAAAATTAGGAGGTCTGAATGAAAATTTTAACTTGGGTAAATAATAAAAATTAAAAATAATTTTTAAAAAGCTCATTTCTAACCCAGTATTTTAAAAATAAGCTAATTTTTATATTTTCCTGCTCTATTCCCTAAAGTGGATTTCTATCTATGCACTGTATTTGCTTTTTCTGTGACATTCATATGACAAAGTCTGATTCCTACTTCTCATAGCACTGTTTCCTAAGCCCTTAGATTGATACTGACATTGTGTATGTGTTAGTCCCTTCAGTTGTGTACAACTTCTTGCAACCCAATGGTTTGTAGCCACCAGGCTCCACTGTCTATGGGATTTCCCAGACAAGAATACTGCAGTGGGTTGCCATTCCCTTTTCCAGGGGATTTTTCAACCCAGGGATCAAACCTGGTCTCCTGCACTGCAAGCAGATTCTTTACCATCACAGCCACAGGGGAAGACAACTGACATTATAAAAAACCCTCAATATTACTATATCTTAGCGATTTATAATGACAACTATTACAGAAGTATATTCCCAACCTTGGCATTTGATGAAATACAGATGCAAAAATCTAGACTACAATGTATCTTTCTCATTCTCACAACTTACCTAAGCATAACAACAATAACCTGTGGGTGACAGTAACAAAAGCACGTCGAAAACGACACCAGAAGGACATCTGTGGTCTTGTGGATTGTAAAAACTGAACATCAACTATATCTGTCAATTCTTCCTCAGGGCCATAACCAACACACCTATGCAAAAATAATTAAGGGAGAATTTAGAGTCAAAATCACTGCTTAGACTACAAAATAGACAAAGTAGAAACCAAATCCTTTACCTTATTCCAACATCTTTTCCATTTTTAAAAATCCACTGTAATGAGATGTTAAATATATCTTCATATTCAGGACCTAAATCCTAATAAGAAAAATAAAGAAACTAACCTTAATAATTCACATTCACTTGGTTTTATGTGTAATCTGTCCTATAAATAACACACCTTATATAACACTTTAAACTATATAATAAAAATATATTATTCAATATAGAAAAATGAAAGAAATAAAAGAAAAAAGTCACCATTTCCCCACCACCCTAAGATAACCACTGTTAACATTTTGCTATGCTTTTTCATTTTTTATTTAAAAAATAAATTTAGATTTTTTTAAAAATTGCTTTTCAAGTATCATCGTGATAAGAGTGAATTAGTCACTTTTTCTTTTTAATGGAACACTATTTGTAGATGAACAAAATAACAAATTACTTAGACTTGGTTTCACAGCCATTTTCTCAACAAGTGAATGAAGTATACCCATCAGTTTCAGAGAAACAAATGATTGTGTTATTCACTATAAAATTAAAGCTTTCAAATGAAATGAACAGCAGAATTTTAAATAACTTGCACCCATTATTATGAGCTTAACAATTTCACAGTGCTCAAAAACTTTTGAAACGAGACTGTGCTGTGATATTCACAAATGTGACTTTAGAGTATAGCATAGTAAAACGTGTCAACATTTGGAGGATCCGAATAACTAGTGATCCAATATTTTCCAAATGAGCTATAAAATCTTGCTTAGGTAAAAGATCCATTCTAACTGCAAGACAGACGAAAAGGCCTTAGTATGAAAAATTCACTGTCATGGTTTTAAATTCTACACTACACTAATCTTTTAGGAAACTATTACTTGTAGAGTTTTGATGCTGTATCAAAGAAGAGTATCTATCTGACTTGAGAATTAAAATACTTTTCCCTGTTTTGACTACTTATCTGTGTGAGGCTAGATTTTTTTTTTTTTATACAAAGCACAATGCCAAAAACATTAACAGTTAAAATTTCACCAGTGAGGCTAGACTTTTGTGATGTACTTCAACCAAAACAGCATCACAATGGATTGAATGCTGAAGCAGATATGAGAATTCAGTTGTCTTTTATTAAGTTGGACATTTAAGAGATCTGCAAAAACGTAAACTGATGCCACTTCTCACTAAATGTTTTTACTTTGGAAAATAGTATTTTTCATAAAACACACTATTTATGCTAACATGTAATAAATTCGGTCATTATTCTTATTTTAAATGAATAAGTCAATTTCAAAATGTTGCTTTAATTTCTAATATGGCAAATATATATCTAAATAAGTAAATACATACATATATATTCTACAAACAAATGCCATTTAGGATCATCAGTAATTTTAGGACTACAAAAGGATCCTGAAACCAGAAAGTTTAAGAAGTGCTATGCATAAGTGGATTATATATTTTTTAATCAAAATATTAAAAACGAAAGTGGTGTTGTATTAAACATACTGTTTTTCTACTTGCTTTTTTCACAGAATGAACTGGTGTTGTCAATGTATATCAGTATAAATATTCATGGAACAATTCCAATTTTTTTACAGCACAATAGTATTCCATTGTGTGGTTATTTTACACCATCCCCCTCTCACTAGTGAACATGAAATGGTTCAATTATTTGAGTATAACAAATAATACTGTAGTAAACATCCTTAACAGTTCTTTCATTCAAAATATTTATTGAGGGCCCACTATGTGCCAGGTACTGTTCCATGACCTAGAAATGTAGTACTAAGCAAAAAGCCAAAATTCTCCACGCTCATAGAACTTGTATTCTATTCAAAAGTATTTCTTTATATACTTTTGGAAGTGCAAAAAATGCATTTCTGAAAGTAGAAACAAGAAGTCACTTTATAAAATTCTTTAAAAATGTTTATATGTAATAGCTACTGCATTTTAAAAACAGATTCTTCAACAGCATTGGAAATTACAGTGTTCTCATTTGATCAGTTTACTGTCTAACGTTATTTTAATATATCAATCTGAAAGTATAATAAAGAATTTTATGAAGCAAAACTAATCTTGCTAGGCATCATTACTATGTGTAACTACTGCCAGGATTTTCAGATGCTAAAGATAACTATTGGAGAAGGAAATGGCAACCCACTCCAGTGTTCTTGCCTGGAGAATCCCAGGGAAGAGGGAGCCCGGTTCCGTCTATGGGGTCACACAGAGTCGGACACGACTGAAGTGACTTAGCAAAGATAACTATAGGCTATTTTTTTAAAGTGTGATAATTTCAGTATTATTTATAAATACCAAAAAAGTTGTAGTCAATGTTATCATTTAATTATTAAAAGATGATTTATATATGAGATCACTTCTGTTGGATATTATTAAATTAGAAATAATCATGATGAGAGCTAAATAGTTATATACTTTAAAAAGTAAAATACAGCAACCAACTATTCCTAACTATGAAAGATACACACTCATGTGAATAAGAACTAGAAAATAAGGAAAAGTAAATTTTGTTTAGTATTACTTCAAAGTTATGCAATTATGCAAGATAACTTCAGGCAATTTCTGCCATTTTTTTATTATTTTTTTATTGAAGGATGATTCCTTTACAGAATTTTGTTCTTTTCTGTCAACCTCGATATGAATCAGCCACAGGTATACATATATCCCGTTCCTTCTGAAACTCCCTCCCAATAATTACTGTTTTAACTGTTATAAGTAGACACTAGAAATCACTTTGCATATAACTAAAAATCAAACAGAACTCATATTCGTTTACTCTAAATTAGAGAAGATTAAAGCTGTGATAAAGAAACATCAAAAGAACATATTTCTGGTTATAGTGCATCGATGAGGAGTAGATAAAGCACAAACAATACAAGATTTTGTAACCTCCATACAACAATATTAATATGGGAAAGACTAGAGATCTCTTCAAGAAAATGAGAGATACCAAGGGAACATTTCATGCAAAGATGGGCACAATAAAGGACAGAAATGGTAGGGACCTAACAGAAACAGAAGATATTAAGAAGAGGTGGCAAGAATACACAGAAGAACTATACAAAAAAGATCTTCACGACCCAGGTAACCATGATGGTGTGATCACTCACCTACAGCCAGACATCCTGGATTGCAAAGTTAAGTGGGCCTTAGGAAGCATCCCTACGAAGAAAGCTAGTGGAGGTGATGGAATTCCACTTGAGCTACTTCAAATCCTAAAAGATGATGCTGTGAAAGTGCTTCACTCAATATGCCAGCAAATTTGGAAAACTCAGCGGTGGCCACAGGACTGGGAAAGGTCAGTTTTCATTCCAATCCCAAAGGAAGGCAATGCCAAAGAATGCTCAAAATACCGCACAGTTGCACTCATCTCACACGCTAGCAAAGTAATGCTCAAACTTCTCCAAGCCAGGCTTCAATAGTACATGAACTGTGAACTTCCAGATCTTCAAGCCATATTTAGAAAAGGCAGAGGCACCAGAGATCAAATTGCCAACATCCATTGGATCATCGAAAAAGCAAGAGAATTCCAGAAAAAACATCTACTTCTGCTTTATTGACTATGCCAAAGCCTTTGACTGTGTGGATCACAACAAACTGTGGAAAATTCAAGAGATGGGAATACCAGATCACCTGACCTGCCTGCCTCCTGAGAAATCTGTATGCAGGTCAAGAAGCAACAGTTAGAACTGGACATGGAACAACAAACCAGTTCCAAATCAGGAAAGGAGTATGTCAAGGCTATATATTGTCACTCTGATTATTTAACTTTCATGCAGAGTTCATCATGAGAAACGCTGGACTGGATGAAGAACAAGCTAGAATCAAGATTGCCAGGAGAAATATCAACAACCTCAGATATGCAAATGACACCACCCTTATGGCAAAAAGTGAAGAAGAACTAAAGACTCTCTTGACGAAAGTGAAAGAGCAGAGTGAAAAAGTTGGCATAAAACTCAACATTCAGAAAACTAATAAGATCATGGCATCTGGTCCCATCACTTCATGGTAAATAGATGGGGAAATAATGGAAAGAATGACAGACTTTGTTTTTTGGGCTCCAAAATCATTGAAGATGGTGACTGCAGCCATGAAATTAAAAGACGTTTGCTCCTTGGAAGAAAAGTTATGACTAACCTAGACAGCATATTGAAAAGCAGAGACATTACTTTGCAACAAAAGTCCACCTAGTCAAGGCAATGGTTTTTCCAGTAGTTATGTATGGATGTGAGAGTTGGACTATAAAGAAAGGTGAGAAGAATTGATGCTTTTGAACTGTGGTGTTGGAGAAGACTCTTGAGTCCTATGGACTGCAAGGAGATCCAAGCTGTCCATCCTAAAGGAAATCAGTCCTGAATATCCATTGGAAGGAGTGATGAAACTCCAATACTTTGGCCACATGATGCGAAGAACTGACTTATTTGAAAAGATTCTGAGGCTGGGAAAGATTGAAGGCAGGAGGAGCAGGGGATAACAGAGGATGAGATGGTTGGATGGCATCACCGACTAATGGACATGAGTTTGAGTAAACTCCTGGAGTTGGTGATGGACAGGGAGGCCTGGTGTGCTGTAGTCTATGGGGTCAAAAAGAGTCGGACACAACTGAGTGACTGAACTGAACTGACGACCTTGTATTAATTCCTGTTTGTAATATATTGGTTTTTAAAAAGGATTTTGTACTCATTTAGTTCCTTTCAAAGACTGTATCCTTCAAAGACACAAACAAGATACCACCCTTGAAAGATGTGGATATTTTAAAAATCAATGACGTACATATATTGTATTTAACTTGTATTTATAAACACATTTTTCAGTTTCTATTCAATCAGTATGCAGTATTTTACGACATTTTTTCATTACTATACAGAACGTGAATAATTAGACTATAAACATATTTCAAATAACGCTAAAAAAATGAATTTCCAAGTTTACTTGCTGTGTAATTTAAATATAAAAATGGAGGCTAAAGATTATAAATAGCATAACTGTCCTCATTAATTATCCTTAAAAACAAACATAATGGTTCAAATTAAGGAGGACAGCTACTCTAATAAGTTAAATAGGTGGAAGAACAAAGAGCTTAACACATCTAGTTATAAAACAGTAGAAGGATAGAAAAAGGATCTGTTGTTATTTTTCCATTTTCTGTTCTCCTTTCCTATGTAAATACCCCTCAATATCCAACCACTACTTGGAATACAACAGGACCATGGAATGTTCCTTTATGAATATACATTTTAAAAAACAAATGATAATTTATTTAAAACTTTCATTAAAGATTTAACAGAGTTTGAGTTCTTAAATAAGTCATTACTTCCACAAATACTGGACATAGTACATGGAGTTCTATAGTATCATAAAATGGAATTTTTATAGAAGTAAAAGTTGAATTTTTTTCTGGCATATGTGAATTAAACAGTTTATGCTAACACTGCAGCATATAGCATCTACCTGATTTTAAGTCTGAAGTGCTTTATTCACTTTTTGGAGCCACCTGGAAAGCTATAATGCAAGGGGTAAGCCATTTTTTTGGCAAAGGGCAGACAGTAAATATTTTAAGCTTTGCAACATATACATTTCTGGTCTCTGTCACTTACATATTTTTAATGAACCTTTAAAAATGTTGTAAAACCTCAGCAGGCTCATGAGCTGTAGTTTGCCAATCCTCGAGGTGAGGCATTCCTGTATCATAAAACACCCATTTTCAAATAACTGATGACAAAACTGAGGAGGAAACCAAGTTTTAAATTTTTAAAGTAGGTCTATTATTAACATAATTACTTGTTACTATTTATTTATAGGCAACAGTTCAGCTAACACATTGCTGAGAGCATCACAGAAATCTTTCTAAATTGAAAGGAAGTTTTCCCAAATCTTTAACAAATTAAATCTATTTTAATACACTGTGATTCCCAATTACAAATTTACCTTATTTTCAAAATAACTAGCCAAAATGTGTAATTAAAAAACCCATATCAGATGCTTTGAACTTGGATTACAGTTTCAAAGCACAAAAATAATACTGCTTTCATGTAAAAGATTCAGTTCATTAAGGAAAGCAACAAAATGTGTGGAGGGGAAAAGATAAGTGGTACTGGGAAAAGTCAAGCCAATATTAAAAATCTACTGGATAAAGTTAACAAATGGATAATTTGCATGGTAGTAATAGCTATGTGGCTTTAGTGAATATTCTGGTGGCCCAGTGGTAAAGAATCTGCCTGCAATGAAGGAGCCACGGGTTCGATCTCTGAATTGGAAAGATAGCCTGGACAAGGAAATAGCAACCCACTCCAGTATTCTTGCCTGGAAAATCCCATGGACAGAGGAGCCTATTGGGATATAGTTCATGGAGTCTCAAAAGAGTCAGACATGACTTAGGGGCTAAACAATACACACTAGATGCTACCTTTAAATTACATAAAATATGACACACAATAAAATCAATATGACACACATAAAATAAAACCAATGTGACATACAATAAAGTCAATAGTGAGTATGATTTAGTTCTTAATGTTTCAGTGGAAAGTTGATCTTTTACTTCCATGAATAATGGAAAGAATATGGTCTTTAGAATCCAAGAGGCCTGGAATCAGATCATGACTCCACTACTGAATTGCTGTATGTATAACCACAAGAGGACATTAAGGGAAAATAAGTCATGTAGGCAGATGCATATAATTTGTTCATATCTTCAGATTCTCAACCCTATTCAGGGTCAGCCTCTTGACCACTCAATATGAGGGTATGGGTTATAAACCAGGCTCTTCCATCTAAGAGGCAGAATAGTATAGTGAAAAGAGCATACATTTTGATTCTATTCACAGTTCCATCACTTACTAGCTGGATGACCCCTCTGAGCTTTATTTTCTTTATAAAGGTGAGTCTGAAACCACCTACCTTGTTTCATCACTGTGAAATCAAAGGTAGCATACAGTAAGTACCAAGACAAATTATACTTGAAATACTATAACCATTATGAAAGGTATTAATTCATTCCATTTTTTAGGATATTTATTTTTCCACAAAGGCACAATCTTATTAACAGTGATTAACATTCCAAGTTAGTCCATAAAAATTTATTCAGCCCATAAGTTGGCATATTTGCAACCTTCTTTCCTATTATAGTCTTCACAAATCTGAAAACATATTGTATTTAAAATTAAACAGGTCTTAAAAGTGACCTAGGAAATGAACCACCATTCATTTCATCATTTTATTGCTATGCTATCATACAGAGCTCCTATCATTTAACTTTGCATCTACGTCTTTTCATGAAAATATAGTGCCACGTATTTCCTAAATGTTCCACCAGAGGGACCTCTTAACTTTTCACAAATCAAAAATAGATTTCAACCTCAAAAATGAGGAATAAAAAGCCCAAGAAAAACACTGTAGGAGTAAGAAAAAATTTTAAAAGTTATTTAAATTAATTGTCACATTTATTTAAATTTTCTTTGAAGGAGAAAGTGGGAGAAACAACAACAACAACAACAAAAAACCGAATATAAAAGTAAAAAAAGTTTTTACTGAGGCTTATTCACTCATTTTGGGCTTCCCTGGTGGCTCGGTGGTAAAGAATCTACCTGCCAGTGCAGGAGACCTAGGTTCAATCCCTGGGTCAGGAAGATCCCCCTGGAGAAGGAAATGACAACCCACTTCAGCATTCTTGAGTGGGAAATCCCATGGAGAGAGAACCCTGGTGGGTTACAATCCATGGGGTCACAAAAGAGTTGGAGATGCCTTGGCAGCTAAACAATTCATTCCTTTTACTCCATCAAACATTTACTTAAAATGCACCAGACGCTGGGGAAAAATTAGCTTACAGCATAGGAGTCCTACACATTCTCTAGCTCATTTATTCCTGAATGCAAAAACTTAATTGTGTTGTAGGTGAAACCACGGTACAAGTACATAAAAGGTACAATAGCTCTTTCTCCATAAGCAGAAAGCCTACAATATACATACGGATGTCACTGTTTGATACCAGAATTGTAGTGGGATTCTTCCATATTTATGTTATTAGAACTTGGGTAAAATAAAATAGGTTGTGGCGCGTTTGCGGCTGCTCGCCCGGGAGGGCCGCAGCATGGCGGAGCAGGAGCTCGAGGCGCTGAGGAAGCAAAGGCTGGCTGAGCTGCAGGCGAAGCATGGGGATCCTGGCGATGCAGCACAACAGGAAGCAAAGCACAGGGAAGCAGAAATGAGAAACAGTATCTTAGCCCAAGTTCTGGATCAGTCAGCCCGGGCCCGGTTAAGTAACTTAGCACTTGTAAAGCCTGAGAAAACTAAAGCAGTAGAGAATTACCTTATACAGATGGCACGGTATGGACAACTAAGTGGGAAGGTATCAGAACAAGGTTTAATAGAAATCCTCGAAAAAGTAAGCCAACAAACAGAAAAGAAAACAACAGTTAAATTCAACAGAAGAAAAGTAATGGACTCTGATGAAGATGACGATTATTGAATTTGTCTAGAGACTGGAACTTAACGAAGTGCCAGTATTATCTAGGACAGATAATACTTGGCAGAGGTTAAGATCTGGTGGTGTGTTTACTTTGTTTATTGTCTATATACCTTTTAAAAATAAACTTGTTATGCAAAATAAAAATAAAATAAAATAAAATAGGTTGTGCTAAAATTATAATTACAAATTAGAAAGTAATTTGGCAACATATTTCAAAAGTATTAACAAAAGTTCTTTGAACAAGTGATATCTTTTCTAGGACTATTTCCTAAGGAAATAATCACAAAATCAAATGCTATAATGCAAAATTAGTGTGCTTTTCATAATACTGAAATCCCACAACCCAGGACAATAAAAACATGCAAAGAAATATTATTCAGTAATAAAAAGGAACAGTTTTTAAAAGCCTGAACAATGACATAGGAAAATGCTAACAACTTTCAGGGAAAAATATCAGTATTTATAACATTTATACTGATACTAATTTCAGGGGGAAAATGTAAGACTAGAGAAACATGGACCAAAATGAGTGGCTAACTTTAGGTGGTGAATCTGAAGTGCAGTTTTCCTTTTATTTTCTGTATGAGTTAAACTATAAGCATGGGGTAATGTTATATTGAAACAAAAAGAAGCAGCAGCAGCCTATTAAAAACAGCACCTAAGCTTTTATCTAATAGACCATAAAACTTTATTTTTTTGGAAAAATTCCTGTTCAATGTTTTTCTTTTAGTAGCAGTCCAATCTGCATCTTTGGTACAAATTGTATCAGATTTCACAGCAACTGAAAACCTGAAAATGAAACTCCAAGAAGAATACACACACACACCCCTAAATGTATAACAAAAAAGATATTATCTACATAAAGAAACTTCATTTAACTAATTAAGAAATTAATCCAAAATCTTTTGTAAAAATACACATTATATGGTCTACTAAATTTCTTTTTTAAAAAGGCAAAACCTAATCAGAAACATAAAACAGTTCCAGAGAAAAGATATGAAGATCTTTTAAGACTGGAATTCACTATCATCATTAAAAAAAAAAAAAAAACTCAATACAGACAGTTCTCTACTCAACTCATGAAGGGCTGCTTCTAGTAACTTCTTTGCTGCCGGATTTTAATAGAACTAATCTTTTGTACACACTGCTGCTTGACTTAGATTTCAATTGTCCCAACTCTGGTTCTGTGTCCCTTCTTTTTTACCTTATCCAGTCAAACGGCTGGGGAGGGGAAAAAGATGCAGTTAATCACCTTTCCACACCAACCCTTGACTCCTCCAGCCCCAACTTAACTACCGAAAAAGTCTTATCCTGCTCCCAAGCCCTATCCAATCCATTTAGTTCTTCCTTCAAACACAATTCAGTAGACTTAAAGAATCTCATGGTTCTTGTGAAAGTAACTTAATCCTATCCCAGGAATTTATGACCAATGATAGCACATATCTGATATCTGTGCCATTACCATTCTGAGAGAGTCAAGTGAAGTGAAAGTTGCTCAGCCACATCCGACTCTTTGCGACCCCATGGACTATACAGTCCATGGAATTCTCCAGGCCAGAATACTGGAGTGGATAGCCTTTCCCTTCGCCAGGGGATCTTCCCAACCCAGGGATTGAACCCAGGTCTCCCACACTGCAGGCAGATTCTTTACCAGCTGAGCCACAGGGGAAGCCCAAGCCACAAGTCAAGCCAAGAGAGAGTCAACTAGGGGGGAAGAGGGGAGAAACCAAGAGGGACTCATTGCTTGGGGTCAGTTTTTCCTACTGCTAAGAGTAAAAACACTTTCACTTGCTGGCTTTGGATACCCATATGTTCTGCCCTTTTCCTGGACTATTTGACTCTATGTTCCCTTTAGCCTACTCAATCCAATCCTATCTTTGCCTTCACCTGCAATATTCATCTAGCAATTCTTCTACTCTTTAAGACAGAGTCTCGTAATTATAAGCCCTCCTTATTTAGACCTGTTTGGATCCTGATCCTTCAGCTATCCAAACTATTAGCTACTACACTCTCCACAAGTTTACCTGTCATTAATGTTGTCACCTAGGCCACAATTGAAAATGAAGGAGAGAATGAGGTTGACAGATAAAATCTGCAGCATGTTAGAGAAAACTCTCTTCAGAATGACACTTGTTTAGTTAGGAAACACACAAAAAAAGAAATAAAATTTATTGGAAGTTAGTATAACCATCAGGAACTGAGCTAGGTACTTTATACTTTCACTTAAGTCCTCCCAACAACTCTGATAGTCATTAATACCAATGGTCCCACTTTCACACTGAGACAGAGGTACAGAGAAGTAAAGGGACTTTACCAAGACACAAAGCTTCTACATGCCAGTGCTACAATTTGAATCAACATCTACTCCTCATTGTATTATATTGTCTTAACATCTTTTGTGTATCTACACGTAAGTTATGAATTAAGTTAAAAACTGAGTCCGTATTTCTCTTTTTTCACAAGCATATCATGGGAGATTGCCACCAAAACCTTGCTGAAAGCTTTAGAACAATACAATGTTCTAAATTTAAAAACAAAAAAGAGGGGGTAACAGCAAAACCGCTGAATAGGAAGCCGCTGATCCTCTTTCCCTGCTAGAGACACAAATTCAACAATACACAGATTAATTCCCTTTGTATGAGAAGAAACCCGGAAACTAGTTAAGAGGTTCTTGCATCCCAAACAAGTACAAAATCAGCTGCATAAAAGTAGAAAAATTTGTTTAACACTCACTCACTGGAGCCCCTGCCCCTGGCACAGCATAATGTGATCGGGAGAAAATTCCCAATTCCTGGCTTCTCCTTGAGCAGGGAAAGAGAAGACTGGAGTATCTGTCTAAATGTTCAGACTTTTGGGGGGCCACCAGAGGGATGGGGTTCTGTTGTGCTTGAATCTAAGCACGAATAGGTCAAAGGGCACCAGGTTAGGGACCATCAAGAACAAAGGCAATGAACTAGCACACACTCACTTGCCACTGACCCTGCCTGCAGCTCAGTGCAAAATAAGTGCTAGAAAACCCCCAACTCCTCATTTCTCCCTGAGGAGGGAAAGAGCTGGAACGTGTGTCCAGTGTTTCAGTTTCTCAGGGAGCTACCCATACTGGTTTCTGTATAACTGTTTCAAAATACCGAGACCTGACATAGGCTAGATGCCTAGGGGTTGCTGATAATAAAGAGCTGGACAGCTTGCTGTTGCTCCACAGGACCCGCAGTACAGCAGGCAGACACCGGAGGGAGCAAGAGATTACAAACTCCTATGAAAAGAAACCTGCACATTTTTCTTGGTTTGACTATTAACTGAAGTACAGATTTTGTTCAAATTTCACAAAATTTTATATTAGTGTCCATTATTTGTTTTCATACTTCATTCAAGATCCCAGATGGTATTTAGCTGCACTGAGCAGCTTCAGCTGCATGCAACAAATTCTGATAAAATCTCTTCACTTTTATTCGGTCATGCATATTTTCTAATTTTCCTTGATGTGGGGCTTCCCTGTGACTCAGATGGTAAAGAATCTGTCTGCAAGGCAGGAGACCTGTGTTTGATCCCTGGGTCGGGAAGATCCCCTGGAGAAGGAAATGGCTACCTACTCTAGTATTCTGACTGGAGAATCCCATGGACAGAGAAGCCTGGCGGGTTATAGTCCATAGGGGTCACAAAGAGTCGGACAGAACTCTTTCCTTGTCATGGCTCCTTAGATACATCCATCATTTAAAAGTGGACATTACCAAATACATGGGATTTTTAAAGTATCTTTGGTATTAACTTCTTATTCTGATATTAACTTCTCATTTAAATGCTCTCTTCTCTGCAATTGCCTTTTGCGCTTTTTCAGTCTTCTAACTATATTAAGGCTTTCAATGGCTAAGTCAAAGATTTCTCGTGGTATATGTCACATTGCACTTGAAAATACGTGGGTTATTTTCAAATATCTTTTGATAGATTTCTAACATAATTCCATGGTGATAAGAGAACAGACCCTGTATTTCAATACCTTCAGACTGTGAAATTTTTATACTTCATTTTACATTCCTGGATATGTTCCAGTGTCTCCTGATTTACAATCTATGGGAACCTGAATAGAATTTGTATCCCACTGTTGTGTGAAAATTATATAAATCTTAATTATTTTGAATTGGTTCATAGTGCTTTCCAGATCTACTATACCCTTCTACTTTTCTGTCTACTCATTCTATTATTAACTTTTGAGAGTTTGATACTGAAACTCCAACTAAAAATTTATATACTTAAAAATAATTGTAATATATAGTGGAACTATTAAAAAAAAAGAAACCTGCAAAACCTCTCTAGTTGGGAGTATACACCCACAAGTCCACAATAAAGATGTGAGGAGACCGCAGCATATCTGAGCTCACAGGTAAAGATCTTCCCCTGCATGAAGGCAGTTCTTAAAGACTGGGAGATGTGGCTGTGTTTTCAAATGGAATATCCCAAAACAAAGTAGCAAGACACACAAAAATAAACAAGGAAACACAGCCCAACTAAAACAACAAAATAAATCTCCAGAAACTGACCCTAAAGAAATGGAGGTATATGAATTATCCAATAAAAATTTCATGGTAAACTGGCATAAAGATGCTCACTGAGCTCAGGAAAACAACATATAAATAAAATGAGAATATCAAGAGAAAAAATACTAAAAAGAACCAACAGGAACTCTGGAGCTGAAGAATACAATAACTGAACTGAAAAATTCACAGCATGGGTTCAGCAGCAGTCTTAAATCCATCAGAACAAAGAATCAAGGAACTAAAAGATAAGTCATTTAAAATTGTCCAGTCAGAGAAAGAAAAGAGAATGAAGAAGAGTGAAGAAAGCTTAAGAAACTTATGGAACATCATCAATTGGACCAATACATACATCATGGAAGTCCCAGAAGTAGAAGAGTGAATAGGAACAGAAAGTTTATTTGAAGAAATAATAACCAAAACTTTCCAGTTCGGGGAAAGAAATGGACATTCAGATGTAAGAAACCCAAGAGCTTCTTATGGGAAACAGCAAAAGCAGTTCTAACAGAGAATTTCACAATGGTAAATGCCTACATTAAAAAAGAAAGATCTCAAATAACCCATCTCTACACCTCAGAGAACTAGAAAAAGAATAAATTAAACCCAAAGTTAGCAGAAGGAAACAATAGGAATTAGAGCAAAAACAAAATAGAAAATAGAAGGAAAAAACAAAACAAAACAAAACAAAGATGTGTTTTTTTTAAAAGATAAGCAAAATTGACAAACCCTTAGTTAATAAAAAGAGAAAGAAGACTCAAACAAAATCAGAAATGAAAGAGGAAGGGGCCTTACTGTTGGCTCAGTAAGTAGTAAAGAATTCATCTGCCAATGCAGGAGACATGCAAGGGTTCAATCTCTGAACCAGGAAGATCCCATATCTGCAGAGCAAGTAAGCCAGTGTACCACAACTACTGCGCCCTTGTGCTGCAATTACTGAAGCCCACTCTGCAATGAGAAGCCACTGCAACGAGACCGTGTACACCAAAACTAGAGAGTAGACCCTGCTCGCTGCAACTAAAGAAAAGCATGCAGAGCAACGAAGACCTAGCAAAGCCAAAAAAAAAAAAAAATTTTTTTTTAAAGAAATGAAAGAGATCTTAAAGATTGATGTCAGAGAAATACAAAGGATTTTAACAGATTATGCACAATTATTTGTCAACAAACTAGATAACAGAAAAAAATGGATAAATTCCTAGAAACATATAACCTATCAAGACTAAATAATGAAGAAAAAATCTGAACGGACCTATAACTAGTACAGAAACTGAATCAGTAACCAAAAGCCTCCCAACAAAGAAAGGTTTGAGATTCAATGTCTTCACTGGAGAATTTTGCCAAATATTTTTTAAAAAATTAACATTTAGCCTTCTCAAAGTCCTCCAAAAAACTTAACAGGGAACACTTTCACACTTATTTTATGAGGCCAGCATTACTCTGACATCAAAGATGCTTCAAGAACGGACAATTCAATGCAATTCCCATCAAAAATCTCAGTAGCAGTTTTGTTTTTTCTTTTTCAGAAATAGAAAGATCAATACTATAATTCATATGGACCTACAAAGAATCCCAAATAGCCTAAATAATATTAAGCAAGAAGAACAAAAGTGGAGGCCCCATATTTCTGATTTCACAGCATATCATAAAGTTACAGTAATGAAACAGTATGGTGCTGGCATCAAGACAGACACATAGACCAATGGAATAAAATGGAGACACTCTCACATTGATGGTCAACTGATTTCAGCAAGTGTGCTAAGAACACACAATAGGAAGAGGATAGTTTCTTCAAAAAACAGTACTGAGAAAACTGGATTTCCACATGTAAATGAATGAAACTGAAGCCTTATCATACACTACACAAAAATCAACTCAAAATGGATTGAAGACTTAAGACATGAAACAAAACTTTTAGAAGAAAATTTAGGGAAATACTTCATGACATCGGTCTTAGTAATGACTTTTAAATTATGATTTGGCAATGATTTTCTGGATATGACACCAAAAGCACAGGCAACCAAAGCAAAAGGAGCAAGTGGGACTACATCAAACTATAATGCTTCTGCACAGCAAAGGAAACAATCAACAGGGTATAAAGGCAATTTGTGGAATGGGAGAAAACATTTATAAACCATCTGATAAGAGTTAATATCCAAAAATAAATAAGGAACTTCAACAGGTATATGAAAAGATGCTTGACATCACTAATCAGAGAAATGCAAATCAAAACCACTGAGATATCACTTTACACCTGTAAAGATGCCCGTTGTTTTAAAAACAAACCAAAACCAAAAGGAAACAAAAGTATTCAAGAATATGGAGAAAAGGGAATCCCTGTAAACTGTGGGCTTCCCAGGTGGCGCTAGTGGCAAAGAATCCACCTGTCAATGCAGAAGATGTAAGAGATGCAGGTTCAGTCCCTGGGTTGGGAAGATTGCCTGGAGGAGGACATGGCACCCCACTCCAGTATTCTTGCCGAGAGAATCCCATGGACGGAGGAGCCTGGCAGGCTACAGTCCATGGGGTTGTAAAGAGTTGGACACGACAGAGTGTCTGAGCACACACGCACATTGTAAACGGTGGGAATGTAAAATGGTGCAGCCACTAGGAAAATCAGTATGGAAGTTAATAAAAAAATTAAAAATAGAAATATTACATGCTCCAGCAATCTCACTTTTGGGTATTTATCAGAAGAATTGAAAACATGATCTAAGAGATATTTGCACTCTTATGTTCACTGCAGTATTAGTCACAATAGTCAAGAAGTGGAAACAACTAAATGCCCACCAACACATCAATGGATACAGAAAATGTGGGGTATATACAGTAGAATATTATTCAACTTCAAAAAAAAAAGGAAATTCTGCCATCTTTTACAACATGAATGAACCTTAAGGGCATTGTGTTAAACAACATTAGCCAGTTACAGAAAGACAAATACTGCATGATTCCATTTATATGAGGTAGTACCGTAGTCAAGCTCATAGAAGCAGAAAGTAATATGGTGGTGACTAGGGAGTAGGAGAAGGAAAAGGGGAGTTGCTGTGCAATGGGTACAGAGATTCAGTAACGCAAGATGAAAAAGTCTGAGAGATCTGCTGCACAATGACGTATACATAGTGAACAATACTGTGCACTTTATGGTAGATTTCATATTATGTGTTTTTTACCACAATTACAATGAAGTTTGTATGACATGACCTGTTCTCAATGAATGGATGCCAACTTTTAGGGATTAGTATTTCCATCTGCAAGTACTCACATCTTTATGGAACTGGACTAACATCAAGCTCCCTAGTATGATTTTCAAAATCCACTCTCCCCTCTTTAGCAATCAGAGTGATACTTCTCCATCTTAACCTTCTAATACCGTTCCTTTAAGATTTCCTAAACATTATTCACAGTCATATAGAAAAATGCATCTGCAAGTTCTCTTAGAACCGTGAAATGAAATTATCGCATGGCAAAAGGACTGAAATAAAAGACAATGGTTAGATGTTTACTTGCTTTCTTATGTACTACTTACCTATCTCAATTTCTTTCTCACCAACGGTGTTTGTACCCTTTCCAAAGTACTGTGCATTCTCTCGTAAGAGAGTGATTTAAAACAAAACATTTGAGTAATTCTGCTTTCTCTATCTGGTCACATTACACCAAAGAGCAGGCCCAAAGTTTTAACATTAAAAGTAATCAAATGCATCATACAGTAAATATAAATTGTAATAATTTATATTAACTTTAAGAATAGAGCTATTAAAATTCTAATTTCACTGCTTACTTTCAAATATGCAGCTGCCTCTTGGACAGAAAGTGTTCTCTGACTAGAACTGCCACATTCATGATCTCCTGAAAAGATTAGCATATTAATGTTGAATCAGTACTGTGTTAAACAAAAGAAAATAAATTAATCAAAACAGTTTTATAAAATACACAATTATAGATTGTATTATTATAATCGGTAAAGAAAGAAGATAAAACACTCTTATATTGTCTAGAAAAAACTTCCAATAGGCAATATAAACAAGTATTTTTACATAAACCACAACCTTTATATTCATTTCAATCTACATAGAAACATACCTTCCTTTTATATTCCTAATGAAATTGTTAGCCAGTTAGTGCTCACTGATGCCTATTCATAGGTTTGGTGCAAAGAAAGTCCTCTAAGGATGTATTTTTTAAGGGGGAAAATTCATTGTGCTAATTTGTACATCTATTACTAAAGCTAATAATTCAAGACTCAAGTAAATCTGCATTAAAATGTCCAGTTGGGAGTACTACTAAGCCTACTTTTAGCAAGGCATATGCAAAACTTAAAAAAATATTATAACACAGATCAACAGGGAATTTAGATAGAAGCTTCTAGCTATAATCAGGTGCACTACATACAAAAGTCTGGAAAACTACATTTTCCTTTTCTCTTAGCTATTTATAAGAGAATCCAAAGCTTTATTCATCCCACCAGGCTCTCTATGGTTATGAGACATCAATTATCCTTACAGTGAACTTCAATTTTGTTTCTCCTATTATTTCTTTCAAGTACTTAAAAAAATTTTTTAATATAAAATTATAATAGTTAAAGTAAAATTTTTGGCAAATTTTTCTATCATAAAAGCAACCATATTCCAACTTTACAAATTTTGTTCCGGATTTTAATGGTCATGGTTGTAAAACGAGAATACCTATTAGATGAACCAAAAATAGTCTTCAGACTTTATAATCCATCCTCAGAGATTCCAATTCTACAGATCTTATAGCCGCTGCTGCTGCCAAGTCACTTCAGTCGTGTCCGACTCTGTGTGACCCCACAGACGGAAGCCCACCAGGCTCCCCTGTCCCTGGGATTCTCCAGGCAAGAACACTGGAGTGGGTTGCCATTTCCGGGCTGGCAAACCCAAAGACCAACTGTGGTCTACCACCAGTTTTTATAAATGAAGTTTTATTGGAACACAGCCACACTCATTCATTTATGTATTGTCTATGGTTGCTTTTATGCTCTAATAGCAGAACTGAGTAGCTGTGACAGAGACAGTCTAGCCCACAAGGCCTAAAAATTTACTATCTGCCCCCTTCACAGATAAAAAGTTTGCAGACCCCTGCTCTACAGGAAGGAATTTGTATCTTTAAAAGCACTCCAGATTATGTTGATCTAACACACTTCATAAAAAACTGCTATAGAGACAACTGTAGAAGTTTGTATTATATGAGCAATATCAGGAATTCCATGTAGATTATATACTGTATTTCTGGGTGCTACAGCTAAATCAATGTCATTAGTTTGCAGCATATGTATCTAACAGTCCATCAGTCAATGCAAAAAATGCTTTTAGTGATATACACATAATTATTAGCCAAAAACACTGACCAGAATTAAAGAACTAACTTCTTCCTCCCAAAAAAAAAACCTTGGTGAGAGGATGGGGAACTATCTGGATTCTAAATGCTTCTACTGGACCAGAGAAGTTCCACATTTACCTACTAGGCTTCTATAAATGATCCTGTTTCTACAAAAGGACTTACTACACACAAAAGTTTGTAAAATTACATTTTTCTTTCCTTGTAACTGTTTACAGGAAGAGAATCCAAAGTCTCTTCTTTCAGATTATATGCAAAATGAGTGAAACAACTTAAAATAAACGACAAGGTGGCTACTACAGCTTACAGATGCTAAACTTGATGCCAATTCACTGCTCTTGTTCTAATTGCTGATATGCATACCTGAGAATTTTCAGACTTACATAGAGCAGAATATGAGGAAAACACAATGTGTCAGGAGAAAGAAATTCTGTAATCTATTTAATTTATCCAAAGAAACGACACATATATCTCCACCAAAAAAAATCTGCACTTTTATATTAGATCTATGATTTTAGTTAATTTGTTGCTTACTCAATTCAATTGATACACAAGCTTTCAGAATTCTGTTACTATCAGTGAAATAAAAAAGTGATAACATATAATACAGTATATATCTATATTTCATTTTCATTGTATGTCATAAGTCAGGCAGGATAAAGGCCTTGATTAAACATATCTATACAAATAAAAATCCATTCCCTACAGGGAATAAAAACTTCTAAAGAGAAAATATCCACATGCATGTAACCTTACAATACTGAACTTAGGAAAAACCATTTCTATTGATATCACATGCTACATATACAAATTAATTTTCAAAACATTTTTACATACTATGAATGTTGAGACAATTACCTGCAAGCTGTGCCAATCGATCATGAAGCTTGTATAAAGTGTTCATCATAAGATTTTTCTCACTTTCCTAAATTTAAAAGAAAAACATTATAAAATATCTGATCCTAAGGGAAAATGCACCAAATAATAATCTTTGTCTGAAAAGAAAAATAGTAAATAAATTTAAAAATCAGAGAAGCTACGTAATATAAAAGACAAATTCATATTTAACCAATGGCTACCATATTTTAAAGAAACCTTTACCTAAGAATCTAAACTATCTATTCTACTTTCTTGAGGATGATTGAGATATTGCACTACCCTTAGTGCCAGAAAAGATCTCCTACATAACAAACTCACCCCACCATCAAAGTAATGCTCCCAATTCCCCTCTATACAATGCATGCCTATGCATATTAACTGTTTTCTTCATGTTTTGTTTTAACCCGACAACCACATGATGTCAACCAACCTGACGTTTTTGATTAACGCTCAAACCACTCCAAGGCTCCCAAAGTGGCCATGGATACATTTATGAACCATTAAAGTGAAAGAAACATTTAATGAGCATCTACAACCCTGAATATTCACCGGAAGGACTGATGCTGAAGCTGAACCTCCAATACTTTGGCCACCTAACATGAAGAGCCGACTCACTGGAAAAGACCCTGATGCTGGGAAAGATTGAAAGCAGAAGAGAAAGACAGAGGGCGAGATGGTTGGATGGATCACCAACTCAATGGACGTGAGTTTGAGCAAGCTCCAGGAGATGGTGAAGGACAGGGAAACCTGGCGTGCTTCAGTCTATGGGGTCGCAAAGAGTCGGACACAACTGAGTGACTGAACAATAACAACTGGGAATTAAGAACTGCTCTCAGAAAAGCAAGAAATCCACGCCAACAAGATGATTCCTGTTCTTAAGGGCAAAAAACATGCTAAATATTATATTACAGTTGCAAACAAAGTACAATGTAAATACAGAAGACAGAGGGGTGGGAAGATCCATTTATGGAAGACGAATATCTGAACTGGGCTTCACAGAAAGAATAGAATTGACCAGCATTCCAAGCAGAAGGCACAGCATAGGCCTGAAAGCATAAATGCTTTGGTTATATTTCTTACATAACCAGTAGCCAACTTTGACTCAGCAAACTCCTAGAAAAGTAGTTTGGAATCAATAGCTAGAAAGCCCTAGATACCAAGACAAAGAGTTTGACTTCATCCTGAACATTTAGAAGAAAAGTAAAACAGAAATGTGTCTTAGGAATATTCTGACCATATGAAAGGAGACCAGAGTAGAGACTCCTGTAACACCTAATTGCCCTCTCAAGAAGGCTAAAGCAATGAGACCTCAATTTAAGAGTAATCATACTTAACAGAGATGGATATAAACAACGGAGGAGGGTAGGTTAGAAGAGGGGGTAAGAATAGCTTATCAAACTATTTGAAATAAATGCATGATTCATGAGGGGTTATGTCTTCATGATTTCCTTTCTCCCGAAGTTTCTGACAAAATAGGATTATTGGATAAATGTGACCAGGAACAAATTCATACAGGATATAAAAAGCAAGGAAAGTAAAGTTCATATGCCCCGTGACATGCAATCACATCCATTTATTTTCACGATGTATGTTCAAGGACAGAAGAGACAAGTTTGCACACTATGCACGGCATACTTTTGTCAATGAAGCTTTAATGAGTAACAGGAGGAAGAAGAAAATTCATCAGAGGTGCCACAATCCTACTAGCAGGGTCCTTGGTTTTATGTGAAATGGTTGATAGAGACAGAGATAAGTGACAATCCTTTGGCAAACTACTTGCTTTCCAAGTAGCAAGTAGCAAACTACTTGCTTTTCCCGTTTGCTTTTTCACCCCCTCAACTCTATCTCAATCAGATTCTGAATCAAGTCAGTCCTTATCAAATAAGATTAAAAATCCAAACTTAAAAATCAGACATCAAAAAGTAACTGCTGGGACTGAAATACAGGATTCTGAAAGCTATGCATCTCTGATAGATTAAACCACAAAATCACTTTTAATAAATATGTTCAATATAATAAGATGAGGTGTCCCACTGATTGCGTAGATTACAGACTTGATATATAAAACAAGGTAAATCTGACTAAGTTTTGGTACTAAAATAGCTGAGAATTTTGGTCTCTTTCCTCCCTTATCTGGGAAAGAGACTGATTTCCTTTTTGTTTTACATGTCTTGATCATGCCCATCCCCACACCCCTTTCAAAATCAAAACTAAATCCAAAAATGTGACACTGTCCTCTGTGATTATATCTTTAATGAACATCAGAGTCCTGGAAATAAACGTCATCTGTTAACACTGGACTAGACAAGTAGAAAAAATAACAAAACTTAATCATACATAACTGGATCTCATACTGGATAACATATACACTATTATAGTCTCATACAAAGAATTTAAACATCCCAAAATCTCAACTATAATTTTTTCAAGAATTATTTTTCCAGGGACAACTCATTCAAAATGACTATCTATATTACTACAAGGGTGTCAAGTGCCATCCAAATGATCAACTAAATTATGATCTAAATAGTTTTTATGGAATATTTTATTAATGGTAACAAATCAACTTTGAAGAGTAGAAAGGCTTTGGTTCAATAATCTTTAGCACCATTATGCTAAACTAGAGGTAAACCTGAAAGGTCTGTATATTAAATTCCAAAGTTACTTTCTTAGAGAAACTTATATTGGCTTTTAGTTTCATTATAAACTTCTTCCCTTCTGTCTGCTTTTCAAATTCTAATACTTGGCTTGAAATGCGTCTACTGATCACCCTGAAAACAAGTTAAAGATCTACAAACAAATCCATATTTAAAGTAAGCTTTCCAAAGTAACCTTTCATTAGCAAAAATAATTTTTAATTTGAAATATTAATAGCTACCTTCTAATTGTGTGTTTTGGTAAGCTCCAGATTTTCTTTTAATCATATAAATCATTCTCTGAAGCAAATCCCATTCTCTGAATCATTCTGATTTGTAGGAGTAAAAGTCAAACTATAGGGTGACTCCACCAAATTTTCTCACATTTAAATTTTCTCACCTTTAAATATTCCCCTCTTCTATCTCAGCCAACTGTCTCAAGGATATTTTCTGTATTTGTATCAAGTCCTTAATTAAATGATAATAATGGATTTTAATTACTTAGCACAGTGCCTTGCACAGAATAAACACTCAATATAAGTGACTAGCCATTACCTTCATTATAATTATTACTATTATTCAGAGGTTAGGAACTTCAGGTTCCTCCAAGTGGAAAATTATACAGAAGAAAATAAAGTCTTGCATTTTCAATGTTCAGTGAGTATATACTGCAAATTTAAACTACGATGCCATAGCAGTGTTAATCTTAATATCATAACTGATCAACTTAAAAAAAAATTTATCATCGCAATAAAATACTACTGAAAATAATCAATGCTAAAAATCTAAAGTGACATTCTATGGATCTGACTTCACATTATTATTTAGCACAACAATGTTTTCCATACAGGTCTATCTATATTACTGTCAGTTCCTATAATAATAAAATAACAACTAATTGTGTATTATAATATGAACTTAAATATCACAACCTTTGTATTGCCTATATTGATTGATGATGGGCAAGTGAAAAATATTTCCACATAACACTTAGGTTAAAATTAATATTATAAATCCTTTAAAAAGAAAAGGAATCATAAATAGGTTGCATAAGACTCTAAATCTTTTGCTTCCTGACAGTTGAAAAGGCCTGCCAATGAGCAAAAAATCCAAAGAGAACAAAAGAAGAGCAAAATCTGCTAGAGTATCCAACAACTAAGAAAACACACACACACACTTTAAAGGCTAAGACCAGATCTCCAGATGACATGCCACTGCCATTTTACTTTGTGATTGGCTTTTATCTCTAAATGATAAACAGTTCCGCTCTTTGGATAAAATCTGTGTTAGATTTAATTATACTATAGAAAAGGAATACTCAAGAAAATTTATTGCCTCAGCATAGAAGAATCTTTAAAATTCCTATTGTCAGTTGATATTCATCCTAATACTTTTATCATAAAAAACATGACATAAAGTATCAGTATTAAGATTTTTTACTTACTTGTATGTTTCCAAATGTTTCATCAAAGGGGTTTTTTACTATCAAGGAAAGAAAAAGAGAGAACTGTTAGTATCATTTAAGAATAAGAATCCCCCTAACCAAGCCCTCAGAAATGCTAAAACGTACTCTGCTAAAACTGAATGTAAACATGCAAACAAAATATAAACAAATTGATGATAACAAAGGTTAGAGAACTAATTTTTCAGACTTGCTATATTTACCATTCTCACTATCATTTTATAGTTTGCTCTATAATAATTAAGAGCAGGTGGTCTATGGGGTCGCACAGAGTCGGACACGACTGAATTGACTTAGCAGCAGCAGCTCTGGTCTCAGACTTGGTTCCAGTCCTAGCTCCAGTGCTTGCTAGCAACGTGACCTTGAACTACTTATCTACTTAGCCACTCTAAGGTGCAGTTTCCTCTTCTATAAGGGAAGGATGTAATGATGCCTACTTTATACAGTTGTTAGAATTAAATGAGATAAATCATATAAAATGCTTGATATAGTGTCAAACACTTAATACATGTTACCTATGATCATTACTATTAATGACTTCATTTTGGCTCCTTAACTTGGTTTCGCTTCAAAATATAAGAGTCAGTTACTACTAGAGGAAATATGCAGGATGCTTTAAAACTGAGTAATTCATTTAGAATTCTTACTTCCAATGATTAAAAAACAAACCTGCCTAGTCCTTGCTAACATCTGGAAAAGTGTCAAGAAACATACACACACATCAAAATAACTAAGAATTAGGTCTCAACATTAAACAACTTATTTCTAATAAATATTATAAAGAAAGGATTGACCATTTTCCATCCAACCTCCCTACATCCATCCTTCCCCAAGAGTCAAACAAGTTTATGGCTGAAAATTATATAGCACTTTTCCAGTTATTATTTAGAATCTCCTCCTTACCCTCTCCTTTAACATTATATGCAAAAGTATTCAAAGCTCTCAGATCCCTGGGTCTCTGTAAGTCAGGACACAACTAGGATGGGCTGAGCCTACAGAGCGGTTCACCCGGCCAGGCTTCCTTTCTGAGGCGCTTTTCTATTTTTATTTGAGAAAACAGGAAGTCTCATAGGAACCAGGAACTACTTGATTCTGAGACAGTTCATGTGTGAGACCAGTTTAAATTAAAAAATACAATTAAAAGAAGGGGGAAAAACGTATCTGCTATCATCTTAAAAGGATTTGATAATGAATTTTCAGACAGCATTTTTCTATAAAGCAATAGGGTTTTCATGCCAAGAAAAATTTTTTAAAAACAAAAGATCAAAAGTACTCAATAGGAAATAGGAAGGAGAATATAACTTAAAGATTAAATAAAATGTTAAGAATCAGGACATGCTTGGACTGAAAAGATCCTTTTTAATACACTAATTTTTATTAATGTAAAATTTGAATAATTTAAAATAAAGCCATATTTAGTTCAATATATTACCAAAAATGCTTTATCAATCTACTTAAATTGGTCAAATGATTCTCAAAAAACAAGTATTTTATCTGCTCTCTATATGGGGTCACAAAGAATCGGACACGACTGAGCAACTGAACTAAACTTATAAGAATAATTCTAAAAAAAATTAAAACATGCAATTCTAAAATATAGGCTTTAATATTTATGAAGAAAATTTAATATTTATGAGAGGACCACTTTTTGACTGTTTATGCATTTGTTTTTCGCAAGATTACTAAATGGAAACTAGCTCTTCAAGTATCTCTATGAAAATATTACTGTAGATTGTGGATGTTCTCCCACTAGATTGCTCTGCTGTGACTTTCTCACAACAAGGGATCACGTGTATTCAGGTCTGTATGCTCAGAGTCAAGCATAGTATTGAACAAACAGTGCTTGAAAAGTGCTGTTTGAGCTGTCTAGGCTAAACCTGCCCTTCTTTACTCAATGTTGTGTGTTAACATAGAAGCAGAAGTGTTAAATTTTGCAGGAAGCTGGAAAAGGCTATGTCTGAGCAACTGGGAAGGGAGATGTATACAATGACAATGAGAAAGCCAAAGAGCAGAACAGTAATTCTGTTGAAAAACACTGCTCTGCCATTTGTTTCTTTCTAGGTTTCGGCCTTTTATCCAACACACTTAGCTAGCTGAGAGTATAACATATCTAAAAGGCCAACAATATACACACCTAATGCTAAAAGAATCAAAATGTTCCCTGACTTCTGTGAAAACTGTCACATACTAAGTTAACAGACAGACCTACTAAATTAACAAACAAAAGTAAACAGTCTTGAGGTTAAGATTAGAAAGGAAACTCCATCTAAAAACAGCAGTTTTAACAAAGCAAAAGCATTTCTACACATCTAACTTTTATTCCCCCAAATCATTTCAGTATTTCTGAAACTACATCAGAACTTTTTCTCTCACCCACATTACCTATGATCATCGATGGATAAAAAACATTCTGTTATCCCGAGTGAAAACATTCCTCCCTCCCCTGCTAATTAGGCCATTGTAGAGAAGAAACTATATTCCAAAGGCAATTTACAGCAAAAAAAAAAAAAATTGTCACCTCACTTTCTAGCCTCTTTTCTAAGGATGGAAACTGAGAGTAAATTATAGTTATTGCTTTGTTGGTGTTGTTTACTTAGTCATGTCCGACTCTTTATGACTCTATGGACTGTAAGTCCATGGGATTTTCCAAGCAAGAATACTGGAGTGAGTTGCTATTTCCTTCTCAAGGGGATTTTCCTGATCCAGGGATCGAACCTGCATCACCTGCATTGTCAGGTGGATTCTTTACCACTCAGCCACTAGGGAAGCCCTCTATCGCTTATCCTAAAAGCAATGATAATAACAAGTTGGTATTTCAAACACTGTCCTCCTATATTCCCTACATCCCAAACAGCGTCTCATTACTGCTTTTTCTCAAATTCTCCTGTTGTGGCCATTTTTCCTTCATTTTTCTTGTTCAGATTATTTCAAATCTCAAATACATCAAACTTTTCTTTATAAATGTCCTTAAAAATTTTGACTTCTCTTCTTCTGACTTCTTCTGACTAGCAAAAATCAAAGTCCTAAAAATGTCTTTAATTATACTACTAGACTCTTCAAAATCATTCAATCATTTCCCATCACATTTTGCTTCAAGGAACTAATTCAAATCTTGTGATACCTTCCTACTTACTTACAAGACATACTGTTGACTCCCCTTCTCTAAACCTTTCTCTCACATAAATTTCAAAAATGTTACTAGTTTTACTGACCCTTTCTAACCAAGTGTAAACTTTTCCATTCTTTTAGGGTGAGATCAAACTAGTCAATCATTATGAATTCTCAAATAAAAAATGGGAAAAATGAATTTATTACAAATGTAGGGTTTTTTTTCAGACATAATGCTATTACACGTTTTTTAGACAGTATAGTGTAAGCATAATCATACGCACTGGGAAACAAAAATTTCCTGTGACTCCACTTATTGCAATCTTCACTTTATTACAGTAAGTCTGGAACCAAACCCACAGTATCTCTGAGGTATGTCTATATTTGCAAAGTACATGTTTAATGTTAACCAAATGAGCTGATGCTTTCCTCAGGAAGGCCCCGTTTTGGTCATTCAATGGCACTAAAGGAAAGAAAAGTCTACAGTGACCAAAGTTCTTTTACAACTCAGAAAGAAAGAAAAAGTTTATTCATTTAATAAGTATTTCTTGTCTAGTTTGCGCCAGGCACTGGAAGTGTGGCTGTGAATTAAAAAAAAAAATGTATCTGCCCTCAAGGAGTCTATATTTTAGAAGGATTAAAAGAGACAATGATGAGCAAATGCACCTTTTACAATACATGTCAAATGGTTCTAAGTGCTTTGGAAATAAAACAGTAGGAATGGCACTTGACATGTGAGGGAACTTCTATACTGTTTTCCCTAATGCCTGTACCAATTTTTACATTCCCACCAACAGGGTACAAGAGTTCCCTTTTCTCCTCTTTCCTCAGATTGCACTGGAGTAGAAGAAACCTGAGAGAGCTGAGGGAACAAGCCACATGAATACCTGAAGGAAGACGTTTACAGACAGAAAGAAGTCCACAGGCTGTGAAGTGGTAGCATGTCAGTCATATTACTCCTGGAAATAGAGCTGTGTGGATGAGAGAGCAAATAGCAAGAAATGAAGTCAAAGATTATTTCAGGGAATTAATAGGTAAGATAATGTAAGATTTTGAAGATTTTTTTATCTATTAATCTGAGCAAGAAATCTCAGAGAATAGGAAGCATGCTACCTGGCTTACCCTTTAAAAGAAAGACACATGTAATAAGTGACAGGTCACTCTCTCGAAATAATACATTCAGGGTACTTTCCTCCTGCTTCCTCTACATCAGCACAGACAGTTTCAGTCAGCCCCAACATTCAGTTCAGTTCAGTTCAGTCGCTCAGTCGTGTCCGACTCTCCGCGACCCCATGAATCACAGCACGCCAGGCCTCCCTGTCCATCACCAACTCCCGGAGTACACTCAAACTCATGTCCACAGAGTCGGTGATGCCATCCAGCCATCTCATTCTCCGTCGTCCCCTTCTCCTCCCGCCCCCAACCTTTCCCAGCATCAGAGTCTTTTCCAGTGAGTCAACTCGTCTCATGAGGTGGCCAAAGTATTGGAGTTTCAGCTTTAGCATCAGTCCCTCCAATGAACATCCAGGATTGATCTCCTTTAGAATGGACTGGTTGGATCTCCTTGCAGTATAAGGGACTCTCAAGAGTCTTCTCCAACACCACAGTTCAAAAGCATCGATTCTTCGGCGATCAGCTTTCTTCACAGTCCAACTCTCACATCCATACATGACCACGGGAAAAACCATTGCCTTGACTAGACGGACCTTGGTCGGCAAAGTAATGTCTCTGCTTTTTAATATACTATCAAGGTTGGTCATAACTTTCCTGCCAAGGAGCAAGCGTCTTTTAATTTCATGGCTGCAATCAGCATCTGCAGTGATTTTGGAGCCCAAAAAAACAAAGTCTGACACTGTTTCCACTGTTTTTCCATCTATTTCCCATGAAGTGATGGGACCAGATGCCATGATCTTTGTTTTCTGAATGTTGAGCTTCAAGCCAACCTTTTCACTCTCCTCTTTCACTTTCATCAAGAGGCTTTTGAGTTCCTCTTCACTTTCTGCCATAAGGGTAGTGTCATCTGCATATCTGAGGTTATTGATATTTCTCCCAGCAATCTTGATTCCAGCTTGTGCTTCTTCCAGCCCAGCGTTCCTCATGATGCACTCTGCATATAAGTTAAATAAGCAAGGTGACAATATACAACCTTGACGCACTCCTTTTCCTATTTGGAACCAGTCTGTTGTTCCATGACCGGTTCTAACTGTTGCTTCCTGACCTGCATACAGGTTTCTCAAGAGGCAGGTCAGGTGGTCTGGGATTCCCATCTCTTTCAGAATGTTCCACAGTTTATTGTGATCCACACAGTCAAAGGCTTTGGCATAGTCAATGAAGCAGAAATAGATGTTTTTCTGGAACTCTCTTGCTTTCTCCATGATCCAGCGGATGTTGGCAATTTGATCTCTGGTGCCTCTGCCTTTTCTAAAACCTGCTTGAACATCTGGGAGTTCACGGTTTACATACTGCTGAAGCCTGGCTTGGAGAATTTTGAGCATGACTTGACTAGCGTGTGAGATGAGTGCAATTGTGCGGTAGTTTGAGCATTCTTTGGCATTGCCTTTCTTTGGGATTGGAATGAAGACTTATTCTGCTCTAAATAGTTGAAACTACTATTACCAGCCATATAAAAATATTCTGCCAGGAAGAACTGAATAGACATTTTTCTAAAGACGACATACAAATGGCCAAGAGGTATATGAAACGGTGCTCAACATCATTAACCATTAGGGAATTGGAAATCAAAGCCACAGTGAGATATCACCTCATACCTGTTAAAATGGTTATCCTTAAAAAGACGAGGTAAATTTGGTGAGGATGGGGAGAAAAGTGAAGCTTTATACACTGTTGGTGGGAATGTATAAATTGGTACAGTCACTATGGAAAACAGTATAGAAGCTCCTCAAAAAATTAAAAACAGAACTACCATATGAAATCTCACTATGAGGTATACATCCAAAAGAAATGAAAACATGATCTCAAAGAGAGATCTGCACCCCTATATTCATCACAGTATTATTTATAATAGCCGAGATATTGGAACATCCTGTCATTGGGTGAATGGATAAAGATGATCTAGTACATACATACAAAAGGAGTATTATTCAGTCATGAAAAAGAAGGAAATCCTGCCATCTGCAATAACATAGATGGACCTTAAGGGCATTGTGCTAAGTTGAAATAATTCAGATGGAGAGAGACAAATACAGTATGATATCACTTATCTGTGGAATCTAAAAAAGCCAAACTCAGAGAAACAGAGAGCAGAGTGGTGGTTACCAGGAGATGGGCAGTGGGGGTAATGGGGGAAATATGGATCAAAGGGTAAACTTCCAGTTGCAAGATTGGCAAATTCTGGGAATTTAATGTTCAGCACGGTGATTATAGCTAACAACACTGTTAAAAACTTGCAGGCTGCTAAGAGCAATAGATATTAAATGTTCTCACCACAAAAAAAGAAATGATACCATTCTGTGACAGGTTGGAAGTGGTGGCTAATGCTAAGGTGGTAATAATTTTGCAATATATAAATTTACCAAATTGACATACTTGCACATCTTAAACTTACACAACATTGTATGTCAATTTTATCTGAGTAAAGGTGTAAAAAAATTTCTGCCAGAAAGACTCTGATCCTTTTTATCCTTCTGATCCTCTTAATGTTTTTTTCTTCTCCTTCATTCTGTCTTTAAGATCCAGTTTGCAGCTCTCCCACAGTCATGAAGGATGCCTAACAACTGCAGTTTATCAGGACCTTCCTCTTCTCAGAACTTCCACATATTTACTTTCAGTATCCCTCAGTTCAGTTCAGTTCAGTTCAGTCGCTCAGTCGTGTCTGACTCTCCGCGACCCCATGAATCACAGCACGCCAGGCCTCCCTGTCCATCACCAACTCCCGGAGTACACTCAAACTCATGTCCACAGAGTCGGTGATGCCATCCAGCCATCTCATTCTCCGTCGTCCCCTTCTCCTCCCGCCCCCAACCTTTCCCAGCATCAGAGTCTTTTCCAGTGAGTCAACTCGTCGCATGAGGTGGCCAAAGTATTGGAGTTTCAGCTTTAGCATCAGTCCTTCCAATGAACATCCAGGATTGATCTCCTTTAGAATGGACTGGTTGGATCTCCTTGCAGTATAAGGGACTCTCAAGAGTCTTCTCCAACACCACAGTTCTATCTTATAATTTAACTATCAGTTTTTTGTTTTCTCCACCAACAAGACTGCAAAATCTCTACCCGTCTTGCAGATACTGTGTACTAATACATGTCAAAAGAACAGAAGCCTGAAGGCATAGTGCAGCCTCCTACAACAGCTTCCCTAATGCCAGAGAAGTACTACAATCCTGCTCACTCCACAAGATTCTCCTTTGAATAAAAAGGAAGTAATATTTCTTAAATTCTTGATATGTTCCAGGAATACTGATGCCATGCTTTTAGGAAGTAGCTTATTTCTCATTATACCACTATTTTACAGCAGGTATTACCCCTATTTTGTGGACAGAGAAACTGATGCATGATTAGGTTAAATTGCTTCCTTCAGGTAAATGCTGTTTAAAGATCTGAGATCCAAACCTAAGTCTGACTCCAAAGCCTACTTTCTTTTCAGAAAAGGCAACTACAGAAAAGAAAATATTTGTTCTAGTCAGTTTACAGAAAACATTCTTCTCTAGAACTTTCAGATTTGGAATCATTAAACTTTAATCTCCTTATTTAATGCATGAAAATTGCCTAAAATGGGGATAAGGAGGAAAAGACACTGCTTTAGGGAAAATACACAGATGTCACTTAAGATGATAAAAACTCTTCAAAACCAAGTTCTCTAAACTGTAGTCTAGGAAAAGATTTTCCATGATATATCAAAACATAAAGTATCCGACAACTACCATGCGCAGCACTGACCATTCCCCTTCTCTCTGCTGCCGCAGCACTTTGTTCTCAAGGCTGCTATAAAACTTACCATGAGGCATCTGCTTTAAAAAAAAAATAATTTTCTGATTTAGAACCATACCACATCTAAATAATATTTTGGCTTCATCTTCTAATCTAAGATACTCACAAACATATCAAGTGCCTACTAGGTGCCAGGCATTATGCTTGTTGCAGCAGATTAAAAAATGAAAATATATATATAAGCTCTGTCCTCAAGAAGTTCAGTCTGGAGGTCAGTAACTCTGCAGACATGCTCTTTCAAAGGTAAAGGCAGTCTCTTGTAATTCTAAAACTCTGACCTTAAGGCTAGGTTTTTAGTTTTTGGAAACTTCAAGTCATCTAGACAATTAAATTCAGCTGCTTAAATGACCAATTATCTCTCTGAGTTGTACCTAGTTATAAACAGACATTCAAATTCTCAAATCCCATCTTCTAGCGTTAACAGTTTAAACAGAGCATATTTATATGTGAAGGAGTAGGGGGTGGGTGGGAGGGAAAATGTTTCCAACAGCTGCAGAACACTGCACCTGTGTGGCAAGCACTTCTGCATTTCACTGCCAGCCAGACTGATCTAAAAATGGACATGGTGAACAAGGCAGTACATTCTTTTGCAACACAGCACTGTTGCCCATTTGTTCTCTGAGAGTTCACCTATTGTTTCACAGCTCTATTAAATATATGGTCATTTTAAAGCTCAGGAACAGCTCATTTCAAGTGTACTTAGTAAATTACTGTGAATATTGAGATTAAATCTGCAATCAAAACAGGCAGAATAATATGGACAAGAACTGTCTACTATAAAATATGCCTAAGGCAAACTCTTGTACCACCGTGTTCTACTCATAAATAACCTTTCCATATTAAGCCTACCTATCTATCTGGATTTACAGAGGTACAGACCTAGATTGGGATAATCAGTGAAAGAGACGAGACGGGGAAAAACACAGATGCTTCTCCACTTTTCATATACTATAAGACTTCCAACTTTTCACTTGCCCTATTCTGAGAGGCAACGATCCTGTGCTACTTCCAAATAAGTTTTCTTAAAGAATAAGAAATGTACACAGTGACTCTATAAAATAAAAAGGGCTTTAAATGTGATTATCAAAGTACCAAGAATATAATGAAAACTGAAATAATGTATTCAGAGAAATAAAAGGTCAAAGTCATCATTAAATTGGCAATAGTCTTATAATTTGATTCCCACTCTTTACCCCTATATGCTAAGAATCATTATGGTGTCTTTCAAACTTATGGTCATTTGAAAGTCTCACATTTGCTCACCATAAAAATGAAGACTCCTTTTGAAAAAAACTGACAACAGACTATAAAATTTTTCTTAAAATTTTATTTAATCTTCATCCAATGTTAATCTAGTGTTAGTCCTGCAGTCGTCTCTTGACTCTTTGGGACCCCATGGACTGGAGCCCACCAGGCTCCTCTGGTGGGAGGAATCTGGTGGGATTCTCCAGACAAGAATACTGGAGTGGGTGGGCATTTCCTTCTCTAGTCATCTAAGCACTGATTTTACATTATAATTGTAACTCAAGTTTGGGATCTCTGTAACAGAACTGTAAGAAAGACTTTTAACTATAGACCATTCAACAAGTATTAGTGGGGCATATTTTATACACCATGCTATGAAAACATGTTGCTTACAGAGTAGTGAAGATAAATGAGTATCTAAGATATAACAAATACTTTAGAATTTAGTATAGAGTGCTTTAAGAATTCAGGAAGGGACAAATAATTTCTATGTAAAGTACACCCGAGGTTTCAAAATAAACCAAAAGTAATAAAATGGAATTAACTACTACAAAATGCAACATTCAGTTCAGTTCAGTCGCTCAGTCACATCCGACTCTCTGCGACCCCATGAATCACAGCACACCAGGCCTCCGTGTCCATCACCAACTCCCGGAGTTCACTCAAACTCATGTCCACAGAGTAGGTGATGCCATCCAGCCATCTCATTCTCTGTCGTCCCCTTCTCCTCCCGCCCTCAACCTTTCTCAGCATCAGAGTCTTTTAATGTACCTCAAAAAGATCATGCTGAGTGAAAAAGCCTCACAAAAGAGTATTCTATGAATCCACTTATATGAAGTTTTAGAATAAGCAAAATAAATCTATGGTAAAAACAAAAGAACAGTGACAGTGTACTGACAGGGCAGGAGGAAGAAGAGGTGAAGGTAATGTTCTATATCTGCAGGGGCTTACGTTACATGGCTAGATGTGTTCCTTGAAACTCATCTGATGGTACATTAAAGATTTGTGCATTTGACTACATGCAAATTTTACCTAAAAAGAACCTCACTCTTAATTACTAACATTCATGAAGTATGTAAGGGTGGAATATTCTAATATCTTCAATTTACTTAGACATATTTTTTAAAAAGAATGGTGGATGGATAGAATGATGAATAAGATACATAGTAAAGCAAATACAGAAAATGTAAACTGTAGAATCTACAGTGCTCACAGCACAATCTTTCAACCATGTTTCATAATAAAATACTAGGGGAGGAAAAGTATAAAAAACAAAACAATAAGTATTTGTTAATGGTGGTTGTTGTTTGGTTGTTGTTCAGTCGCTAAGTCACGTCCAGCTCTTTCAAAACCTTGTGGACTGTAGCCCACCAGGCTCCTCTGTCCATGGGATTCTCCAGGCAAGAATATTGGTAGGCATTTCCTTCTCCAGGAGATCTTCCCATACCAAAGATCGAACACTCATCTTCTGCACTGGCAGGCAGATTCTTTATCACTGAGTGACCAGGGAAGCCCCATTCATTAATGGTGCTAAAATCCTACCATAGAACTGGTAAAAGACCACTTCAATTCCTAGATACATTAGGTTAAAACCCCAATTATAACAGCCACAGCTTATTGTACAAAACAAATTTTTTTCTTCCCTCCAAGTTAGTCTAAATTCTTAACAAATTGAAAACTGAAAAGTTCCTCTTATGCAAGAAGCTAGAAGAGTTACTGGAATGTAAGAGTATTTCTGTTTTGTTTCAGAAAGACCTGACTACTATAGTCTTATTTTTAAAAATTGATATAATTTACATTTACAGATAAGATTTTATCCTATTTTACTAAAATAGTGTGATAAACTTTGCATATAGGGAAGTAGCAAAATGTAGGAGTTTGTGTCTAGTAACTTGTAAGAAGTAAATGTTTACAAATATTCAAAACTATTTTCTAATACATTTAATCTCCTGAGCTGGAGGTAGTTCATCTACCAATGATTTTATAAAACTGGCTTCATTTACCTAAAATAATTATAAATTAGAAAATTAGATCACTAGCACATCAAAATATTACACATTCCTTCTAAAAATTAATTCTGATATTTTAATAGAGTATCCATAACTAAAGAATATCTCTGAGTTCCTGATTACTGAATCTGACTAGCAAATAAAATTGAAGTTCCCACTCAAAAAATGTTTAATCTAAAAGAAGACTCAGACTTACAGAACATACCAACAACTTATTCTAAAATAAAATACAAACATATGAATTTTTCCCTACCCCAACATCTGGTCTCAGAGGTTCAAAATCAAAGAGAAACGATCAGGCTACTGCCACCATCTAGTTCTGTCAGCGAAAGACGCTTCTGTAGTTTACCCAATGTTGGGAAGAAAGGCCATATAAGAACACATTCAAATAAAGACATTATATCTAATTATGGAACTTTATCTTACTACACTGCTTAAGGTCCAAAAGTTTTGAGTGACCTACTTTTTCAGTACTTTCAAAGTCTCTTCTTGAAAACTATTTTGCATATATGCCAGTTAAAGAATTATGCTACTGCATGGTGACAAACGAACAGAAAAATAAAAGTCAACCTACAAAGGTTAGAAACAAACCTATAAATAATAGCAAGCATCTGTGCAACAGATATCTTGGCACCCAAAGGAATTTATGTTAATGCAATACTGTAATTTATTAAACATGGTGACAGCTCACTGTATTAAGAGATTTTAAACATTAACTGTTATACACTAGAGACTGGCTATAACACTTCCTCAAGGTTTACGTTGCCAAGAATACAAAAGAAACTGTATTATCAAGAGGCTGTTCTAAAAGAATACTGCTAAAAGAGAATTTAGAAATCCAAAAGGAATCTGTGATACACTGTACAACCCATCTCCAGCACAATGCAATAAAACAATATGCATTTCCCATACAATTAAATTCATGAGATTTTCCTTCTACTTGGGGAAACAGTAGAAACAGTGTCAGACTTTATTTTGGGGGGCTCCAAAATCACTGCGGATGCTGACTGCAGCCATGAAATTAAAAGACGCTTACTCCTTGGAAGGAAAGTTACGTCCAACCTAGATAGTATATTAAAAAGCAGAGATATTACTTTGCCAACCAAAGTCCGCCTAGTCAAGGCTATGGTTTTTCCAGTGGTCAGGTATGAATGTGAGAGTTGGACTGTGAAGAAAGCTGATCGCCGAAGAATTGATGCTTTTGAACTGTGGTGCTGGAGAAGACTCTTGAGAGTCCCTTGGACTGCAAGGAGATCCAACCAGTCTATTCTAAAGGAGATCAGTCCTGGGTATTCATTGGAAGAACTGATGCTGAAGTTGAAGCTCCAATACTTTGGCCACCTCATGAAAAGAGCTGACTCACTGGAAAAGAGTCTGATGCTGGGAGAGACTGGGGGCAGGAGGAGAAGGGGACGACAGAGGATGAGATGGCTGGATGGCATCACCGACTCGATGGACATGAGTTTGCGTGAACTCCGGGAGCTGGTGATGGACAGGGAGGCCTGGCGTGCTGTGATTCATGGGGTCTCAAAGAGTTGGACACGACTGAGCGACTGAACTGTGGGTTTCCCTCGTGACTCAGTACAGAATCTGCCTGCAATGCGGGAGACCCAGGTTCGATCTCTGGGTTGGGAAGATCCTCTGGAGAAGGAAATGGCAACCCATGCCAGTATTCCTGCCTGGAGAATCCCATGGACAGAGGAGCCTGCTGGTGTTGCAGAGTCCATGGTGTTGCAGAGTCAGACACTGAGCGACTAACACTTTCCTTCTACTTAGTAACATTCTCAGTCACAATGCATGGTTAGTTTTGAGCAGCAAGTAGAGATTATTCAAATAGGAAAGCTGGAGATAGAAAAGTTGCAGTGCAATGAGAAAGTGAATAAAACTGAAAAAAAACAAAAAATAGTTCTTATTCCATGCATTAAACAGAGACAAGGGAAAGGGGCATTATATGCAAAGACAAAGCACAGAGATGACCAAAACTAACATATAAACTGAATTTGGAGCTAACAGAAAAAAAAAACCCTCAACACCATCTTTATGAACAATGTGCTCAAACGTTACATCTTGCCTTTTAGCTCCGGAAGAAAGCAGATGAAATTGAAGTCATTTGGCAAACAGAGGAATTTAAATACGTCATCATTAGGTCAAAAAAAAAGAAAAACATTCAATAAAAGAAAATGTAAGCAGTTTTGACGTGGTAAAATAGTCTAAGTAAGAAACTTTTTTGTTGGTAAAAATATATGAAACCTTAAGAGTAAAACTCAAGCTTGAACACAATGAACAAAAAGTACAACATTTGCTGGAATCATCAGATTTTCACCTAATGTCTACTTTTAACTCCTACTTGTAGTAGAGAGAGAATACAAATAAATACGCGTGAACATGAACAACCACTTAGACAAAAAAGTAAAGCATACAATTCCCAATAACCAATCTACCCTGATACAGTCAAAACACATGTGCTCTAGACAAAGCCCGAGATGGGAGAGATGACACTGCCATTCCCTCAGCTGCTCTCAGTCTCCATGTGGTTCTCATAACTAGGAATACTTCAAGCACTGAGTATGATTTTAATGTTTAAAGATGTACTATGGACCTTAGAGCTCCACCAAGTACTAAAACAGTTCATTCTTACACTGGATGAAAAAAACAAAAAACACAAAACTGGCCTTTTAGAGAAACCACATAGCAGCCTCTAGATCTAGAGGACTTTTCAACGGCATTTCTGAACACACTTAAATTTTGCTAATTTATGCTCTGACTTCAAAAAACCTAACTTCATAGGGCTACCATATACTAGAGCTGAAAATTCAAACTTGTCAGTAACAAAACAATTTTTCTGAACCAAGTAAGTAAAACTAATGCTCTCATACTCAGTAAACATTTCAAGGTATCTTAAAATTCCCAAATTATGACCAATTTTAAGCTTCAGTTCAGTTCAGTCGCTCAGTTGTGTCCGACTCTCCGCGACCCCATGAATCACAGCACGCCAGGTCTCCCTGTCCATCACCAACGCCCGGAGTTCACTTAAACTCATGTCCACAGAGTCGGTGATGCCATCCAGCCATCTCATTCTCTGTCGTCCCCTTCTCCTCCCGCCCCCAACTTTTCCCAGCATCAGAGTCTTTTCCAGTGAGTCAACTCGTCGCATGAGATGGCCAAAGTATTGGAGTTTCAGTTTTAGCATCAGTCCTTCCAATGAACACCCAGAATTGATCTCCTTGCAGTCCAAGGGACTCTCAAGAGTCTTCTCCAGCACCACAGTTCAAAAGCATCAATCCTTCAGCGATCAGCTTTCTTCACAGTGCAACTCTCACATCCATACATGACCACTGGAAAAACCATAGCCTTGACTAGACAGACCTTTTTTTTTTTTTTTTTTAATTTTTTTAAAATTTTAAGCTTACTTCCCCACATACTATCTCTTGTTTGTTAAATTCTCTTCAACGAATATTTTTGAGCAATCAAAAAACCAGATGCTAAGGAATACAAAGACGAAAACTCATAGTACCTTCCTCAGAACAGCTTACAGTGCAGTGATTCTCATCTGGAGGGTCAGAGACCCTTGAGAAATTGCCAAAATCTATAGACCTTATCCCGAGAAAAATGAATACACATTCAAAACTTGCATCTAATTTCAAGGAGTTTACCTGGAGTCCACTTACGGCTTAAGGTTCAGAGACCACAGAGGGTTAAGAACTCCTGGTCTAGTAGAATATAAAACTTTTGGGGGAGGGGGAGCTGGTGAAGATAGTTTCAAATGAAATCCAGGTAGACAGTACTGTACAAGGACAAATATCACATGCCGGAAGTCAGATTCTCTGAAATCTTGGTTCCACTACTTACTAACTTTAGACAAGTTTCTTAACCTCCCTAAGCCTCAGTTTCCTAATCTAAAGGGAATGATACCACCACCTGGCTCTCAGGATTGTTTTAAGAAGTAAGTGAAATAACTGCACGCAGTACAGACCCAGAGTACCTTGACCGGAATTGATTCCTAAAGTTTTTACAGTCCAAATCCACAGACACCCTGAGTAAACCTCCAGTTTAAGACTCTTGAGAGATGAACTAAAACACCTTCTCCCAAATCCCACTGTCCAAAGCAGACAGTGACTTCTAAAAGTCCTTTAAACTCTAAGGTGATTGTATAAGACAAAAATGTTGACTTTTTTCATCTGCTTTTATTCATTCAGTGGAAACTTCCTTCCCTTAGAATCAAAATTTATTAACAAAAATAGGCCCCCTCCCCAAAAAAGTATGGCAACAAATCTGTAATAAACTGGTAGAAAAAAAGTCTTATAAATTAAAGCACAAGATTACATATATATTTACATTCATGTTATATCTGTTCTCGGAGAAGGCAACGGCAATCCACTCCAGTACTCTTGCCTAGAAAATCCCATGGACGGAGGAGCCTGGTAGGCTGCAGTCCATGCGGTCGCTACGAGTCAGACATGACTGAGCGACTTCACTTTCCCTTTTCACTTTCACACATTGGAGAGGGAAATGGCAACCCACTCCAGTGTTCTTGCCTGGAGAATCCCAGGGACGGGGGAGCCTGATGGGCTGCCGTCTATGGGGTCACACAGAGTCGGACACGACTGAAGTGACTTAGCAGCAGCATATCTGTTCTAGTTAGCGAACTGACTCGCCAGAATTTTGATTTACTATTTTAAGCTGTTTCTCAACCCCTGCAAATGTATACTCTACAAGCTTTAATCTTGCTTTAAAACATCAAAATCCATATCACCATGTATTTACAAAATCCATTACAAAATTACCAAAAAAGAATTTTAAAGAAAGGAGGTATTTGCTTAAAATAAATAAAATTAAATAAGCAATCTAAATCAACCCCCTCTCCACAAAAAAAAGAGAGACATTACTTTGCCAACAAAGGTCCATCTAGTCAAAGCTATGGTTTTTCCAGTAGTCACAAATGGATGTGAGAGCTGAACCATAAAGAAAGCTGAGAGCTGAAGAACTGATTCTTTCGAACTGTGGTGTTGGAGAAGACTGTTGAGAGTCCCTTGGACTGCAAGGAGATCCAACCAGTCCATTCTAAAGAAAATCAATCCTGACTGAATATTCATTGGAAGGACTGATGCTGAAGCTGAAGCTCCAATACTTTGGCCACCTGAAGTGAAGAACTGACCCATTGGAAAAGACCCTGCTGCTGGGAAAGACTGAAGGCAGGAAGAGAAGGGGACGATACAGGATGAGATGGTTGGATAGCATCACCAATTCAATGGACACGAGTTTGAGCAAGCTCTGGGAGCTACTGATGGACAGGGAAGCCTGGTGTGCTGCAGTCCATGGGGTCGCAGGCAATGAGTCAGACACGACCAAGTGACTGAATTGACTGAAACAAACCCAACAGAATGTTGTACCACTATTTTTTAAAATGTATGTGGACTGATATTCTGCCTACAATAAAATTTAGGCAATGACCTAAATCATTCTATTTCTCTCATTTTCTAGCTCAAATATTACAGAATTTTCTTATAAAGGCACCAAATATTTTCAAAGTAATTGGGTGGTATTCTTTTTCCTTCTTGGGTGATACAATATTAATATAATTTATATCTTTAATATATTAATTTCAACCTATTAAAATTTTTAAATTCAAATTACAGGATTTCTTTGGTGGCACAGTGGATGAGAGTCCACCTACCAGTGCAGGGGGACACAGGGGTTTGATCCCTGGTCTGGGAGGATTCCACATGCCGAGGAGCAACTAAGTCCATGCACAACTACTGAGCCTGTGCTCTAGAGCCTGCTGCTGCTGTTGCTAAGTCACTTCAGTTGTGTCCGACTCTGTGTGACCCCATCCTGGGAGGTGCCAACTACTGAGCCTATGTGCCGCAACTACTAAAGCATGCATGCTCTAGAGCCAGTGCTCTGCAACGAGAAGGCATTGCAATGAGAAGCCCATGCGCCGCAATTAAGACCAGTCCCCACCTGTCGCAACTAGAGAAAACCCACACAAAGCAATGCAGTGCAGCCAAAAATAATTTTTTAATCTAAAATTACAAATTAAAATTTTATAATTTAAATAAAAATTTCCTCAAGTAATGCTTACTTCTGAAATCATGTCATTTAGATGAATGAAAAATAACTCTTCACACTGAAAGGCAGTGAGGTAAAATGAAAAAGAAAAATCTCTGGAGCAAGGAATACTCGCTCCAAAATTTATGACTTGGGACCCTCGGCAAGTCACCCTCTTTGAGACTCTATCTAGCAAATTAACATAAAATGGGATGGTTTGTGACTATGCTTAGCAATGTGGGGAGAAAAGAGATTAATAAATCTTAGCTTTTTCATTTTTTTCCCAATCCTAGCACAAAATTTAAAAAAATAGCACTCAGTTTACAAAATAACAATACACTACTACTCCATTCCTCACTTGTCTCTGCCCTGGAGCTACTGGGAAGAAATGACGGTCCTCAGAAACTCTTTAAGTTAGAAAGAGACAAAACAGAAGACCCCCAAGGCAAGGCTTTCTGCCCAAAACCTCCTTACCTGAATTTTATATACTAAATGACCAAAATTTCACTAATCAGAGACAGAATTTGGGTTAATAAAGATCTTCTATTTAAAGCAGAATCACCTCTGAGAAGATTAAAGGGATTTTACCAGCTGAAGGTTGGCAAGCCAGTCATTCATTCAAATATTAAAACTGATTTCCCATTATTCACTATGGTTGCCTTGAAAACAGATTCTAAAATATAACTAGTGTATATCATTTCCTTACAGCATGTTTTAAGCAATGTTTCTTTACAAGTAAAAGTATTTCATTTACATCATGATGTTCAGATCCCCAAGGTAGTATTTTTAGTATTCACACACTAAGAAAATATGACAAAATTCTATCATGAATATGTAATTTTTTATATTCTAATCATGGTAGTATTGATACACAGTTAAAAATAAGAGCACAATATGAGAAGGGAAAATCATCTGTTAGGTCATGTGACAATACCTTCTAATGAGTGGTGTTCCCAAATGTTCTCAGCCCATTAAGTTGAGAACTACTGACCTAACTTCTAACTGAAAAATGGAGGCAACCCAACTACAACACATATAAGAACGAAGGATGATTTAGAGAAACAGGATTAAGTTCTGATTCCATACTGGCTCAATTCTCACTGAAGATCATCACATTATCAAGTTTTATCAAAATCATATTTTTATTATCAGAATTCTATAATACTGTGAATTAATTCAATCAAATGAATTTCTCTTACCAATCAGCTGAAAGTAGATGAACTCAGAAAATCAGACTTGCAATTTGTTAAAAGGGAAAGAGGGAACGTGAGAGAAATGCAATATAGTAAAATAGGGGGTGAGTTTTCGATTCATACTGCCACAGTTCAACCAACAACCTAACTCCTTAACTCCTTTCTCAGACCTGCAATCTCGGACTAAGTGATTAGCCTAGTCTTCCATTACAAATTCTTCATTTGTCAAAATATGTAAACAAACTGCTTAAGATTTAAATGCTTAAGTGCAAACATTTATGTTTATACTTGGCACCCAACAATTGGACCTACTATTTATTACAGGGTATTATGCTACGTGAAATCAGTCAAAGACAAATCCTGTATGATCTCACTTGTATGTGGAATCTAAAAAAACAAACACACAAAACTTATATGACACTGAACAGATTGGTGGCAGCCAGAGGCGGAGGGTAGGGCGGTGGGGGAAATGGGTGAAGGTGGTCAAAAGGTACAAATTTCCAGTTATAAGTCCTGGGGATGTCATGGACAGTGTGGTGACTATAGTTAATAATACTGCACTGTATACTGAAAGCTGCTAAGATAGTAACTCCTAAAAGTTCTCATCACAAGAAAAAAATTGTAACTATATATGGTAATGGATGTTAACTAAACTTAGTGATTATCACTTCACAAAACATACATACATCAAATCATTATGTACTAATAGCATACCTTAAACTAATACACTAAGTCAATTATATCTTAATTTAAAGAAAAAAAAGAAAAAAATCTGAAATACTGACCCCTTAGATGTTTAACCAAGATCATAGCAGAATAGCAAGAAGCTTAGGCCAGTATAAGAACAGGAATTAAGAGACAGAAAAGAAAACACAAAAAACCAAAAATAAACTTGCTGTCTCCTAATGCAACTCCCATGGAACATGCCAATATTCTAAGGACCTAAAACTTATACCAATACTGAAGGAAAGTTATGACCAACCTAGGCAGTATATTAAAAAGCAGAGACATTACTTTGCCAACAAAGGTCCGTCTGGTCAAGGCTATGGTTTTTCCAGTGGTCATGTAAGGATGTGAGAGTTGGACTGTGAAGAAAGCTGAGTGCCGAAGAATTGATGCTTTTGAACTGTGGTGTTGGAGAAGACTCTTGAGAGTCCCTTGGACTGCAAGGAGATCCAACTAGTCCATCCTAAAGGAGATCAGTCCTGGGTGTTCAATGGATGGACTGATGTTGAAGCTTAAGCTCCAATACTTTGGCCACCTGATGAAAAGAGCTGACTCATTTGAAAAGACCCTGATGCTGGGAAAGATTGAAGGCAGGGGGAGAAGTGGACGACAGAGGATGAGGTGGTTGGACGGCATCACCAACTCAATGGACATGGGTTTGGGCAGATTCCAGCAGTTGGTCATGGACAGGCAGGCCCGGCGAGCTGCAATTCATGGGGTTGCAAAGAATAGGACACGACTGAGCAACTGAACTGATACCCATGCTAAAACAGGATATATACTTTTTATGTACAATATTATATAGTTGATGTACAATATTATATAAGTTACAAGTATACAATATAGTAATTCACAATTTATACTCCATTTATAGTTATTATAAAACACTGGCTATATTCCCTGTGTTGTACAATATATCGTTGTAGCTTATTTTATACATAACAGTTTGTACCTCTTAATCCCTTACCTCTATGTTGCTCCTCTCCCCTTCTCTCTCTCTAGCTCTCCCAAGGTACCATTAATTTGCTCACTGTATTTGTGAGACTGTTTCTTTCTTCTTATATTCACTAGTTTGTTGTATTTTTTTTAGATTCCAAATATAAGTGATATCATAGAATTCCCTTTCTCTGACTTATTTCACTTAGCATAATACCCTCCAAGTCCATTCATGTTGGTGCAAAAGGCAAAACTCGGTTGCTTTTTTTATGCCTGAGTAGTATTCCATTGTGTGTGTGCGTATCTGTGTATACACACATCTTTACCCACTCATCTGTCATGGACACTTAGGCTGCGTATCTTGGCAACTGTAAATAAAGCTGCTATGAACACTGGAGTGCATGTACCTTTGTGAATTAGTTTTGTAAAACAATATGGTTTTAAATAACTTTTTATGGACTAGCCTGGGAACTTAAAACAGTGTAGTTAGACATGTTTCAAGTTTAAACAACTATTTTACACATGATACGGAAGACAACCATTTAAAAATCATAGACTGTCCATTTTTCCTTCTAGAAGCAAACAACTTGTCTTTATGAGCAAACATTAGGCATTTAAATTCATTAAATGTTAAGTGTAAATTCACTATAAAATAACACCATGCAAAAGAACTGAGTTGTTTTATAAATCAAAGAGCGTGATGAATAAGACCACTCCTTATCTTTCTCAGTTTAGTTTAAGGTCAAGTTCAGTTTAGTTTAAGTTCAAGAAGCAACAGTTAGAACAGATATGGAACAACAGACTGGTTCCAAACTGGGAAAGGAGTACAGCAAGGCTGTATTCTGTCACCCTGCTTTAACTTATATGCAGAGTGCATCATGCAAAATGCCAGGCTGGATGAAGCACAAGCTGGAATCAACATTACTGGGAGAAATATCAATAACCTCAAATATGCAGATAACACCACACTTATGGCAGAAAGCAAAGAAGAACTAAAGAGCCTCTTGATGAAAGTGAAACAGGAGTGTGGAAAAAGCTGGCTTAAAACTCAACATTCAGTAAACTAAGATCATGGCATCTGGTCCCATCACTTCATGGCAAATAGGTATGGAAACAATGACAAACTTTATTTTCTTGGGCTCCAAAATCAATGCATATGGTGACTGAAGCCATGAAACTAAAAGATGCTTGCTCCTTGGAAGAAAAGTTATGAAAAACCTAGACATCATATTAAAAAGCAGAGACATTACTTTGCCATTAAAAGTCCACCTAGTCAAAGCTACGGTTTTTCCAGTAGTTATGTACGGAAGTGAGAATTGGACCATAAAGAAAGCTGAGTGCCTAAGAATTGGTGCTTTTGAACTGTGGTGTTGGAAAAGACTCTTGAGATTCCCTTGGACTTCAAGGAGATCCAACTTCAAGGATTTCCATCCTAAAGGAAATCAGTCCTGAACAGTCATTGGAAGGACTGATGATGAAGCTGAAACTCCAATACTTTGGCCGTCTGACGTGAAGAACTGACTCACTGGAAAAGACCCTGAATGCTGGGAAAGATTGAAGGCAGTAGGAGAAGGGACAACACAGGATGAGACAGCTGGATGGCATCACCGACTCGATGGACATGAGTTTGAGCAAGCTTCGTGAGTTGTTGATGGACAGAAAAGCCTGGCATGCTGCAGTCCATGGGGTCTCAGAGTTGGACACGACTGAACTGATGACCGAAATCTTTCTCAAAGTAAAGTACTTCTAAAACCTATAATTTTTTTTTTACCACAACAAAAGTTTTATTAGTTATTTCTATTTTCATTTTTCTCAACAGTAGCTGACTTTTTCCTTATCTCCCAAAACAGTCATGTGCCAGAAACAAAATGTCATTCTTTCCTCCCACATGTCTAGTTTGAAGAGCTACACAAAGCAGTTTACAACAGGAAATGGTGAAAAGAATATAAAGAATGTTTCCCATAAGAAATATAAGGAAGAATTTAGGGGATACCTCTTCTATTTTAGGTTAAACTAAAATGCTCTGTATTTATACTTTAAAAATAAGGATTAATTAAATCAAGTCACTGCAGTGAATCAGAAATGACTGAGCAGTGGAAGAACTGAATCTCACTCACCAACCTGCCTTCAGTTCAGTTCAGTTGCTCAGTCGTATCCGACTCTTTGCGACCCAATGAAGCACAGCAGTGATTACGCTTTACAACAGTGCAATACAGTGAAAAGGACAAGGATTTTAGGGTCACACTTGGTTTTAAATCCCTGCTGTCCTACTTGTTTGATCTTAAACTTTAAATTAATATCTCCTATACCTTATTGTATTTACAAAATGAGACAGCAAAACCTACATCATGAAGTTATTATAAAGTGAAAATATTATAGAGAACACAATGCAAGGCACATCGTAAGATTCAAAAATTAGCAGCTGTTCAGTTCAGTTCACTCAGTCGTGTTCGACTCTTTGCGACCCCATGAATCACAGCACGCCAGGCCTCCCTGTCCATCACCAATTCCCGGAGTTCACTCAAACTTATGTCCATCGAGTCAGTGATGCCATCCAGCCATCTCATTCTCTGTCGTCCCCTTCTCCTCCCACCCCCAATCCCTCCCAGCATCAGAGTCTTTTCCAGTGAGTCAACTCTTCGCATGAGGTGGCCAAAGTATTGGAGTTTCAGCTTTAGCATCAGTCCTTCCAGTGCTGTTAGATCTTATTAAACCAACAATATAACTCCATAACTCAGGGCGGTCTAGACCTGTGCTATTCTACAGAGTAGCCACTAGCTACCTGTGCCACTGACCACTTGAAATTTAGCTAGTCTGAACTGAGACAGTCTGTGAGTATAAAATCGGCTATAAGTACCATACATTCTTATATAGAAAGAATGCAAAATATCTCAATAATTTTTAAACTGATTACATTGAAATGATAATATTCTAGATTACCAGATTAAGTAAACCTGTCTTACATCTTAATGTTGCTACTAGAAAAACTAAAATTACATATATGGCTTATACTACGTTTCTATGAGACAGTTCTGGTCTAAAACCATATCTCTGATACAATTTCAAATGCAAAATGGGATGAAAATTTCATTATGTTCTACCTATGAACTAATAGGAGACTAAAGATCCTAATGCACTTTAAATTCCTTATTAAATCAGCATGATATTATCAAATTCATTTTATTATTTTATACCCCCCAATCTCTTGATTACTTCTTGTTCAATCTACTGCCTATTCATAGGGGCACACCTCATCTTCCCACTTTAGCAGTAACAGTATTCATGGTATCCTATCTTACAAACTAGCTGAAGAACAGCATCTGACAGGCCATTCTTCTCTACCAGCTGCAAGTACTGTCTGTTCTTCAGATAACGTTAACAGAGGCTTACTCTAAGACCCATCTATATTTCTAAGAGACGTTTTCACTACTATATTTTGGATTAAAGCAATGTATCCCATCTTTCCTATCAGCAACTCTAACTTCGAATGGTCAAGGAGGCTAAAATCTAGTTTCAAACCGTGTTTCATAACCTATTAAATTAATATAACTGTAAAGGTAAGAAGGGGCTTCCCTGGTGGCAGAAAGATAAGAGGAACTAAAGAGCCTCTTGATGAGGATGAAAGAGGAGAGTGAAAAAGCTGGCTTAAAACTCAACATTCAAAAAACAAGATCATAACATCCAGTCCAACCACTTCACGGCAAATAGATGGGGAAAAAGTGGAAACAGTGACAGATTTTATTTTCTTGGGCTCCAAAATCACCGCGGACAGTTGCCTGTTCCTTGGAAGAAATGCTGTGACCAACCTAGACAGCATATTAAAAAGCAGAGACATCACTTTGCGAAAAAGGTACCTATATTCAAAATTATGTTTTTACCAGTAGTCATTTATGGATTTGAGAGTTGATGCTTTCGAACTGTGATGTTGGAGAAGGCTCATGAGAGTCCCCTGGACAGCAAGGAGATCAAACCAGTTAATCCTAAAGGAAATCAACCCCGAATATTCACTGGAAGGACTGATGCTAAAGCTCCAATACTTTGGTTACTTGATGCGAAGAGCTGACTCATTGGAAAAGACCCTGATGTTTGGAAAGACTGAAGGCAAAAGGAGAAGAGGGCGACAGAATGAGATGGTTGGATAGCATCAATGACTCAATGGACATAAGTTTGAGCAAACTTTGGGAGACAGTGAAGGACAGGGAAGCCTGGCATGCTGCAGTTCATGGAGTCGAAAAGAATCAGACATGACTTGGTGACCAAACAACAACAAAGATAAAATTCTTTTTCAGCACCTAGAGATGAGGCACTAATTAGGTAATATTAAAAGACGACTCCTTTTATCTATTCGGACAGTTTGAGAGACAGCTTAAAAAAATTGATAGGAGCTATAAATTTAACCAACTCTTCCATTACTTATTAACATCATAATAGGACATGTCATGGTGCTGAACACATGCTACTTAAACTATTATTGCTGGGAAATTCTAACTTATGATATTAAAAATAACAGAAGAGGGTGGGACAGATTAAGAAAGTAGTGTTGACATATATAGACTGCCATGTGTAAAATCGATGGCTAGCAGGAAGCTGCTGTGTAACACAGGAAGCCCAGCCTGGCACTCTGTGATGACCTCAAGGGGTGGGATGAGGGCTCGAAATCTTGAGATACACACATACACACAGAGTCATGACTGATTCGTGTTGTTATATGGAGGAAACCAACACAACACTGTAAAGCAATTATCCTCCAATTAAAAAAATAAATTGAAAGATAACATAGCTATGCATCACTTCTAATTTCTAGAAAGCATTTCCACAAACATCACACTGATGCCCTACAAAAGTCATGGTTTTAAGTTGATTTTACAATCCCCTTATTTGACAGATGCAAAAACCAAGGCCCAGAGGTTACGAGTGACTTACCTGCCCCAATAAAGTTATTAGGTGAGAAAAGATACATTAAAAAAATCTACTACTTCCCAGTGGCTAAGATTGTGGACTCTTAAGTCAGATCATGGGTTCAAATTGTGGCCTGAAAACTTAGTTAGTGGTGGTAGTATCTTAACACAAGGCAAACCTAACCATTTTGTATTTCAGTTTCCCCATGGAGATAATATTAATAGCTCCCTTCATGTACACTCCAGTATTCTTGCCTGGAGAATCCCATGGACGGAGGAGCCTGGTGGGCCACAGTCCACGGGGTCGCCAAGAGTCGGACACGACTGAGCGACCTCACTTTCACTTTCTTTCATGTCAATTAAGATAAACTGCTCAAATACAGAAAGGTCTTAGTAAACGCTTTTATCATTTACAATTTTGGCTTTACAATCCAAAAGAAGGGAGATTTAAAGATGACATTTTAAAAAAACAAAACAAGACTTTTGTTGTAAGAATACTTCTAGAACATCTTGAACCACAATCATAAACGTTTCAAGTTGATAATATTTTCATTTTGGATAAATTCATTCTTCTTATCTCTCCTTTTTACTTTTAACATTTCTATTTTTAATTGGAAGATAATCACTTTATGACATTATTTGTTTCCACCACATAATAAAACGTGAACCAGCCCTAACTACACCCATACCCTCTCCTTCTTGATCTTCCCTCCCACTGCCCCATCCCACCCCTCCAGGTCATCACAGAGCACCAGGCCTAGCTCCCTGTGCTATTCAGCAACTTCTTACCAGCTATACACTTTATTACTTCTAAAATCCTGTAAGAAATGAAACTACTTCTTTTGTGGTAAACTTTATCATAGGGAGTATTCAAATTTGCAGAAACTAAGTTTTAAAGTCATCTTTCCCAAGTTACAATATACAAATCTGAAACAATGATGCACAGTAATGAAATTTCAATTCTGAAGGCTGCTGCTGCTGCGTCACTTCAGTCGTGTCCGACTCTGTGACCCCATAGATGGAAGCCCACCAGGCTCCCCCATCCCTGGGATTCTCCAGGCAAGAACACTGGAGTGGGTTGCCAGCTAGCACATAAATTTAGAAGAAGAGAATGCAAGGGGAGAGGAGGAAGGTGGTGTGTTGGAAAATGTATCACTCCTACAGTTCTAGAAAGTATATACTCATCTTCTAGAATCACATCTGTTGGTGCCCAATAAATAATTTATGAGTGAGTAAGTGCATGAATGACTAGGAGAGACAATGTTTCTTCAAGTGAACTAATTCAAGAAAGCAAGCATTTGTGATACCTTAATAGGTATCCTTAATCTAGGAAGTCATTACTAAGGCTGAGCAAGGTTCTAAGCCACACCCCAGGGACTAGAAGAAACAGATAGTCTAAAGATTTCCCTCTGCCAATTAATTTCAATTATTCTCTTTATATGTAAATTTAAAAAATTATACCTAGGTGAATTCCTACAGAGCAAAAGTTTCCTTTTTAAGTATAAAGTGCTTTCAGGAATTAGTCACAATTAGCAAATTCCTTTTGTACGTATATACACGTAAAAGCAGTCTCAAACTGCAAAATAAAATTGATGTTCCATGTGTTAAAATGCCCATTGCTCCTAAAGGAATTTTTCCCCATTCATGTATATTCAGGACAGGGGAGCAATTTTGTTGGTAATTCTTCATCACTTATCACTAACTTGCAGAGTTTTGCACTCAAGCCTTATTTCTAAATATTAGCTTGCCATTTGATATCAATACAGCTATAAAAATGAATGCATAAGTCATTGTGTGAAAACACTATAAGCAAAAAAGCTATGGACACAGAGCAGTAACTCCGCTACCAAGACAAAACAAATAACGTAACTTTAAACTCTATGTGTGTGCTCAGTCACTCAGTCATGTCCAACTCCTTGAGACCCCATGGATTGTGGCCCACCAGGCTCCTCTGTCCATGGGATTTTCCAGGCAAGAATAGTGGAGTGGGCTGCCATTTCCTCAATTTGAACCCAGAGATGGAACTTGCTCTCCTGCATCTCCTGTATTGGCAGGGTGATTCTTTACCACTGAGCTACCTGGGAAGCCTCCTTAAAATCTATACCTCTAGAAATAAAGAAAAACAATTAAGACCTTGTAAAAGTAATAATGATGGTTTCTATATGACAGACTTGTTACTTTATTTTCAGATATTATTACCTGTTGGTATAAATTTTTATAATCCCTTTAAAAAGGTAATTCCTTAGAAATGTATTTTCAAAAGAATAAGATAAAACATGTAAAACCTAACTATAAAAATGTTCCATTAAAAACTAACACCTAAACACTTCCCTCCTGGTCAATTCTTGTTTAAAAATTATTTTTCAGAGTGATGTTAATGAAGAATATTAATCAGATCAAGTTTTGTTTTTTAAACTACCACTTGTGAGATTCAGGTGAAAACATACATTATTAAAACAGCAAAATCCAAACACACTGCTACTGGTTCACTTTAAAATCTGTTAAAAATAAATTCTGAGTATGAAAGTAAAAATCTAAAGCTATGAGACAATAACTGCTATAATAATTTATACAATTAGTATGGGCTTGGTTCCCAAATTAAATAGTAGCAATTTTTCACGTATACTAAATACAAGATAAGAGTAAAGATATACCATTAGTAATATTCTTTTCATAAAGAAGCTACTATTACTTGCTTACCATATATTTTAAAGATTACTCAGTTTTACCTCTTATAAACTAGATAAATATCTCTTCGCACTGATGTTATAACCTCTTTGGCTTCCCAGTGGCTCAGACGGTAAAGCGTCTGCCTGCAATGCAGGAGACCTGGGTTCGATCCCTGGGTCGGGAAGATCCCCTGGAGAAAGAAACGGCAACCCACTCCAGTACTCCTGCCTGGAGAATTCCATGGACTGAGGAGTCTAGTGGGCTACAGTCCATGGAGTTGCAAAGAGTCGGACACGACTGAGCGACTTCACTTCACTTCACTATGACCTCTTTGGTCAGAGGTTCCTTTCATTTGAAGAAAATACTTCTCAGCAAGGAGAAGTTATTTTAAGAGTTTATAACTCCTGAGAAATAATGACGATATCTTAATTTTTAAAAAATCCAAGAAATTGTAGAATGCTTCATTCTCACTGAAATAAATTATAAGCATAGGAAAATACATACAAAGTTCTTTTAAAAGGTGCAAAAATGTATTATACTTAAAAGATTTTTACATCTTGAAAATGAACAATGGGAAACTTAAGTTTTAAAAGTGGTAATACAAATCAGAGGACCACTTTCCCCACCACTTTTGAGACTAGGTCAATCTTTCAAGAATTAGAAATAGTATCATATGCCTTACGGTTTTACATATTATGTAACTTGTATTATATTATAGTACACTGCCCTCCTCATACATCCGTGAATTAATTAATCTAAGTAAGGATAAATGGTTCCACACCATTCCTAAATGTCAAGTGAGTAAAAATTTGTAATTTCTTATCCTAATGAAGTTGTTTCACAGATTACCCTTGGCACTCTAGGATTTCATGTATTAAGCTGCTTCACCTATCCACATCTTTGATAACTGTCTAGATAATAATAATAGTAGAGGACATATACACAGCCTTTATGTACTTACACACATTAAAAGGCAATCTAGCAGAGAGGCTAAGGGCCACTATCTGGGTCTAAACACTGCCTCTGCGCTCATGACCCCAGGCAAATTACGTTAACTTCTGTGTCTCAGTTTCCCTATCTACAAAATCTGATAAATACCTGCCTCATAAAGATTATGTAACAATTATAATTGTTTAGGTTCAGTTCCTGGCACAAAGTGCTACATAAGGATTAGCTGCTATTATTATTTTGTGTCATGTACTGAGCCAAGTACTTTACATGCATTATTTAATTCTCACAACTCTATTTTACAGGTGAGAAAATTGAGGTTTATAGTGGTTCAGCAGCTTGCCTTCAATAAAAAAGCTAACAAGAGGAAAGGCCCAAATTCAAACCCAGGTTTCTTTTCTAATGATCCAAGCCCTGATATTTATGCCAGTGTTTCAAACTGGACTCCATGAATATATTCATAGGGAATTTACAAGTTTTCTGATGATTTTTATTTAAAATTCTGCTAGAGATAATTTTCAGATAAAATATATTTTATATAGTAGATTTTAATTTCTCAAATCATCAAACTGAGGTATACAAACCCCTGGTTTTCCCATGAATGTTCTTGGAAGTTTAAGAATTTTTTTCTTACAAAGTGGTCAACTTTTAAAAACTTGAAGCTCACTCAGCTTTCATTCTTCAAGAAGGAGAGCAACAAATAATTTTCAAAATTCTTTATACCTGAGTTATTACAAAGATACAAAGTTTTAGAACTTTTGGCTAGTCAAATTGCTTGAAAAAGTAAAAACATAATTTTAAAAAACTACGGTACCCTTTGCAGCACTTGATTTTGTCTTGAAAAAGAAAAATCCACATTAAAAAAAAGAAACAAATATTAAAAAGTTATCTACTCCTTTAATAAACGGCACTTTACTTTCACATTATGCACCACTCTCTCATCTTTAATCCAACTGTGTAACTACAATAGCCTATAGGTTATTACTTGAATAACTCAAAAAATAAGCTTCAAATAAACTAATTTTCTCTATGCCACCTTTCCCCAAAAAATCCCTTTTCAGCATCTCTAATCCCTGTCAATGGTATTACTGTTCTCTCAGTCATCCAGGCTCATGACCCTGTGGTCAAGCGAGAGAGGAGGGATTCAAACACAGAACTGAATGAAAAGCCTGTGCTCTTTACCAGTGAATTCAATTCCTCCTGTAGGAACATTACCTCAAGGAGCTGTAATCTATGTGGCACAGTGGGCATACACAATTATAAATGCTGAAATAAACGATATGAAGAATGCAAAAGATCTTATTTGAGCAGCAAATGATGAGCCAAACTCCAGGGAAAAGAAGATAGGGAGTCAAGAGTAGTCAGAGGTGAGACTTTTAAGAATGAAAAGCAGTTACTGAGAAGAAACAACCTTCTCAAAGAAGGGAATAACATGCACAAAGGCACAAAAACCTCATAACAGTCAGTGAACACCAAGTAGTGTTCCAGAAAGTTCCAGAAAGTAAAGTGTGATAAAAGGGACTATTAGGAAATGAGGCAAGGAAAAGCAGGAATATTTAGATCGTGAACAGTTTAGCCAAGGAGTTTAGATTCGATCTAATGAGTAAGGGAAAGCCACTGAGTAATTTTAAGCATGAATGAAATATTACTTTTTTTTTTTTTTTTAGAAATAATCCTCTGGCACTGAAAAATAGACTGGAAAAGCTACAGTCCAGAAGCATAGACAACTGTTAGGAAACTGCTAGAATAGTTCAGGCGAGACAGTGGGGAAAGAGGAGAAAGAGACTGATTCAAAAGATAGGTAGGAGGTAGAACATCAGGATTTGGTAACAAGTTAGACTGTGATTTGAGTTTGGAAGCAAGATGGAGGAAAGGAAGGAATGGAGGCAAATTTAAGATTTTTAGCTTAAGTTCTGGGTGGATGGAAATGCACCATGTTATTAAATGCAAATGTTAACTAAAACAGGGAACAAAACAGGAGAAACAAAGTAAAAGAATGAAAGCTGACAAGGACAGATGGTGTTGTTACTTCTGGTACATCCAGAAGAAGCTATCTAATAAATGATTAAGTCAAGAACCCAGGAGAAAGAAATCTAAGGCAAAAAATATAAAATTGGGAGGTATTAGCCAGGAGAAACTAGCTAGGGAAACTGCAAAAGAATAAGACCACCAATATTTAAAATATAGGCACACAAATAAATGAAAAGTAGGAAAAGAGCAGTGATACAGGAGTTTGGGAAGGAGTTTCATGAAATGTGAACTGTCGATGTACTGAATGTATCAAAGAGGTGAACTTTAATCCTCTTGGATTTGACAACTGAATAACGAGGACAAACAGTGAGGTTACAGAGGTAATGGATGGTAAAGAAAACTAAACTAGGACTTCCTTGTGGCACAGAGAATGGGAATCAGTCTGCGGACACAGGGGAGACGGGTTCGATCTCTGGTCCAGGAGGATTCCACAAACACAGAGCAATTAAGCCCACGGGATGCAATTACTGAGCCTGTGCGCTGAAACCACTGAAGCCCATACGCCCTAGAACCAGTGCTCCACAAGAGAAGCCACTGCAATGAGTAACCCCAATCGCTGCAACTAGAAAATGATGCCGTAGCAGCAAAGACCTAGAACAGTCAAAAATACATAAATAATTTTGTTTTAAGGCTTACAAATAATAAATGCTGAAGAGGGTGTGAAGCAAAAAAACAAGCTAAACTAGATGGGGGCTGAGTGAATGGGAGGGGAGGAAAGAGACATTTATCTTGGCTGAGAAGGAGTAAGAGCTAGAGAACAGAGTTAAATAACATTTTCAGGATGGCAGAGATTTTAGCATTTTTATAGGATGAGATGGAAAAGGAAACGGCAACCCACTCAGTCTTCTTGCCTGAGAAATCCCAAGGACAGAAAAGTCTAGCGGGCTACAGTTCATGGGGTCGCAAAAGAGATGTACACAATTTGGAGACTAAGCAGCAGCAAAGGATGAGAAAGGGACCAGTGAAGTGTGAGATTTTTAAAGTATGGCTTTGTACTTAGGCTTAATATAAGGAAAGTTAACCATGATACAGTATTAACTGAAAAAATAAGCTGAAGCACATGTATGGTATGACGTAACTTCTATGGCCTTCAAGTCACTCTGTTAGCAACTACCACTAACTGAAACCACTCCCACCTCCCCAGCCCCCCCAGGACGAAAACTCTGTGAGAGGAGAGATTTCACCTGCCTTGCTCTGCACACAGCCCCGCAGCTTAACATACTGCTTGGCACATGCAGGCACTCTACTGTTCAATGAAAATGTCTGTGTGCACACACTCATGTACATATGTATGCATATATTGATATTTACATGCAAAGCATTAAGAAAGTTCTAACTTATTATCTGAACTTATGCCAGGGTTGAGTGTAAGACCAGGGGGTGAGACATACAATACTGATTCATTTTTTGCTTTATAGATCTCTGTTCAAACTTTTAAACAATGACCATATGAGCCTAAGGAAGTTAATCTATTCTGCCTTTCTATTTTCTTTTGGTGGGTTGTCATGATTTAATGTGACTTAGCTGATCCTTGAGTTGTTTTGGTAAGGCAGTTCAAAGTCAGAATCTTAAAACTTAGAGCTGGAAAGAACATAGGCATTATCTAAGGCAATCCCCAAATTTTACAGATGAGAAAGCAGAGACTCACAGTAACTTAATTACTAAAACTAGGGTACTGATAAGAAGTTTTTAAAGATCAAATAATTAGAAACTATTTAAAGGGCTAATCTACCATACGTTATACATAACTTAAAAGATAACTAATGAAAGCTCGCTAAAGCTTACTCTCACATTTAACTTACAATCTTCTGGTGAAATTATTACTCAAAGTAAACTATTTCCATAAGAACACTGGTTGACCAACAAAAGCTATAGTTCATGGGGTCGCGGAGAGTCGGACACGACTGAGCGACTGAACTGAACTGAACCATTATACTGTGACAAAGGATTCAAAATACATAAACATAGGGAGTGAAGCTATTCACCGTTAGGTGTGCACACTAACTGAACTAACAGGCACCTTCTTTCTACCAGGATATACAGTAGGTCAAGCATGTAATACATTTAAGGATTCATCACAGTTTGACTCAAATTTCTATATCAGTATCTATAATATGTATTTAACAGAATTCAATAAAAATTAAATGTTGAATAGGCAAGAAATAATCTAATAAATATTAAAAAATGACAACCATTTCTCTTCACGTATATACTGTAGTTTACCAGGAATACAACTGCTGTCCAAACTTTTGAGTATCACTTTACATTTGTTTACAAACTATGTCATTTGATCCTCACAACTGTGACAGACAGCAGAAATGGTTTCTCCCATTTAATATGTAAGAAAACGAGGCTCAGAGGTTAACTTGATTAAGGTCATTTTGACAAGTCCTAAGACCTGGATTCTCTCTTAGCCACTGTTCTTTCCATCCCCCAGGCTACCTTACATTTACCATTTATTAAAGTGCAAACCACTTTATAATTTCCTTCCTTCCACACTGGTGAAAGTGATTGGAGGTTACCTAAGCACTAGCAATCCTATCTCTTTCTAGTCCATTTAAAATTTTCGTGCCTAAGAAAACATTAGTCATTCATCTTAACAGTGACAAGAAAAAGGTGTAAGTCACCTTAGTTGAGAATTGTGCACCTTTCATACAGTAATTCTGTATGAAATCCTACCAAGTATTCAATTACTTTCTTAATTCTAATAAAAATATCCTCTAATTTAGAAAGCTCTCTACAAATAATACCCAAAGTAGTATGGGCTTAATAGTTGAAAAAAAATCTGAAACCAAATCTCAGTCCTGTCACTCACTAGCTGTTTAACTGTGGGTACATTTCTTAGCTTGAGTCTCACTTTCCTCACCTATAAAGTGAGGATGACACCATCTGCCTCTGTTGAGTTTGCTGGGCAGATTCAGCAATAATACTTGCAAAGCCTTTATTTCTTAAAAAAAGGCCAGTTCATAGAACAGATCAGTTCCATTGTAGAAACAAGCATGCAGATAGGTACTGCTCATAAGTAATGTCATTTATGTGAATTTTACTAGTGTAACTTCTAGATACTAGACTTTTATTTCTTGTCTCTCTCTGTAATATCTGGGGTAGGACACAATATATACATACATATATATATATACATACACAATATATACATATATACATATATATATATATATATATATATATATATATCACTCTTGCTCCCAGGGCACCATAACATGAGTGCTGGATTTCAGTCCTCTTCTAATCCCTCTATAGTTAAGGACTATCATAATCTATTATTTGACTATCTTAGAATTGGCTATATCCAAACTGAGGCTTACACTATTTTCACTCCACTGTTGAAGTCTGCTAACTGCATCTTTTGACTATTTCGAAATAAAACTAAAGATTTTGAACTAGGAAGTCAATTTTATAAATATAAACCATGACAGTGAATTCATGTTGAGTGAAAAGGATAGAAAGTTTCGGGGACTGGGGTACAGGGGAGAAGGACCTAACACTGAGAACTTACCTATTCAGCAGTACATCTTTCTAAATGTTATAAATGTTACATTTTGTAGTATTAAGTATATGTGGAGATATCTCTAATTTCTTTAAAGTACATCTAAAGTACATCTTACTAAATTTACTTTCTTTTAATCTTCCCAAGCATCACTCTAAGCAAGATTAGCATCATTTTACAGATGTCAGGGAAGCTCACACTCTAGCTCACTCCCCCTTAGGTACGATAACTACAGGAAGGCTCTTGCTCAACTCAAGGCCTTTCCTCCTCCTCTTGTAACCTCTGCCCAGAATGCTCTCCTGTCTAATACAAGGCTGTCGTCTTGTCCTGCTTCAGGTCTCATTTCACAAAGTTCCCACCATTACCATGTCTACAGTGGTGGTGGAGTCGCTAAGTTGTGTCCAATTCTTCCGATCCTGCAGACTATAGCCTGTTAGCCTCCTCTGTCCATGGGATTCTCCAGGCAAGAATACCGGAGTGGGCTGCCATTTCCTTCTCCAGGGGATCTTCCCAACCCAGTAATCGAACCCAGGTCTCCTGAATTGCAGGCAGATGATTTACCAACTGATCTATGAGGGAAGCCCTATATAGTAGAGCCCTGTCTATAGTAGAGTACACCAATTACACCATCCTTATATTCTTCATAGAACATAAAGTGATCAGTATTCATCTTCTTTCTGTGTTGAAGGGCAGGGACACCTTGACTTACCACTGCTGTATCCTGAGTGCTCAATACAGATGATGCTGGCTTAATGAATGAGTGAACATGTCTGCCCACAGCCATTCAGCAAAGTAAAAGGCAGGGCCTGGAGACGAATCCAAATTAACATGACTGCAAACCCCTGCACTGCCATTCCACTACTTTTCTCCACTGGTGGAAGTGGAGCTGCTCTGGGCTGGGAAATCAATCAGTTTAGAAAAGCATGCCTTTTGACCTTCTACATTCATTAACTTTAAAGAAATTAGAGATATCTACACATATACTGAATACTACAAAATATAATACTGAAATATTACAAAATATTTAACTACAGTTTCAAGAGATCTTACACTGCCTTTTAGAACAACTCAATTTGAAAAAACAAAAAAACCCACTGCCTTAATGATGCCTGAACAATCAAAATAACTTCAAATTTTGAGTAATTGGACTGGCATCTCCACGTATGGTTACTACTTAAGGCCAAAAGAAAACTTAAGTCACACATTTTAAATGCTCTCAACTAACAGGCTTGTTTATAGTACCTTGTTCTTTTAGAAAATGTTTTGAATTCCCCAATACAGAAAAATCTTAAAACCAGACACGGGGTTATCATTCTTATCACGATAACCATATTCTTTCTTAAAGAAAGATGACACGAATGGCTTCACTGTGTTGTGCTGCACTATTAAACCATGTGCTTGCAGGTTAAAGTCACCTCGGGTAAAATGCCCAGTGCGGCTAGAGCCGGCCACTAACACATTCCCTTTGTTGCCTTCACCACGGGGTTGAATACTTACTGCCGAGTCCTCCATCCTCGGATACTCCTGTCCCTCTCATGCCTAGGTAAGTCAGTCCCAAAATGAGGAAAAATAGGCAGGCAGCAGTTAAGAGAAACATGGACAAATAGTGGGCACTGAAACCCCCCGTTGGGGACACCTCCTCCCGTTTAAATTGTTGGAGAAGTTCCTCCTCGGGTTCGGAAAGCTTCGGTTTGTTGTATGTGTTCTTCAGGTAGGTATGATTGGAGCCTGTATGATTGGAGTGATTGATCCTGAGTGAACTCGAGGCGGCCGCCGCCGCGCTGGGAGGGAGGCTGTTGGAAAAAATCCTGGGGGAGTCCACGCCGAAGGCCCCGCCGCCGATATGATTATTGGTTTTAAGAAGGGAGCCTGTGGACGAATCCAGGGTTGAGTCCATGTCCGCGAGTGGCGGCGGCAGGAGAGGGGTTAGTTTCTTAGCGTTAACGCGGTATCTAGGAATGGGGCTGGAGTCCAGCGGATCACACCCTCCTCCCTGCTCCGCCGCCGCCGCCGACTCCTCGAGGTTTCGGCTCCTGTCTAGACTCCCGGCGGCCGCCGCCCTGTCATTCATCGCGATTCCTCCCCCTCCCTGAACTGAGGTCTCTAGCCGGCCGCCGGCCGATTTCGCAGGCAGCGGCGAGAGAGGCTTACTGTGGCCCCGCCTGGGCCGGTGCCGAGAAAGGGTATCGTCCTTCAGTACCTGTCTGCTGGAGGCCACGTCGTCGTCCTCCTCCTCCTCCGAGTCCGAATAGTTTTCCCGGCAGCTGTAGGGCAGAAGCCGGCTGCCATTCACGGTCCGGCCGGACCACAGCGGCTCCTCGGCCTCCGGGTCCCTGTCCTCGCCGTCTTCCCCCTCCTGCTCCTCGTCGTCCGCCGCCCCATCTCTCCCCGACGGGCTCTGCAGCTCGGGGGCCGCCGGCCTCCTGGCCCCCCACCACGAGTGGGGCTTCCTCCGCTCGGCCGAGTTGCTGTTCGTTACCTCGCTGGCTGCCAGGGGCGCCGACGGCGGCTTGAGCCCGCGATACTGGAGCGGAGCCCGGTCTTTCCTCCCGCCGCCGCCGCCGCCGCCGCCGGCCTGGTCCCGGGGACTGGCCTCCACGTCCGACTCGTCCGAGCTGAAGCCCAGCAGTACTTTGCTGCCAGCCGTGGGGGTGGCCGAGGCGCCCCCAGGCCCTCCCAAGGGGGTCTCAGGACCCGAACCCGAAATCCGGCCCAGGCCCCCAGGAGTCCGTAAGTAGGAGAGGTCGCCGGAGACCGGCCGGACCCCCATCCCCACGGCCGCCGCCGCTGCTCCGGCGGCGGCGACCGTGGCGGCTGCCGTGTTATTGTTATTACTGTTCCGCGTCTTGGTGCCGCGGCCCCCGGACCGGTGCTGCTGCTGCTCTTCCTCTCGAAGCTTCTTCAGCTTCTTGAGGTAGACCGGGCGGGTGCTCTCCGTCACTGGGCCAGGAGATAGGCCGTAACGGCGGAGCTGAGAGAAAAGCTCCTCATCCGAGAGCTGCTGAGGCGCCGAAGCCGCTGCCGCCGCCATTTTCTCTCCAGGGTGTTTTACAAGCTCCGCGCTACCGGAAGTGACGCGCCGCCCTAGACCCTGAACTAGACCGGGCTGCGTCGCTCTCCCAGCGCCACGGGCGCCTTGGCCAATGGGAGGCGCGGGAGGAGCTCACCTGAGCGGGAAAGGGCCACCTGAGCCGCGCGCGGCTTCAGCGGCCGAAAGTTTTTCTGCGCTCTCGTTTCGGGGTGTCTCCTTCTCCTCCTGTTCTCCGCCCTGCCCTTTTCAGCGCCTTTCCCGGGAGTTGCCTCCTGCCAAGCCACACCTTGACCTCTTTTTTCCAGGTTCCTGCCACCGGGCAGTAATAATTGAAGAGAAATCTGCCTTGAAGTTCTTGGCATTAATTTTCTTTTCATCCAGATTCCCGCTGCCAAGGGGAGCCTAGAGACTTAAAGAAATCTTGATGGCCAGGTGATTGGCAAGTTTCCCTGAGCCCTGCTTCTCTCTTTTTACTTTGTCTTTCCTCTTGACTCACCAAAAAAAAAAAAAAAATAGTGAGTTTCTCTCGCGGCTCATTTTGAGAAGCCGCTCCTCCAATGTTTCAAGGAAAAGATACAGAGTAAACCAGCCCCAATACAATTTTCTTCAAGAGTAATGCTTATTGATTCCCGAGTTAGTTGTAAGATATCATCATTTTTTCCCTTTTAAAATCTGATAACCTTCATAGGTCGTCATTTGGGGAACTGAAAGAGCCAATCACATTATATGACTGAAGAAACAAAAACGTGCCATCTTGCTTATTTTCTTCTTGGAACCGTTCCAACCTATAGTTCTTTATTTTTCATGATTACTTTATGCACTTGTCTTCCTATTTATTTATTGTCTTATGCCTTTGAACTGTAGGCTTTATGAACAGAGGAATGTTGCTCCATTCACCCTGCTAGTGCCTGACAGTAGAAATTCAGTAGACGTTTGTCAAACTAATTTAATGCATTGCAAAGCTAAGAAAGTGTGAGATGAATATTTTCACTTGAGAGTAGTGGCAGAAGAGAAGAAACCTTCATCAGTTCAGTTCAGTCGCTCAGTCGTGTCCGACTCTTTGCGACCCCATGAATCACAGCACGCCAGGCCTCCCTGTCCATCACCAACTCCCGGAGTTCACTCAAACTCATGTCCATCGAGTCGGTGATGCCATCCAGCCATCTCATTCTCTGTTGTCTCCGTCTCCTCCCACCCCCAATCCCTCCTAGCATCAGACTCTTTTCCAGTGAGTCAACTCGTCGCATAAGGTGACCAAGTATTGGAGTTTCAGTTTTAGCATCAGTCCTTCCAATGAACACCCAGGATTGATCTCCTTTAGAATGGACTGGTTGGATCTCCTTGCAGTCCAAGGGACTCTCAAGAGTCTTCTCCAGCACCACAGTTCAAAAGCATCGATTCTTCAGCGATCAGCTTTCTTCACAATCCAACTCTCACATCCATACATGACCACGGGAAAAACCATAGCCTTGACTAGACGGACCTTTGTTGGCAAACTAACGTCTCTGCCTTTTAATATGCTTTGTAGGTTGGTCATAACTTTACTTCCAAGGAGTAAGCGTCTTTTAATTTCATGGCTGAAATCAGCATCTGCAGTGATTTTGGAGCCCAAAAAAATAAAGTCTGACATTGTTTCCACTGTTTGCCCATCTATTTTCCATGAAGTGATGGGACCAGATGCCACGATCTTCGTTTTCTGAATGTTGAGCTTAAAACTAGTTGATCTGATCATATGGACCACAGCCCTATCTATATCAATGAAACTAAGCCATGCCATATGGGGCCACCCAAGACGGACGGGTCATGGAGGAGAGGTCTGACAGAATGTGGTCCACTGGAGAAGGGAATGGCAAACCACTGCAGTATACTTGCCTTGAGAACCCCATGAACAGTATCAAAAGGCAAAATGATAGGCTACTGAATGAGGAATTCCCCAGGTCGGTAGGTGCCCAGTATGCTACTGGAGATCAGTGGAGAAATAACTCCAGAAAGATTAAAGGGATGGAGCCAAAGCAAAACAAATACCCAGTTGTGGATGTGACTGGTGATAGAAGCAAAGTCCAATGCTATAAAGAGCAATATTGCATAGGAACCTGGAATGTTAGGTCCATGAATCAAGGCAGATTGGAAGTGGTCAAACAGGAGATGACAAGAGTGAACGTCGACATTCTAGGAATCAGTGAATTAAAATGGACTGGAATGGGTGAATTTAACTCAGATGACCATTATATCTACTACTGTGGGCAGGAATCCCTTAGAAGAAATGGAGTAGCCATCATGGTCAACAAAAGAGTCCGAAATGCAGTACTTGGATGCAATCTTAAAAACGACAGAATGATTTCTGTCCGTTTCCAAGGCAAACCATTCAATATTACAGTAATCCAAGTCTATGCCCCAACCAGTAATGCTGAAGAAGCCAAAGTTGAACGGTTCTGTGAAGACCTACAAGACCTTTTAGAACTAACACCCAAAAAAGAAACCTTACACAGTCAAAAACACGGAATCAATTAAGAGCTGGATATCCAACCCCCTCATTTACAGAACAGGAAATGAATCTCAGAGAGATCTTTGCCCTGTTTGGTAAAGAACATTTCCCTTTTCTCTAACCCTGGCAGACTGACACTTCTTGAATACTCAAACCCTAGCAGCTATGTGGCAGCATCTACCACAGTATCTAACACACCATGATGTCTTCATCAAATGAATTATTTTGCCCTATTACATTATACACATCTGAACAGGAAAATTTGTTAGTCAAAAGTATAGATACTAGCTTTTTGACATCCTGAATCCAACAGCAGAATAATACTCAGTAATCTGAATTTTTACTTTTGCCATCTCCTCAGAAATACTCTCACGTGGACAGGCACTTCCTAGTCATTCATCAGAAGACTTTAAAATCCATAAATGTTCCTGAGTTCTATGACTGTTAAGTACTTTAAAGAGGGTTTGACATAGAAAAGTTTAGCCACTATGATGATAATGACCCAAAATGTGTTACCATAATTGCATGGGGAATCAAATGATTACAAACATACTAGACCTGTGTCTCAGAATAGCAGAGTGGTTAAGCTGTGAGTCTGAAGTTAAGCAAAACTGGATACAGACCCAGTCCTGTCACAAACTTTCAACATTTGTTCCACACCCGACTGTTTCTTCAGGTAGGAATCACAGAAGTCAGCCTTGGATTTTCAGGAATCTTTAAATATTCTCCTATAAGGATTGTCAGACTATTTCTATATATTTCTGCCTGTGGCTTTGGTCAAATTATTTAATCTGTCTGAGTCTTAATTTACATATTAACAAAAGAGAGATGACAAACCTTCCTCAGAAAACTATTTTAAGGATTAAATGAAAATATGTCTGCCTAATTCTTAGCACCACACCTAATACACAAGGTACACTCATATGTTAGCAAATAATGTACAGCCAAGCATTGTGTGTGTATTTGGTAAGCATGGATTCTGAGAGAGAACTCCATGTAACAGCAATTAAAGAAAATACCATCACCAGATGGTCAATATTGAAATCAGATTGATTAGATTCTTTGCAGCCAAAGATAGAGAAGTTCTATACAGTCAGCCAAAACAAGACCGGGAGCTGACTGTGGCAGATATAATGAACTCCTTATTACCAAATTCAGACTTAAACTGAAGAAAGTAGGGAAAATCACTAGACCATTCAGGTATGACCTAAATCAAATCCCTTATGATTATACAGTGGAAGTGATACATAGTTTCAAGGGATTAGATCTCATAGAGTGTCTGAAGAACTATGGACGGAGGTTCATGACATAGGAGGCAGGAATCAAGACCATCCCCAAGGAAAAGAAATGCCAAAAGGCAAAATGGTTGTCTAAGGAGGCCTTACAAATAGCTGTGAATATAAGAGAAGCAAAAGGCAAAGGAGAAAAGGAAAGATATACCCATCTGAATGCAGAGTTCCAAGGAATAGCAAGCAGAGATAAGAAAGCCTTCCTTTAGCAATCAATGCAAAGAAATAGAGGAAAACAATAGAATGGGAAAGATTAGAGATCTCTTCAAGAAAATGAGAGATACCAGGGGAACATTTAAAGCAAAGATGGGCTCAATAAAGGACAGAAATGATATGGACCTAACAGAAGCAGAAGATATTAAGAAGAGGTGGCAAGAATACACAGAAGAACTAATCAAAAAAGATCTTCATGACCCAGATAATCATGATGGTGTGATCACCAACCCAGAGCCAGACATCCTGGAATGCCAAGTCAAGTGAGCCTTAGGAAGCATCACTATGAACAAAGCTAGTGGAGGTGATGGAATTCCAGCTGAGCTATTTCAAATCCTAAAAGATGATGCTATGAAAGTGCTGCACTCAGTATGCCAGCAAATTTGGGAAACTCAGTAGCCACAGGACTGGAAAAGGTCAGTTTTCATTCCAATCCCAAAGAAAGTCAATGCCAAAGAATGCTCAAACTACCGCACGATTGCACTCATCTCACACGCTAGTAAAGTAATGCTCAAAATTCTCTAAGCCAGGCTTCAACAGTACGTGAACTGTGAACTTCCAGATGTTCAAGCTGGTTTTAGAAAAGGCAGAGGAACCAGAGATCAAATTACCAGCATCCATTGGATCATTGAAAAAGCAAGAGAGTTCCAGAAAAACATCTATTCCTGCTTTATTGACTATGCCAAAGCCTTTGACTGTTTGGACCACAACAAACTATGGAAAATTCTGAAAGAGATGGGAATACCAGACCACCTGACCTGCCCCTTGAGAAATCTGTATGCAGGTCAGGAAGCAAAATTTAGAAGTGGACATGGAACAACAGACTGGTTCCAAATTGGGAAAGGAGTACGTCAAGGCTGTGTGTTGTCACCCTGCTCATTTAACTTACATGCAGAGTACATCATGAGAAAAGCTGGGGTGGATGAAGCACAAGCTGGAATCAGGATTGCTGGGAGAAATATCAATAACCTCAAATATGCAGATGACACCACCCTTATGACAGAAAGCAAAGAAGAACTAAAGAGCCTCTTGATAAAAGTGAAAGAGAAGAGTGAAAAAGCTGGCTTAAAACTCAACATTCTGAAAACTAAGATCGTGGCATCTGGTCCCATCACTTCATGGCAAATAGATGGGGAAATAGTAGAAACAGTGTCAGACTTCATTTTTTTTGGCTCCAAAATCACTGCAGATGATGATTGCAGCCATGAAATTAAAAGACGCTTGCTCCTTGGAAGAAAAGTTATGATATAACATAACAGCATATTAAATAGCAGAGACATTACTTTACCAACAAAGGTCCGTCTAGTCAAGGCTGTGGTTTTTCCAGTAGTCATGTATGGATGTTGGACCATAAAGAAAGCTGAGTGCCGAAGAACTGATGCTTTTGAACTGTGGTGTTGAAAAAGACTGTTGAGATTCCCTTGGACTGCAAGGAGATCCAACCAGTCCATCCTAAAGGAAATTAGTCCTGAATATTCATTGGAAGGACTGCTGCTGAAGCTGAAACTCCAATACTTTGGCCACCTGATGCAAAGAAGTGGCTCATTGGAAAAGATCATGACGCTGGGAAAAATTGAAGGTAAAAGGAGAAGGGGATGACCAAGGATGGCATCACCGACTCAATGGACATGAGTTTGAGTAAACTCCGGGAATTGGCGATGGACAGGTAGGCCTGATGTGCCTCAGTTCATGGGGTTGCAAAGAGTCGGACACGACTGAGCAACTGAACTAAACCGAACCACTGCAGAGACAGAAATATAAATGATGAATCTTTGCCCAGGGTGTTAAATAGTCACATTTAGTGGTTAAGGAGACGAAGGAATTTGGCAACCATAGTCCTTAGTCATTTCAGCCCTTGGGGCATTAAGTTTGGAATGATCTGGGAACCAAAGGTTTGGTGTCTCCGAGTTATGTGACTTAAGGAAATCTCAGATTCTCAGAACCTCAATTCTTTTCTAAAATGTTGATAATATAGTCTATCCTTCTTGGGTACACAAATAATATTCAATAAGTATTTGTTAAGAATAATTAATGAATATTGTATATGAAAATGCTGTTCAAATATGTTGTTTGCTTGTTAGGTATTATAGCCAGATATTCATAAGAATGAAAACTATGATTGGTATAAAGTTTATACTTTACGAAGAGTTTTTATATACATAGTCCCATGGCCTCTACTAGAAACCTTTACTCCTTCAAGATACTGAGGGCATGATTTATTACATGGAATTACTGTGGGTTTACAATTACCCTTTGTTTGAGCAGATTTAATATTTCTCAGGAGAACCTTCCCTGACTCAGCACTGCCGCTACTCACTTCCAACATTTTCCTCATTTAACAATGGTTCTTACTCCTGCTTCCAGATTGACTCACTTAGCACCAGCTCTAAATTAGCAAGCTGCACCCACATGCACTACAGGGAGTGAAGTCTCAAACTCACTCCTGCTCTCCAGCTTCCAGAATTTTGACTAAAGGAAAATTTATGAAGTACTGCAAAAGAATAGATAATCTGTCTCTTCTTCTATATATTTTTAATGTTTAATATATGTTTAATATGTTTTAATATGCCTTAAACCTGCTTGTCAGAGACCAGTGTAGCTTGAGCCACGTTACTAGCGCCATACTCCCCGTGGTTCCCAGGAATATACGTTTTGCCGTATTTCCTTTAATAATCATGACATCAGCCTATATTGAAGGACCTTCTGAAGAATGATGACACATGATGTTCAATGATAATGCTAAGTGTTTATTTCCTTAGAGAATGTTCTTTCTGACCTCAATGTTATCAGTGGTTGCAATTTTCCAGACAACTCATTTGTTTCCGTTTGGGATTTTGCTTTATTTATTTATTATTATTATTTATTGAAGTGAAATTCATGTAACATAAAATTGACCATTTAAAAGTATACAATTGGTGGCATTTCATACATTTTCAAAGTTGTGCAGCCATCACCTCTATCTAGTTCCAAAAAATTTTCAACACTCCCAAAGGAGACCCCCATAACCCATTATGAAGGCATTCCCTCTTTCTTCCCCTCTTCAGCTCCCAGGCAATCTAATCTTCTTCCTGTCTCTATGGATTTAACTCCTTTGGATATTTCATATAAATGGACTCATACACTAATGTGACATTTTGCATCTGACTCTTTTCATTTAGCATTTTGAGATTCACCAAGATGTCATATGTATCCAGCACTTCATTTCTTTTTATGGCTGAATAGTATTTCCTACTATGGATATACCATATTTTGTTTATCTGTTCATCCATTGATAGAAATTTTGGTTGTTTCTACTTGTTGGTTATTGTGACTACCACTGCCATAAATATTAAGTATCTGCTTGAATACCTCTTTTCAGTTATTTTGGGTATGTACCTAAGAATTTCATTTCATATGGTAATTGTGTGTTTCACTTTTTGAGGAATTGCAGAACTAAAAATTTGTTTTTCACCTTGTGTATGGACACTGTTAGTCTGCTGTTGTTGTTGCTGTTGTTTAGTTGCTGAGTCGTGTCTGACTCTTTTGCAACTCCATGGACTGTAGCCTGCCAGGCTCCTCTGTCCCTGGGATTTCCCAGGCAAAAATACTGGATTAGCTTGCCATTTCCTTCTCCAGGGAATCTTCCTGACCCAGGGATCAAACCCACTTCTCCTGAATTGGCAGGCAGATTATTTACCACCGAGCCAGCAGGGAAGCCTGTTGGTTTGCTGACTTGCCATTGTGTCCTTCTTTGAGATGACAGCTAGGAAGTTCAGATTCAAATTTATGTCCCAACCATAGCAAGTGTTTGACACTGTTTCCACTCTTTCCCCATCTATTTCCCATGAAGCGATGGGACCAGATGCCGTGATCTCATTTTTCTGAATGTTGAGCTTTAAGCCAACTTTTTCACTCTCCTCTTTCACTTTCATCAAGAGGCTTTTTAGTTCCCCTTCACTGTCTGCCATAAGGGTGGTGTCATCTGCATATCTGAGGTTATTGATATTTCTCCCGACAATCTTGATTCCAGCTTGTGCTTCTTCCAGCCCAGCATTCCTCATGATGTACTCTGCATAGAAGTTACATAAGCAGGGTGACAATATACAGCTTTTCGTACTCCTTTTCCTATTTGGAACCAGTCTGTTGTTCCATGTCCAGTTCTAACTGTTGCTTCCTGACCTGCATCTAGGTTTCTCAAGAGGCAGGTCATGTGGTCTGGTATTCCCATCTCTTTCAAAATTTTCCACAGTTTATTGTGATCCACACAGTCAAAGGCTTTGGCATAGTCAATAAAACAGAAATAGATGTTTGTCTGGAACTCTGTTGCTTTTTTGATGATCCAGAGGATGTTGGCAATTTGATCTCTGGTTCCTCTGCCTTTTCTAAAACCAGCTTGAACATCTGGAAGTTCTTTTTGGGTTCCAAAATCACTGCAGATGGTGATTGCAGCCATGAAATTAAAAGACGCTTACTCCTGGAAGGAAAGTTATGACCAACCTAGATAGCATATTAAAAAGCAGAGACATTACTTTGCCAATAAAGGTCCGTCTGGTCAAGGCTATGGTTTTTCCTGTGGTCATGTATGGATGTGAGAGTTGGACTGTGAAGAGAGCTGATCACCGAAGAATTGATGCTTTTGAACTGTGGTGTTGGGGAAGACTCTTGAGAGTCCCTTGGACTGCAAGGAGATCCAACCAGTCCATCCTAAAGGAGATCAGTCCTGGGTGTTCATTGGAAGGACTCATGCTGAAGCTGAAACTCCAATACTTTGGCCACCTTATGTGACGAGTTGACTCACTGGAAAAGACCCTGATGCTGGGAGGGATTGGGGGCAGGAGGAGAAGGGGATGACAGAAGATGAGATGGATGGATGGCATCACCAACTCGATGAACATGAGTTTGAGTAAACTCCAGGAGTTGGTGATGGACAGGAAGGCCTGGTGTGCTGCGATTCATGGGGTCCAGAGTCGGACACTACTGAGTGTTTGAACTGAACTGATATCAAGTGTTTAGAGCTGTATGGGTATATTGATAAATCAATTACATTGCTAACGTCATCTAAATTTTCTAACTTTATATTCATGTGCCTCATTTTTAAAATGATTTTTTATGGAGGGGACAGAAAGAGAGGCTTTATTTGCCAGGCAAAGGGAGAACACAGTAGGCTAGTGCTTCAAGAACTGTTCCCCACTTCTTACTGAGGAGGGAAGGTTTATATAGTCAAGCAGCAACATGTGATCAAGGCAGTAACAGTCTTATACTCTTACTTCTGCAAAATTGCAATAAAATGATTTTAATTTTTTTTTCTCTTCTAAAGATAATGTGCACTTTTTAGTTGTCTTTTAATTTTGGGGGGCGTATCATATAATTCCTCGGACAATCCAAAGGGTATATTCTATTAGTTTTCATCTTTTACAAGTAAGAAAACTGACATTAGAAAAGTTTCTTGACTCAAGTCTGAAGAGCCAGACAGAACTGAAACCCATGCCCTCAGAATCCAAATTTCACATTCTTTCCAGTATAGCATACAACCTCTTGAATACTTTTCTTAAATCATCCAGTAATATATATGAAAATAAATTTAGTTCACACTTTTCTCACCCATCCTAAAGAGAAAAGAGTCTGTAATGAGGTGAGGAAGAGGAAAAAAGCTTTTACAGTTAACCTATTTCTTAGTTTAATTGCTACCTGCAACAATTGGAAAGAAAACTCAGAAATAAAAAAAGCTTATTATTTCATTTAACTTCTTAGCAGATCAAAGAAGTAACACAATATTATAATGATGTTATCACTTAACTTCTCTTAAAGTGCCTCAAGGATGTCTTTGACCTGCAAAGTTCCTGATGTTTTTCTTTTTAGTTGCTCAACTTTTATTCAACACTAACAGTGCTTCTAAGGAAGAAGCCAGAATAAACAGGCTGAAAATACAACATGGTATTGAGAAATGTTAGATAAAATTCTTATCCTATGTTATTGTGAGAATTAGCCAAGAACGTTTCATAGAAAGAGCATCTGTTTTAATTTGCTGTATATTACTCAAACATTGATGAATGCTCATACAACTCAAGTAAACAACATATATATGATTGATAATTATAATCTACCCTGTGCAAGAAGATGAATTGCTAAATCATGTACAAGGAGTCATTGAGAGTGTTTCATATTAATATGTGATAGACAGGTCTCAATGTGAGGAGATTTGATGTCTAGTCCAGTTCTGCAGTTAATTAATTGTAGTAATATTCTATATTTTCATATTATCTCATAATCAAGAAAGCTTTTTCATGATCCCATTTGATCTTTTTGCCAACCCTAACAGGCAAGCATTATTGTCCTGTTTCTATGGATGCTAAAACTAAGGCTCAAGAAAGTTTGATAATTTGTGCTTAATGAGAGTTTACTAGCTGATATCCAGAATCATGCCTAGATTGTCTCACCCTAAGTTCACTGTTTTTTCCAGTGCACCACAATGCCTGACATGAGAAGACTGTACTTCACAGAGGAAATCATTTAAACTTTTTTCATTTAGTTTCTTCATCTGTAAAAGGAAGTAAGAATATTTGACCATTAAGATCTCTTACAAGTTCCAATCTTTCTGAAAGTACTTTCATGTAGTACTTCTTATTGTGCATTTACATTAGACTTATTTATATACTTGGTTTATTTCCCCCTCTGTGTTCTTTGAGATAAGGATCTGTGTCTGAATGAAATTTCCATCCTTCCAAGGGCCTGGCTTATTAAGTGATACCACATGTCACAAAATAGTATTAGAAAGACTTTGAGGTGGCACACAAAGAAGAAATACATTAGAGACAAGACTCCTATAGAATTAGCTAGAAATAGGAGAGAAGCATGAGTCTACAAATTCAGCATGAAGTTTAAGAAATATACCTGCAAAGAGGCTCATGACTCAGGCTACTCTAGAGATTTGGTTTCCTTAAGCAGCAAAACGCTTGTTAACACCAAAGTTTTCTGTCTCATATTATATAAACAATGGTGTAAAGAGATCTGAATAGCTCAGTTTATGATTATCCAATTTTTCTACTAAATCGTTACTTTGTGTTATATTGATTGTGATATAAGAACTTGATAGGAGACAGGCACAGAAAATCATCAAGTCTGTATTTTATAATACTTTCAAACTTTTGGTTATGTATCCTTTGATATTTCTTATCCATTCTTCCCAGAAGTTTAAGCCTGGACAGAGTGGGTAGCAGAGGGAGAAGACCACTTTTGATTTTTGTCAATGGGATGGAAAGCTTGGTCTCCCATCACTCATGACAGAAACTTGCTCCTGGCTTCTGCTTGCCTCTAAATAAGAGCATTTCTGCCCACCCAAACAAAAGGAACATTTCTGAATGGTGTGTGTTCTTTCATTGTGCATTTGGCCCCTGAAGAACAGATCCACAGTGATGTTCACTGGGTTCCCCTCTCTGCTGTCAGGCTTGAAACTTCTGTCCAGATAAAGTTGGAGCATCAGGCTCACCTCATTCTTCCCTCCTTTCTCAGTGATCAGTGTCCTTCATTGCCTGATATACAATGTCTTCAAACTGTTTCAGTTTATTTTCAGTTGTTGCAGGTCAGAGGATAAATCTAATCTCTGTTACTCCATTTTGAAGAGAAGGAGAACTCCTAGTACATGGGGGTTTAACATACTAATCTCTCTACATTTTTTACATGTTTGAAATTCTCCAAAATAAAAAGAATATTTTAAAAAGTTAAAGACCTCACGCCTGGTAGTAAGGAGGTTTTTGAAGGAAAACAGTGTTGCATAATGGGAATTTTATTTAATTGTATTATCCATAAAGATGGAAAGATTACCTCCTTTAACCTCCCAAGAATTTTTCATTAAAGTATACATAACTACTTTTTTTGTTTTCATATACAAAAGGAATTATATTGTGAACATCTATGCCCATATTACCTCCTTCAAATATCCATTTTGTTGTCTGAGTTTGGTATTTAGCATTCTCATGCATCTTCCATTTCTTCTTGCTCTCTCTGTTTCTCTGTCTGTCTTTGGCTATATACATACAATATATATATATATCATAATATCTATAAAATATGTTTAAGCTATTTTAAAATTTTATATATGTATAAAATATGTTTTCTTCTGAACTTACATTTTTATTGAGGTATAGTTGATTTACAATGTTATGTTAATTTCTGCTGTACAGAAAAGTGATTCAGCTATACATATATATATTCTTTCTCATTATGATTTATCACAGGGTACTGAATATAGTTCCCTGTGCTATGCAGTAAGACCTTGTTGGTTATCCATCCTGTATATAAAAGTTGCATCTGCTAACTCCAGATTCCCTTCTATCCCTCCCCCACCTCTCCTTCCCCTTGGCAACCACAAGTCCATTCTCTGTGTCTGTGAGGCTGTTTCTGTTGCTTAGATAGGTTCATTTGTGTCATATTTTCAATTCGACATATAAGTGATATCATCTGGTATTTGTCTTTCTCTTTCTGACTTACTTCATTTAGTATGATAATTTCCAAGTCCATCTGTGTAGCTGCAAATGGCATTGTTTCATTCTTTTTTATGACTAAGTAGTATTCCATTCCATACATGCACCACAGCTTCTCTCTCTGTTCATCTGTCCATGAACATTTAGGTTGCTTCCATTTCTTAGCTATTGTCAACAATGCTGCTATGAACATAGGGGTGCATGTATCTTTTTGAATTATAGTTTTGTCCAGATACATGCCCAGGAGTGGAATTGCAGGATCATATGTCAACGCTAGTTTCAGTTTTTTGAGGAATCTCCATGCTGTTTGCCATAGTGGCTGCATCAACTTATATTCCCAACAGTGTTCGAGGGTTCCCTTTTCTCCACACTCTCTCCAGCATTTGCTATTGGTAGACTTTTTAACGATGGTCATTTGAGATGGTGAGGTGTTACCTCATTGCTGTTTTAATTTCCATTTCTCTACTAATTATTAGAGAATTATTATTTCTCAAATTACTTCTCTAATAATTAACAAAGAAACTCCAATACTTTGGCCACCTCATGCGACGAGTTGACTCACTGGAAAAGACCCTGATGCTGGGAGTGATTGGGGGTGGGAGGAGATGGGGACGACAGAGAATGAGATGGCTGGATGGCATCACCGACTCGATGGACATGAGTTTGAGTGAACTCCGGGAGTTGGTGATGGACAGGGAGGCCTGGCGAGCTGTGATTCATGGGGTCGCAAAGAGTCGGACACGACTGAGCGACTGAACTGAACTGAACTGAACTGAAGTATCTTTTCATGTGCCTGTTGGCCACATATGTGTATTCTTTGGAGAAATGTCTGTTTAGGTCTTCTGCTCATTTTTTGATTGGGGCTTTTATTGTGTTTTATGAACTATTTGTGTATTTTTGGAGATTAAGTCCTTGTTGGTTGCATCATTTGCAGATAATTTCTCCCAGACCCATAGGTATCTTTTCATTTGTTTATAGTTTCCTTTGCTGTATAATAGCTTGTAAGTTTTGTTACATTTGTTTATTTTTGCTTTTGTTTCTATTGCCTTGGGAGACTGACCTAAGAAAATATTGCTACACTTTATGTCAGAGAATTTTTGCCTATGCTCTCTTCTAGGAGTTTTATGGTGTCATATTTTATAAAGTCTTTAAGTGACTTTGAGTTTACTTTTGTGTGTGGTATGAGGATGTGTTCTAACTTTGTTGATTTACATGTGGCTGTGCAACTTTCCCATCATCTCTTGCTGAAGAGACAGTCTTTTTTCCCTTGTATATTCTCTGCAACTTATATTTTTGATCAATACCTTATTTGTGCAGTTCAGATGTATATAGCTCCAAATCAGTCATTTTCACTATATCAATTCAATGAATGGCATGCCTACTTTTTAGGTGCTGAAAGTAAATATTTTGTCATCTCCAGCTAAGACTGCAGGGTTTGTTCATTGACTTGTTCAACAAATATTCATTGATTGTTTATTGTAGGCCAAACATTGTTCAAGGGGATGGAGATACTACAATGAACAAAATAATATCATGGGTCTTACATTTTAGCTCAAGAAGATAGTCATTAACAAATAACAAGTAATGTGTCAGTTAATGAACGGTGCTGAGAAGAAAAACAAAGCAAGGTAAATGGGATAGGGAGTAAAGGTGATAGGTGGGGGACGCTATCTCATGTGGGTGGTTAGGAAGACCTTTCCAATAAAGGGCCATTTGTGTAGGCATCTGAAGAGAATGGCAAGGGCAAAAACCAGAGTAGGAATATGCAAGGTGGGACCCTGCTTTCACAGAAAGTCTGATGAACAGAGGGAGGTTTTGAGGAATGGAGCAACATGATCTAACTTACATTTAAGACCTGTTGTGTTTAGAATAGATTTTAGGAGGGGAAAGAGAAAGAAAAAGAGATGTTAGGAGGCTACAGCAGAAATTCAGGTGAAAAAGATTATGGTTTGGAATAGAGCAGTAGTGTGAGGAAGTAAGAAGCATTTGGATTCTGAGTATATTTTAAGGGTAGAGCTACGCAGGAATTACTTACAAGTTGGATGTTGGATCTGAGAGAAAGGAATCAAGAGTGACTCCAAGTTTTGGGGATGGAGTATCCAGAAGAAACGAGTTGCTATTTACTGAGATGTAGCTCCCTGGAGATATAATAAGTTTTGGGGAGCTTCAAGAGATTCATTTGGATATGTTATATTTCAGTTCAGTTCAGACGCTCTGTCGTGTTCGACTCTTTCTGACCCCACGGACTGCAACACACCAGGATTCCCTGTCCATCACCAACTCCCAGAGCTTGGTCAAACTCATGTCTGTCGAGTCAGTGATGCCATCCAGCTATCTCATCCTCTATCATCCCCTTCTCCTCCTGCTTTCAATCTTTGCCAGCATCAGGGTCTTTTCCAGTGAGTCAGTTCTTATCATCAGGTGACCAAAGTATTGGAGTTTCAGCTTCAGCATCAGCCCTTACAGTGAATATTCAGGATTGATTTCCTTTAGGATTGAGTGGTTTGATCTCCTTGAAGTCCAGCAGACTCTCAAGAGTCTTCTCCAGCACCACAGTTCAAAAACATCAATTCTTTGGTGCTCAGCTTTCTTTATAGTCTAACTCTCACAGCCATACATGACTACTGGAAAAACCATAGCTTTGACTAGGCAGACCTTTATTGGCAAAGTAATGTCTCTGCTTTTTAATATGCTGTCTAAGTTTGTCATAGCTTTTCTTCCAATGAGCAAATGTCTTTTAATTTCATGGTTGCAGTCACCATCTGCAGTGATTTTGGAGCCCAAGAAAATAAAGTCTGTTATTGTTTCCATTGTTTTCCCATCTATTTGCCCCTGAAGTGATGGGAACGGATGCCATGATCTTAGTTTTCTGAATGTTGAGTTTTAAGCCAGCTTTTTCACTCTCCTCTTTCACTTTCATCAGGTTCCTCTTTGCTTTCTGCCAAAAGGGTGGTGTCATGTGCATATCTGATGTTATTGATATTTCTCCTGGCAATCTTGATTCCAGCTTATGCTTCATCTAGCCCGACATTTCTCATGATGTACTCTGCATAGAAGTTAAATAAGCATGGTGACAATATACAGCCTTGAGGACTCCTTTCCCAATTTGGAACCAGTCTGTTGTTCCATATCCATTTCTAACCATGGCTTCTTGACCTGCATACAGATTTCTCAGGAGTCAAGTAACATGGTCTGGTATTCCCATCTCTTTAAGAAAATTTCCCACAGTGTGTTGTGATCAACACAGTCAAAGGCTTTAGCGTAGTCAATGAAACAGAAGTAGATATTTTTCTGGAATTCCCCTGCTTTTTCTATGATCCAGTGGATGTTGGCAATTTGATCCCTGGTTCCTCGGCCTTGGCCTTTTCTAAATCCATCTTGAACATCTGGAAGTTTTCATTTCATGTACTGTTGATGCCTAGCTTGGAGAATTTTGAGTATTACTTTGCTAATGTGTGAGATGAGTGCAATTGTGATAGTTTGAACACTTTTTGGCATTGCCTTTCTTTGGATTGGAATGAAAACTGACCTTTTCCAGCCCTGTGGCCTCTGCTGAGTTTTCCAGATATGCTGGCATATTGAGTGCAGCACTTTCATAGCATCATCTTTTAGGATTTGAAATAGCTCAGCTAGAATTCCATCACCTCCACTAGCTTTGTTCGTAGTGATACTTCCTAAGGCCCACTTGACTTCACATACCAGGATGTCTGACTGTAGTTGAGTGATCACACCATCGTGATTATCCAGGTCATTAAGATCTTTTTTATATGGTTGTTCTGTGTATTCTTGCCACCTCTTCTTAATATTGTCTGCTTCTGTTAGATCCATACTATTTCTGTCCTTTTCTGTGCCCATCTTTGCATGAAATGTTCCTTTGGTATCTCTAATTTTCTTGAAGAGATCTCTAATCTTTCCCATTTTATTGTTTTCCTCTATTTGCATTGATCACTGAGAAAGGCTTTCTTAATCTCTCCTTGCTATTCTTTGGAATTCTGCATTCAGATGGGTATATCTTTCCTTTTCCTTTTGCCCTTAGCTTCTCTTCTTTTCTCTGCTGTTTGTAAGGCCTCCTCAGACAACCATTTTGCCTTTTTGCATTTCTTTTTCTTGGGGATGTTTTTGATCACTGCCTCCTGTAGAATGTTATGAACCTCTGTAACATATTATGTTTGGGACTTCCAAATAGAAGAGTCTAATAAGCAGATGTATTACAGGAGTCTGGGCTAAAGTTATAAATATAAGTATCAGCAACATATGGATGAAATTCACAGCCACGGAAAACAACTACACAGAAATGAGAGAAGATAAGAGAATTGAACCCTGAAGTATTCCAACATTTAGGGAAAGAGAAGATAACATCAAACCAACAAAGAGGAGACTGAAACAGGCTCATGGTATGTGAGATAGAGAAAAACTTAAGAAAGTGACATCTGGGAAGGTGCTAAGCCACATTTCTGAAGATTCTCCTCGTCTATTCTCCCTGTGGATAATAGGCTCTTCCTGTGGAAGAAAAACTTTCTTAAGTTTTTTCTATCTCTTACTCCTTGGAAGGAAAGTTATGACCAACCTTGATAGTATATTAAAAAGCAGAGACATTACTTTGCCAACAAAGATCCGTCTAGTCAAGACTATGGTTTTTCCAGTGGTCATGTATAGATGTGAGAGTTGGACTGTGAAGAAAGCTGATCGCCAAAGAATTGATGCTTTTGAACTGTGGTGTTGGAGAAGACTCTTGAGAGTCCCTTGGACTGCAAGGAGATCCAACCAGTCCATTCTAAAGGATGTCAGTCCTGGGTGTTCATTGGAAGGACTGATGCTAGAGCTGAAACTCCAATACTTTGGCCACCTCATGCGAAGAGTTGACTCACTGGAAAAGACTCTGATGCTGGGAAGGATTGGGGGCGAGGAGAAGGGGACGACAGAGAGTGAGTTGGCTGGATGGCATCACCGACTCGATGGACATGAGTTTGAGTGAACTCCGGGAGTTGGTGATGGACAGGGAGGCCTGGCATGCTGTGATTCATGGGGTCGCGGAGAGTCGGACACGACTGAGCGACTGAACTGAACTGAACTGAAACTTCATAAAAGAATCTGAGGTAATGTCCCAAGTCATTTTTCTCTTCTTCGTTCATATTAATGTTCCCTTCTTAACATTCTGACTTTCTTGTTTAAAATTCCTAGTGGTGCATTTTTTCTAAAGGAAAGAAGTAATTGGTGGCTAATGTCTGAATCATTTAAACTTCATAGAAAAGATTAACTTTTCATTTAAATAATATGTATTATTGTTGTTAAAGTCTATAATACCCATGGGTTTTGGGTGGGGCCTGAGCTACAAAACTCACATTCAGTAACTGGAAAATTCTTTCTAGTTTAGCTTAAAGTGGTTCTTTAATTACTTTCCTAAACTTTTTGATTTCAGTTTGGTGTTTTAGAACTCCTTTAAAAAGCCTTTAGCTCTTACAGGCACTGCACCTCTACTCATATTTGAAATGCAGCTTAAGTATCTCAATCATTATAAAAGCCACCAGACATGTACCTTAATGAAGACAAATGTGCAAATAAGATTTGTGTTATTCTTGAATGTGGGCCAGCATGACAGATTTTCAAAAATTTAAAAGCTGAGAGGGATCTTAGAAAGTACATAGGCAAATCCTATTGTTTTTAAGTTAAGAAAATAAAGCTTAGACGGTTATATTATTTGTCCAAGGTGCCTCAGCTAGTTAGTGAGAAAATGAAGGTTAGAACCCAGGCATCCTAACTTCAGACCAGCTCTCTGTACTATGTAGCTGTATTTTAAGGGAGGCGGGGGAATAACAGAATAAGAGAAGAAGCTTATTTAATTGTACCTGGTTAAGGATCTTTGGCCATTTTTCTTATTTTATATCAGTACTGCTTTGGCACTTCCATGATCTCACTGAACAGCCCTATTGAATAGCAAAAGCAAGTTATCATCATTCTCATTTTATTTAGGTGATGAAATTGAGGCATGGAGTTTCATTTACTTCTCCAAGATCACAAAGCTAGAAAATGTGATAGTACCTAGGTCTTCTGAATTTATTTACTTTTTCTTTCTATACTATAATTAATCATATCAGAAGAATCATTTAAATGATCTCGGAATATAATCTCAGCAAAAAAGAAAAAACAACCCTTTTGTGTTGCATACAGTTGGAAGACAAGGGGGACAGGGTGATGATGGAAAATGTAATGGCTGAAAAAATAGTAACAACTAACAGTGTTGCCATAGTAGCAAAACTGAGCAATTAGAAGCATTGATGCAAATGTCTTTGAACAAAAAGAATCAAATTCTGTGAAAGAAGTAATTTTTGGTCAGTCCTTACATTGTTTCAAAATACCTACTGCACAGAGGCAAAGATGACTAGATTTGAATTAACTTCAATTTCTGGGTGAACAAAAATGGGAATTTTTGTTCATTAAAAACAGAATGCAATTCAATGTTATGACTTGGCTTCCAAGAAAGCTATTGTAATCCTACGTGACAGTGATAAAAGGATGTATAGAGTAAGCTGTGTGGGTTATACTAAAATTGGATCACCATATTAATCATCGAGCCAGATTTTAGAAAGGACACTAAACACATAAAATTTGTGTGAGAAGATGACCAGAATGAAAGTCTGGAAACTATTTGAGCCATTGAGGAACTTTTGAGGAACTAGAGCATTAATCTGAGAATAAGAATTAAGGGTTCCTTAAATTTATTCATTCATTCAACAAAAACTTATTGAATACCTACTATATGTCAGGATAGGGCCTTTTAGTGAAGTTACTCAGTCATGTCCAACTCTGTGCAACCCCATGGACTGTAGCCTGCCAGGATCCTCTGTCCATGGGATTTTCCAGGCAAGAATACTGGAGTGGGTTGCTATTTCCTTCTCCAGGAGATCTTCCCAACCCAGGGATTGAACCCAGGTCTCCCACATTGTAGGCAGACGCTTTACCATCTGAGGCACCAGGACTTCAAGACTTTGGCCAGTTTCTACATGAGTTGGGGAGCCATGTGGAGGATTTTTTTAAATTGGAATATAAGTGCTTTCCAGTGTTGTGTTAGTTTCTGCTGTACAACATAGTGAATCAGCTATATGTATACCTGTATCCCCTTCCTCTTCAACCTCCCTCCCACCCTTCCATTCCGCTGCTCTAGGTCATCACAGAGCAGAGAACTGAGCTTAGATAGAAGAGTGACTGTATCTCATGTGTTTTTGAGGCATATTTCTGATTTCTATTGTGAGTAGGCTGTTGCGGGTGGGGCCAGGGTGGAGGCATGGAGGCAAATCGGGTTATTGAAATAATCAGGCAAGAGTTAATGTTGTTTGGACCAGGGTGGTGGCAGTGCAGGAAATGAGAAGTGATTGGATTTGGGGTATGTTTTGAATTGGAGATATATTTCATATACATGAAGTTTTTTTTAGGTTAAACTTAATTTAAACCCCTCTGTCTCCAGAAGATAGCACCAGGATCTTTGGATGGTGTTGGAAGGGGAAATGGGAACAGGAGGAGGGAACCTGCCAATTGGCAGACGTTTCAGTGGCAAGAGAGGAAGTGAGTGGCGGGGTGGGCTGAGCTGGAACATGTGTCTCTTCCTCCCCCTCTAATGTCATAGCATTTTGACACAGTGTCACAGAGGGAGACAACATTCATAACTGTCAGAAATATTATAGCATTTCTAAAAGTTCATGAAATTAGCAATATAAATTGCAAAGCATAAAACTGCTGTTATATTTGTTCTGCAATAGTGTAAAAACAATACATTTAAGAAAAAATAAAACGAGATCAAAGAAAGACTACAACCCACCACTTTCTTAAAGAGTCACTTGGGATTACTACTAGCAAGTTATCTACATGGCCATTGCCACCCCACATGCCCATTCATCCCAAAGTCATTTTATGCACTCAACAACTATGAAACACAAGAATTAACTAATAGAGAAATTCCCTGGATGTCCAGTGGTTAGGACTTGGTGCTGTTACTGTCCTGGCCCAAGTTCAGGCCCTGGTTGGGGAACTAATATCCCATAAGTCTCAAAGAATGTGACCCCCAGAAAAGGTAACTAATAGAAAAATGAACAGCAAGGATAATATAGACAATTATTTCTACCTTGAAATGGTCTGATGTAAAATTAATTGAAATTGGACTCACAGGACATGAACACCATACCTATGCCACTGGGAGAAGAAGAATTGAAATGTGAGCTGGAGGCTAGTCTAACATAAAAACAAAGGAGGATTCTAGTAAAAGTATCATAAAAATTGACTGTTTTTTTTTTAATTGAAGTGTAGTTGATTTTCAATGTTGTGTTAGTTTCTGGTATAAGCAAAATGATTGTTTTATATTTAACTATATATATATGTATATATATATATATATGTATATATATACTCTTTGTACTATATGGTAGGACCTTGTTTATCTATTTCATTTGTAATAGTTTGTATCTGCTAATCCTCTTTTGGCCATCTGAATGTATTCTTTGGAGAAATATCTATTTAGGTCTTCTGCACTTTTTTTTGCTCGGTTGTTTGTTCTTTGTGTGTATGAGCTGTTTTTATATTTTGGAAATTAACCCCTTACCGGTTGTATCATTTGCAAATATTTTTTTTCCAGTCTGTAACTTGTCTTTTTGTTTATTTATGGTTTCCTTTGCAAAAGCTAATAAATTTGTTTAGGTCCCATTCATTTGTTTTTGCTTTTATTTCTATTGCCTTGGGAAACTGACCTAAGAAAACTGCAGTTTTATGTCAGAGAATATTTTGCCTATGTTTTCCCTCGGAATTTTATGGTGTCATTCTTATGTTTAAATTTTTAAGCCATTTTGAGTTTATTTTTGTGTATGGTGTGAGGGAGTATTCTAACTGATTTACTGTTATCCAACTTTTCCAACACTATTGCTGAATAAACTGTCATTTCTCCACTGTATATTCTTGCCTCCTTTGTCAAAGATTAATTGACTATAGGTGTGTGGGGTTATTTTTGGCTTCTCTATTCTATGCCATTGATCCATATGTCTATTTTTGTGCCAATACCATGCTGTTTTGACTGCTGTAGCTTTGTAGTAGTATCTGAAGTCTGGGAGGGTTATGCCTCCAGTTTTGTTCTTTTTCCGTAGGATTCCTTTGGCAATTCTGGGTCTTTTATATTTCTAAATAAATATTAGGATTCCTTGTTCTAGTTCTGTGAAAAATGTCATGGATAATTTGATAGAGATCACTAACTTTGGGTAGTATAGCCATTTTAACAATATTAATTCTTCCAATCTAAGTGCATAGGATAGCTATCCATTTAAATCATCTTAAGTTTCCCTTATCAATGTTTTATAGTTCTCAGCATATAATCCTTTCCCTTCCTTGGTCAGGTTTTTTCCTAAGTATTTTTTAATACAATTTTAAAAGGGATTGCTTTTGTATAAACGAACCTATTTACAAAATAGAAATAAAGTCACAGATGTAGAAAACAAACCTATGATTACCAAGGGGAAAAGGGAAGTGAGAGGGATAAATTGGGAGATTGGGATTGACATATACACACTACCATATATAAAATAGGATTACTAATAAGAACCTACTATATAGCACAGGGAACTCTACTCAATACTCTATAGTGACCTATATGGGAGTAGAATATAAAAAAGAGTATATATATGTATAACTGATTCACTTAGCTGTATAGAAGAAACTAGCACAACGTTGTAAATTACCTATACTCAAAAAAAATTTTTTTTTTAAATAAAAGGGATTGTTTTTCTTTTACTTTCCCTTTCTGATATTTCATTGTTATATAAAGAAATGCAAATAATCTCTATATGTTAAACTTGTATCCTACCTTGCTGTAGGATACAGCAAGTATTTTTTGTATGGAGTCTTTAGAATTTTCTATATGTAGCATCACGTCATCTGCATATAATGACAGTTTTACCTCTTCCCTTTCAATTTGGATACCTTTTATTTCTGTTTCTTGTTTGGTTACTGTGGCTAGGGTTTCCAATCCTATGATGAGTAGAAGCAATGAGAGTGGGCCTTCTTGTCTTGTTCCAGATTTAGTGGGAAGGTTTTCAGCTTTTTATCATTGAGTATTATATTGGCTGTGGGTTTGTCATAAGTAGCTGTTATCATGTTGAGATATGTTCCCTCTGTACTTACTTTGGGAAGAAATTTTTTTATGAATGGATATTCAATTTTATCAAATGCTCTCTCTGCAGCTACTGAGACGATATGTGGTTTTTGTCTTTTGTTGATGTGGTGCATCCCGTTGATTGATTTGTATACCTTGACAATACTTGTGATGCTGGGATGAATTCTACTTTATCTTGATGTATGATCATTTTTATGTATTGTTGGAGTTCAGTTACTAATATTTTGTTGAGAATTTTTGCATCTATATTCATCAAAGATATTTGCCTGTCATGTTCTTTTTGACAGTGTTTTTGTCTAGTTTTGGTATCAGGATCATGGTGGCTTCATAAAATGACTTTGGGAATATTCCCTCCTCTTCAGTCTTTTGGAAGAATTTGAGAAGGTTTGGTATAAGTTCTTCTTTTGTATATTTGGTAGAATTCTCCAGTAAAGGCATCTGGTCCTGGACTTTTGTTTGCAAGGAGTTGTTTTGTTTTGTTTTGTTTTAATAATTGGTGGATGTTTGACACCTTACAAGTATTCTTAGTAATTGATAGAAATAATTTGGTACTGTAATATAATCAAGTTTATGATTCAATCAGTAATTTTAAGTTAAGCCTTATTGCAGATACATGTTTCTATATAATCAGAATTATGTTGTTAATGTAAGAGATAGTTTATTGATTCTGTATGTGTCTTCTATGTGCCAGGCAATGTATAAGGGGATTAATGCTGAATAAGACTAACTGTACCCTATCCTCAAGTAATTTATATTTTTGTCCAGTAGTTCTTAAATGTTAATGTACTTGAAAATCACCTAGAGAATTTATTTAAAATGTAGATAGATGGGCAGCTCCTTCCAATCCTGTTCCTGCAGAAATGTTGATTTGATAGTTTAGAGTGAATATCAAGAATCCATCTCCATTTTAAACAAGCTTCCCAGTCGATTCTAATGCAGGAGGTCTATAGACATCCTGGAATGTGACAGGGAATGAAGAGAAACAGCATAGCTCTCTGTCAGCCTCTCGGGGGCAACAAAAGGTCAGTATGACTACTTACAAACAAGCCGGTATCCTTTGATGAGAAAGATTATTCTTAGTGAGTAGGAAATGTGGCCTTCCCTAGTGGCTCAGTGGTAAAGAATTTGCCTGCCAATGCAGGAGATACAGAAATTGGGGTTCAATCCCTGGCAGTATTCTTGCCTGGAAATTTCCATGGACAGAGGAGCCTGGCGGGCTGCAGTCCAGGGGGTTGCAGAAAGTCAGACATGACTGAGCAGACACACACATACACATACATGCATACACACAGGAAATCATGGGTGAGTGTTATAAAAGGATATTTTTCAAAATATCTGACCATGTGGGGAGCATTTGCCATCAAACACACACTGGACCAATCAGTCAGTTTGCCAGTCACTCCCAACTGTACCTTCTACCTTGACCTGCCACATCCATTGCCCGCAGAGGGATATACAATTAACCTGCCCCCGCCTCTTCCCGAGCTAATTTGACTTGGGATGAATACCTAATTCAAAGTCAGCCAATCTACTGGCAGGTCAGAAAGCATATTTTTCTTTCCTTGGATAATCTGACATAGATTTGTAGTCACTTGATTGTAGGTTAAGCTAAAAGGTCACGAGCAGTCAATGTGAGATGATTGAACAGAAACCTAGGAGGAAGAGACACCAGAATATCGTGTAGAAAATAGCAGTGAAGCCACAAGAGAGACACAAATATGAAAGAAAACACTTGACCCTTGAGAGATGCGAAGAATAACCACAGTTCCTGACTTCCCATTTCCCTGCTCCAGTTCTCCTGGACCCAGTTCTAATTCATGCTCTTAGTGTCTTGAAGTTTCTTTGTGCTCTTTCAATAAAACTAATATTTTTGAGTCAGCCACAGAGGGTTCTATCTATTGCAACCAACTTGTCCCTAACTAAGTGAAGCAGAGACTAAACACTTCAGGGGAAAAAAACTATCCACTCATTCATATATAGTGTTTTGGTTAGAGATTTGAATCATAAGCAACAGAAACAAACACTAAAAAATAATTAAACCATCAAGAGGCTATTGCAGTGCTTAACTTGAGATTAGAGAACCAGTTTCTGAAATGAACAATAACCAGGGTAACACAAATTGCTGTGGAAGCTGAAAGGCAGCCACTGTCTCATAACTGCAGACTGCAGTTGGCTCACTACCTCTCCTCTGTGTTGAATGATGTCTATTTTTTAAAATTCATTCCACATTCTAAGATTAAAAAACGGAAGGGAAAGTATGTAGTACCAAACCTAGGACGCATCCTTATACTACTTTTATGAGGGCGAAGAAAGGAAGGATTTGCCCTTTGTTTCCAAAGTGGGAGCCAAGCAGACAGGTTTTTTTCTTCTGAAAACCATACACCATGGAAGAAATAGGAGAAGGCAATGGCAAGCCACTCCAGTACTCTTGCCTAGAAAATCCCATGGATGGAGGAGCCTGGTAGGCTGCAGTCCGTGGGGTCGCTAAGGGTCGGACACGACTGAGTGACTTCACTTTCACTTTTCACTTTCACACATTGGAGAAGGAAATGGCAGCCCGCTCCGGTGTTCTTGCCTGGAGAATCCCAGGGACGGGGGAGCCTGGTGGGCTTCCGTCTATGGGGTCACACAGAGTCGGACACGACTGAAGTGACTTAGCAGCAGCAGCAGCATGGAAGAAATATGATTTCCTAAAAGGAAATTGAGGCTTTCTGTGAGTGGAAATGGCTATCAGAGATACTTTGAAATAGAGATAAGTAGCAAGAGACTATGTGCTTGCCCTCAGACAGAAAACTTACAGAGAAATTATGTGGTATTTGACATTAAAAACAGAATTCCATTGATTGGTCTGATGGTTAGGAAAGTGGAATAGCCAGGCTTGTGAAATAGTGAACTGTCCCTCTATTCAAGCAAGGGTTGTATAATCATTAGTCAGTAACATGGAAGGAATTTCTAGATTGGATGACAAATGGGCTCAATGACGGGTTTGACTACTTACAGTTCTTTATGGTCTATGAGGAAAATGCATTTAAAGCTCTATATCTATTTCATATCTTGAGGGTAATGAGTACCACACATATACTAAATACCTTATGAAGTAGTTTTGCCTTTTATTCACCTTGAAATTATTCTTTTAAGCTTTAAACTGCTCTGCTTGTTGCCCTGTCCCTGCATCTCTCTAATTGTCATCACTGAGATGTCTTCACCTTGAGATAAAGGTGTCATCTTGTCCAGCAAATTGGGATCAAACTTCTTCCTAGGCATAGGGAATGGCAGGAGCCACAAAAAACCCCAGAATAGAGGTTTATCCGGAGAAGACAATGGCAAGCCACTCTAGTACTCTTGCCTAGAAAATCTCATGGATGGAGGAGCCTGGTGGGCTGCAGTCCGTGGGGTCGCTAAGGGTCGGACACGACTGAGCGACTTCACTTTCACTTTTCACTTTCACACATTGGAGAAGGAAATGGCAACCCACTCCAGTGTTCTTGCCTGGAGAACCCCAGGGACAGGGGAGCCTGGTGGGCTTCCGTCTATGGGGTCGCACAGAGTCGGACACGACTGAAGTGACTTAGCAGCAGCAGCAGAAGTTTATCAACTGAACACAGGCTGTCCTGAAATTGATTCTGATTGCCTGATAACTAGGGCAGCGTGTTGTTTTCTTGTGATGGAGACTGTGTCTGGCACACCTGTTTCTTTTAGGAACTTAATTTCTGTCCCTGAACTGGCTGTTTATTTTCACATCTGGTTGCTAAAACCTTTGTTGAATATCTCCTAACTGTGTGTTTCACAGTGCTAGAAAGAGATGCCATCTGAAGTATTTTAAGTAGAAAGGGATTTGTGATAGAGAAGGTGATCATTTTAAAAAATGATCTTTTCCAGTGAGTCGGCTCTTTGCATCAGGTGGTCAAAGTATTGGAGCTTCAGCTTCCAAATCAGTTCTTCCAATGAATATTCAGTGTTGATTTCCTTTAGGATTGACTGGTTTGATCTCCTTGCTGTCCAAGGAACTTTCAAGAGTCTTCTCCAGCACCACAGTTTGAAAGTATCAATTCAGTGCTCAACCTTCTGTATGGTCCAACTCTCACATTCGTACATGACTACTGGAAACATCATAGCTTGGACTGTACGGACCTTTTTCAGCAAAGTGATGTCTCTGCTTTTTAATACACTGTCTAAGCTTGTCAGACACCAGTCACAAGTCCAGGTTGTTACCTATACTTCTAGCCAACTGGCTATAAATCAGAGGTTTCTGGGACCCCCTCCCTGTGTTTAATTAATTTACTAGAGCAGCTCATGGAACTCAAAGAAATATTTTACTTACTAGATTGCCAGTTTATTATAGTAGGATATAACTCAGAACAGCCAGATGGAAGAGATGCTTTGGGCAAGGATGGAGCTTTCATGCATTGTCCAGGTGCTCAGTTCTCCCAGTACCTCCATGTTCACCAACCCAGAAGCTCCCAAACCCTGTACTTTGGGTTTTTATGGAGGCTTCATTGATTGATTAAATCATTGATGATTGATTCAACCTCCAGTCCTTCTGCCTTCTCCTGATGTGGACTGAAAGTTCCAATCCATTAATCACTTCATTGATTCCTCTGGTGACTAGTCCTGACTTTTAGGTAATTTAGGAGTATTCCAAAGGTCACTTCATCAAAATAACAAAAGACACCTTTATCACTCTCCACACTTAAGTAATCTGAAGGGTTATAGGAGTGCTGTGCCAGAATTATATTATTCTTATAAATCACAGTATCACAAAGATATAAAGTTACAGTAAATAATACAGTGTGGTATCCATATAAGAGATACAGATCAATGGAACAGAACAGTGGTTCCAGAAATGGACCCACAGAAACTGTCAGTTGATTCTCCAGTAAGGTGTCAAGGTAATTCAGTGGGGGAAAGGAGACTCTTTTCAAAATGATGACGTGAGCAACTTCAATTCATAGGAGGAAATGAATTCCAATCTTTCCTCACACTGTATACAAAAATGAACCAAAATGGATCACAAGCATAAAAACTAAAAGCATAGTATTTCTAGAAGAAAACATAGGAAAATATCTTCATGACTTCTACATATACAAAAATTTCCTAGACAAGATACTGCATAGTATTTAAGATTCAAAGGGATTTGGAGTCAGGTAGACTCTAGTTCTGCCACTGATAATATTTAAGCCTTTACTTATTTTATTACTCAAATAAGTTTCCTCTTCACTAAGGCTTTTTGTAATGATTAAATGAAATATATGAAGTATTTATTATACTGCCAATTGTCTACAGAGCTTCCCTGGTGGCTCAGATGGTAGACAATCTGCCTGCAATGCAGGAGACCCAGGTTGGATTCCTGCGGTGGGAAGACCCCCTGGAGAAGGAAATGGTGTACAATACACCCACAAAATGATACCTAATAATATAAACAAAGGTGGAAGTCACATTCAAGGACTTTTGTACAGTTTATCTAGATTATCTCGTTTATCTAGATTATCTCTTTTATCTAGATTCTAGCCTAATTCTGCAATTTGCAAGCAAACTGATAACAATTTGCAATTTGTAGCAAGTTAATACTGAGGCTTATTTTTTCTTAAACTAGAGTTCCTAAAGTTATGGTCATTAAGAAAAATGGTAAATTGAATGTCATTGAAACTAAAATATTCTGCTCTTTGAAGACCACATTTAATAAAATGAAAAGGCAAGCCACATAGTGGGAGAAAATATTCACAATACATATATCTGATAAAGAACATGTATCTAAAAACTTATCATTCAGTAAGAAGACAACCAGTCAGTTTAAACATGGGCAGAGTATTTGAGTAGACACTTCTCAAAAGAAGATATAAAAATGGCCAATAAACACAAGCTGATCGCCGAAGAATTGATGCTTTTGAACTGTGGTGTTGGAGAAGACTCTTGAGAGTCCCTGTACTGCAAGGAGATCCAACCAGTCCATTCTAAAGGAGATCAGTCCTGGGTGTTCATTGGAAGGACTGATGCTAGAGCTGAAACTGCAATACTTTGGCCACCTCATGCGACGAGTTGACTCACTGGAAAAGACTCTGATGCTGGGAAAGGTTGGGGGCGGGAGGAGAAGGGGACGACAGAGAATGAGATGGCTGGATGGCATCACCGCCTCTGTGGACATGAGTTTGAGTGAACTCCGGGAGTTGGTGATGGACAGGGAGGCCTGGCGTGCTGTGATTCATGGGGTCGCGGAGAGTCGGACACGACTGAGCGACTGAACTGAACTGAACTGAAACACATGGCAGTATGTACAACCTCACTAGTTATTTGAGTAAAGCAAATTAAAACACAGTGAAATACAACAGCATACCTACTGCTGCTGCTGCTGCTGCTGCTAAGTCACTTCAGTCGTGTCCGACTCTGTGTGACCCCATAGACGGAAGCCCACCAGGCTCCCCAGTCCCTGGGATTCTCCAGGCAAGAACACTGGAGTGGGTTGCCATTTCCTTCTCCAATGTGTGAAAGTGGAAAGTGAAAAGTGAAAGTGAAGTCGCTCAGTCGTGTCCGACCCTTAGCGACCCCACGGACTGCAGCCTACCAGGCTCCTCCATCCATGGGATTTTCTAGGCAATAGTACTGGAGTGGCTTGCCATTGCCTTCTCCGAGCATACCTACTAGAATGGCTAAAATTCAAAAAGGTGGTAACACCAAGTGTTGACAAGGATGTGGAGCAACCAATGCTTTCACACATTGCTGGTGAGAATATAAAATGGTCCACCCACTTTGGATAATAATCTAGCAGTTTCTCATAAGGTCAAACATAAACTCACCATGTAATCTAGCAATTCCAGTCCTGGATATTTGCCCCTTAAAAAGGAAACATATCCACTCAAAGATTTAAATATGAATCTTAATACCTAACAATACACTTAAATGAATGTATTTTATTATATGTAAATCTCAATAAAATTGATTTAAACTGTAGAAATCCAGACCATATACATACCTCTAAATGGAAAATCTAATTCCCAGTTTATTTTCTCCCTGCCCCAGGAGCACATAACCATAATCTATTTTCCCACACTGATAACCTGAAACTGCAGGTGATAAATCTTTTAAAATTATATTCCATTTGCTACCCAAAAAGACACTTCTAACTGGCTTGCATGGTCCAGATATTAGTGACTTGTCTGAAATGCTAACTTTTAAAGGGCAAACAAATGAAGAGTAACCAATATAAAAGATGGAGAAGGAAGAGGAAAATCTGTTTTCAGAGGAAGGAAGTGTTAGTCACTTAGTCATGTCTGACTCTTTGTGACCACATGGACTGTAGCCACCAGGCTCCTCTGTCCATGGGATTCTCCAGGCAAGAATACTGGAGTGGGTAGCCATTCCCTTCTCCAGGAGATGTTCCTGACTCAGGGATCGAACTTGGGTCTCCTGCATTGCAGGAAGATTCTTTACCATCTGAACCACCAGAGGAGTAAAGGAAATAACATTTCCAGCTTCTCTAGGGCCTCTCTCTCTGTCTCCTCCCCACCCAAGCCCCAGCTGAATGGTACTGTCTCCACTTTCTGAGTCAAAACGTTGAGAGCAATTTCTGGTTTCTCCTTACCCTGACCATCATAATCGTTTACAGGTCACTTGGTAAGTCCTTTGTAATAGTTCCTTCATAAGCATCCTTTCCCTCCTGTCCATTACTTAGGCCATTTTTGTCCAATTGACCTTTTCCTACTCTAAGTAGATGAGTTAGGTCCTTATCTCTAGGCTCTCCTTCCAAACCAACCTACCTGCTGCTCTTCAGTTTATTTTCCTGAAGCACATGTCTATGATAGTGCCCACAACATCAAGCACAAACAGTAAGAAAAAAACAAACAAACAAAAAATTCGTGATTTGCTTACTAAATAAAATTTCAATACTGGCATTCAAGGTCCTCCAGAATTGAGTTGCAATCTGCATTCCTAGACCTGTATTCCATTATTTTCTTACATCTACTCAGGCTGTGCAGTATAGTGTGTGAAAGCTGTTATTATCTCCATATTAACAAAAATAACAGAGAGTCAAGTATTTCTAAATAAACTGTGTGTAAGGGTTAACTTCTGGCACTTCATCAAATATTCAGAAAGACCTCTATTCACAAGTGTTTCTGTGGCCTGGTTTTCTTCAGAGTATGTGTTTCATTCAAGTCTACCACCATGTAAAATGATGGGTACCTTCTCACGTATTGTGCAAAGACATATTTAACTAGTTCATTCTCTAAGCAAAGATTTACATATAGTAAATAGCCTTTTGTATTTGAACAAGTCTTTGTTTTAAATAGTCTGCTCAAGAAACATTGGTCATGCTTTCAGAATAATTTTTTTCTGTCTTAAAGAATACAATCTTTATTAAATTGAATAAATATCCATTGAATAAATTTAATAAATATTCATTGAACTCTGTGAAATATGCTGTACTAAAAAGGGCCTTCATAATATTAAATGATAAGCGGGACAAAAACCCTTAAACACTTAAAATCCAGTAAGAGATCAAGATAACAAATTATGAAAATCTTTGAAGAAAATATTTTCATCACTAACATACAGAATGCTATAATGGCTTAAAGAAAGAACAAGTTATAGCTGCTGCACAAATCAAGGATTTTTTTGGCAAGGGTGATATTTGACAAAGTCCTGGAAGGATAGCTAGGGTTTGATAGGCAGAGATGCTTCAAGAATACTTTTTAGGCAGAAGAAATAAAGGATAAATATCAGAGAATTCAGAAAGTGTTTGGGTTATCGGGTAGGAACCAGGATGCCAGGTCGACTGAGCCATAGTGTCCATAAAGGGGGCAGTTGGTGATGTAGGTTAGACTCATGTCAGTAGAAAGTCTGGTGTGTTGGGCTGAGGGGTTTCGACTTACGTTCAAAGCAAAGAACCTGTTGTTATTTAGTCGCTAAGTTGTATCTGACTCTTTGTGACCCCATGGCTGTAGCCCGCCAGGCTTCTCTGTCCATGGGATTTCCCAGGCAAGAATACTGAAGTGGGTTGCCATTTCCTTCTCCAGAGGATCTTCCTGATCCAGTAATCAAACCTGCATCTTCTACATTATAGGTGAATTCTTTGCCACTTAGCTAACTGGGAAGCCCCAAGGAACCTGGTGTGTATGCTAGTTGCTCAGTTGTGTCCGACTCTTTGCGACCCCATGGACTGTAGCCCACCAGGCTCCTCTATCCATGGGATTCTTCAGGCAAGAACACTGGAGTGAGTTACCCTTCCCTTCACCAGGGGATCTTCCCAACCCAAGGATCAAACCTGGGTCTCCTGCATTGCAGCAGATTCTTTACCGTCTGAGCTACCAGGGAACCTGTTAGGTAACACATAAGAAATGCATGAATGGCATGTTTGAGGAGGAAAATCTATAAGGATAGCAGAAGAGAGAAGAAACTGGAAAATTAGGAGGTAAACTAGGAGTCTAATTCAATTCTGGTGAAAGGTAATACATTGGAAGGAGGGAGTCATAAAGAGAAAGGTAAGCACAAGTGGCATTTTTAAAAGTTTTTACAGGACTTGGCAGTGTATTGAGATTAAAGGAGGACAGGGAAGAAGACTACCGTGGACTGGGAAGCTGCATGATCTTGGCATTGTGCTCAACTGTCTTATTGAAGGATTCAGGCAAGAGGATCAACAAAGCTTTACAGATTAGGGAATGAGGAGAATGCTTGTTCCATTAGCTGGAATGAGGAAATTAGGAGGTAGTTTAATTTGGATATGTTGAGCTTGAGGTTCTGGTGGAATATTTAAGTGATGAAATTGAAAATAAGACAAGGGAGCCCAAGAGCGGTGACCAGGTAGGTGACATCGGTTTGGAAATCATCCAGATAGTTGAGACAGTGAAAGCTGAGGATTCAGTTCAGTCAGGTCAGCTGTGTCCGACTCTATGCGACACCTTGGACTGCAGCACGCCAGGTCTCCCTGTCCATCACCAACTCCCGGAGTGCTCTAAATCATATCTGTCGAGTTGGTGGTATCATCCAACCTTCTCATCCTCTGTTGTCCCCTTCTCCTCCTGCCTTCAATCTTTTCCAGGATCAGGGTCTTTTCCAATGAATTGGTTCTTCACATCAGGTGGCCACAGTATTGGCACTTCAGCTTCAACATCAGTCCTTCCAGTGAATATTCAGGACTGATTTCCTTTAGGATTGACTGATTTGATCTCCTTGCAATTGAAGGGACTCTCAAGAGTCTTCTCTAGCACCACAGTTCAAAAGCATCAGTTCTTCTGCTCTCAGCTTTATGGTTCAGCTTTCACAGGAAAAACTATAGCTTCGACTAGATGGACCTTTGTTGGCAAAGTAATGTCTCTGCTTTTTAATATGCTGTCTAGGTTGGTTATGACTTTTCTTCCAAGGAGCAAGCGTCTTTTAATTTCATGGCTGCAGTCACCATCTGCAGTGATTTTTTAGCCCAAGAAAATAAAATCTGTCAGTGTTTCCATTGTTTCCCCATCTATATGCCATGAAGTGATGGGACCAGATGCCATGATCTTAGTTTTCTGAATGTTGAGTTTTAAGCAAACTTTTTCACTGTCCTCTTTCACTTTCATCAAGAGGCCGTTTAGTTCCTCTTCGCTTTCTGCCATAAGGGTGGTATCATCTACATATCTGAGGTTACTGATATTTATCCTGGCAATCTTGATTCCAGCTTGTGCTTCATCCAGCCTGACATTTCTCATAATGTACTCTGCATCAGTTCAGTTCAGTCACTCAGTCGTGTCCGACTCTCCGCAACCCCATGAATCACAGCACGCCAGGCCTCCCTGTCCATCACCAACTCCCGGAGTTCACTCAAACTCATGTCCACAGAGTCGGTGATGCCATCCAGCCATCTCATTCTCTGTCGTCCCCTTCTCCTTCCGCCCCCAAACTTTCCTAGCATCAGAGTCTTTTCCAGTGAGTCAACTCGTCACATGAGGTGGCCAAAGTATTGCAGTTTCAGCTTTATCATCAGTCCTTCCAATGAACACTCAGAATTGATCTCCTTTAGAATGGATTGGTTGGATCTCCTTGCAGTACAAGGGACTCTCAAGAGTCTTCTCCAACATAGAAGTTAAATAAGCAGAGTAACAATTAAAGCCTTGATGTACTCCTTTCCCAATTCAGAACCAGTCTGTTGTTCCATGTCCAGTTCTAACTGTTGCTTCTTGACCTGCATAAGGTTTCTCAGGAGGCAGGTAAACTGGTCTGGTATTCCCATCTCTTTCAGAATTTTCCACAGTTTGTTGTGATCCACAGAGCCAAAGGCTTTGGCATAGTCAATAAAGCAGAAGTATATGTTTTTCTGGAATTCTCTTACTTTTTCTGTGATCTAACGGATGTTGGCAATTTGATCTTTGGTTCCTCTGCCTTTTCGAAATCCAGCTTGAATATCTGGAAGTTCTTGGTTCTTGTAATGTTGAAGCCTAGCTTGGAGAATTTTGTGCTTGACTTTGCTAGCGTCTGAGATGAGTGCAGAGAGGAAGGGGCTCTGTGGAGTGTTGATAAAACCTCTTCATCACTTTAAATACTGTTGAATGATTAGTATATGCCAAGTATCACTTTTCATGCATTAGGTCATTTATGACAATAAAGGAATCTGTGAACTTTATCACAGATTAATTATAATTAATTCATTATTAATACACAAAGTAAAAAATTAATTTTCCAGAAGTAAAATCTCAGATGATTTCAAGATGTCAGGTACTGTAGAGGGGGCCATAAAACTGGATTTATTTTCTACTGGAATCTGAGTCTTTGACTTTTTACTAAGAGAATTAAATTCATTTGCATTTATAATCATAAATCTTACACGTATGTTTGTTTCAAGATTTAGAAATTCATCTTGAATTAACTTAGGCAAAATGGAAAGGCATTGGCTCCTGTAACCAGAAAGGGCAAGAGTGCAGCTAGAGACGCCCTGAATCAGAGGCTTGAGGCTCCAAGATCCTCTTGCTTTGCTTTCCTTCTTTGCCTCTCTTACTGTACTGTCCACACATACCTCTCCACCCATCTTCCCAGCTTTATCCTCAAAGTTAAAAAAAAAAACAAAAACCCTTTTGCACAACTACTGAACAAACCCTGGAAAAGGAGTATGATGTTGAGGGCTGGGTGGTGAATGGATGGGGATGTTGAGGTTCTAGGACTGATTTAGCTTAAGTCAGATATTCACGTCTACATAATTAGGCCAGGTACATAAGATCATGTAAAACGATGTTATTTCCATCTGTAGTCTATGGTAGAGTGGGGATGGAGGATGGGGTTCTTTTCTCAGAAAAATGCAGGGGTTCTGGGCAGAAAAAGAGGTAAATGACCATCTTAATTGTTACAAGAAGCAAAAGGTCTTATCTTATAGTTCCTAGGTTTTAATCCCTTTCCTCTTTTAGACATGGATTGTTAGTTTGTTCTTATAGTCTGAGATAATTAAGAAGGAAGGCATCCTGTTTCAATTAAACCATTCTTAGACTTTTACCATCTAATTACTAAAATCAAGAGCAACTTAAGAACCTTACTCCCCATTATTAAGGATGCAAAACCCAGAGCTTTGATTTCCTTTGGTGAAGCTTCTCCTTTCTCTCCTGTGGTTTCTTTTGTGTGTGGGGGGTGGGGGGAGGGTTATTTTAGATTGTAGTAAAAAATTACATCATTATCTTTATGTTAAATAGTATGAATCACCTGTTTCAAGTAACTAACTTTATTTCAAATTTATACACTACTTGTAAAAATTCAACTTCTCTCTTGATATTTAATTTACCTCATTGATTACACTAATTCCTTTAGCCACCACTTTTATTTTCTTGAATCTAAATTTTTATTAATATGTTGGGATTGTGAAGCAAGCCTTTAGGGCATTTGTTTGGAAAGACTATATGACTTCTGTGTTCTTGGATACCTAAAAGTCATTCTATGCCTTTCCTATCTGATAATAAATGGTGTAGGTAGCTCAGAGTGGATGGAAAATCAGTGCCTTTAGCTACTGAGCCATGGTCACTGTGGCAACAAGTAATGAGCAAGAACCAGCTTATTTCATATTTCAATCCTACTTCACAGATAGGCAGGACTATTTTGTTTCTTAACAAAATCTGACTATATCTTTTATTTTACCATATGTTCGTAGACAGGTTTTCTCATTGAAGTTTCTTTCCTGGTTAACGAGGAGGCAATTTGGGAGAGATTTTTCACTGTGCCTTTTCTCACAATTTTATGCAAAAGGTAAGACTAGTGCTGTGGTTCTGCAGCTGGGTTTGGCAGCTTCAGAGTCTGCGCAAAGAAAAGACTTTAGGGATTCCTAAACTTGAGGTCTGGCCAAACAGACGATGGCATAAATTTATGTAGTGATGAAAGAGTCCAGTCTAGTGATCAGACAAGAGCACCACTGGCATAGTGTCGCAGTGGATAGGGAGATAAATGAAGTTGCAGCCAGCAGATATTATGAAAGAGCAGGGAAAAGTAAAACTTGAATTTATTATTTGGACAAATAGGTTTGTGTGCATGTGTATTTGCTCAGTTGTGTCTGACTCTTTGTAACCCCATGGACTGTAGCCCGCCAGGCTCCTTTGTCCATGGAATTTTCCAGGCAGGAATACTAGACTGGGTTGCCATTTCCTTCTCCAGGGGATCTTCTGACCCAGGGATGGAACCTATGTCTCTTGTACCTCCTGCATTGGCAGGCAGATTCTTTACACTGCACCACTTGGGAAGCCCAGGAGGTTCAATAGGAGTAAAAGAAACGGATGATTAGAATGATGTGATCAGAACTGAAATGGCAGAATTGAAAATCTCATTGCATCTTAGTTGCTCATATTCTTTTTAATTCAGAGTTTCAGGTTTATCCTACATTCATATTTTATTTGAACCCTATAGTCATTAACAGTTTGATGATACTAGTTCATTGTTGGGTTGTCTTTCCTCCAGTTGTATAATTTTTAAAGTAATTTTTTCTCTGACTCATACAGATTTGAATTGCTTATTTTTCTATAAGCTAGATTCCTAAGCAGCCTTTCCAATTTTATTCATGGAAGCATATCTTTGTTAAGAATCAGGGATGAGATACCCATTTTCCCATCTATGAAAAATGCCACCTCTGTTTTAACTATCCTCCGGTTTTGAATTTTCAGTCTCAGTGTAACTAATATGCCAAAACTTTCATAATTATGCATATGCAGGGAGAACAATGTGTACATCTGTTCTGAAGCGGAGAAGAATTAAAAGGATAGACTAATGTTAACTCCAGCTTAGTAAACACATACTTGCTATGCATGCCACAGAGCATTCAGAATGAGGAAAAAGCTCTTCCTGATTCCCTGATTACATAATTGAGCTTTATAATTTATGTTCTACTACATACTCTGCAAAAGATTTCATGGACTGCTTGATTGTGGTTGTGACAAAACCTAAAATCAAACTCTAGGGTTTTAATCCCAAGTTGTGGTTTTTCCACTATTCCACATTGATCTTGTGTCTTTTTTAAAAATATTATTATTGAAGTATAGTTGATTTACAATGCTGTTGTTAATTTCTTCTGTACAGCAAAGTGATTCAGTTATACATATATAAATTCTTTTCCAGATTCTTTCCTGCTATGGTTTATCACAGGATACTGAATATAGTTCCCTGTGCTATACAGTAGGACTTTGTTGTTTATTCATTCTGGATATAATAGCTTGTGTCTTCTAATCTCAAACTCCCAATCCTTCCCTTCCCTAGCCCTGGCAACTACAAGTCTGTTCTCTATGTCTCTGACTCTGTTTCTGTTTCGTAGATGTGTTCATTAGTGTCATATTTTAGATTCCACATGTAAGTGATATCATATGGCATTTGTCTTTCTCTTTCGAACTTACTTCACTTAGTATGTTAATCTCAACAGGTTCATTCATGTGGCTGCAAATGACATTGTTTCATTCTTTTTTGTGAGTAATATTTCATTGTATATGTATACCACATCTTCTTTATCCATTCATCTGTTGATGGACATTTAGGTTGCTTCCATGTCTTGGCTATTGTGAATTATGCTACTGTGAACATAGGGGTGCATGTGTCTTTTCAAATTATAGTCTGGATATGCCCATGAATGGGATTGCTGGATCATATGGCAACTCTAGTTTTAATTTTCTGAGAAAACTTCATACTGTTTTCCCTAGTGACTGCACCAATATACATTCTCACCAGCAGTGTAAGAAGGTTCCTTTTTCTCCACACCCTCCCCAGCATCATTATTTGTAGACTTTTTGATGATGGCCATTCTGATTGGTGTGAGGTGGTAACTCATTGTAGTTTTGATTTGCATTTAGAGAATTAATGGCACATATCTTTTCATTTGGCTATTGGCCATCTGTTTGTTTTCTTTGGAGAAATGTCTATTTAGGTCTTCTGTCCATCTTTGGATTGGGTTGTTTGTTTTTTTGTTGTGGAGTTTTATGAACTGTTTGTATATTTTGAAAATTAAACCCTTGTCGGTCGCATCATGACAGATGCATGTGAGATGGCATCACCGACTCAATGGGCATGAGTTGGAGTAAACTCTAGAAGTTGGTAATGGACAGGGAGGCCTGGCATGCTGCAGTCCATGGGGTCGCAAAGAGTCGTATATGACTGAATCACTGAACTGAACTAAACTGAGTCGCATCATTTGCAAATATTTTCTCCATCTGTAGGTTGTTTTTTTATTTTGTTTACAGTATAAAAGCTTATAAGTTAAGTCCCATTTGTTTATTTTTCTTATTTGTGTCTTATGTGCCTTCCAAGACTGTGACTTCCTTGAGGGAAGGTACTCAGTAAAAATTTTTGGATTAAATTTGTCTGAATCCATGTGTTCAAAATAAAGAAAGAGGTTGTGACATGAAGAATTGGTTCGTATTCCTTTATATTTAAGCACATTTTAATTTCATTAATTGAATATCATAAAATTTAAATTGATTAAGTATAATATATTTATATTTATGTAATATTAAGTATGGTTTTAATTCTGAAGCCAACTGGAAATGAAGGAAGAAAATGTTAATTGGAGTTACTTCTGGGTTCAAAATGCTCAGTCAGAAAAATACAAATAATACGGGTAAATCAAATCCTCTTTCAGTAAACTATTCTCTTTTCAACTTCATTTCAATTTGAACCTATATAAGCACATCCACACAAGATTATAAAAATTGTGGACATTCACTGAATATGGTTTTATATCTTATTCTCACTTAAATGTTGCATCACGAGCATTCCCTACATTAGCCGATACAGTTACACAGCTGGCTGTTCATAACTACCTTATATTCCATCTTTCCCCTATTGTTGGCTATGCACCTTGTTTCTAATATTTCTGCTATTGTAAATTATGCTGCAAAGAACATTTTTGCTCAAAAGCCTGTCTGCACCTTTGATTATTTCTCAAGGGTAAATCCTTACATCAGCCAGGGTTTTAGCAGGAAATTGATGACCTATTCCAAATGTTTAATTCAAGAGAATTTCATGAAAGGACTGATTACTAGAGGTGTGGGCAGGGTTAAAGGAATCAACAAGGAATGGTGAAGCACTCAGGAATTGGCCTAGCCAATTATTAGCCTTCTTATGCCTAGCCCAAGAGAGAAAAGGGCTGCATTGTTACTGGCTCACAAAGAAAGTCTCAACCGAGCAATTAGAGCTGCCCCACAGGAAACCATGGCCTTAAATCTGTACTTCTCAAAGTGTGGTCCCCAGACCAGCAGTATTAGCAACACCTGGAGATCTATCAGAAATGCAAATTCTCAGGCCTTTCCCCATTCTACCAGTTGGAAACAAGGCCTCCAAATGATTCTGATGCTCTGAAGTTTGAGAACCACTGGCTTAAGGAACAAAGTTGTTCACAAAGCCATGGCAGCAGGGAGGGATTAAGTGATGGGAGGTAAATGTCCTCAGATTTCCTCCACTTTTCTGCTCTCTCTTCTCCTTCCCTGGCTAGACCCAACTGGAAGCTAGAGAGCAAGGGAGCCCAGGGATCTTTCCGTGGACAACCTGTAGTAGAACCAAGAACGGTAGAGTGGTGACAAGGAGGGACAGAAAGAGAAAAACCATCCACTCCCTAAACGTGAACCACTGGAGAAAAAAATGTAAGCATTTTTATACCTTTTAATGTTGTTATTGTTTAGTCACTAAGTTGTACCTGACGATTTTGTGACCACATGGACTGTAGCACTCCAGGCTCCTCTGTTCCTGGGATTTCCCAGGCAAGAATACTGGAGTGGGTTGCCATTTTTTTCTCCAGGTGATCTTCCCAACCCAGGGATCAAACCTGTTTCTCCTGAACTGGCAGGCGGATTCTTTACTGCTGAGTTATCAGGGGCTCCCCATACCTTCTAATACACACTAGCAATTTTTTTTTTGTAAAGTACTCATAAATAAACACCTTTACCAGCATTGGTTTTGACTGCCTGTCTGGTGGAACTCTTTCTAACTTTGAATATGAATTTTTAAAAAAGGTTCCAGTTTTTTTTTTTTTTTTTTGGCCGTGGGGCATGTGGGATCATGGTTCCTGGACCAGCATCTAACCTGTGCCCTCCAGCATTGGAATTGTGGAGTCTTAACCACTGGACCACCAAAGAAGTCTCCTGTTCAGGTTTTGGAAATTAAAAATAGTTTCTTAGTCTTGTTTTAACTTGCATTTTCTCCTTAAAAATGAGATAATTTTTTAAAAAATATGTTTTTTACCATTTGCATTCTTCCTGGTTATTATCTAGTTATGTTCTTTGCCCACTTTCCATTAGGAAATTTTCTAGTTTGATAGAGTTCTTTTTCAATACGAAGATGATTTCTTCTCTCTCTCTCATATTTGTTCTGGGTATTTTTCTCAGTTTGTCATTTGTCTTTTATTTTGGATACATGGAAATTTTACATAGTCAAATTTATTAATCTTATTCTTTATGATGTATTCTTTTGTTTGATTAGCTCTTTAAAAATGATTTGTTTGAATTGTGATAATGATGGATAAGTTGGCTTCTTTATCAGTTTCTTATCACTGCAGTAACAAATTGCCTCATAATTAGTGGCTTAAAAATGATCCAAATCTATTATTTTATAGTTCTGAGGGTCAGAAATCCAAAATGGGTCTTACTGGGTTAAAATGAAGGTGTAGGCAACGCTGTGTTGTGTCTGGTGGTTCAAGAGGGAAAATAATTTCCTGGCCTCTTCGAGCTCCTGAAGGATACCCGCCTTCCTTGGCCTGTGGTTCTCTTCTCCATCTTCAAAGGGCATCACTCAGCCCATGCTTCTGTTGTTCCGTCTCCTCTGTCTCCCTCTCCTGCCTCCCACTTTCCCTTAGAAGGACCCTTTGATCACATTGAGACCACCTGGATAATCCACCATAATCTCACCACCACAAGATCTTTAACTTAATCACACCTGAAAATTTTTCTTTTGCCATGTAAGGTAAAGAATCTCCCTGCAATTCAGGAGACCCGGGTTCGATCCCTATGTTGGGAAGATCCCCTGGTGAAGGGAATGGCAATCCACTCCAGGATTCTTGACTGGAGAATTCCATGGACAGAGGAGCCTGGAGGGCTATAGTCTATGGGATCACAAAGAGTCAGACACGACTAAACAACTAACACACAACACAGGGTAATATATCCACAGGTTCTGGGGATTAGGACACAGGAAATCTTTGGGGGCCGTTTTTCTGCCTATCCCAATTCCCAGCACCCCATTCTTTTAATAGCTCTTGCCCAGCATGGTCCAGTGTAGAAACCTACCTAGGTACACTGCCCTTACTCTCCTTCAAAAAGTATTTTTCAAGCATGCTTACCAGGTTCAAATTCTCTTTTTGTTCAAAAACTGTTTTATTATCCCCTTTCTGTTTTAAATCACCCACAGAATATTAAAGTACCTTGTTGACTGGCAATTTCTCCATAACCCAAAGAGCAGTTTCAGTCACTAAATTCCACTTATTCATAGCTGGTTTTATTTCAGACTTACCATTTGGCTGAATCCCATGAGCTATATTGAATATCTAAAGTGAAATTTATTTGTGAAGCCAAACATCTGCCAAGTATTGCACTGTCTCTTATACTTATGGTCACTTCCAATTTCCATCACACTAAAAGCATAAAAAGTCATTTTTACAGGAGTCCATCATATTCCAATATTCATGATTTAAGAAGTAAATCACTATTCATGGTAACGAACGTTTCCTTTTTTACCCACTTAACGCTGTGCCTGGTGTTGGGGATATAAACAAAAATAGGACATCATCTTTGCCCTCAAGGTCAAGGGGAAAACGTGGTTCCAATCATATTTTTAAAATCAGAAATGAAATCAGAAGGTCATGTGTTTGCCTTTTTTTCTTAAGCTCATTGAGCTCTTAGACTCCATGTGATATGTATGTGTTTGTATATGTTCATTTATATAGGTACTATATATTCTGAAAAGAGAATACAGTGTAGTAAATAAGACATTTAATCAAATCTTGGCTCTACCATTTACTTGCCCCATTATCTTATATGAATCATTTAACTATGAGCCTTAGTTTCCATATTTGTAAAATGTGGATAAGAGTACCCACCTCACCGGACTTTGTAAGGATTAAATGAGATAACATGTAAAGCACGTAGAATAGCCTGGCCAATAAGTCAATCCTCAAATGTGTTGGGTGGAGTCAGAATGTAAAGGAGGGATGGTTTACTTACATTACAGAGCGATTAAGCGCAAACACTCTGGAGTCGGGCTAGTTGGTTTAAAATCTCAGCTGTCACTGTCATTAACTAGCTGTGTGACCTTGACTGTCAAGTGGAAGCAGTCATCATCATCATCATTATTACAGACCTCACTGAGATTATGAGTTAAATACACTAACACATGTAGAATGCTTACAAGAGTGCTGAGAATGAGATGGCTGGATGGCATCACCGACTCTGTGGACATGAGTTTGAGTGTACTCCGGGAGTTGGTGATGGACAGGGAGGCCTGGCGTGCTGTGATTCATGGGGTCGCGGAGAGTTGGACACGACTGAGCGACTGATCTGATCTGATCTGAAATGACATATAATTGTTGGCTATAATTATATCTCTTCTAAACTTTTAGTTCCTCAAAATAAAATGCTACGTATATATTAGCTATATTAACTAATACAGTTCTATTAATTATATTAACTAAACTTATGGTTTCTTAGCATAAGATATTATGCTGCTGCTGCTGCTAAGTCACTTCAGTCGTGTCCAACTGTGTGCGACCCCATAGACGGAAGCCCGCCAGGCTCCCCCGTCCCTGGGATTCTCCAGGCAAGAACACTGGAGTGGGTTACCATTTCCTTCTCCAGTGCATGAAAGTGAAAGTGAAGTTGCTCAGTTGTGTCTGACTCTTAGCGACCCCATGGATTGCAGCCTACCAGGCTCCTCCATCCATGGGATTTTTCCAGGCAAGAGTACTGGAGTGGGGTGCCATTGCCTTCTCCAATAAGGTATTATAGCTGCTATTATAACGTAATAAAAAGACCAGTCTAATGGGTTGACCCACATTTATAAACACATCTGAATGAACAAGGCACTATTGCTGTGAGCTAGTGTCTTTCTCTGTGAAAAGGTCACACTAATCTCTGCCTAACACAAGATTCTTTTATCATTAACACAGTAAGACACAAAGTCTCACAGATGACCTGGGTTTGAATCCCAATTACTGGAGATTTTACCTTGGACAGTCATTAACCTCTTTGCCTTCATTGTATATACATTTTTTTCATTGAGAGAAATGATTTCTATAGCCCTCACCATAATTCTTTCCAAGGTGGGGGAGAGCTGTTTTCATTTAGGAAAATATTTTAACAATAAGTGGGAAGTGCAAGTGGGATCACAGAGCATATACTGAAAGAGGAAATGTTATCTAAACTGTGCTTAGTGGAGAAACAAACAGCTGAGAGATGAGGGAGAATGCATGGGAGGGAAGAGAAGAGAAAAGAGGGAGAGGACAAGGCTGGAACCTGGGGAGAAAGCTTGCCAATGGGAACTATAAGGTGAACAATTAAAACACTTGCAGGAAAAGGGATGTCTAAGTCTGTGTTTGCATGTCTTTGATTTAACCCCCTTTCCCAGGATTTCACCAAAATCTCACCTGTCTGTACTTATATGTGAGTGAGTGGTTGGGTCATAAAGAAAAGACCAGTCCAATGGGTTGAAAAAGACCAACATGGACAGTGAGGTCTACCCTACAGTCACTTTTTCTGTAGTCTGTGTGGGGCTAAGAGTGTCATGTGACAATGACAAGAGATTTGAAGTTTCAGGTGGCAGGGAGGAGTAAAAAATACATGGTGGTCCAGAGAAGTCTCTCTCCTATACCATATTACAGGAAAGTGACCTTAGAAGGAGGGAAGCTGTGGAAAAAATTACAGACATCTTAACTGTAAAATACCGGGTTGGCCGAAAAGTACGTTCAGATATTTCCGTAACTTTTTGGCCAACCCAGTATGTCACACAGGGTTCCTGTGCTGTGTGCTGTGCTGTTTCGATCAGTCGTGTCTGACTCTTTGAAAACCCATGGACTGTAGCCTGCCAGGCTTCTCTGTCCATGCAGATTCTCCAGGCACAATACTGGAATGGGTTGCCATGCCCTCATCCAGCGGATCTTCCCAACCCAGGGGTCAAACCCAGGTCTCCCACATTACTGTCTGAGCCACCTGGGAAGCCCTGGAGGTCCTATATAAAGCCTTTTATTTTTTCTCTCTCTCTTAATTGATTTAACAAATATGCATAGAGTGCTAAATAAGTGCATTCTCCCAGGCCCTGGGAATATAGTAGTGAACAGAACAGACTAAGCTTGCAGAACTTAGTTTTGGGGAGTGTAGAGATGAGAGAGTGTATAAAGTACATAAGATACATCAGATGGTGAGAAAGACTACTGATCAAAATAAAGCAGGGAGGGGAGATGAAAATGTTGGAGCAGGGTGGAGGAGGGTATGGTTTTAAATAGGGGGATAGGAAACTTCAATACAAAGACGAGTTTGAGCAAAGGCCTGAAGGAGGTGAGGGAGCAAGCCTGTCTGGGAGAAAAACATTTCTGGTGGAGAGAATAGTAGATACATAAGCCTTGAGTAGGGAATGTGACGGATGGGCTAGAAAGTTGGTGAGGAGCCTGTGTGGCTAGAGTGAAATGATCTAGGGAAGAATTGTAGAAGTCAGAGAGGTAGAGAGTTGTATGTGTGGGGACAGGCATAGGTTCCACACACTGACTGCACGTTGGAATCACCACAAAAGCCCCAGGTTGATGCTGCCAATCCTGATGTGTTTGGGCTTGGTTAGGACCTTAGCCAGGGTAGGTTTCCAAAGAACCCCAGAGAGTCTAATGAGGCAGGAAGCAGATGCCCACCCTGCCCCCAGTCCCAACCCTTGACAGGGTAAAGCAATTGAGGAGATTCATTCCCTATTGACTGAAACTGCAAGACAAGAATAGCAGGACAGTTAAGGGAGGAGGCTGGGCCCTGCCCAGACCACACGTTTCTTTTCTGAGTCAGGAGACCTCGTTGACCACACATGCACAGAGAAGGCTCCTTGGAGGCCACAGGGCAGTTACGTCAAGGGATGTTCTACCCAGACACCTTTGCAGTAAAATCCGTCTTGGCTAAAAGATGTGTGCACAAACATGGGAGGATCCCAAGATATACCAACTATGGACTGTTAACCAGGCAAATCAACATGATTGGCCAAAAGAAACCCAGAAGAAATGCCCCATAAAAGTAACTCAAACTGCTACGAGGGCGTGACTCAGTAACTCTCTCTCTCCCTGAGTCCCTGGTGTCTATCCATGTGTTCTGTACTTTTTTTCCCTCTTAATAAATACTTGCTTCACTACTTTCTATCTTTATGGAAACTCTTTTCTGCAAGGCTGAAGGCCAGGGCCCTTGTCACTGGTCTAGTGGCTAGGATCTGGTGCTTTCACCACCGTGACCTGGCCTCCATCTCTGCCTGGGAACCCAAGCCCCGCTCCGTGGCCACTCAAGATCACGAATATGCAGCCAGGATTGAGAACCACTAATGTGAACAATATAAGCAACTGAAAAGCTTCTTCATGAGAGGGAAGGGAGCAGCAGAGTGAATTATATGTTCTGATTTAAACGTTAAGAACCCCTGTCTTGAAAATGTATGCCACCCAGTTATATTCAACGTGTCTTTTAAACCACTTGAAATCTCTCTTGCAGTCACATGGATGAATCTAGAGAGTGTCATACTGAGTGAAGTAAGTCAGACAGAGAAGGGGAAATATCATATAAATCCCTTCCATGTAGAATCTGAAATGTTACAAATGAAGTTACATACAAAACAGAAAGAGATTCACAGATTTAGAGAATGAATTTATGGTTGTGGGGTAGGGTGAGGGCTGTTTGGGGAAAGGATGAGGGGAAAGGATACTTAGGGAGTCTGGGATGGACATGTACACACTGCTATATTTAAAATGGAAAACCAATAAGAACCTACTATACAGCACATGAAACTCTACTCAGTGATATGTGGCAGCCTGGATGGAAGGGGAGTTTGGGGGAGAATGGATACATGTATATGTACAGCTGACTCCCTTCACTGTTCACATGAAGCTGTCACAACATTGTTAATGGGCTATACCTTAATACAAAATAAAAAGGTTTTTTTTTTTAAGTTTTCTTTCTTAAAATCTTTCTTGAAACCTATGCATGCCTGCATTCTCAGTCATATCTAACTCTGTGTGACCCCATGAACTGTAGCCCACCAGGAATTCCCTCTGTCCATGGAATTCTCCAGGCAAGGATACTGGAGTGGGTTGCCATTCCCTCCTCCAGGAAATCTTCCCTACTCAGGGATCGAACCCAGGTCTCCTATATTGCAGGCAGATTCTTTCCTGACTGAGCCACAGGGAAGCCCTGTATATAAGTATGGTGTTATAAAAATAGAAGATATCAATATTATAACAAAAAATGCTTCATGTTTAAGGTGTATTTTGGTAAAATTCTGTTAAACATTATCTTTCAGTTTCTGTTGGAAGTTTATTGAATGTTACCTAGTATTTTAGGGAAGAATATGCATAGACTTCTGTATATGAGAAACACAGCTTATCTACAAAATCTTGTCTGAGATTGGAAATTATGCTTATCTGTGACAAACTGAAACTCTAGTAAGGATGGTAAATAACAATGGAGAAGATGGAAGTTAAATGACAAAATCTTTTTAAACTGGGCTAAATGCCATGTATGGCTATTCTCTGTGAAATGGTTTATTGTCATGTAAATTATATGCCATTTTCAATCTGGCAGTTTTCAAATTGCTTCTCTTTTTTGCAAAAAAAGAAGAGAAAAGAAAAATATTCTGTTAATGATGGAAAACATTCTTTTCTGTTCGGGAGTGTTTGAGAAAAGTAGCTATAAAATGTGAATTGCAATACAGTGCTCCAAATATGTAGTAACTCTGGGAACTCTATAAAACTGAAATCCACCCACAGCTTTCCAGAGCCTAATATCCACATCCACCAAGGGAATTGTTAACCTTCTCTAATGCTCCTTTGTGTGCTTGTGTACTTAGTCATGGACTGTAGCCCACCAGGCTCCTCTGTGCAGGGGATTCTCCAGGCAAGAATACTGGAGTGGGTTGCCATTTCCTCCTCCGGGGGATCCTCCTGACCCAGGAATCAAACCTGGGTCTCCTGCATTTCAGGCCGACTCTTTGCAGTCTGAGCCACCAGGGAAGATCCTAAGTATGATTTCAAAATATGTATTACTTTAATTTCTCTTAAAATGGTTGTAATAGAAAAAAGAAAAAGTAGGTTTCTATGGTACTAAGGCTGGTACTGCAAACCCACAGCATAAGCTATTTTTGTTTCAAAATGGGTAAATGAAATAAGGATGAGTATATTCAGTCTACACAGAAAAAAATTTTTTTTGTTTTAACACATGTTTCTCGTCTTTCAATTTTTAATGTTATGTTATGAAAAATGCCAAGCATTTTCAAAACTAAAGAGAATAGTATAATGAACTGGCATATATCCATCACCCAGCTTCAACAATTATCTCTGCTTATATTTCTTGTCTTGAAGTCAATTTTCTCTGATGCTAATAATGCCTCTATTTCTTATGACTAATGTTTGCTTGATATATTTAATTTTTTCTATCCTTTTACTTTTAACCTACCTGAGTTTTTATATTTAAAATACTTTTTTTTTGTAGGCAGCATTGTTGAGTCTTCCTTTTTTAAAATCCAGTCTGACAATCTCTGCTATTTAAATGGATATTTAGACTTTTTATAGTTAATGTGATTAAAGATATAGTTAGCTTTGTGCTGTGCTCAGTTGCCCAGTTGTGTCTCTTTGCAACCCCATAAACTGTAGCCTGCCAGGCTCCTTTGTCCATGGAATTTTCCCATTTCCTATAAGGCATCTTCCCAAACAAGGGATAGAAACCACATCTCTTGTGTCCCCTGCATTGACAGGTGGATTCTTTTCTTATCACTGCGCTGCCTGGGGAAGCCCCTTAGTTAGTTTTAAGTCTACCATTTTGCTATTTGTTTTCTGTTTATTATATCTATTCTGTTTTCATTTCCCCCTCTTTTAGATTATTTTTAGTATTCTATCTCCACTATTATTTTATTAACTGTACCTCTTTGTTTTATTTTTTTTAACTGTTTTTCCTAGGATGTACAACATTCATCTATAACTAAGCACAGTCTACCTTCAAATAATACTGTACCTCTCCAAGTATACTAACAAAAGTAATAAGACTATACTTCAGTTTCTTCCCTCTCATTCTTTGTGCTATTGCTCTCATATGTTTTACTTTTATATATTATAAACTTCGCAATACTTTATTACTATTTTTGCCTCAAAGAGTCAGCTGCTTTAAAGGAAATTTTTAAAAGAGAAAAGATTATTTTGTATTTATCCTCGTATTTAGCTTTTCTGATTTTCATCTTATATAATCTTCCTTTTGTATTTTTCGTATCAGATTTTTGGTGACAAGTTTTCTCAACTATTGTTTAAAAAGTTTTTGTTTCATTTTAATTTATTAAAGAACATTTCCAGTGAATATAGCATTCTAGGTTGGTGTTGTTTTCAGCACTGTAAAATCCATTTTCTTCTAGCTTGAATTGTTTCTAAAAAGAAGCCTTAAGCTTATTCCTCTATAAGTAATGTGTCTTTTACTCTCTGCCTGCTTTAAAGTTCCTTCTCTTTATCACTTGGTTTCAGCAGTTTGGTTAAGATGTGCTTTAGTGTAGTTTTCTCTGTTCATCTTGCTTGGGATTTGTTGAGCTTCTTGAATCTGCTCATTTAGTTTTCATCTAATTTGGAAATATTTTAGACACTTTTTTCAAATACTTTGTTCTTCCTCCTTTCCCTATGTCTTTCTGAAACTTCAATTACATATATGTAAGTCTGCTTAATATGTTCTACAGACATTGAGGCTGTATTTTGTTTCAGCCTTTTTCCTTCTTTGTGTTTCAGTTTAGAAAATTTCTAGTGCTATGTCAAGTTTATAGAAAACTACTATAATGTCTAATCTGATTTGAAGCCTATTCAGTGAATTCTTTTTATTTTAGATATTGCACTTTTCAGTGTGTTAGTTCCAGTTGTATCCTTTTTATAGCTGCCATCTCTTGCCTCATTATATTTATGTTTTCCTTTAAACCCTTGAGCATGTTTAAGGTAGGTGCTTAAAAGTAGTTATCTGTGAATTTCATCATTTCTATCATTTCTTACTCTTTTTCTATTGATTCATTTGTCTTCTAGTTTATGTATTACCTTTTCCTGCTTCTTCACACACCTAGTAATTTTTTTTATTGGATGCTGGACATTATGAATTTCAGGTTTTAAATGTCCAGATTTTAAAAAAAAAATTTTTAAGGGTTGAGTCTTGTTTTGAAGAGAGTTAATTTGCAGATTAGTTCGATCCATTTGAATCTTGTTGTTAAGCTTCATTAGAGTGGAAAGTGAAAGTGAAAGTTGCTCAGTCATGTCCAACTCTTTGCGACCCCATGGACCATACAGTCCATGGAATTCTCCAAACCACAATACTGGAGTGGGTAGCCTTTCCCTTCTCCAGGGGATCTTCCCAACCCAGGGATCAAACCCAAGTCTCCCGCATTGCAGGCAGATTCTTTACCAGCTGAGCCACAAGAGAAGCCATTAGAGTGGATCTGGAGTAATATATATTCTAGAGCTAGTTTAACCCTGCCATTAAAGGATTATCCTTCTGGCACCAAGTGCTTCAGGTGTTGTTCAGTGAAGTCTCTACAGTTTGGTTGATTGGAACTCAAATATCTCCCTGCTCTGCATCAGCTCTGGGAACTTTTAAGGTTATTGCTTCTGAATTGATCCTTAACCAGCCCTGTGAAGTTCCTCCCTGTGGATTTTCAGCTTAATAAGGGAACTTCTGCAAAGATTTTTGAGCTTCCTCCCAACCCCACAATCTCTCTTCTAAGTTCTTTGCTTCACAAATTCCATCTGCCTTGGTCTCCCCATCTCTGTCTCCCCAGAGACTAATTTGCTCTGCTTGAATTCCCTCTCTCTACTCCATAGTCAGGAAAGCCTTCAGAAAAACATCCAGAGCGATCTTGGGCTTTCTTTTCTTTTAAAGTTTACAAACTTAACAATTCCTAGTGTCACACAAGTGTATGCTCCTCGGTTTTTGTCTCATCACAACAAAGATTTGAAGTTACGGACATTAAAGCCCCCTCAGCGTGTCACAGCTCTCAGGTCTTGGACAGACCATGTTATAGCTCTCAGGTCTCGAACGGACCGTGTTATAGCTCTTAGACGAATCAGTGTTACAGCTCTGTTTTATTTAGAAGATAGCAGAAAAATCCATTTTCAAGGCGTGAGGGCGCGTCGATCCAAAGGCGCGAAGAGAAGAGCGCTTCAACAGGTGGGAGAGAGAGAGAGAGAGAGCTCGCTTTGGCTCCTCTTTTTATATGCTTTTTTCCCCTGGGCCTGCCCTGTGTAAATTGGGCCAGCCAGGAGTGTTGTTTGTTCTACCTGAGGTCCTCACTCCGGTCCTCGGACCTTCCTTTGTTCTATTTTCGTAGGCTTTTCCCTTCCTTGTCTTTTGGCCACCGCCATTCTGGACTCCTTTTCCCTATTCTACCTACCTAACACTAGCATTCAATGTCTTAAAACAGTTGCTTCTTATATTTTGTCCACTTTTCTTGTTATTTGCAATAGAAGGACAAGTCTATCACCAGTTACTTCATCATAGCAACAGAGGAAGTTTCAATTCCAATAATTATCTTCTCACGGCCAATCGTGTTTCATCTATACCTCCATCTCCACTCCCATCCCTCCAATTTTCAATTGATGATGAATGGGACAATAACAACTACAAAAGAGTCTGATGCTAGGAGGGATTGGGGGTGGGAGGAGATGGGGATGACAGAGAATGAGATGGCTGGATGGCATCACCGACTCGATGGACATGAGTTTGAGTGAACTCCGGGAGTTGGTGATGGACAGGGAGGCCTGGCGTGCTGTGATTCATGGGGTCGCAGAGTCGGACACGACTGAGCCACTGAACTGAACTGAACTGAAAATAGGAGTGCCACCTGAAGGTTGATGATGTGCCACTATAATAGATACTATAATAGAAAGTATGGTATCAGCATTGGAGCCTTCATCTTGCCTTCAAATCCATGGTTCAACTTATAGTCAATAAAGTACAGTTTGGTTTTTCCAATTTTTAAATTGTTTGATTTCACACTCAATCCCAGTATCAATTATTGTAAGCAAATTTAATGAAGTGACATTGATTTGATTCTTCTTTTAGAAAGTCAACATATTGGATATGAATTAAAGATTCTTAGCACAGGTATCAATTAATGATTATCTGAACCATATATCCTTATTACATATTCATATAACTTAATTGGTTAAATCATTAGATAAGAAAATGTAAAAAGCTAGTAATTTGTCATTTTGACATCTATTATTTGAATATTATCCAAATTAAGGCATTTATTAATGTTCCTTCCTTAACTGTTTTAATCACCTACAATAAGTGAACTAAACATTTCTACATGTTAAAATTTCCCAAAACAGTTTCAGAAGGCTGAAGAATAAATACTGTAAATGGCAAAAGGTCTTTAACACCCCAATCCAAACATTGAGTAATTGTAAACACCTTATAAAAATACAAGAGACTTGTATTTTCTCTTGTAGAAGTAATATTATAGTACACTTTTCTTCTAGCAAAAAAAGACTTTTTTTTGGTTGCTTTCTTAGTAAACTCATAAGGTTGTATAATATGAGTCCTGGTAATTTATTTTACTTTAGAGTTGTAACATAGTAATGAGTGAAAAAGCTGAAGAATTCACAGCATTCTTCCACTGAAGCACAAAACTAGAGAGGCCTTCAGTTCAGTTCAGTTCAGTCTCTCAGTCGTGTCCAACTCTTTGCAACCCCATGAGGCCTTCAGTTCAGGTCAGTTCAGTCGCTCAGTCGTGTCCGACTCTCTGCGACCCCATGAATCACAGCACGCCAGGCCTCCCTGTCCATCACCAACTCCTGGAGTTCACTCAAACTCATGTCCACAGAGTTGGTGATGCCATCCAGTCATCTCATTCTCTGTTGTCCCCTTCTCCTCCCGCCCCCAACCTTTCCTAGCATCAGAGTCTTTTCCAGTGAGTCAACTCGTCGCATGAGGTGGCCAAAGTATTGCCTTATGATGTAGTAAATTATCACTAGAATTAAGTGGCTAGATTTTAATCCTAACTGCCAATAACTTGCCAGCTTTGATTGAGATGTAGTTCATTCATGAATCCTATAAAGAGGAGTTTATATCTCTCCACATATCTGACACTATACAGAAGACTGAGGAGAATGAGTAGTTTAGTCACTAGAGATGTGAACTGTGGAAACATAAATATCATCAGGGTGTCTATGGCTTAGTTCAGTCGTTCTCAACACTAAGACCCAACACTACTATTTTGGTTGTTTATTTTCTGTGTTTTGTTTGTGGTTTTATCCCCCCAGGTTTTAAACATTTAAAAATTCACATACAGTAAAATTCAACCTTTTTTGGTATACACGTCTGAGTTTTAACAAATGCATGCAGTCATACAGTAATCCCTACCACAGTCAAGATTCAAAACAGTTAACATTGTCCCCAAGAAATACCCTCTTGATGCCCGGTTGTCATTAAACCTTTCTGGGAACCCCTAGCTTCTGGCAACCATTGATGTGTCCCTGATTTTCTAGAATGTCACATAAATGGAATTACATAATATATAGCCTCTATAGACTGACCCAAAGTTGCCTTTTTATTGGGTTGGCCAAAATGTTCTTTCAGGTTTTTCTGTAACATCTTATGGAAAAACCCAGTGAACTTTTGGCCAATCCAATGTTTTAGATATTTTGTTATTCCCTCATTATGATCCTTAAATAAAATCCAAATGGGTGTTTGCATCTACTTTAATGAAAAGTTTGGTTTTAAGGGAAATAAGAAGATAAGAAGGTATTATATATAAAAGTATAGAGAAATGAAAAAAGCAGAGGTGTGATGTGATTTTTCCAGAAGGTGAATAATTCTTGGTAAAGATCCAAACAAAACTAAATTCAGTCTTACTTTTCACAGAATCTCACTACTCCCAGTAGTTGCTCTTCTGGAAATTCAGTGTACGTTAGCAACTATATGTTTATATGTAGAATGGAGCTAGGTTTCTAGGTTCAGATAATTATAAAGAGGTTTTCATCTACACGAATCTCCAATGTAGTCATCAAAAGATACGTAGACTCTGGGACAGTTCATGTGTGATCCTGTCTTAAGAGCCCAAAGTGCCCTCCAACTGTTGTAATAACCAAAAGCATCCCCACAAGGCATTTCTAAAATGCCTCCCAGTGGATGGCAGTGGAGACTCACTGACCAAGATGAAGTAACTCATGCCAGCTAAGACTCTCAGTGGAGATCACCATTCACAGATCTTCTGATTACCAGGTGAATTCTGCAGATACCTTCATACTAGGAAAGGGAAGTCTTGGAGTGCTGACTTTTACATTCTAGTCTCCAAAAATAGATTCCCCATATTCAAGATTAACAGATTATCATTTTGGTTTATCCCAGTTCTGTTTTTAGTTTGTTTAGCCTGGAACAGTCTCTGAAGACCTGATCAACTTGAAAGCGACAAAATTAATTTCCTATTTTGTACCTAACTCTGCCAAAGTATTATTTTTTCCTCAATAGGTCTTACTTTCACAATTAGCTAATCTCCCTTGAAAATTTTGAATGTGTCCTTTCAAAACTTCACAAGTGCATATTTTTTTAAGGTTACTACATGCAAGAATCTGTTTTGCCTTAGTTGTTGTTTAGTCACTAAGTCATGTCCGACTATTTTGCAACTCCATGGACTGTAACCCACCAGGCTCCTCTGTCCATGGGATTTTCCCACGCAAGAATACTGGAATGGGTTGCCATTCCCTTTTCCAGGGGGTCTTCCTGACCCAGGGATCAAACCCACGTCTCCTGCTTGGCAGGCAAATTCTTTACCACTGAGCCACCTGGGAAACTCTATTTTTTTTTTTTTTTTGGCCTTAGTATATTACATAAATGAAGCCAGTCACATAAACTGGCACTGTTTGCTTGTGATCATTTCCATGAATGGACAGAAAAGGTGTCATGTTCAAATGATCCAGAGAAAAATGCCTCAAGAAACTTGAGTATTCTCAAGAATGAATGCAAGAGAGAATTCAACCCTTATTATGGTTTTAAATAAGGCAACTTCCACAATATATTTTATAAAAGCCTTGGTAAGTGTTTTTTAATTATGAAGAGAGTTTTTTCATAGGTGAGAAGAGTTTTTAGAGTCATGATGTTTTCTGAGATACTAGTTGATGCTGCTAAGTTCTTGCAGATTCTGAGGCTAGACCTACGTCCCCATTGTCTGTTAATGGTAAAGTTTTTATTGCAATAACCAAAGGACAGAGCGAAGTTTCTTCTTGGGGCCCAAGTTATATAGCTTCATATACACTAGTGATAAATATTCAAGACATTTATGCCATTAGGATAACCTCTGTTGAGAGTAAAGTTTTGCAGGCAGTCTTTAGTAACTTGGAAGAAGCTAGTAATTTACAGGAGAGAGACATTTGGATCCAAATGTTGCATTAAATCTTTCCATGTATATTTTACAGATGCTCACGAAATACCTATTATATTTCAGACACTTTAAAGCCAGAAACATTCCTTAAACTAAATCTGAGTTGAAGTAGCTAATCAAACAAAGCATCCTCAAATATTCAGTTGACGGGGTGTAGGGAAGGGAGGACTCTGTCCTGTTTCCACAATCTGTATTTTTTCCATTACTCCACATTGCCTCCCAAGTGGTACTAAAAGCCCAAAGAGAAGGTGAAATTTTGTGGGACTATAAATATATTGTAAACAAGGCTCCAGACAGCATTCAGTCCCTTGGTATTCTTGCATAAATGAGAACAGTCTTTGTAAAACCTGATTTTAATCAAGCTTGTTGATAGCTAACCCCAAATGATGCTATTGCAGACTCTCAAATAGTCATCATTTGCAGAGGCACATGACATTTTGATTCAGTCTCTTTGCTTGGGGCAAAAAAACCCATTAAATATTTTTCAAACCAGTGAAATAGCTTTACTGCTTTTTCTTATTAATACACCTTTATTGTATTAATAAAACTAAACAAGATAAAGAAGAAAGTGAAAATCTGTGATAAACTAATTATTTAATCACTGTTAACATAAGTAGTGTCCAGATATACACAAATATGTTAACATGCATAGACATATTTTAAACCATTCTGTAATTATACTGTTGAGAATACCATGATCACTCATGCTTTTTTCATTTAAAATCATGAGTACTTCTTTTTATGTCAACAAATTCCATTAGACCCCCCATTTTTTTGGCACACCACCCATGGCATGCAGATCTTTGTTCTCCCACCAGGGATGGAAACCATCCTGTGAAAGCACGGAGCCTTAACCACTGGACCTCCAGAGAAATCCCAGACCCCATTTTAACTTGTACCAAAGGATTCTACTCTGTGGTCATTTGTTGAGTTTTGATGTTGTTTCTAGTTCTTTAATATAGTAAAGTTGGTCAAGAACATTCTTGTTAATGTATGTCTCATTCATATCTAATTATTTAATCAAGTCTCAGAAGTAAAAATTTTTGTTAAAAGAATATGCCTATCTAAAACATTGATGTGATCATTACATGCAGAGTCTAAAAAGACATATGTGTGAAATCTAAAAAGACAATACAAAGGAACTTATTTACAAAACAGAACAGACTCACAGACTTAGAAAACAAACTTACGGTTTTCAGGGCAGGGGAAGAATGGGAGAAAGGGACAGTTGAGTTTGGGAGGGACATATACACTCTGCTATATTTAAATTGGGTAACCAACAAAAACCCATTGTATAAGCACATGGAACTCTGCTCAATGTTATGTGCCAGCCTGAATGGGAGGGGGGTTTGGGGGAGAATGGATACATGTATATATATATATGGCTGTCCCTTCACTGTTCACCTGAAACTATCACAACATTGTTGTTTTTATTTTTTAGCTGGAGGCTAATTACTTTACAGTTTTGTCACCACAATTTTTGCCATACATCGACATGAATCAGCCACGGGTTTTTTGGCTATACCCTAGTACAAAATATTTTTGGTGTTAAAAAAAAAAATTAAATTAAAAAAGAAAAAAGTTGATGTGATCATTATATGTGGAATCTAATAAGACATGATACAAATGAACTTATCTGCAAAACAGAAACAGAGTCACAGCCTTAGAGAACAAACTTATGGTTGCCAGGGTAGGGTGGGAGAGAATGGGGGAAGGGGATAGTGAGGGAGTTTGGGATGGACATGTACACACTGCTGTATTTTAAATGGATAACCAACAAGGACTTACTGTATAGCACAAAGAAATCTGCTCAATGTTGTGTGACAGCCTGGATGGTAGGGAGTTTGAGGGAGAATGGATCCATGCATATGTATGGCTGAGTCCCTTTGCTATTCACGTGAAACTATCACAACATTGTTAATTGGCCATACTCATATACAAAATTAAAAGTTTAAATAAATAAATAAACGTTAATATGAGATACCATATAACTCTGGAAAGACTGCACCAATTCCTAACCCTCGCAACAGAGAATGCTATCAATCATTTTCATCTTTCCTCTAATGAAAGGTTAAAGGGACTATCTCATTGTTTTTATTTGCATTTCTGCAATTACCAGCAAAGTTGGATATCTTAAAATGCTAAACTACTATAGTTTAAAAAAAATGTTATTGAAGTTTAGTTGACTTACAATGTTGTGTTAATTTCTGCTGTACAACAAAGTGATTCGTTATACATATTTATATTCTTTTTCATATTCTTTTCTATTATGGTTTATATAGAATATATATATATATAGAATATAGTTCCCTATGCTATACAATATGGAGAAGGCAATGGCACCCCACTCCAGTACTCTTGCCTGGAAAATCCCATGGATGAAGGAACCTGGTAGGCTGCAGTCCATAGCGTCTCAAAGAGTCGGACACGACTGAGCAACTTCACTTTCATGCATTGGAGTAGGAAATGGCAACCCACTCCGGTGTTCTTGCCTAGAGAATCCCAGGGACAGGGGAGCCTGGTGGGCTGCTGTCTATGGGGTCTCATAGAGTCAGACAAGACTGAAGCGACTTAGCAGCAGCAGCAGCTATACAATAGGACTTCATTGTTTATCCATTCTATATATAATAATTTGCATCAGCAAATCCCAAACTCCCAATCCATCCCCCTCACCTCCCCTCCCCCTTGGCAACCATAAGACTGTTTTCTATGTCTGTGAGTCTGTTTTGTAGATATGTTCATTTGTGTCATATTTTAGATTCTATACAGAAGCGATATCATATGATATTTGTCTTTCTCTGTCTTACTTTGCTTAGTATGATAATCTCTAGGTCCATTCATGTTGCAAATAGCATTATTTCATTCTTTTTATGGCTGAGTAATATTCCATTGTGTGTGAATATTTCAGTTGGTTCCATGTCTTTAAATGGCAATAGTTTTTAATTTATTGTATGTGTATGTCAATTCTCTGGAGTTTTGCCCATATTTGCCATTTTTCTATTGGAAAGTCATTTTTTTTTAATTTTGGAAAGAATGGTCTTTATTAAGGATTTATATATGTGAGAGTTGGACTGTAAAGAAAGCTGAGTGCCAAAAATTGATGCTTTTGAACTGTGGAGTTGGAGAAGACTTTTGAGAGTCCCTTGGACTGCAAGGAGATCCAATCAGTCCATCCTAAAGGAGATCAGTCCTGGGTGTTCATTGGAAGGACTGATGCTGAAGCTGAAACTCCAATACTTTGGTCACCTGATGCAAAGAACTGACTCATTGGAAAAGACCCTGATGCTGGGAAAGACTGAAGGCAGGAGAAGGGGATAACAGAGGATGAGATGGTTGAATGGCATCACCAACTCAATGGACATGAGTTTGAGCAAGCTCCAGGAGTTGGTGCTGGACAGGGAAGCCTGGCGTGCTGCAGTCCATGGGGTTGCAAAGAGTTGGACATGACTAAGTGATTGAACTGAACTGAAGGATTTTAACCCAGCATTTCCCTCAGGATATCATTTACCTTTTAATATTATTTCTTATATCCCTGAGATGTAGATATACATATGGTTATATATATATATATGTATATATATGTATCTATATAGGTAATAAAGATACATATGTATATCTTATATATGTATATATATACATACAAATATATATATATACACTTTTGAACTGTGGTGTTGGAGAAGACTCTTGAGAGTCCCTTGGACTGCAAGGAGATCCAACCAGTCCATTCTAAAGGAGATCAATCCTGGGTGTTCATTGGAAGGACTGATGCTAAAGTTGAAACTCCAATACTTGGGCCACCTCATGCGACGAGTTGACTCACTGGAAAAGACTCTAATGCTGGGAAGGATTGGGGAAGGGAGGAGAAGGGGACGACAGAGAATGAGATGGCTGGATGGCATCACCAACTCGATGGACATGAGTTTGAGTGAACTGCGGTAGTTGGCGATGGACAGGGAGGCCTGGCGTGCTGTGATTCATGGGGTCGCAAAGAGTCAGTCACGACTGAGCGACTGAACTGAACCGAACTGAACCTTACTAAACAGAAAGGCTCAAGGAAGGAAGGAGTGAGGGTTATCTTGTGGTGGTAATTGTACCATTCTTAGTGGTGCCAAAACAACCCTCTCAAAAGGGTGGGTGAAAGTGGTGTGTCTGCTTCTGCTCTAGGCATAATGACCTCATCAAAGTTCTATGTCAAAACTGTCCTGCTGCTTTCTCTTTTTTTTTTTTTGAGGCTTATTTTGAAAAAAGCTCCTTCACATAGTGTTTGTTACCCATGGAATTTTCTGTTGCTTCAGGAGTCTCTGTTCTAGGATGCCTGTGTCTGTGATGACTTTCAGATGAGATTAGAATTTATAAGATTAGCAAATAAACTGGAAAGAAGAATCAAAGGAGGAAGGGTCATAGTTCTCTGGAGACGTCAGAGATCAGTGATCACAAGAAAATCCTCCCACTCCTCTGTCCTGAGAACCCTCAGATGTACAGGTGAGGGCAGGCATGCATCTTAGTTATTCAGACCACTGCTGCTGGAGCTCATAAAATACTAGCTATGAGTGGGGCTTTGCAGATTACGAATTGCTTTCACATGAACTATATAGTTATTGTTGAGACAACATATTTGTGTTCTGTCGTCCTTTTCAGCTCTTCTATCTCTTGCCTGAGAAAATTACATTCCTGGATGGGTCCAACCTCTCTGTCCATCTCAAACTCAACTCCCAGCTCCAACTTCATACCTCAGTGACTTCCTTCCTGTCATGATTTCTCATACAGGATATGTCTTTACAGACTGGGTGGAGTTTTAATGAGGAGTTTCACTGGGACCCGATTCTTTAATAATTTAAAAGGTCATAGTCATGAGCTCTATGTGACATAAACACAGACTTGGGAATTAAACTTTCCTGCGATTGTTTGGCTCTGTGGAGTTTTCACTGCTTGACCTTATACAAGTTACCTAACCTCATTGAGCCTCTTCTATAAACATGCGTAGTGACTCCCTGACAGAACTTTTGTGAGGAGTAAATTAATGAAACAAATGCTTCATACATAGAAGTGGCTAATGTGACAGTTTGTGTCCTCCATTTCTTTCAGAAGAATCCATAGCTACTGTTTTAGCAATAATACCCAATATTTAAGTAACTTTTTTATTATAGAAACGTTAGAACATAACAATAAAAACTTGAGAGAGCTACTATTAACATTTTAAGATTACATTAAATATATTCACATTGAAAGTAAAAGTTGCTTAGTTGTGTCTGACTCTTTGTGACTCCATGGACTGTCCATGGAATTCTCCAGGTCAGAATACTGGAGTGGGTAGCTCTTGCCTTCACCAGGGGATCTTCCCAACCCAGGGATTGAACCCAGGTCTCCCGCATTGCGGGCAATTTCTTTACCAGATGAGCCACCAGGGAAGCCCAAGAATATTAGAGTGGGTGACCTATCCCTTCTCCAGTGGATCTTCCCGACCAAGAATCGAACCAGGGTCTTCTGCATTGCAGGTGGATTCTTTTACCAGTTGAGCTGCCATATTCACATTATGGTGCAATTACTACCACTATCCACCTCCAGAACTTTTCATCATCCCAGACTGAAACTTTGTACCCATTAAACTGGAATATCCCCTGGAGAAGGGAATGGCAAGCCATTCCGGGATTCTTGCCTGGAAAATTTCATGGACAGAGGAGCCTGGTGGGTTACAGTCCATGGGGTCACAAAGAGTCAGACACAACTGAGGGGACTTAGCACCCATATATATATTCTACTAGATATTTTATAATTTTGTTTTTATATGATAATTTTTAGTAAATGTTTTATTGAAATATACACATAGAAAAGTGCACAAATTAGTGTTCAATTTAACAAATGTTTAAAAAATAAACATTCCCATGTAGCTAACATCCAGATCAAGAAACAAAACATTAGCAACACCCTAAAGCACCTTTTATATCCCCTTCCAATCATTACCCCCTTCCAAAGTTAATCCCTTCACTATTTTGACTTATAATATCATGGATAGTGTTTCCTATTTGAGATTCTTAGTAAACAGAATCACGCAGTGTGCACCCTTTGGGCTTGTTGAGCTCAGCCTGAGGTCAGCAGGAGTCATCTGTGTTGCATGTAATTGTTGTTCAGTCGCTCAGTTGTGTCTGACTCTCTGCGACCCCATGGACTGCAGCATGCCAGGCCTCCCTGTCATTCACTATCTCCTGGAGTTTGCTCAAACTCATGTCCATTGAATCAGTGATGCCATACAACCATCTCATTCTCCGTCCTCCCCTTCTCCTGCCTTCAATCTTTCTCAGCATCAGGTCTTTCCCTATGAGTTGGTTCTTTGCATCAGGTAGCCAAAGGATTGGAGCTTCGGCTTTAGCATCAGTCCTTCCAATGAATATTCAGGACTGATTTCCTTCAGGATTGACTGGTTTGATCTTGCAGTCCAAGGGACTCTCAAGAGTCTTCTCCAACACCACAGTTCAAAAGCATGAATTCTTTGGCGCTCAGCCTTCCTTACAGTCCAGCTCTCACATCTGTACATGACTACTGGAAAAACCATAGCTTTGATTATATGGACCTTTGTCGACAAAGTGATGTCTCTGCTTTTTATACGCTGTCTAGGTTTGTCATAGCTTTTTTCCCAAGGAGCAAGGGTCTTAATTTCATGACTTCAGTCACAGTCTGCAGTGATTTTGGAGCCCAAGAAAATAAAGTCTGTCATGGTTTCCATTTTTTACCCATCTATTTGCCATGAAGTGATGGGACCAGATGCCATGATCTTATTTTGCATATTCTCATTGCTGTGTAAGTAGTCCATTGTACCAGTAATAATAGCTTATTAATTCATTCCACTGTTGATATTTGATTGTTTTCACTTGGGGGCCAAGATAAATAGTTAGTGCATGTCTTTATTATTATTATTATTATTTATTTGTTTATTTGGCCACACCACGCCTTGTGGCGTGTAGGAGCTTGATCAGGGATGGAACCCATGCCCTCTGTAGTGGAAGCTCAGAGTCTTAACCACTGGGCCACCAGGGAAGTCCAGAATAGTGCATGTCTTTGGATGAATAGGCGCACATTTTTTTTGTTGGGCTTCTCCATAGAAGTGCAATCACTGAGCCTTACTAGTGTTTCCAAACAGTTTTCCAAAATGATTGTACTTTGAGAGTTGGACTGTGAAGAAAGCAGATCACCGAAGAATTGATGCTTTTGAACTGTGGTGCTGGAGAAGGCTCTTGAGAGTCCCTTGGACTGCAAGGAGATCCAACCAGTCCATTCTAAAGGAGATAAATCCTGGGTGTTCCTTGGAAGGACTGATGCTAAAGCTGAAACTCCAATACTTTGGCCACCTCATGCGTCGAGTTGACTCCCTGGAAAAGAGTCTGATGCTGGGAAGGATTGGGGGTGGGAGGAGACGGGGACGACCGAGAATGAGATGGCTGGATGGCATCACCGACTCGATGGACATGAGTTTGAGTGTACTCCGGGAGTTGGTGATGGACAGGGAGGCCTGGCGTGCTGTGATTCATGGGGTCGCAAAGAGTCGGACACGACTGAGCGACTGAACTGAACTGAACTGATACTTTCACCAGCAATACATGTTTCACTTCTCCACCAGCTTCACAGTCTTTTTTTTTTCATTTTAACCATTCTGATGACATGAACTGGTTTCACTGTAGTTTTAATTCCGTGATTGCTAGTGAAGTTCAGTAGTTTCTCTTGTGTTAATTGGCCATTTAGGTATGCTCTTTTATGAAGTGCTTATTCAAGCCTTCTGACCATTTTTTTTACTGGATTGTTTGACCTTTTTCTTACTAATTTATAGAACTTGTTTACATATTCTGGATAAGACTCGTATATACCCAAGTACCTTCTCTCACTTTATAGCTTGTCTTTTGATTCTCAGTGGTACCCTTTGATTAAAAAACACTTCTTAATTGTAATATCACCCAGTTTACCAATTTTTTTCTTTTATGGTTAGTGTTGTGTCCTGATGAAATACCAATATTTTTATTTCTTAAAAATGTTTAAACTTATTTAATTTAATGCAATTGCCATATAATAAGCTGTACATATTTAAAGTGTATATGATTTGTTCAACTTCTGGGAGTGATGGTCAATGTATATTATCTTGACTGATGATAATTTTATGGTTGAATTCATAGGTCAGAACTTTAATTTTAACAGTTCAGTAATAATTCATCTTACTAATTCATCTTGTTCAAATTTGTTTTCCATTTCTCTACTACTGGATAATGCAATTGTTTTCCTTTTATTCTCTATCATAAAAAATAGCACTGTTAGTACCATTTTTTCTATATATAGAATCTAGAAAAATGGTACTGATGAACCTAGTAGAGAACAGACTTGTGAACACAATGGGGGAAGGTAAGGGTGGGGCGAATTGAGAAAGTAGCGTTGACATATAGACACTATCATGTGTAAAACAGAGAGCTAGCAGGAAGCTGCTGTATGACACTGGGAGCCCAGCCTCGTGCTCTGCGATGACCTAGAGGGGTGGGATGTGTGGAGGGGAGGGAGGCTCCAAAGAGAGGGGATATATGTGTGTGTGTGTGTATATGTATATGTAATTATGACTGATTCACGTTGTTGTATGGCAGAAACCAACACAACATTGTGAAGCAATTTTCCACCAATTAAACATTTTTAAAAAGGAAATAAAAGCCATGTTAAATGTCATAGGGATGAAACAGCATGGATGAAGAGAAAATAATGGGCATGGTTCGTGGAAGACAAGATATGCTAGGTTGCTTGGCAGTGCCATCATGGGAGGGAAGAAGAGAAAGTGTGTTACATGTGATGGTGAGGAATCCTCAAGCTGTGCTGTGCTTCAGTAATGAGCTGTCATGTGTTGCGATGTACAGTTCTTAAGTGATAAAGTATGCAAGCAATGTCATAAGAGGTGCTGGCTCAGGGTGGTGACAGCTGCCTGTTTTGAGAGAAGCTGACTGAAGCAGGAGAGAAACCACCTTTCTTCTTCAAAATGCTTCTTAATTACAGGAGCATCTGCCCATTTTTTAAAAAATCAGAAAATACGCATAAAGTGAAAATCATTTCCTAGTCCAAGTCTCACTCCTCGTAGGTAACCCCTGGAAATATTTTGGTATGTAATCTTTTAGATATTTTCTATGTTTGATTTTATATGCACATTAACTTGATAGATACCGTGTTTGGTTTTTAAAACAGGACTGCATTAAAATAATGCTTGGTGCAACATGGATGGACTTCAGTTCAGTTCAGTTCAGTTGCTCAGTCGTGTACGACTCTCCACGACCCCATGAATCACAGCACGCCAGGCCTCCCTGTCCATCACCAACTCCCGGAGTTCACTCAAACTCATGTCCACAGAGTCGGTGATGCCATCCAGCCATCTCATTCTCCGTCGTCCCCTTCTCCTCCCGCCCCCAACCTTTCCCAGCATCAGAGTCTTTTCCAGTGAGTCAACTCGTCGCGTGAGGTGGCCAAAGTATTGCAGCTTCAGCTTTAGCATCAGTCCTTCCAACGAACACCCAGGATTGATCTCCTCTAGAATGGACTGGTTGGATCTCCTTGCAGTCCAAGGGACTCTCAAGAGTCTTCTCCAACACCACAGTTCAAAAGCATCGATTCTTCGGTGATCAGCCTTCTTCACAGTCCAACTCTCACATCCATACATGACCACGGGAAAAACCATAGCCTTGACTAGATGGACCTTGGTTGGCAAAGTAATGTCTCTGCTTTTTAATATACTATCAAGGTTGGTCATGGGAAATAGATGGATGGACTTAGAGATTGCTATATTGAGTGAAGTAAGACAAGGAGAAATACATGCTATCATATGTAGAATCTAAGAAAAAGATACACAGTCATGTCGGGTTAGCTAACTGGTTAGAACATGGTGCTAATTTAAAAAGGGTACAAACAGAATAGAGTTACAGATGTTGAAAAAAAAACCCCAAAACTTACAGTTCCTAGGAGGTAAGGGAAGGAGGGATAAATTAGGAGACTGGGATTGGCATATACACACTACTATATATAAAACAGATAACTAATGAAGACCTACTATATAGCACAAGGAACTCAATGCTCTATAATGGCCTGTATAGGAAAGGAATCTAAAAAACTGGATGTATATATATGTACAACTGATTCATTTTGCTGTACACCTGAAACTAACAGAACATTGAAAACCAACTATATGTCAATAAACATTTTTTTAAAATAATGCTTGGCAACTTGCTGTCTTCACTTACAATCTTGTGGCTCCCTTTCCAGACCAGCGTGCTGCAAGGGTGCCTGCTCCCCATTCTCCAAACACAGCTCACAGTGCAGCTAATATACCCTATTATCGGTCCTAATCCCTGTAGTCACCAGAATAGCTCTGGCTGAGACCATAAGGCAGAGTGGCCAGCAGGAGAGTTGTGTCCGACTCTTTGTGACCCCATGGACTGTAGCCCACCATGCTCCTCTGTCCATGGGATTCCCCAAGTAAGAATACTTAAGTGGGTTGCCATGCCCTCCTCCAGGGGATCTTCCCGACACAGGGATCAAATCAGCGTCTCTGAGTCTCCTGCACTGGCAGGGAGATTCTTTACTGCTGAGCCATCGAGGAAGCCCTTGAGGACAGTGTATCTCCATAAATTATTGAGAATTCTTCTCAGCACAGTTTCCATAACCAACTCCTATTTACCCTTTTAGCTTCATCCGTCCCTCTCTCCCCAGCTCCAGGCTCATCACACTGCAGATCAGTACCTGCAGGGCCTGGATCGTACCATTCTTTCTCTCATCTCTTGGTTCTTGCTACTGCTGGACATCATTTGTCCCAGTCTGCATTAGGGAACTTTTATTGAAGTCCCAAACTACCCTGTGCACAAACCTATCACAGTGCTCATTCTTCCCTATTGTTCATTAACAGTCTCCCCTGTTTGACTGAGAGTTCAAAAGCCCGGGCTGTCTTTTAACTTGCCTTTCTATCCCCTGTACTGTACAGTGCATACATCAGACACACTGTTTTTGAATGAATGAACTAAAAAACTTTCAGAATCCCAGATGTGAGATTTCTCCTTTGAATTTCCAATCCTGTCTCATCAATAATCACTGTATTCTGCCTTGAATTATGGTTACTGGGTCCTTATCTTGCTCATTTTGGTCTTTGAGGGCTGGGATTGTGTTTTGTCTCTTATGTTGTTTCATGATATTTTTTATTGCCTTTGTTTTTCCTGTTGCTTCTAGGACAGTTTCTTACACAATATAGGTCTTAGTAAATATATGTTGAATGCGTAAATGAGTGAACAAATACATGAAGCTGCCCACAAATGTGACTGATGAGAGTGAGTTACACAAGGAAAGCAAGGATGATGGACTGGAAAATAAATGGTAGAGTTTTCAAACTAAATGAAGGTGACTTGTAATACCTCCTAGCACATTAGTCCCAGAATTTTATCATGTGCCAATAAAGTATTACATTACATTTTTATTTGAGCAGAGAAATCTTAAAATATGACTTTTTTTCTGAGTGAAAAAGCCTCTGTGCTCTTTAACATCAGAAGAAAGTCCAGCCTGATTCAATCTTAGATGGACCTTCTTCCCCAAAAAATACACCCTCTTATTCTTGAAGATAGCTGACTGGCGTATAACATCTGTTCCTTCCTTCCCTTCAAAAACCAAAAGAAAGCAAATCCAATATTTTTAAATAACACTTTCTCTATCATAAAATGTAATTTATCTAAGTGTCCACTGCTGGGGAGAAGTCAACAGAGAAAAAAATTCCTTACAGCTCAATATATTACCAATATCACCAGTACCAGATTCAACTGTTGCAGAAGAACCTCTCTCAGAAGAAGCTGAGTTAGGAGGGAATTTAGGGCCTCTTTTTCTCTACCAAAAAGTAAATTCTATGAAGGATATTTCTCAATTACTATTTGATTAGAACAGCCTGTAGAGGGCGTCCTTACATCAAGAGCTGTAGGGGTTAGAGCACTATTGAGGGAAAAAAATATTTTCAACTAAAACTGCACCTTTCTGGAGTAAAGAAAATGTCCACTGTGTTGTGAAATTTTTATCTTTGACAGGGACAATTGGCATTACAATGCTAAAGTGCTTTAAGTATTGCTGCATGTATATGAATGCATTACATAAATGAATATTCACTGAAATAAAAAATAGTGAAATCTTTGAATAGATGTGAATTTTATTGTAAAGGCAGAATGGCTGTGAAGCTTTGGTTGCAAACAGACTTAATCATGATTTACTTGCCAGTGTGAGGTATAGCGGTTAGGAGAATAGACTTTGAAAGCAGAGTGGCTGGGATTTGAACCCTGACTCTACCACTGACCAGGTAAGTAACCATAGTTACCACTGGGTAACCACAGTCAGCTAACTTCCTGGACCTTTTTGAGCCTTGTTTCTCCATCAGTAACGTGGGAATAATAATAGCACCTACCTATTTAAAAGTGTTGTGAGAATTAAGTAAGCTCTTAAAGTACTTTTACAATTAAGAAGTTCAAATCCATTGGAGCTTTCTTGTTGTTAGGGAAATTAAAATGGAGGAAGTCTTGTTCTGGCTTCAGAAGCAGGAGAGCAGGTTCTGACCTGCTTCTGACTGGCCTGGACACTGCCTGGATTCTGTGCCTGCCTGCAAACACAAGTCAGGCGGCACTGTAGATAAAAAAAAAAAGGAGGTGGGTCTGGAATTCTTGAGCTCCTGAGGGTCTGGCCAGCATCCCCACACCCCAACCCCAGATCTAACAAAATCCTATGACTCACAAGATAAAACAAACAGCATTGTAAAAGTTTAAAAAAGAACCAGGGCTGCACTTTTGTGTGCAAATTGATGATATGTTTGTAGCCCAGGATTGTAAGTGGGAGCCCTGGAAATTGTAATTTGAAGTCTCACCCATGAGGTGGACGCATTGCCCAGGACCTTTTCCCAAATGGGACTCCAGATTGCTATTGATGAGGGACTTCGTAGGACTGTTCAAGCTTGGATGTTGGTTGGCACAATTTGGTGATGTATGTGCTTTTACTTTTCTTGTTTCTTTTCTTTTCAGTTCAGTTGCTCAGCCGTGTCCAAATCTTTGCTACCCCATGGACTGCAGCACACCAGGCTTCCCTGTCCAGCACCAACTCCTAGAGCTTGCTCAAACTCATGTCCATTGAGTCGGTGATGCCATCCAACCATCTTATCCTCTGTCTTCCCCTTCTCCTGCCTTCAATTTTCTCCAGCATCAGGGTCTTTTCCAATGAGTTAGTTCTTCGCATCAGGTGGCCAAAGTATTGGAGTTTCAACTTCAGCTTCAGTCCTTTCAGTTAATATTCAGGACTGATTTCCTTTAGGGTTGACTAGTTTGATCTCCTTGCAGTCCAAGGGACTCTCAAGAGTCTTCTCCAACACCACAGTTCAAAAGCATCAATTCTTCTGTGCTCAGCTTTCTATATGGTCCAACTCTCACATCCATACATGACTGCTGGAAAAACCATAGCTTTGACTAGAAGTACCTTTGTCTTTTCTTCTGTATAATTGAAATGAAGTCAATTAATCCTCGATTGGGCTTCCCTCCTAGCTCAGATGGTAAAGCATCTGTCTACAGTGCGGGAAACCTGGGTTCGATCCCTGGGTCGGGAAGATCCCCTGGAGAAGGAAATGGCAACCAAAATGACTGGAGAATCCCATGGACCAAGGAGCCTGGTGAGCTACATTCCATGGGGTCTCAGAGTCGGACACGACTGAGCGACTTCACTTCAATCCTCGATTAAATATTGAAATTGTTTATTGTGTGTGACCAGTGGTTTCTTTTGTTAACAAATCCTTCAAACCTAAAATGAAAGTAAAACTTTCAGCAAAACACTTGTTCTTTTCAAAGATCAACAGTTGTACAACTGAAAATATTTCATAATTAGAAATGCATATTCTTTAGTAACTCATGACCCAGTACTTAATGCATGCACCTGTTCCACTTCAGGTTTGCTCTCCCACCTTGTACCTGTGTGCTCAGTAATGTCTGATTCTTTGTGAACCACCAGGCTCCTCTGTCCATGGGATTCCCAGGCAAGAATACTGGAGTGGGTTGCCATTTTCTTCTCCAGAGGATATTCCTGACCCAGGAATGGAACCCACCTCTCTTGCCCCTCCTGCACTGACAGGCGGACTCTTTACCATTAAGCCACAGGGAAGCCCCTCTCCACAAGGGATGGAGTCAAACAACACGCCAAACCCCACAGGCTCAATCCTTGGGACATCTATCGCAGCATTTGGATTCCAAAAAAACAGAGAAGTAAACAACCTTATTCTGAGTCTGAAATCTAAGTTAAACAAAACAAGAAACCCCCTTTTGCTTCTATTTTCATCACACATTCAAGGGATTTGGCAGGGGGCAAATTAAATCTCTGCTGCTGCTGCTAAGTCACTTCAGTCGTGTCCGACTCTGTGTGACCCCATAGATGGCAGCCCACCAGGCTCCGCCATCCCTGGGATTCTCCAGGCAAGAACACTGGAGTGGGTTGCCATTTCCTTCTCCAGTGCATGAAAGTAAAAAGTGAAAGTGAAGTCGCTCAGTCGTGTCTGACTCTTCGCGACGCCGTGGACTGCAGCCTACCAGGCTCCTCTGTCCATGGGACTTTCCAGGCAAGAGTACTGGAGTGGGCTGCCATTGCCTTCTCCTAATTAAATCTTTACTGGGGTTTAATGGGTGTGGCTGGCCAGAGCCCATTGCCAGCCAACTACTCTTACCGTATGCAAGGCCAGAGCCTTGGCTTGCTCTAAAGCGCCTGTGATTTCAGTACCAGCGCGGCGCGCCTCCAAATTTCTCAATATACCCGCAACTATGAAGATAGTCATGACTTTTGGGAGCCCGACCCCAGCACGTTAGGTAAGCCTGTCATCCGGAGCTCAGAGTGCTGCCGGTGAGCAGGGCGAAGAGCCTCCACAGCTGTAAAAAGCATTCTCCGCAGTGTCAGACAAGCCAGTAATGAAAGCCCCACGCCCTGGTCAGCCGCAGCGCCAGCAACCAGGGCACCTCTAGACAGTGGCCTCTCGGGTTTTAAATGGATGGGGAATGCGCCAAGTGTTTGCAGAGTGAAGAATGACAGTGGCGGAATATGGGAGAAGTGGGGCAGTGGGAAAAGCGGAGGAATATGAGCCTTCATTTAACATTTAACCATTGGGGTACCAATGGAACTTAGCATCATCATTATTATCATCTGAGTTCAGTCAAGCCGTAATAAGTCAGTTCACCGCATTTCCCTCCGTTCATGCCTCGTCTGGCCAGAGGCAGAGGCAAGTGGCGTCCCAGGGGTCCCTTGGAGCGCCCCTTTCCGCGTCCGCGCCCAAGCGGCCCCCAGCGGGTGGGCTCGGCCTCCGGGGTTCCGCGCCGCCCCACCCCCGCGCGTCCCCCCAGCGCCCCCCAGCGGCGGCCGACGGGGCATCGTCACTCATCGCTCGCCGCGCACTTGCGCCTGCCCTTCCCGCTCTAACTCTCCCGCTATATTTAACCCTCGTACCGTCGTGTCTCCTTCGGCGGGCTGGCATCTCCTGCTTTGCCAGTCTTGCGCCTCCGCTCCCGGCTGTCCCACCTGCTCCCCCTTCCCTTTCCCCGCTCTGGCCAGTTCTTCTCCCTCCTCCTACTCCTCCTCCGGCTCACCCGGGCTTACTCGTACCAGAGCCAAGAGGTTCCACGCCCAGCCGTCTACGCGGGGAACTGCTCCGGCTGGGAGACGACTTAAGGGCGGCAGGTCGGGTAGGTGCGGGAGGAGTTTCAGCTGCGAGAACCACGATCCAGGAGGTCTGGAGTAGCATGGCCCGGAACAGCGCCTTCCCTGCCGGCGCGCTCTGGCTCTGGAGCATCCTCCCGTGCCTGCTGGTGTTGCGAGCGGAGGTCGGGCAGCAGCCGGAGGAAAGCCTGTACCTGTGGATCGACGCTCACCAGGCGAGAGTGCTCATAGGTAAGGTTTCGCGGGTGCTTCTGCTTTTTCCCAAATGCCTGTGTCTTCACTCCCTCCAGCTCTTCTATTAAAGGAGAGATACATGCATTTAGAATGTTTTTTAAAACGTGATTTCCAAGGAAGATTGTCCCCTTTTTGGTTAGCTGCGTGCTTGCTAAGTCCCTTCAGTCGTGTCGGACTCTTTGCGATCCTATGGACTATCCCTTTTCCATCTAAAAGCGTTTAAACTTTTCTCTCCATATATCTGAGCTGTTCTAGTGCTCTGACGATGCTGTTGTTGGTTTCTACAATCCAGCGTTTTTCAGTGGACCGAGCATTTGTTGGCACCAGTTTCCTCCACAGTTCACTCCGTTTCACTGAAAGCACACGTCTTTGCCATCGTTCTTATCATCCACAGGAAAATTAATTGGTACTTGAAGGCAGGTGCTTTGTGAAAAGAAATGACCCATTACTAATTCTTCGGTGTTCTTTTGGCATGCAAGTTCTGATTTGGATTCTTCTAAGTTCAGCTAGTTTGACAGCTTTCTTTGTGTGTGTGTGTGTGTTTTAAACCAGGACTTGAAGAAGATATCTTGATTGTTTCAGAGGGGAAAATGGCCCCCTTTACACATGATTTCAGAAGAGCACAGCAGAGAATGCCAGCTATTCCTGTCAACATCCATTCCATGAATTTCACCTGGCAAGCTGCAGGGCAGGTGAGTCCTGTTAACCAGAAAGGCTGGAGAAAATCACCCTTTAATATTTCCAGCACCTGATGGCAGATAGAAATAAGGCGATATAGTGTGTAGTCAGCTACATTTTTCTTTTTTACAGGTTTCAAGAGTGATTTCTCATCTGATCTCCAAAGCAAATAGAGTTAACTCCCATTTATTTAAATATGTCACATAAATTGAAGATTCCCAAAAGAAAGAGCTAGGCAAAGTGCCTAAGATCACTATTTTGATAAGTCTCAGTGTCTTCAGACTGCTGGAAATATAATGACCTCAAACAGCAGCATTACTTTTTTCTGTGCTCACTGACATTAAAATTTAACATAATACTTAAAAGGCTCTTTTCCCTATAGTATCGATATATACCAACCACCTGTGACATTGTTTACACTTTAAAACACTTTTTAAAGTCTGTAAGTACTTTTGCCATTGTGCCTTTGAAAAAATGACATATTGAGTGTTATTCACTATATATTTCTGGTACAAGTTCACAGACTCAAAGTGTCATAAAAGAATGTTTGTAAAATATTGGAAGCTATTGGTTTTTAAATACCTTCACATGGAAAAAGAAAACTACACTGTATTTTTATGAAGAAGCATTCCTTTTATTTCTTAGCATATTAGCATCTTTTTTTATGTTTCAGTATTACATAAATGACCTGTAATTTGGAAAAGAAAGGGAGGATAAAATGTAAGCTTAGTTTCTTTTGTTCAATTGGAGAATTTACTCTAGAGGACAAATGGTAAGTTAATAAATTCTTCTGCTCATTAGTGGGTAAAATGTGTCTACTTATGAAAATCACTGTAATTAAAATCACATTTTAGGTCTTTTTATTCTAAAGCTGCTTAAATGGCTATTTTCATAAAGAATGTGATCCAGAAAACACTTTATAAGAAGTAGTTACTTTGAATTGAGACACCACTTTGGTTCTCTCTAATTACCTGCTATAGTATAGGCATGATTATTTAAGCTTTCTTTTCCACAGGTCTGTTCTCTCGTTTTTCCTTTCAACTCTAGATCCTTCAACATTTCCATTGTCATAAAGGAATAGATGGTTTGGTTCCACCAGAGTTCCTAACAGGAAGGTCATCTATTCTAATACCCCCATTTTGAAGATAAGCTCACTGATGCTCTTACTGCTCTCTGGAGAGGGTATTCCTTTCTTCTCCCCCTACAGTTTCCTCTTCATAGATACTTTATGGACAACTAATCTTGAATTATTGTGAAACCCAGTAATAAATCAGTGAATGGCCTTTTATTGTCACCTTTTATTTTTTACCTGAATCTATTGTGTTTTACCACTTGTCAGTTGGGATCAATATTGATTCTGTGATTTTAAAAAAGAACATTTTCTTTATTTGTACTTCTATAGATTTGTAAGAACCATTAGGGACTTCCGTTGTGTCTCAGTGGTAAGAAACCTACCTGTCAACGTGGGATACAAGGGATTGATCCCTGGGCTGGGAAGATCCCCTGGAGGAGAAAATGGTAACCCATTCAAGCATTCTTGCCTAGGAAATACCATGAACAGAGGAGCCTGGCAGGCTACAGTTTATGGGGGTCAAAATAAGAGTCGGACACAGCTTAGTGACCAAACAACAACAAAGAACCATTAGTCAGTTTGATTTGCACCCCTTCCTAGCTGAAAGTGTTCAGTAACTTCAGGCAAAGTAGAAAATATTAATAGTTCTGGTTAATTGATTTGATTGGTTTATCAATCTATTTATTTTTCCTATGGGTTTGTCTTCTGAAGAATGGAACTTGAAGCAAAGACTTAAATTTCATGCTCTCTCCCCTTTGCAAACATTGGAATATTGTTGAATACAAAATAGATTACATATCAAACAATCTGAAGAATATTTCTTGTAGAGAATTAGAGAGGGTGGTGGAACTGGTATGTAGATGAAGCTTTGAGAGTCTTTTTCTCTCTGGTTTAGGTGTTGATTCCTCTTGTGGATTATGCTGGCCAATGTTAGCACCTCAGTTCAGTTTGCTCCAGATAGGTTACCACAGGTAACTGTGTGAAATCTGTTATGTTTCTTTTTTGGAGGAGTGGGGGATACTGAGAAAGGGGAAAGGATCTACATGATGCCAAACAGCAAGATGTTTTAAAATATTATTTAGATGTGACTAATGCCATTAAAGTTCTGTGATTCCAGCACCATAATTTTTGAAATGCATGGAAATTTTGAATATGGAAAAAATATGACTTCAATACCAGAAAAATACTTTAAGATTTTAGAAAGGCAACTTTGGCTAAATCCAAACCACATCAAAACATCTACATGGGAAAATGAAGAGTTCCTTCCATTGTGTATTTATTTCATTCAAAATATCAAACATTTAGGGATTTCAGCACAAGCAAGACACATAGCTTATTAATGAAAATTTAAACTTAAATATTAAATGTTTTGGTAACCCATGGAAAGTTAAAAATTTTAGGATTGAAGATCCAGTAGGTGTTAGCTACTTCCACTAAAGTATTTGTTCACTAACCCAAGATATTCTTGGGGCCATTTAAAATGACTTTCATGTTCAACTCCAAACAAATGCAAATAAAAATTACAGTGAGATTCATTTCCTCACACTATGTTGGGCAAGTTTTTAAAAGTATTTTTAGTTTGTGGAGAATTATCCTTACTGATTTGTTTCTGATGCATGTCAGCCATTCTGTAGGGTGATTTGACTCTGATGGCAAAAGAATTGACATAGATCATTTGACTAGGATATTTTACTACCAGAGATTTATCCTGAGAAAATATTCATGGATATAAATAAAGTTTTTGGTGCCAGCCTGTTCATGGCCATGCTATTAATAAAAGGGAAAAAATGGGCAGAACCTAGAAGTCTGTGATAATGGCAGGAAGCATTAATAAGAATATCTAGACATCTACTCAATACCATGGAAAAATGTTCATGACAAATTGTGCAATAGCCTATAATAGTATATACTGTTTAGTTTCATTACAAAAATAGGAAAACATGTCTGATAAATGTCTAATCCTCTAAGGTGTTAACATTAGTTATATCTACCTTTTTGTTTTTTCCACAGTGAATGTGTGTTTTGTAATTTTAAAAATTATTTTACATTCAGTTCAGTTCAGTTGCTCAGTCGTATCCGACTCTTTGCGACCCCATGAATCACAGCACGCCAGGCCTCCCTGTCTATCACCAACTCCCGGAGTTCACCCAAACTCATGTCCATCGAGTTGGTGATGCCATCCAGCCATCTAAATGTGTGTAAAAAGTTATACTTCAGAATCTAAAACTGGATGATGTTCTTTATTATAAATAGTTTACTTATATTTTTATCCAGTTTCATTTTTGCCCTGCAGATCACTCAACAAAATGGTAAAAGAGTTTGTTTCCATGGCTGATCCTAACCTATGGAGCCCAAAGAATTTGCTTATTTGTATCTGATCCTCACTGACTAGTTTTTTGTGAAATCTTCAAAAGTCTGCTTTGCTAAACTTTCCTGCCTGAAATCAGATTCCTTGACCTCTTCCTCTCTCTTAAATTCATATTATCCATGAAAAATCCTGTCTCTACTTGATTTCCCATTTAAAATATTCATTCATTTTCTGAAACGCACCTTCTCAAGGCTTTTAGATGAGAGAATTTCTACTAAAGAGGCTTAAGCTTAAAAGATTTGGGGGTAATTAAAGGGAAAATAGTCTTTATTACTGTATATAACTTTTAATAGTTGATATTTTTCAATGAGGCATTCTTTATTCTAATTTTTCCCTAAATTTTAGGCAAGTAGAGGCCAAGAGTAACTACTTTGGTTTTCTACACTACACACTAATTAAACATTTTATTTGGAAAATAACCCTTTCTAAACCTAAAGGCTTTCAAATAAAACTCTGATGCTAAAGCTGAAACTCCAATACTTTGGCCACCTCATGCGACGAGTTGACTCGCTGGAAAAGACTCTGATGCTGGGAAAGGTTGGGGGCGGGAGGAGACGGGGACGACAGAGAATGAGATGGCTGGATGGCATCACCGACTCTGTGGACATGAGTTTGAGTGAACTCCGGGAGATGGGTTGGACAGGGAGGCCTGGCGTGCTGTGATTCATGGGGTCGCAAAGAGTCGGACACGACTGAACGACTGAACTGAACTGAACGAGAAGTTTTGTTAGACAAATCTGAATTCTAATACTGAGACACCACTGTTGATTTCCATATGAAGAAATTTGGTGTTAGGCCAAATATTTTATTTCTAGAAATCATATAAATAGATCTTTGTTTATAAAGATTATATAGACTTGATCTTAATCACTTTCTATCACCTGCATAAAGATGCTAAGGTACTATGACTCTGGTCCCTAGTTAATAGGGCATCCCTTTTTCTGTTGGCTTCTTTTAGCAGTGGTGATGAATTTATGCTGAGCCATCTATGCTAGTTTTCCTATCTTCTTATGACCAAATGCCTCTACTTTGTGATGTTTGGCAAAGGTTGGAATGAAATTGGTGTCTATGGAAGAGAAATCTTCTGGATGAAGGTAATGGGCCAATATTAACTTTAAATCCACCACCTGGATTATTGAGCAAGCTCTGATGATCTGTACCAACAGGTGCAGATCTTAGAGTAAGCTTTTTGTTATGTATTGTTGTTGTTTAGTTGCTGAGTCGTGTCTGACTCTTAAAACCCCATGGGCTATCCATGGGATTTCCCAGGCAAGAACACAGGAGTTGGTTGCCATTTCCTTCTCCAGGGGATCTTCCCAACCCAGGAGTTGAACCCGAGGCTCCTGTCGCATCTCCTACATTGCAAGCGGGCTCTTTACCACTGAGTCACCAGGGAAGCCCTGTATAGTAGTCATGTATAGTGGTCATAATTCTTGCAACCTCTAGAAGTCACTAATATATACATATATATTTATTTTTCTCAGTTTTAGGATGTTTAAAAACAAAAGTTTAGAATATTTCTATGGGTACAGGAAAGGAAGAACATTTTGCCTGCTACCCTGGGGAAGTGGGTGGACATGTGTATGGTGTGGAAAATTTAATTTATTAGATTAAACTGCAGGAACATGCTTCTTTGTTCAATGTGTGATCATTGAAAATAGAAAATATTAGATATGCTGAAGTTACAGTGTATAAAGTGAAATATCTTCCAAAATGTAAGGTTAAATATAAATGTGTTCATAACTTTTACTAGCCCTCTACAATTAAAAAAACTTATTGAATTATTGAAAACTGCCAGAAGTAATAACAATAATACAAAGCCAAATATAAGGAAAGCCTGAGACCTTTGCCTAGATTGTTGTGTCTTTGTAAATGATTCCAGTTAGCACCCAAATTTAGCCTTTTTTGGTTGTTTTTAAGTGAAGCATTGTTGTTTTATTATAGAATGTTGTGTTATTTTATATGTACAGCAAGGTGGTTCAGTTATACATATATGTATATTATTTTTCAGATGGTTCAGTTATACATGTATATATATTTTGCAGATTCTTTTCTATTATAGATTACAAACTATTGAATATAGTTCCCTGTGCTATACAGTCGGAGAAGGCAATGGCAAGCCACTCCAGTACTATTGCCTAGAAAATCCCATGGATGGAGGAACCTGGTAGGCTGCAGTCCGTGGGGTCGCTAAGGGTCGGACACGACTGAGCGACTTCACTTTCACACATTGGAGAAGGAAATGGCAAACCACTCCAGTGTTCTTGCCTGGAGAATCCCAGAGATGGGGGAGCCTAGTGGGCTTCCGTCTATGGGGTCACACAGAGTCGGACATGACTGAAGTGACTTAGCAGCAGCAGTAGCAATGCTATACAGTAGGCCCTTGTATTTTATTTTATACATAATAGCGTGTAACGTAATGTGCATGCATGCATAATGTGTGTCTTTGCAATTTCATGGACTATAGCCTGCCAGGCTCCTCTGTCCATGGGGTTTTCCAGGCAAAAATACTGGAGTGGGTTGCCATTGCCTTCTCCAGGAGATTTTCCTGACATAGGGATCAAACCTGTGTCTCCTTTATTGGCAAGCAGATTCTTTACCACTATGCCACCTGGAAAGCCTATATAAGTGTATTTGTATCCAAATTCAGCTTTAAAATGAAGAAAGTACCATTGAGGGGGGAAAAAAGTCAGAAACAGACCATTTTCCTGACAACTGACTCACATTTTTGCTAGGTTTTTTTTTTTTTTAAATAGGACCACTCCACTGACAGGTATCTACAAGATCAACTGGATCATCCCCTAGAGAGCTTGTTTTGCAGTATGGTGGTTGATATGATGTAGCACTGGGCCCCTTAAATTGGTTTCAATTCCAAGTCTCAAATTTCCCCTTGGACTGGTTGAGTTAAGAAGACCTGTATTAAAATGGTATTTTCCTTCTTTCTCCCCTTGACAAAAATCAAAGAAAAACAATAGAGATGAATTTTCATTCAAATACTTACTCTCCCTCTTCAAAGCAACTGCCAAATGCCCTTAAACACCTCCTCCTAACTCTGAAGTTATGGTAGGACTTACTGTTATTAGTTGAATCCCTTAATGTGTACTGTCCACATTTTTTTCCTGATGGAGTTATGATTGTGTTGGTAGTTACAACCCGAGTAGTTGCATCCTTTTGCGCTCTTGGAGTTTGCAGTGGTTTTATGTCATCAAATGAAGGAAATGCCTCGATTTTTGACCCCTGTTTCATGGTTTCCAAGTGAGAATGTGGAAACGTTTACATACTGTGGGCATGATTTTTTTTTTTATAAAAAGAAGGTACTCATATCAAAAGCACAACTTTAAACCTTTAGTGTTTAGATTCTGCTACACTGTGGTATTTTGCATTGTGGTGTTGTGGACATGCCACCAGGGATCAAAGAGGGATTCTGCAGAGGGCCCATTTCATTTAGCAAGCAGGCATGTGCCAGCCATCTGTTGTATCCACTGATAGAAAACAGCAGTAAGTTTCTCAAACTTTTGCCAGGGGAAAAAAAAGAGACTTTATAGCTTAGAGGAGATGAGTTGCAAGGTATCTTGTAAGCCTCATCTGGTTCTAGAGCGATTTACATGGCATAAACGTAAACCCTGCTGTGTCTTCCTCACACGGTGGTGTCAACATACATAAACAAACCCTTCGCTGTTGTCCTCTATGTTTATTCCTGACTTTTAAACGTTTGTACCAATAGAAATCTTTTAAATTGTTGTGGTGAGGTGGAAAGAAATGATGTTCAATAAAGCATTTTGTTTTGGATTAAACTCACTTAACTTAAATGTCTCTGATGAGTAGGATGAGTGTTGTAAGGAAAGAATTTGAGGATTGAAGAGTGTTACAGGAAGGGGGACACCTTCCATAGCCCGAGAGTGGACTTTTGTCTAACACTCTGAAATAAATTGTCTCCAAGGAGACACGTGCTGTCAAAGCAAGAGACTACTGAGAAGGGGTGCCCGGGTGGAGAGCAGTAGGGTAAGGGAACCCAGGAGGACTGCTCTGCCATGTGGTTTGCTGTCTTGGGTTTTATGGTGATGGGATTAGTTTCTGGGTTGTCTCTAGCAAGTCATTCTGACTGAGGGTTCTTTCTCATGGCCCATGCATTGCTCAGCCAAGAGGGATTCCAGCGAGGAGGGTTCTGGGAAGTTGGTAGGACATGTGGCGTCTCCTTTGACCTCTCCCAAATTCTTCCGGTTGGTGGTGGCTTGTTATTTCCATGTTCCTTACCAGGACCTCCTGTTGTAAGATGACTCATGCAGACAGTTGCTACAGTGCCTAGCCAGGGTGGATAACAATTTCAGTCAGTGTTTCCCCTAACAAGAATGTAGTGAAGATGCTCTTCATCCTTCAGCCAGATCTCTGGAAGAGGTATTATCAGATCAGGGCTTCTTTTGCTGCAGTTCTTCTTTCTCCGTTTGCCAGGCTGGGATGCACTTGGTTACATTCCCCTGAACACTTCGTGGATGAGGAGTTGTTCCTCCACGCAGTGTTTGTCTCTGCCTCCGGCACTCAGTCAATCAACAGATGCAGACTCTCAGTCACTGGAGCACACAAAGAGGAGTAAACACGGTCCCTGTCCTCAGGGAGCTCATAGTCCAGGAAACAAATATCCATCACACCCAGGCAACTGAGGTTAGAAAGTCTAGGACTGGCTGAGAGCACAAAGAAGGCCACCGCTTTCCCTGTCTGGAGGAGGAAGGGAGCCAGGAGCTGAGCAGCTGACTTCCGAATTAATTCCTGCAGGATAAGTAAGCTTTCATCAGACCAGCAAGAGAGGAAAGTGCTTTTCAAGTGAAGAGCTCAGGCTGTTCAAAGGCATGGAGGTCTTAAAGGGGAAGGCATCTTCTAGGTGATCACGATGGACCTTGTATCTCATCTGAGAAGTCATGGAAATTCGGTAAAGGGATGGCAAGGTCAAACAATGGACAAGGGTTTTGGGGAAGAAGTAGAAACAATTTAAGGATGTTTGTTTTCTGCCATGAAGAGAATGAACTCAACATTTTGCAGCTTTGTCCCAGGGATGTATTAAGTAAATCTGGTTTCTCTGTTAAGTAGACAGTGGCTTTTCTTTTTTAAAATTTTTTTGAGTGTAGTTGATTTACAGTGTTGTATTAATTTCTGCTGTACAGCAAAGTGACTCAGATATACATATACATAGAAATACACACATCCTTTTTCATTTTCTTTTCCATTATGGTTTATCACAGGATATTGAAATATAGTTCCCTGTGCTATATAGTAGGACCTTTTTTTAATCAATTCTATATGTAATAATTTGCATTTGCTAATCCCAAACTCCTAAAACATCCCTTCCCCAAACCCTCTCCCCCTTGGTAACCACAAGCCTGTTCTCTGTGTTTGCATGTTTCATTGATAAATTCATTTGTGTCATATTTTAGACTACATGACAGTGGCTTTTCTGCAACTATAATTTAGCTCTTGTTTTTCTTACTAAGCTTTTGAAAGTTTGTGATGATTAGTCTTAGCTCCAGGTTACATTTTTTTAGGTGATTAGAGCATAGAACTATTAAAGAAAATAACTTTATTTAAAAAAAATCACTTTATGTGAGTGCATAGGAAAACAATTTTCTAATGGAATCTAGAACTTTGAACTTACTGTAAAAGGATGCTTGAGTAAAGAAAATAATGTTCAAAGAGGAATTGACTTAGCATTCTCAACTCCCATATTACATTTCTAATTATCAAGAAAAGCTTTCCAAGTATCAAGAAAAAGTATGATAAAGATAATAGAATATACTTGGCAGGTGATCTTGCAGTTGAAATAATGAGAAGTTGAACACTGTAAATGGATGAATTCAAACTATGCTTGCTTCTTCAGGTATTCGATTTTCTTTCAAAACCTGTGAATTAAAACTCAAGGATCAAGGAACAAATGTCTCTGCCTCTGAGAGATACATTTTATCTTCTTTTTAGATTTTTGGATGAATCTGATGAAAGACACTTGGAAAATATCAAGCATTTTTGAAACCTATTCACCTGAACAAACCTCCCAGGCAGCAGTGTGTTGTGGGCCTGGGACAAAGGGACATATTTAGGGAGGGAATTCTTAGCTGACAGTGAGATAAAGGACATGAACCCAGACCCCACTTAGCTGCTCTTGGTCATAACTCAGATCATGCCTTAGGTACAAAACATAATTAAAAACCCAGTCCCATAAGGCTGGTTCATGTTAATGTATGGCAGAAACCAACAAAATATTGTAAAGCAGTAATCCTTCAATTAAAAATAAATGTTTTTAAAAATAGAAAACTAAAAAAACAACCAGAATGAAACAACAAAGACAAAAATCAAAAGAACCCAGTCCCTGCCCTTGAGAAAATTAGTAGCCAACTGGAGAGGCAGCTATATGGAAACAGATCATTTTAAGAATTCCTGGTAAGTGGTGTTGTAGAAGTACTGAAGCATTTCCAGATTAGAATGAGAGAGAGCACACAGGAGAAAGAACTCTGGCACTGAGTCTGAATTGCACAAGCACAAACGTGGAAGAGGGGATGATTTTCAGGGAAAGGAGACAACGTCAACGAGGCATAGAGGCCAGGCATACGTTATCTGGGGAATTAGTACTTTGGTGTGGCTGGACTGTATGTACAAGGTAGGCAGTGGAGAGGAAGGCAGGGGCTCGGTCTCCACGACTCCGTCTTTCATGTCAAGGCACCTGAAACTTACTCTATAGGTGATGTTGAGTCAATCCATGAAAAAGTATGAAACAGAGTACAGTAGAATCTCCCTGCAGTGCAGGAGACACCAGTTAGATTCCTGGGTTGGGAATATCTGCTGGAGAAGGAAATGACAACCCACTCCTGTATTCTTGCCTGGAGAATCCCATGTACAGAGGAGCCTGGCAGGCTGCAGTCCATGGGGTCGCAAGAGTCAGCCACGACTTAGCGACTAACCCACCGGAGTACGACAGAGGCAGAGTTAGAATTTAGATCATCCTGTCAGCAGAATGGAGGATGCCTCTGAGCTGGGTTTTTCCATATAGTGTTATGGACAACCCAAACAAACTTTTTGGCCAAACCACTGTTCATTTTTAATTATTTGACTCTCCCCATGAATGTTCGTGACAGCAAGGACTTTGACCTATTTGCCATACAATTCTAGGTCCTGGAACAGCTCCTGACACAGCAATGCTGCTGCTGTTAAGTCATGTCAGTCGTGTCTGACTTTGTGCGACCCCATAGATGGCAGCCCACCAGGCTCCCGTCCTTGGGGTTCTCCAAGCAACAATACTGGAGTGGGTTGCCATTTCCTCCTCCAGTGAATGAAAGTGAAAAGTGAAAGTGAAGTAGCTCAGTCGTGTCCGACTCTTCTACAACCCCATGGACTGTAGCCTACCAGGCTCCTCCGTCTATGGGATTTCCCAGGCAAGAGTACTAGAGTGGGTTGCCATTGCCTTCTCCGGACGCACAATAGATGATCAATAATGAACTGTTGAATGAATGAATACATTATTGTTCCCATTTGAGAGATAAAACAACTGAGAAGAGCAAAGGAAGAACACGAGTGACAGAGCTGTTATTTAAACCTAGACAGGTGGGATCTAGAGTCCTTGCACTGCAGTACATAATTGCTCAGTCGTGTCTGACTCTCTTCAACCCCATGGACTGTAGCCCACCAGGCTCCTCTCTGTCCATGGGATTCTCCAGGCAAGAATACTGGAGTGGGTTGCCATTTCCTTCTCTAGGGGATCTTCCCAACCCAGGGACCAAACCAATGTCTCTTCCATCTACTGCATTGGCAGATGAACTCTTTACCCCTGAGCTGCCGGGGAAGTCCTGTCCTTACTCTGATTCATGTTAAATAGGTGTATGAACGCAGAGCGAGCTCTGGGGACACAGATGAGGAAGCAGCTAGCTTTGGCTGAGGAAGGAGGGGAAGGTTTCACTAGAGAAGATCTAATAATCAAAGTGGGGCTTGAAGAATGTGCGTGAAGGGTTAAATCCTCTGAGATGGGAGCAAGGCACACAGGGAGAAGGTATCACAGGCAGAGGCAAAAAAGTTGTGAAAATTCATTCTGGGCAAGGCTAACGGTACCTGAGACTGAGGCTAGATGAGTGGAAGGGAGAATATTGGGGGTTCTGGAAGAGGGGAGATGAAGAAATGATGCTGGACACTTGGTAAGGGTCAGGTGGAGAAACACTAGAATCCACAGAAAGGTCACTTGACCAGTTCTTATATCTATACGAAAAGCAGTTTGGATTACCTCTAAACTCCTTCCAAATTCTGAACTATTAGTATTCTCTACCTTAATATTAAAATATCTTTAATCATTTAATATTAATGGTAAATATCTTTATATAAACTGCAATGTCTATATTTTTTAAATCAAAGCAAAAAAATCCTTCCTCCAGAATTGTCTCCTTGTCAATGTTAAAATATTCATCTCAGAATCTTTTATTTTTTATCCTATGTTAATAGTAACAGTCAATACTTAATAAATCATACTCTGGACTGGGTGCTTTTCTGAGCACTTTACAGATATTAACTATCTCATCAGATCCTCACAACAATCCTAAGGTAGGTACTATTTTTATCTCCACTACATAGATGAGGAAACCAGGGCATAAGAAAATCAAATTCCTTGCCCAAGACTACACAACTAAGAACACTTATGTACACATTTATATACCTAAGAGATCTTTGATAATTTTTGGAATATCTCCTCATGCAAAAAAATAGCAATTCAAACAATACTTATCGATGGTTACATGGCCCAGGTTCTGAGAATATAAATTTTGATTGATTTACCTGCCTTCTAGGAATCCATCAGCTGGTGGTAAAGACTGGCATCAGAAAGGCCATTATGGACAATCCAAGTGCTGGGTGCTAAAGAATTTCCACACATAGAGCATTTTAAAAGAAAATGAGTTTATTAAGGACAAAGAGCAGAGATAAAGGGGTATTATGAGCACAGTAGGTGACCTCCTCACAGGCTTGGGAGAGTCAACAGCTCTCGTGGATTAATAACCAATTTTTATAGCCTCAACACAAAATTCCTGCTGGAAGGTTAGTGTTAGGTGATTGGTTAGAGTGCTGTAAGGTGTTTACTGGAGTGGGCATCTTTGCCTAATTTGGAGTCGGGAAGCTTATTAGTGATGATCAGGGGCTTTTGGCCATGGTTACAAAGGGGCTTGATTAGCTTCAAAAATGTCTTTGGTTCTGGGCTTCACTTCTGTGGCACTGGTACAAAACCTCTCACCTGTTGCCTGGGGGCAGGACTCAACATTCTGGGACTGTCCTGGTGGTCCAGTGGCTAAGACTCCATGCTCCCAAGGCTGGGGGCTTGAGTTTGAGCCCTGGTCAGAGAACTAGATTACCATGTGCCACAACTAACAGTTTTCATCCCACAACTAAAAGATCCTACATGCTGTAGCTAAGACCTGGTGCAGCCAAATAAACAAATATTTTTTAAAAAAAGGTAGTTGTAATTATTATGGTAAGTTCTTGGGCTACCATGTTCAGTTGGACAAGGTTTTTCACTGCTTGAGGGAACCTGACCAAAGTGGCAAGTTCAATCTGACTAAGCTGAAATCCAGCCCATATTTCACTTGTCAAGTCTTGCAGCCTGACACAGAGCTGCCTCTGCCCAGAGGGGACACTTCTACCTAATTTGCACAGAGCCTTCCTATGGGCTAGCTCTTGTCCCCATTAAATGCCCTAAGGAAAGTGCTAGAGGGATATAAAAGCAGAGGATCTTGCCATTGATCAGGTAAGTTTGCAGTTGCTTATCTTCTGGGGTAAACAGCACAGTGGAGGTAGCAAACTGGGTCACAAACTGTTCAGTAGGCATACAGTGATCCAGGCAGGTGGGGTTAGGATGGGCATTCTAGGTCTACTGAATGACCTGTGTGAAGGCACATAGGATTGAGCATCATCGGAGTGGCTGGAGAAAGACAGTTTGCTCAGAATTGTTCGGGTTTATGGAACAGAATATCTCAAAAAGTAAGTTTGAGAAGATTATGATGACTACTGTATGCCACTGTTGGCTTGTCTTATAAAAAGCGGCAAGCCATTGAAAGCTTAAAAGTAGATGATGATGTATCTGTATGGAGGATAACTTTGGTGGCAGATGAAGGGTAGATGAGGTAGCTGACTGAGGACAGGAGCAAATTAGGAAGTTATTTAAGATGCCACAAGAGGTGGCAAGGATGTGAACCAAGGCAGGTAATTGGAAGAAGAAGGGAGGAAATAGGAAGATACCACTGATAGATCTCTTTCAGTGTCATTGGCAGAACTTATTGAATGTGGGTATTCTGGAAATGGGGGAATAGAGGGTGACTTACATGGTTGGGAAGATAGGTCTTTACTGGTAAACTAATTACAGAACAGTTTGAGGCACAACGATAGTAGGGTTCATTTGGAAATTGCCGAAGATGAAATTTCTGCTGAACATCTCAGATGCAAAGTCTGGTATGCATTTGAAAACTAGAGTCTAGAGCTAAGACATGAGGTATAGAGTAGAAATACTGATTTTGGACACTCTGGATCCTTGTTGTCTTCCTCTCTTTCTTCTTTCTTTTGACTTCAAATCAATAAATACTTATTGAGGGACTACCTAATGACAAACCATGTGTTGAATGCTAAAAAAATGAAATGTAAGTTGTATATGATGCTTGCTTTCAAGGAGACTACAATTTAGTACAGAAGCAGATATGAACCAAAATAGCAATAATACAGTAACAACCATGTTTTAAATGCAGAATGAACAAGATGCTATGAAAGTACTGAAGAGGGCGCATTACCTCTGTTGGGAGAGGAGTGAATTATCAGCATTGGGGCCCTGTGTTCAAGGCCTAGTCTATGATCTATGAGACTAAGATATGTTCATTTGGAACAGCATCTCTGTTGACTTCATGACTTTTATGTACTTGAGATAATTTGGCCTAATGTAGTCTGGCTTCCACTTGCCATATATATATATATTTGGAAATGAATATAACAAATGTCACGATACTACTCGGGGATAGAGTAAGTCAGCTCTCCCAAAGGGAACTATCTGTGGGAGCTGAAGATTGACCTGAATAAACTGCCAATGTAGGACTTGTTAAGATGCCTCGTTTCCAAGGGCTGTTTCAGTACTGGTCATGGATGTACCACTGGGAGAATTCACAAGTTAAGCAGGACGTCTAATTAAGGCAATAACCAGGTGGATCTCCAAAAGACTTATAAAAGTATTCTAGTATTTATTTGGCATTTGAGTACTTAGTGAAGCCATTCCTATCATTTGTAAGTTCAATCAGTATTCTTATTTCCAGTTGGATCTGATTAGGATATTTCAGCTTGTATTATATTGCACTTATAGCAGTAGCCAGCAGATGGCAATGTAAAGGTTACTTCTTTGTGGAGTTTTCCACCCCAGCATTTTTAAAGGCTGTAGGGGTGCTCTCTATCTCACAGAGACCTGTTTGTGGGTACTGTGATCTTTATGTAACTCATTTCATTAGACCATTCGTATATTCAGCAAGTTAGAAAACAACTTTCCCAAATTCAGTGTCCCTGTAAACATTAAAACTCATCAGATGTTTGAGAACTCATCCTAAATGAATGATTTCATGATACACTGATTACCCATTTCTTCCTTTTACACAACTGCTCAATTTCAGACAGGAGTCAAGCTTTGAGTTATCTCTCCATGTTCATCCAGTTTTTTTCAACTCTTCTAGTTGAAAAAAGAGATCCCAGAGCTCATCAGCCCCATGAATTCCAACCTTCCTTTGAAGCATCCATGATCATGGTCACACAACCTCTAGCTGAACGTGCTCAGTGGTGGTGAACTTATTATGGCAAATTTTATTTAGTGATTTTGATCGTGTTAATCATAGAAAGTTGCTCTTCTTAATGGTCCAAAACATGTCTTCCTGTTGCAACTTTAATATTCCCAGACTCCACCAATCTGTGCACTCACAGTTGGTGAATCCTACTTTGCATTTGTACCCCTAAATTTACTGACTTGTCCCTCCATTGCTGATGTAGGGCCTCTGGTTCATTTACTCCTACTTCTTCTCTGGCAGAGACCAACTATTTCTGTGAGTTCTTAGAAAGGCTGTACCCGTACCATCCTGGAGGGGACTGTCTTGACCTCTGCTGCTGCAGTAGGCACGGAAAGAAGCCGCCTCCTCAGGTCCAGGTTCAGCCTCTCCATGCTTCCTAAGCATGGAAACTCGAGAGGCCAAGCTGGGCTATGTTCTTCACAAGCTTTGCAGCCTCAAAGCAGCTTGGTGTTCTGTGCAAAAATAAGTCTGCCCCTGTCCAAAGTTTAGCACTGAACTCTGTCACCTGATACCTAATGCAGCACAGCTTAAGACCCTGACCCCAACTGAAGACATCAAAATTGAGTTCCTGCAACCCATGTAATTTAGAGTCTTAAAAAAAAAAAATAGAGTCTTACTTTACAAGGCAAATAACAGATCATCCAAGTCAAGACCTATTTCAAATGCCAAATAGAACTTGACTCCAGACTGGCTGACTGTCTTTGGTTCCCAAAGTTTGATTATTAAACTGGATTTCTTGGATACCCACAGGCTTGAGTTTGGAGAATTATTGCATGTCCTATGGTGTCTAGAGTTTGAGGAAACATTTGCTTGTTAATGGAACGAGAGTGTATAAATTAGTATAGCTCTCACGCTAGTGATAAAGAATCCGCCTGCCAATGCAGGAGACATAAGAGATGTGGGTTCAGTCCTTGGGTCAGGAAGATCCTCCAGAGAAGGAAATGGCAACCCACTCCAGTATTCTTGCCTGGAAAATCCCATGGTAGGCTACAGACTGTAGGGTCACAAAAAGTCAGACACAACTGAAGCGACTTAGCACACATGCACTCCTAAATTGAGGTAAGAGATTGTTTTATCATCCCATTAATAGCAGTGATGCCTTTCTTTATTGCACTTAATAGTTTTAAAACACATTTTCATTTATATGATCTCATTAGGTTCATTCAGTCCTTCCAATAACTGTGAAAAAAATCATGCATTAATGTAACTACAGATAACTAAATATGAGGGATAACTATAATTTACAGTGAGTGGCCTTCACCAAAAGTAAAATAATTCAAACCTAATCTTGAATAGCTATGCATTTTTCTATAATGCACAGATTTGTGTGTTTGTGATTTTGTATAGAGGCTTTAGGATCTGTGCAGTAGAATACTGTTTAAATTATAAGGAAATGTTTTCCATGGAAAATATAAGTGGGTTATCATTCCATTCCATAGTAACCATAGAAATAATTACCTTTCATCGGTTTTCCTTTTTAAAATATTAATTTATTTGGCTGTGCTGGGCCTTAGTTGTCGCATGCAGGATCTTTAGTGGCAGATGTGGGATCTAGTTTCATCACCAAGAATAGAACCTGGGCCTCCTGCATTGGGAGCACGGAGTCTTAACCACTGGACAACCAGGGAATTCCCCCAGATGTGTTTTCTTTTGGTATTCTAGATATTTTTTTGCTTTCAATTCCTTAAGAAATTCTGCCTACTGAAGACTTTTCTAGGATGGTGTTTACATGATTCTGGAAAGTTGTTTCATAATATAAAATAGTTTAAGAAAGGTAATTGAATCTGCCCTTTTAAGTGGAGCATAGAGCCAGGACTAGGGCGAGACAGGCAAGGCTTGCAGGGTGCTTGCTGAACCTGGGAGTGAGCTCCTCTGTAAATCTGTGATCTGGGTGCCTTTCTTACCTCTCCCTAGTCCAGGTCCTTAACATACTGAAGAATATGATGTATACTGGTTAATTTTATGTGTCAGCTTGACCAGGCCACAGGACGCCCAGACATTTGATCAAACATTATTCTTGCTTTATCTGTGAAGTCGTTTTGGATGAGATTGACATTCGAATTGATAGACTAAGGGCTAATGTGGGTGGGCCTCATCTAATCAGTTGAAGATCTGAATAGAACAAAAAGGTTGACCCTCTTAGGAGTGAGAGGGGAGAACCCCTCCTACTGCTGCCTTCAAACAGAAAGAATGACTCTTCCTGGGTCTTGAGCCTGCCTTCTTTCAGAATGTACACCACTGATGCTCCTCATTCTCAGACCTTTGGATTCTGATTGGAATAACACCACTCTCTCTCCTCAGTCTCCAGCTTGCTAACTGTCAGCCTCCGTGATTATATGAACCAATTCCTTATAGCAAGTCAATCTATTTATCCTCTTGGTTTCTTTTCTCTGGAGAACTCTAAAACATCTAGTTTTCCATGTCAGCTGCCTAACAGTGGGCGAAGTTACCATCAAAAAGAGACAAATGAAAACCTCGGTCAAATCCTGATCGACTTAAACTCTTGGGGGCTTGGTTTCTTCAAGTAATAAAAGAAAAGAATTAATTTACTTTGTACCGTGGCAGCAAAATGCAGTTGCATAATGTGTACAAAGTACTTGACACGTAGTAGACAGTGAAAAAGTAAGGCCTTTTCTTCCCTTTGTATTAATGAGCTGTTAGTGCTAAATGGGAGCCATGAAGCCAAAGGAAGGTAGTCGGCCAGATCCCAGGCAGGGAGCGTGCTGGCAGGGTGCCCAGATTCCACTCCGAGCCATGGCAGCTCACTCTCTGAACTCAGAGTCACACTGAGCCGGCCTCCGGAGACCTGGCTTCCAGCCTGGCCCCCACACCGTTTATCTGGTTCCTCAGACAAGTATTTCATTTTCTTTCTCATTTGTAAAATAAGAGTTCCTTTCATTTCTAAAATGTCTGATTTATTATTCATCATTGCCATTTCCACATTGTTCTTAGCTTTATGTCTGAATTCAAATCACAGGAAGAAAAGACAGTTTGGACTGTTCAGTTAATTGTAACAACAACAAAAATATAAATTTTGAGCAGAATTAACTTTTCAAAATCCTGTTTGCCTTCAGAATGTGGACCAAATCTCCTAAAATCTATTTGAGACAACTTTTCTCTGGTTTTCTTACTAGCTTGGTTTTAGTCCATTCAGTTTGACTAATAAACTGACTTTGAGAGCTAAACTCAGAGGCAGGTAAGACAGGGCAACTATAGTATTACTATTGATTATCCTTTAAGAGCTTCTGCAAATCATAACATTTATTCCTGGCTTGGTTCTTTACAAAGAATAGAGAATCAACTCAGATCTTGTCTCACTGTTACAACTTGAGATTTTTTTTTCCATTGCAAACTGTCTTTATAGTAATAACTTGCAAAACCCAATACTCAGGAGCATAAACTAGACTTCATTAGAGTTTGTAGTACTTAATTTCCTGGGTGTAACTGTTTCTTTTTATGAATGCTTATAGTTTTATTTTAACTTCGTTACTTTTTTCCGTCATAAACTAGTACACTCTAAAGTTTTTTGGAAAATATAGAAAAAGAGAAAGAATAGGGAAGTCATGTATGGTTAACTTATGTTAATAAATGTTAATATTTTGGTGTTTTTTGTAGAACAAACTTATGGATACTAAGTGGGGAAGGAATGGGATGAATAGGGAGATTGGGACTGACATATATTCACTATGTATAAAATAGATAACTAACGAGGATCTCCTGTATAGCACAGGGAACTCTACTCAATGCTCTCTGGTGACCTAAATGGGAAGGAAATCCAAAAAAAGAGGGAATATATGTGTACGTACAGCTGATTCACTTTGCTGTACAGCAGAAACTAACACATCATTGTAAAGCAACTATACTCCAATAAAAATTAATAAAAAATATTTTGGTTTTTTTTCATCTAGTTGTTTGCACTGAAGTAACAATTCATGTCCTTTTTTGTTTGTTGTTGGGCTTCCCTGGTGGCTCAGCTGGTAAAGAATCCACCCACAATGTGGGGAACCTGGGTTTGATCCCTGGGTGGAAAGGGTACCCACTCCAGTATTCTGATCTGGAGAATTCCACAGACTGTATAGTCCATGGGGTTGCAAAGAGTCGGACAGGACTGAACGACTTTCACTTGTTTGTTGTTTGCTTAAGGACAAGTGGGAGCAGTTTCACGTGGTATTACGTTTATTCTCTGGTTTATTTAAATGTTCTCCTATTTTGATTATGTCTCTAGATAGTTTTTCACTGTATAAATTACTCTGTGAAGGGCATCTTGATGCATAAAAGTTTTTCCATATTAGGATTAATAGTATGAATAAAATTGTCCCTTAGGACTGAGTTCCACAAGTGGAATTCTGTGTCAAAGCAACTGGGATATCCTTGGACAGGCTCTTGGCACATACACTGTGGCTGTGGATGGAAGACAGCACTTGTTACAGCTATACATTTCAAACACAATTAGGCAAGGGTGTCCTTTTCAGTATCCTTTTGTGGCTTATTTCTAAACCTCCAAATGAAGTTTTCTAAATGGTACTGATAGAGGTTGATTTTAGCCTGCATTTTGCTAAGTTCTAACCAGTTTACCTCAGTTGGATTTTCCTACTGTAGGGGGCAGTGGGGAAGCAGTAAGCAACTCTCCTTTCCACACAGGGATGTGAAGCCCTCCAAGGTAAACACTGCTGCATAGGGGTGGTTATTAACTGTGGAAATAACTCTTCAGATAGATATTAATTAAAATTAGACTTCTAATCTAAAAATACAAAACTAGTAGGTAATTTCTAAAGAATAAACTAGGTAATTCCTTTAACATAGCAACAAAACACATTTTCTATGAATTTTCAGTGACTATGAATAAATATTTATGAGTTTCTCTGCCTGTTTCATATACATATTTAGACATATTTATCCAAAAATATTTTGAAATAGTGATTGGAACATATATTTTTGCATGTATACTCATTAAATTTTTTTCTAAAAAGATATTAAGTAATTTTTTCTCCCAACACTCTGTGTTAAAGTTTTGTCACTTTTGATTGGAACAAGGCAGAGAGGAATTAGCGAGTAGATCAGCTTTAAAGCTTAGAGAGTTACTGTCATCAATAGCTAGAAGATAGCACTTTCTAAGAGGAAGAATGTCACAGTTTGCTACATTTATCAAAATAAGGGAACCCTGGTTCAATTCCTGGGTTGGGAAGATCCCCTGGAAAAGGGAAAGGCTACCCACTCCATTATTCTGGCCTGGAGAACCCCATGGACTATATCCATGGGGTCTCAGAGAGTTGGACACAACTGAGCGATTTTCACTTCACTTCACTATGGGTGTTTGGTAACGGAGAAGACAAAGTAAATGTGCTAATTAGAGCTGAACTTCCAAGTGGGTAGAAGGGGAAAGAGTGGAAGGGGGAGTATTTAAAGAGAAAGTGCTTGGGCAGCTAAAGAACTGGTTTCACTTGATTCAGCAGTCTTGATATCTGAGTAAATACTCTGCATGTTAGCCTTTGAAGCCTCTGTTTTGTTCTGTTCTGTTCAGTCGCTCAGTCGTGTCCGACTCTTTGCAACCCTGTGGACTGTAGCCTACCAGGCTTCTCCATCCATGGGATTCTCCAGGCAAGAATACTGGAGTGGGTTACCATTTCCTTCTCCAGAAGTGTCTGTTAACTTCTGCTGAATGTGCTCTCTGTGGAATACAATGTTCGGGGGGAACTAAAACCTGGTAGGTAGATTCAAATGATTGTTTATGAACTGCTGGCCTCTCTGTTGTGAGCATCTTCTGCAGCCGCTTCGAAGGCAGGAGCCCTTCCCGCGCTTCTCTGAGATCTCTGTGAACACATGATGAGCAGAAGAGAAATGGGCAGGTCTAAGGGAGTGCCAGCGTTCTCAGCCATCGCAGTGTCTCCCTCACTCTAAGTCATCCACTTACTTGCTTATCAAAATGTGTCTCTGCCCTTTGAAGAACTCAGACATCGATAAAGACAAAAATGTGCAAACAAGGATGTCTGTGTGTCAAATATCCATGTTTCCATATGCTCTGCAAGGATGACGCTAATGAATCATGAGTCTCCAATTACTTAGAGCACAGAGCTAATATGCCATGGCTTTAACATTGAGAACTATTTTTTTAAAACATATATATAATATTTTAAACTTTCTATTATATATTGGAGCATAGCCGATTAACAATGTTGTGGACATATGCTTGTATCCATTCTCCCCCAAACTCCCCTCCCATCCAGGCTGCCTGTAACACTGAGCAACATTCCCTGTGCTACATAGTAGGACCTTGTTGGTTTATATTTTAAATATAGCAGTGTGTACATGTTGATCACAATCTCCGTAACTATCCCTTCCCCCCCACCGTCCTTCCCCTGGTAACTGTAAGTTCAAGAACTAACTCTTCACTGAGCCCAGTTCTCCATCTAGTTATCTTTGCAGGATGAACTGCATTCTTCCCAAGTGTTCAGACTCTAGGTTAAACCTTGGAAGAATTTGTCAAGGGCTGCCTCCACCTAGAATGATAATCTTAAAGATTCCTCAGACACCTTATTTTTCTGATGAGAAAATTCAAGACCAGAGATGATGACTGACTTTCTGAAGATCACAGAGAAAGCTAGCCACAGAGCTGGCCAAAGAGCACACATCTGCTGACAGAGCAGAGCTTTCCACTTTGCTTTAGTCTGAATCTTTAAGCTGTGAAAAGGTGTAGTAGCATCACCACATCACAATTCAATGGTCCCATAAAATGTGGAAGGAAAGAATTGCCTATAATTTTTCTTCCAGGATGGAGTCAAGGAAATCTGTTGATCTGTTCTTGTGTTACCCAGTCCAGTAAACACACACACTTTAAAGTTCAAATTGGGGGCAGCAGTTGGATGGAATCCTTACAGAGCTGCTCAGCTCTGGCCATGGTATGGTTCATCCAGCACAGTGCCTAGGACACGGTGGATATTTAATGATGGCAGTCCCCCAAATCCCAGGCTAGTATCAGTGTGGGTTTTTCCCTTTCATTTCAACATTCAGTTCAGTTCAGTCGCTCAGTCGGGTCCGACTCTTTGCGACCCCATGAATCACAGCACTCCAGGCCTCCCTGTCCATCACCAACTCCCGGAGTTCACTCAAACTCATGTCCATCGAGTCAGTGATGCCATCCAGCCATCTCATTCTCTGTTGTCCCCTTCTCCTCCCACCCCCAATCCCTCCCAGCATCAGGGTCTTTTGCAATGAGTCAGCTCTTCACATGAGGTGGCCCAAGTATTGGAGTTTCAGCTTTAGCATCAGTCCTTCCAATGAACACCCAGGATTGATCTCCTTTAGAATGGACTGGTTGGATCTCCTTGCAGTCCAAGGGACTCTCAAGAGTCTTCTTCAACACCACAGTTCAAAAGCATCAATTCTTCGGCGATCAGCTTTTTTCACAGTCCAACTCTCACATCCATACGTGACCACTGGAAAAACCATAGCCTTGACTAGACGGACCTTGGTTGGAAAAGTAATGTCTCTGCTTTTTAATATACTCTCTAGGTTTGTCAAAGTTGTGTATTGTCACCCTGCTTATTTAACTTATATGCAGAGTACATCATGAGGAATGCTGGGCTGGAAGAAGCACAAGCTGGAATCAAGATTGCCGGGAGAAATACCAATAACCTCAGATATGCAGATGACACCACCCTTATGGCAGAAAGTGAAGAGGAACTCAAAAGCCTCTTGATGAAAGTGAAAGAGGAGAGTGAAAAGGTTGGCTTGAAGCTCAACATTCCGAAAACAAAGATCATGGCATCTGGTCCCATCACTTCATGGCAAATAGATGGGGAAGCAGTGGAAACAGTGTCAGACTTTATTTTTTGGGGCTCCAAAATCACTGCAGATGCTGATTGCAGCCATGAAATTAAAAGACGCTTACTCCTTGGAAGGAAAGTTATGATCAACCTAGATAGCATATTAAAAAGCAGAGACATTACTTTGCCAACAAATGTCTGTCTAGTCAAGGCTGTGGTTTTTCCAGTAGTCATGTATGGATGTGAGAGTTGGACTGTGAAGAAAGCTGATCGCCGAAGAATTGATGCTTTTGAACTGTGGTGCTGGAGAAGACTTTTGAGAGTCCCTTGGACTGCAAGGAGATCCAACCAGTCCATTCTAAAGGAGATCAATCCTGGGTGTTCATTGGAAGGACTGATGCTAAAGCTGAAACTCCAATACTTGGGCCACCTCATGTGACTCACTGGAAAAGACTCTGATGCTGGGAGAGATTGGGGGTGGGAGGAGAAGGGGACGACAGAGAATGAGATGGCTGGATGGCATCACCGACTCGATGGACATGAGTTTGAGTGAACTCCGGGAGTTGGTGATGGACAGGGAGGCCTGGCATGCTGTGATTCATGGGGTCACAAAGAGTCTGACACGACTGAGCGACTGAAATGAACTGAACTAGGTTGGTCATAACTTTCCTTCCAAGGAGTAAGCGTCTTTTGATTTCATGGCTGCAATCAGCATCCGCAGTGATTTTGGATCCCAAAAAATAAAGTCTGACACTTTCCACTGTTTCCCCATCTATATCCCATGAAGTGATGGGACCAGATGCCTTGATCTTAGGAAATGGCTGTTAGGGAGGCAGTGTGATATCATGGAAAACATGCTGGTCCAGTTCTGCCAGTGCTGACCTTGGAAATATAACCTAACCTCTATGACCTTCAATTTCCCCACATGATCTCCTAGAATTCTTCCAGCTGAAAGCTATCATGTTTTACCATTTTACCTTAGAGGGGCTTTGTGAAGACTGACCCGTTTACAGAACTCTCTGAGATCCTAAATTGTGGAGATTCCAACAGCATCAAAAGAAACTATAGATATAGATTTTTCAATGAAAGCTGAAAAGTCTTTAATAGACAATATATATCTTTAAACGTAGCACTGTTTTTACTTGACTTTGAAAAGCAAAAGATCGGCTTGTCTTTTGTCCACTGCCTAAGAAGGAGGAAAGTCATTATGTCAGCACAACGTGTAGTGACCCTTATGTTCTGTTGTCCTCTCATTTCATTTTAGAATGTTGGCTTTTCCTGGGGCTAAATTCTTTCCCCTAGAATCCACCAATCTTAGAAGTACAGCCTCTCTCCCTTTCCTTCCTTCTTCCATTTACTAAACGTGATTTTCCCCCATGGCACTAGAACTTCTGTTACTTTCATTTCCTCTAATAGTATGAAAAGTGATATGGCACAAACAAAGCAAATTGGGGGGAGACACTCAAGACAGAAACATAAGGGATAATGCCAAGATGACTCTTAAAAAAAAGCTGATGGAAAGAGTTCTTTGGGAAGGAGATAACTTAGAAATAAATGTTATGGAAGGATTTGATTTTTTTTTTCTTCAGAATAAAGCAGTTCTGGAGGGCTCAGAAAGAGTAGATGAACAAATGACAAGGTTTGGGAGTGGAAAAAGTCGAAACAAGAAGGAGCCAGTGCACCAGTCCAGACAGGAGGAGTGGGGAGGAAATGTTGACAGAGAGGCTGCTTGTGAACAAAGACACTTTCAAGGTCAGCCATAGGTTAGCAGAGCTGGAAGGGAGCTCAGCCTCTCACAGGAAGCATTGCAGGTTGGATCTTCAAGTGCCTTCTGTAAGAACTCTCCCATCATTTTGGCTATTCAGACTTTCGTCATGTTGATGGCCCACACTTCCTATCCATCGAGAATCTCACTTGCTACAATGAAATCTCACTTCTTTTTGTTATACCCTTAAGGACTTGAGAACAGCCATTTAGCAAAAGGTCACTGACATCAGAGACTAGTTTCCCATGCTGCTGCTGCTGCTGCTAAGTCACTTCAGTCGTGTCCGACTCTGTGTGACCCCATAGACGGAAGCCCACCAGGCTCCCCGGTCCCTGGGGTTCTCCAGGCAAGAACACTGGAGTGGGTTGCCATTTCCTTCTCCAATGTGTGAAAGTGAAGTTGCTCAGTCGTGTCCGACCCTTAGCGACCCCAGGCTCCTCCATCCATGGGATTTTCTAGGCAAGAGTACTGGAGTGGCTTGCCATTGCCTTCTCCGAGTTTCCCATACTGATATGTAAAAAAAAAGAAAGAAAGCCCACTAAGAATTAAAGACAAAAAACAAAATTAGAAAAGTAATACTTAATTTTCAAAAGCAGCTTTCATAACCCATTTTAAATAGCTTTAATAAGCTTTTTGTATGCTTCTCTGAAATTTTGGATTCATATAATTTAAATAAATAGTAGTATTATATTTAATGCATGGCATGAAAGGATTTTTGCACACAATAGGTTTCATAATCAAGTTGACTTTTTGCATAGCATGAAATTGCTTACTCAAATTCAGTTTGTGATAAGCTATGATTTTCTAGATTGGTTTGCCTAGTTTCAGTTGCCCCATTATGCTTTAGTGGTAGGCATATTTTATTCTAGTTTTAATAGTGTTTTATTTAACCAATTAAAATAGGTTAAGATGTGGACACTTCTGTCCTGCAATGTATTAAAATCTACTTGATTTACGAAAGTCTACAGCTGTTGTGAGCAACTTCACATTTTGTTTCTAAAAGTCACTAATGAGAATATTTAAGTGGTTGGTTTTCCAAGATCAGTTTGAATGAAACACCAGTGTGCAGACCAGCCTTCTATAGGTATATGCTTTGGGCATACCTCTTAGTTTGATTGTGTCACCATTCCATAGCATGGTAGAAAGGCTAGATATCCCAGTTGTGGGAAGGAATCCATAGTGATTTTGAACTAAAGGTAGACTCTCTCCATTGTTTCCTGTTCTCTCTCTTAAGGAAAACCATCAGTTAAGTCAGGCACTGTTTGTGTCTTGTGACTCTACGTTGACATCTAGGTTATCCCTTTAGCTATTAAAAGAGAGATATTGATGGTGATCTGTTTGTAATTTCCAGAGCCATCCTTTTTTTCCCCTCCTGAAAGACTCTTAGCTACAGCATGTGGGATCTTTTAGTTGTGGGATGAAAACTGTTAGTTGTGGCACATGGGGATCTAGTTCCCTGCCAGGGCTCAAACCCAAGCCCCCTGTTTTGGGAGCATGGAGTCTTAGCCACTGGACCACCAGGGCAGTCCCATAATGTTGAGTCCTGCTCCCAGGCAACAGGTGAGAGGTCTCATACCAATGCCACAGAAGTGGAGCCCAGACCAAGGACATTTTTGAAGTTAATCGAACCCCTCCTGAATACTGGAGACCCATTTTTCAGTATTTTTGAATTTCTACACATTCACACAAATAATGATTCAGATCGTATAAGCTCTGCTGATTAGCATACATACAGTTTTCCCAGTGGTCTGTTTCTTTTCCTCTGTATGTAATCTGTTATCCTCTGTCACAACTGGGGACTGATCTCAGCAAGGCAGCAATGAGAGGGGGCATGAAGCGAGATCTTAATTCCCTGCCCAGGAATTGAATCTGGACCAAAATCAGCTCACTGATATTTTCTTGAAAAAAAAAAAAAAATCAAACTGAAGACGTTAAAAGCCTGATCCTTCTTCCATTTGATGTTATGGCCTTCTTTGATCATCCCTTTTTGTGTGTGTGTGCATGCACAAGATATTTGAATTTACTTTTATAAAATGACATTAAACCATTTAAAAGAGATTGCTAAACAATTATGGTCTCAGCCTTTAGGAATTATAATCAAATAGAGGAGATATGAAGCCAGATATCATATTTCTTTGTAGATGGTTATAATGAATGCATTGTGAGTTAGTAATTCAAATTTTAATTTGAAAGCTAGTAACATATTTGCAAGTGAAGACATTCTATACAATAGCAGTAGAGTTACAAAGATTTAACAGTGCTATTTTGAACTAAGGCATCTAAAGGCATATATACATTTGCTAGGAAATAGATTTGGCAACTTTAAAATACATTACAAAAGGAAAAAAATCGCAGTTACAGGTAATGAAACTGAATAGGTGACACTGGGCTGGGGTAGTAATAGTTTTGAGGGAGGGGCCAACATGCAAAAATAACTCCTTTGACGTGTCCTCTCTTTACTATTGCTTTTGGCTTTATATTCTCATTTCTCTTTAAAGATCTGATGTTTAGTCCAAACAGGTAGGACTGATGTTTGGATATCTTTTATTCTGTCATTAAGTGTTCCTTCAATTTAGACTTCTTTGTCCTCTTACATAGATCAGAAAACTCTGGGTTTGTTTTGTTTTGTTTGTATTTAACTCCCACGGCTCTGGATTAGGTACTTTCCTTTCCAAATATTCTCTCATATGCTACTGCCCTTCCGCCCAAAGTGAAGCTAGTGAAGCTACACTGAACACCCACATTTAAAAATTTAGTAATAAAGTAATTTAGCTTAATGAGAGAGAGAGCTAGAGGTAAATATAAATCTTAGATACTATAGATAATGACATAATGGCTTCCTTGCCAGGTCCAGGTCATTTGAGAACTTCACATGAGAGCATGCTTTTTACTGAATGAATACAGTTTTCATTTATGTTTTAACAATGATTTGTTGGAGAAGTCTTTTATTCCCCTGATAATATTTTTTCAAAGCACACAAGCCATGCAATTAAATAAAAAGTTACTGGCTTTGATTTAATTGCTTTACACAAATGAATGTCTGTTGGATTTGGAGGAAGTAGCCTTTTAAGCTTTCCCCAAATTCCTACCCGTTAGGTACCCACACCCTAGTTTAAAGGCCCAGAGAGTTCAAGACGGAACTCTTTTCGGTAGCTGTGAAAAGTTTCATAGCCTTTTAAAAAAAGTTCAGCGGCTGTGTTTGGGGAAGAGATACATGTATTATGCAAGACTGCTAGCTAATGCCGAGATTGTAACATATGGAATTCATAAAGGTCCAATTACAGGATCGTCACTGTTTGCCATGGTTTTAACTTATGTAAGTTATTGATTAGACTTTCATGAGATCATAATCAAAAGGTTATTCTTTGGTAATGGTGTGTTAGAAGAGCTTTATCCTGAACTTCAAAGCCATCCTCTGAGCCCCAAGAACAAAGGCTTAGAAGTTTGAACCAGGGCCAGAACCAGTCTGTATGAGTTAACGATGTCCCAGACCTTCAGGGAGCCCAATGGACTCATCCACGTGTGTGAACTTTCTCTCATCACATCAGATCAACAGTCATCATGGAAAGATGACAGTTGATTCAGCTTTAATGTGCTTTTTTTTAAAATGAATCAGCTTGACTAACTGTGGTGTCTGCTTGCATCTGCCTCATAACTGTTTATTTTACCTGTAAAGCACGGTCATTCACTGTGCTTGGTGCTTTTCTAGTTCTAGTTAAGGGCGGGGAGGAGTTTTAACTATGAATACATGTTTACTACTACATAGAAATGGGTATTTTGATTACTGAAATGAGAACAGTTTTAGCACTAATCAGAGGACATTTTATTATCCTGTAGATTACTAAATAATCTACAGGAAATAACGTTTAGAAATGAAAAAGCAACTGTGTAACATAACAATTAGATAGTAATAAAGGAGGTTCAGAATGGTGCTAATCTTCTGACATGTTTTAAGTGGGCAAAATGAGAGGCTGTGAGGTTGGCTTACACTCAAATGGAAAATGTGCTGTCCTGTCTTTGGCTCTTAAAAATCCTTCTGTAAGGATCTAAGGACTTAAAACTATTACAGCAAATAAGCAAAACGCCATAGAGCAGTCTTTTTCACAACAGCACCTCCAAATCTACTATGTGGGCTTCTTTCTCCTAAACCTTTGGACAAATCCTCAGGCAGATCCCAGAATTTTACTCATCAGCCAGAGATAATAAAATGTCTTCTGATTAGTGCTAAAACTGTTCTCATTTCAGTAATCAAAATATCCACTTCTGTGTAGTAGTAAACATGTATTCATAGTTAAAACTCCTCCCCGCCCTTCGCTGGGACCCGAAAGGCACCATGTCTGACTGTTCTCACTAGACCTCCCCCCGGGCGGGACGACCGGGTGCAGGTGGGAGGGCCACCGAAGAGTGAGGTGAGATGCCAGGCAGGGTGTTGGTGTCACCCACAGCCAAACACAGTTAACCCGCAGAGGACGGTCAGAGCTGAGCTGGTTAGCAAGGGCAGTTCTCCGGAGCCCCTCCTCTGGGAGACTGGCACCTCTGCCCGCCGGGGCAATGCTTCCCCTCCCACCGGGCGCTCAGAATCACAGTGCCCATCTGCTCTGGTCTTGCCACACTGGCTTCCGTGCTGCTTCCTGACTGTCCTGTGTCCCATCCCACCTGAGGGACTTGGCACTAACCATTCCTTATGCTGGTGTGCTCTTCTCCCAGATACTTGTTCAATTATTTACAAGATTTCTCATCCTCATAGTCGCCTACTTGTATTGATACAGACAAATTTCTGACAAAAACAACATTATATATATATATATAGTACTGGTTTAAATCAGTAGTATTTATTGTCTATATTGTCTAGTGTATAGAACAGTGTTAGGCAAGGTAAGAACTACAGAAGTCATCTTTGCCTCTGTCTTCAAGAAACTACTACTTGACTGAACTTACTTAAGGGTATAAGTATCCACAGGGTGTTGGTTACATGTGCTAAGTCACTTTGGTCATGTCCGACTCTTTGTGACCCCATGGACTACTACCCACAAAACTCCTCTGTCCATGGTATTTTCCAGGCAAGAACACTAGAGTGGGTTGCCATGCCTTTCTCCAGGGGATCTTCCCAAGCCAGGGATCGAACCCGCGTCTCTTGTGTCTCTTGCATTGGGAGGTGGGTTCTTTACCACTAGTGCCACCTGGGGAGTATCCAGGAGCCCCCATGAACACCCAAAGCTGATGATGTTCTACCCCTTAGTATATATGATGGCACAGTGCAATGAATACAGTTGGCCTTCTATATCTGCAGATTCATCCATTTTCTATCAGTGGTTGGTTGAATCCATGGATGCAAAACCAATGGATGCAGAGGGTCGATTGTCTTGCTTCTGCTTAAACTAAATGTAATGTTTTCTCCCATACGACCAATTTCCTATATTTCAATTTGAACAGAAAGAAGTCACACAATAGGTAAAAATGATACTGTGGTTAAATTATACTGTGTGTATATTTCCAAAAGCATGTTTGGTCTTCCTAGATCTTGCCTTTTATCTTACGGCTCCATTTCAGCCAACAGCTCTGATGATGGCAAAGATTTTAAAGTAAATTAATTCTGATTAATTAATAACAAAATCTTCTCCAAATTGAAACATAAACAGAAGAATAGGTCATTGTATGTGGCAGATCTTTATTCATTCGTCTCTCCTTCATCCTGTGAGGTGACTGAGCACTTGCAGTGCGGCAGGCACTGCTTGAGGTGGTAAGGATGCAGCAGAGAGGTAAAGTGCTGACTTTCCATGTGGTGAATAGAAGGAGATATAATTGTAAAAAGTTTAAATGGACATAGATCAAGTAATGATAAGTGTTATGTGGGAAATTAAAGCAGAAAATAAGAATATGCGTGGTGGGAGTTGTTATTTCAGAGAGGAGGTATGAGCAAGGTTATTTGGATGAGATGGCATCTTACTTGAAACCAGAATAAAATTCAGGGCATAACTGTGTGCATATCGCGTGGGGCAAGCACCCTAGCAGAAGGAATAGTTAGTGCCAAGCTCCCCAGGAGGGAAGGTACCTAGCATGTTAAGGCAACAGCAAGGAAGCTGGTATGTCTGGACGAGAGTGGGTGGGGAGCCTTGGTTACGAACATTCAGCCAGAGGGTTAGCACTGCTGTAGCACTTGGGAATGAAGTTTCATTTTGTGTGTGTCTGTGTGTGTGTGGTTTGCCGCGCCCCGTGTGGGATCTTATTTCCCCAACCAGGGATCGAACCTGTGCCCCCTGTATTGGAAGCACTGGACTGCCAGTGAAATTCTGCTGTATCACTTGAGATGTGTTATTCTCTGTGAATTGAAACTTATTCATTCCACACAGCTGTCAATATGAGATTTTGTTTTCTTTTTTAAAAAGCTTTTTATTATGGAAAATTTTAAACATATATAAATATAGACAGAATAGTCAAATGAACACCCATGTAGCCATCATCCAAATTCAAGAATTATTAACTCTGGTCTTGTTTTATCTATACTCTATACCTACTTCCTCTCCCCATAGCATTTTGAAACAATTTCAGGTGGTATATCATTTCATCCATATTTTAGTATATAGCTAAAAAGATAACTACAACTCCCCTACAAAACTAGTAAAAATAATTCTCTAATATAGACAAACATCTGGTTAGTGTTTACATTTCCTACTATCTCTCAGAACGTCATACATTTTTAAAGATTTGTTTATTTGAATAAGGATCAAGAATAAGGTCCACACATTGTGATTGATTAAATCTTTTCAGTTCAGTTCAGTCGCTCAGTCGTGTTCGACTCTGCAACCCCATGAACCGCAGCACACCAGGCCTCCCTATCCATCACCAACTCCTGGAGTCTACCCAAACTCATGTCCATTGAGTCGGTGATGTCATCCAACCATCTCATCCTCTGTCGTCTCCTTCTCCTCCTGCCCTCAATCTTTCCCAGCATCAGGGTCTTTTCAAATGAGTCAGCTCTTTGCATCAAGTGGCCAAAGTATTGGAGTTTCAGCTTCAATATCAGTCCTTCCAATGAACACCCAGGACTGATCTCCTTTAGGATGGACTGGTTGGATCTCCTTGCAGTCCAAGGGACTCTCAAGAGTCTTCTCCAACACCACAGTTCAAAAGCATTAATTCTTCGGCGCTCAGCTTTCTTTATAGTCCAACTCTCACAACATATTAAAAAAACAGAGACATTACTTTGTCAACAAAGTTCTGTCTAGTCAAGGCTGTGGTTTTTCTAGTAGTCGTGTACGGATGTGAGAGTTGGACCAAGTCTTTCAGGTCTCTTGTAATCTGTGTTTGCCATTCATTGTTCTCCTTTTTTAAATCGCTTCAAATCTTTGTTGAGGAGACTAGGTTTGTGGCCTATAGAGGTTCCCATAACCTAGATTTTGTAGATTACATCTTTGTGGTGTAGTTTCACTTGCTCTTCTGTCTTCTAAATTAATATTTTTTTGTACCTATACCTTAGTGTGTTTAATAGAAACATAATATTCCATTTTACAGATATACTATAATTTGCAGGAAAAAAGTTGAAAAAATTTTTATTGTGGTAAACATCACATAAAATATAAAACATCCTATTTTAACCATATCTAAATTAATATTTTGATAAGGCATTTCTAACTTGTTTTTAAGCTAAAGAAATAAGGTAATTGCAATAACATGGACTGTAAATGCATGTCTGAAATAAGCAGAAAAAGGAAAAGTTTTTTAGACTATTTTCTCAGCCACTACTTCCCTTTTGAACTCTTCTGTCACCTCAGCTCATGGCTGATGTCCTTCAGGATGGTTTGATTTCATTCCTCCAGCCCCAAACATCCGGAAACCTCCAGACTGCTTCTTTCTACCTGTGGGTTCTCCCACTGTCTAGAAACTTTGTTGTCACACCCCATCAATGAGGGACTTGCATAGATCCTAATATTTGTTGAATGCTTACTATGTGCCAACATTGGCTACCTACTTTACACATGTCATTTATTTTAATCCTTGCAGCAGTGCTGTAAAGGAGGGGCTGGCCTCCCTCCAGGTCCTCGTGCTTGCCAAAGTTCTGTCAGAGCTTCCTCACCTGACCTTTGCGCTGCCACAAGTGCTGCTCCCTCCTTCACCTGGCTAGCTTCCTCCCATGCAGCAGAAGTCGGGCAGGCCTTCTGGACTGCAGCCTGCCAGGCCCTTCTTCTGTGGGATTCTCCAGGCAAGAATGCTGGAGTGGGTTGCCGTGCCTTCTTTACCACTAGTGCCACCTGGGAAGCCCAGCAAAGTTAAATTACATATTCTCAAAGCACTACACACTTCTCCTCTGAAGTACTTTATCATAGTCTTATTATTTGATCAACTCCCTTCTAGCCTGCAAACTCCATCAGGACAAATACTGGTTTTGTACCTCGGTACTGTAGGCATACACAATGCCCAGTGCCTGGCACACTCAGGAATATGGGCTGAAAGAGTAAGAGGCTAAGACTTTGCCCAAGGCCAGCTAGTAAGCAGTGGGATGGGAATTCAAGCCAAGTTGGTCTGACTGTAGCCCAAATTCACCCCCGCCTTTGGATGATATTATTTGGACTGCTAGCTAATTCCATGGAGAGTGGGCTCAGGACCAGCGTAGTTTCCTTGTGTGTGGCCTCGCTGTCACCCATTTTGTGCTAAGTTGTGATTGGAATCCCAGTCTACCTCTCAATCAAAGCTTCATGAGTACTGGGGCTTCTGTTTCCTTTAAAATCAGAAATTTCATGACTTGGACTAGATGTGGTAAGACATGATTTACCTATTTTTTTTTAAGGATATAACTAATTGGACCTAAAGCTTTTGAGCCACAAAAATATATTAGACACTGGGGATTCAAATAAGAATAGTTTTTGAGCCGCAAAAATATACACTGGGTTGGCCAAAAGGTTCATTTGGGTTTTTCCGTAAGATGTTTTGAAAAACTCCAAATGAACTTTTTGGCCAACCTAACATTAGTCACTGGGGATTCAAATAAAAATAGACAATAGACAAAGTTCTCTCCACAGAGGAGAGTGGGAAGACAAGTAAATAGATTGTTAGTATAAATACAATAGTAAAGATAAGGGAAAGTACAGGAAAGATTCATCTGGAATGGAAAAGTTTTACCAAAGAGGTGACGTTTTACCTGAGTCTGAAAGCTTAAGTCAAAGTTTGCTTGGTAGACAAAAGTGTCATGCTCAGTCGCTCAGTCATATCCTACAAGGGCACATGGTAAACATTTCACACATAGAGAAGGGAGCAGGGTTTGTGTGAAAGCATGGCAGCTTAATGGACTCAAAACTTGCTGTCACTGGATCAAAGCCTTGTGAGGGAAGACGTGAGAGAAGAGGTTGTGGGCAGAGCCTGATGTAAAGCTGTAGCTGAACTCCTCCTTGTGATCAGAAATCATTAAGAGTTTTAAGTGGGAACAGTGATGTGGTCCAGCTGGCATGAAGGAGGAGAAACTGGATGATAATGTGGATTGGAGGTTATAAATCTGGGAGTCATTCATTAATAAAGAGATAGGTCAGGGACAATTACAGCAGCATGGGTGAGAAGTGTCTGAATTTTGGTAGTAACAGTGGGAAGGAAAAGAAAGGGATAGACCTGAAAAATCACTGAGGATTTATGGAGGTGATTGGAAAGAATAGTTTATAAAGACTAACACGTTTATAGGTTGAACAATTGGTTATGGACTGCTTGCTATCTTAAGAAATAAAAGTGAAGAGGTTATTTGGGAAGATAATGAGTTTGGTTCAAACATGTTAGGTCGAAGGGGAGCTGTATTGTAGATAGTTGATATGAATCTAGAACTCAGAAGAAGGGTAAAAACTGGAGATAAAAATTTGGAGATCACGGAAACATAGGTGTAAGTTGAAGACAGAGAAACAGATAAGATACCCCAAGAAGAGAGCAAAAGCAGGGAGAGGAACCCAGAAGTTGTATCCTGGAAACATTAACCTTGAAGGCAGTGGTTCTTAACCCTTTTTTTGAGCCGTGGACTCCTTTAAGAATGTGATAAAAGCTATGGTCTACTCTCCCCAGAAAAAGTCATATTTATGGAAACACAAAAACTATGGATTCTCTAATGGTGTCTGGGCCCACATCTGAACTCTTTGTAAGGTGCAGTTATGAAAGGAGAAGCATGTGAAGGTCATAGAGAAAGACATCAGGGAAGGAGAGAGAGAAGAGAAATTGTTGTAATATATAGGTCAAAAAAAAAAGCAAAATTGATTGTAATAAAAAACATTTAAGAGAATATTTTTGTTCAGCCACTAATTCTGTTGGACTCTTTGTGACCCCATGGACTGCAGCACGCCAGGCTTCCCTGTCCTTCACTATCTCCCGGAGTTTTCTCAAACTTATATCATTGGTTTGGATGCCATCCTACCATGTTATCTCCCGTCACCCGCTTCTCCTGCACTCAGTCTTTCCCAGCATCAGGTTGTTTTCCAATAAGTCGGCTCTTCACATCAAGTAGCCAAAGTATTGAAGCTTCAGCATCAGTCCTTCCAGTGAATATTCAGGGTTGATTTCCTTTAGGTTTGACTGGTTCGATCTCCTTGCTGTTCAAGGGACCGTCAAGAGTCTTCTCAGGACCACAGTTCAAAAGTGTCAATTCTTCAGTGCTCAGCCTTCTTTATGGTCCAACTCTCACATCTGTATATGACTACTAGAAAAACCATAGCTCTGACTATACAGACCTTTATCAGCAAAGTAGTGTCTCTGCTTTTTAATATGCTGCCTAGGTTTGTCATAGCTTTTCTTCCGAGGAGCAAGGTCCAGTTCTCAATGGATTCAACAACTTGGAAGTCATTGGTGACCTTTTAGGAAAGCATGTTATTAGTAATGAGGGCAAAAGCCATACTGTAGTGAGCAGAAGACTAATGGGCAAGAAAACCAAGCCCATGAGTATAGCCTCCTCTGACAGGATCATAATGACAGAAAGGAAGAAAGATAGCCTGGTAGAGACAGGGTTGGGTTTTTAACCTTTTCATTACATTAATATCAATGAGAGAAGATGACATTATCGATGCTGCCAAACTCAGGATGTGGGAAGGAAGTAAGATGGAATGTGGAAGTGCCTGTTTGTAGATGGATGGAGGAAAGTGAAGAGTATTCCTGTCTAACAGTCTTGTGGATAAGATATTGTCATCAGTTGAGTGAAGACAGTAGGAATGGGCAGAGGACTTCAAGTAGTCTATGAAATTGTTGCGTGTAGGAGAAGAGATGTTTAAAAGAATTGCTCAGGGGTCCTTGGAGACTACTGGAGTTGGCCCCATAGATTTAGCCAGTCCTCAGACTATGGATTTTCAGCATCTGTATTCTCCAGGAAATTCCTTTGATTCTGTTTCTTGAAGAGGGATGATTGGTGTATGTATGAGTAACAATTTAAAACAGCAAATATCCAGAGGAGCCTAGAAAATTAAAAAGGCTAATTGTGTTACATGTTCTAGGCAATGGTTTTTCCTGAAGTATAAAAGACATTTATAGTGGTGACTATTACTCGACTGTATAGAGCTTCTCCAGGTTTGGCTGCAAAGACTATAATCAATCTGATTTCTGTGTTGACCATCTGGTGATGTCCATGTGTAGAGTCTCTCTTGTGTTGTTGGAAGAGGGTGTTTGCCATGACCAGTGCGTTCTCTTAGCAAAACTCTGTTAGCCTTTGCCCTCCTTCATTTTGTACTCCAAGGTCAAACTTGCCTGTTACTCCAGGTAGTTCTTGACTTCCTACTTTTGCATTCCAGTCCCCTATAATGAAAAGGACATCCTTTTTGGGTGTTACTTCCAGAAGGTCTTGTAGGTCTTCATAGAACTGTTCAACTTCAGCTTCTTCAGCACTACTAGTTGGGGCATAGACTTGGATTACCGTGATATTGAATGGTTTGCCTTGGAGACGAACAGAGATCATTCTGTCATTTTTGAGATTGTATCCAAGTAATGCATTTTGGACACTTTTGAGGGCTACACCATTTCTTCTAAGGGATTCTTGCCCACAGTGGTACATATAATGGTCATCTGAGTTAAATTCACCCATTCCAGTCCATTTTAGTTCACTGATTCCTAAAATGTTGATGTTCACTCTTGCCATCTCCTATTTGGTCACTTCCAAGTTACCTTAATTCATGGACCTAATATTCCAGGTTCCTATGCAATATTTCTCTTTACAGCATCGGGTTTTACTTCCATCACCAGTCACATCCACAACTGACTGTTGTTTTTGCTTTGGCTCCATCTCTTCATTCTTTCTGGAGTTATTTCTCCACACTTCTCCAGTAGCATATTGGACACCTACTGACCTGGGGAGTTCATCTTTCAGTGTCTTATCTTTCAGCAAAAATTAGACCAGGAACTGACTCAGATCATGTGGCTCAGATCAAGAACTCCATATTGCCAAATGCAAACTTAAATTGAAGAAAGTAGGGAAAACTACTGACCATTCAGGTATGACCTAAATCAGGTCCCTTACAATTATACAGTGGAAGGAACAAACAGATTCAAGGGATTAGATCTGATAGAGTGCCTGAAGAGTTATGGATGGAGGTTTGTGACATTGTACAGGAGGCAGTGATCAAGACAGTCTCCAAGAAAAAGAAATACAAAAAGTCAAAATGGTTGTCTGAGGAGGTACAAATAGCTATGAAAAGAAGAGAAACAAAAGGCAAAGGAGAAAAGGAAAGATATACCCATCTGAATGTAGAGTTCCAAATAATGGCAAGGAGAGATAAGAAAGCTTTCTTAAGTGAACAATGCAAAGAAATAGAGGAAAATAATAGAATAGGAAAGACTAGAGATCTCTTCAAGAAAATTAGAGATACCAAGGGAACATTTCATGCAAAGATGGGCACAATAAAGAACAGAAATGGTATGGACCTAACAGAAGCAGAAGATATTAAGAAGAGGTGTCAACAATACACAGAAGAACTATTCAAAAAAGGTCTTAATGAAACAGATAACCACAATGGTGTGATCACTCACCTAGAGTCAGACATCCTGGAATGCGAAGTTAAGTGGGCCTTAGGAATCATCACTATGAACAAAGCTAGTGGAGGTGATAGAATTCCAGTTGAGCTATTTCAAATCCTAAAAGATGATGCCGTGAAAGTGCTTCACTCAATATGCCAGCAAATTCAGAAAACTCGGCAGTGGCCACAGGACTGTAAAAGGTCAGTTTTCATTCCAATCCCAAAGAAAAGCAATGACAAAGAACGCTCAAACTATTGCACAATTGCACTCATCTCACACTCTAGTAAAGTAATGCTCAAAATTCTCCAAGCCAGGCTTCAACGGTACGTGAACTTCCAGATGTCCAAGCTGGATTTAGAAAAGGCAGAGGAACCAAAGATCAAATTGCCAACATCCGTTGGATCATCGAAAAAGCAAGAGAGTTCCAGAAAAACATCTACTTTTGCTTTATTGACTACACCAAAGCCTTTGACTGTGTGGATCACAACAAACTGGAAAATTCTTAAAGAGATGGGAATATCAGACCACCTCCTGAGAAATCTGTATGCAGGTCAAGAAGCCTCCTGAGAAATCTGTATGCAGGTCAAGAAGCAACAGTTAGAACTGGACATGGAACAACAGACTGGTTCCAAATCAGGAAAGGAGTATGTCAAGGCTGTATATTGTCATCCTGCTTATTTCACTTATATGCAGAGTACATCATGCAAAATGTCAGGCTGGATGAAGCAAAAGCTGGAATCAAGATTGCCAGGAGAAAAATCAATAACCTCAGATATGTAAGGAGATCCAACCAGTCCATTCTAAAGGAGATCAATCCTGGGTGTTCATTGGAAGGACTGATGCTAAAGCTGAAACTCCAATACTTTGGCCACCTCATGCGACGAGTTGACTCACTGGAAAAGAGTCTGATGCTGGGAGGGATTGGGGGTGGGAGGAGACGGGGACGACAGAGAATGAGATGGCTGGATGGCATCACTGACTCGATGGAGATGAGTTTGAGTGAACTCCAGGAGTTGGTGATGGACAGGGAGGCCTGGCGTGCTGTGATTCATGGGGTCGCAAAGAGTTGGACGTGACTGAGCGACTGAACTGAACTGATGCAGGTAACACCACTCTTATGGCTGAAAGCGAAAAAGAACTAAAGAGCCTCTTGATAAAAGTGAAAGAGGAGAGTGAAAAAGATGACTTAAAACTCAACATTCAGAAAACTAAGATCATGGCATCCGGTCCCATCACTTCATGGCAAATGGATTGGGAAACAGTGGTAACAGTGACAAACTTTATTTTGTTGGGCTCCAAAATCACTGCAGATGGAGACTATAGCCATGAAATTAAAAGATGCTTGCTCCTTGGAAGAAAAGCTATGACCAACCTAGATAGCATATTAAAAAGCAGAGATATTACTTTGTCAACAAAGGTCCGTCTAGTCAAGGCTATGGTTTTTCCAGTGGTCATGTATGGATGTGAGAGTTGGACTATAAAGAAAGCTGAGCACTGAAGAATTGATGGTTTTGAACTGTGGTGTTGGAGAAGACTCTTGAGAGTCCCTTGGACTGCAAGGAGATCCAACCAGTCCATCCTAAAGCAATCAGTCCTGAATATTCATTGGAAGGACTGATGCTGAAGCTGAAACTTTAATAGTTTGGCCACCTGATGTGAAGAAGTGACTCACTGGAAAAGACTCTTATCTTGGGAAAGATTGAACGCGAGAGGAGAAGGGGACAACAGAGGATGAGATGGCTGGATGGCATTACCAACTCGATGGACATGAGTTTGAGTAATCTCTGGGAGTTGGTGGTGGACAGGGAGGCCTGGCATGCTGTAGTCCATGGGGTAACAAAAAGTCAGACACGACTGAGCGACTGAAGTGAGCTGAACTGATTACTCGACTAGTTCTGTAAATTTTGGCCTCTGAAAATCTAATTATGAGATTACAGATTTTTTTTTTTCTTTTTCTGTTTGGCTCTTAGGAACAGAACAACTAGGCATTGGAGGATATCTTGTCACATAGTATTCTAGTATATGAAATTGAAATTATGTGAAGAAGTCAAATTCAGGCATATCTCACAGCCATTACCAGGATAGTTTAATGCATCTTTTTTAAAACATAAAGTTAAGGGGGAATGTCTGGTTTTTATGATTTTTATCAAAGAAGTTAATACTGTCCATGTGGATTCAAGAAAAATATATTAAATAATTGAAGAAAATTACCTGAAGCTGTAATAAGAAAAATAAGACCTAATATTAAATATGGTACAGGCCATCATTGAAAATGTCTCCCAATATTTCTAAGCCCATTAAAAATTTTAGCCCTTTTTATCAATAGAATGAAATATGTATACCTCTAGAGATAACTATATATTATAGAGAACTCTGAAAGAAATGCAGTATTAACTTTGTTATATATATGTACTACCCAAATTTATTGGTACATTTTATAAGTGTCATTATGTCCCCCCAAAATGTGAGGTGCTGAAACACACTATCATGTGAATTCTGTGAGGGGAGAACAAGGAGATGAGATGCTAGTGAAGAATAAATGAGCTATAAGTGTGATTGCTCAGTTTTTAAATAATTATTAAAGAAATAACTCTTAGTACATTCTCCCCCACCCTATCCAATGCATGAATACCCAATGATGCTTCTGAAGCTTTAAGAAAAATATATTCAAATATAAATCCTGAGATGTGGAGGAAAAAATAGAAAAAGTATTCCTTTCTCTTTGTTAGAACTGAACCCTCCCTCTCCCATCTCCTCTAGGATACCTGCATTCAGACTGCTTGATTAGCCCTTCCATGGTCTCCAATAACTTTTCTGTCTTAGTACTTGGCAGAAATTGTAGCTGTGCTCCTGAGTTCCTCCACACTGTTTTCCCCCCATACTTATAGACTGTCCCTAATCTCTAAAGTGCCATCTGCACCTCTTGGAATGATGTTTTCTTTCCTCAGTCCCTTACCTTACCCTACTCAATATTGCCCCAAACAGTCCTTCTTAGGGCCCAATTTTTAGGTTGGCAGTGACCCATAACTTTGCAAATGTTTGAATCAGGGCAAGATTATTCTAAGATGGAGGTACTTGTCCCAGAAGCCTCGAGGTCAGAGGCCCCACTGCTGCCTGTGATCTCAGAAAGACAGCAGTGAACAGTCCTAAAGTGGGATCTTAGTTCCCTGCCCAGGAGTTGAACTGGGTAACCTAGACAAAAACCAGGAATCCTTGCTGCTAGACCACCAGGGACTAGAGGCAAAGTTTCCCTGGCTCTTACCTCCTTTGAAAGCAAGAATGTTTCATAGAGGCAAAAACAGGCACAAAGTTTGTCATCAGAGACAGCGTAACACGTGAGAGAACACAGAAGCAGTTTGTTTAAGACAGAAGCAAGGCGGAAATACACACCCAGAGAGGAGTGTGGGCATCCTGAATGAGAAGCACAGCTAAGTCAGAAGCTAGGCAGAGATGCACACCCAGAGAGAAAGCATATAGGCCTCCTCTCTAAGAAGGGGCACGGTAAAGAAGTGATTTAAATCACTTATATAGGATAGTACTTCTGGGTCTTTGTTTACTTTTGGCCAATTATTTTTTTTCCTCACACCTGACTGATTCATAGACCCTGCCCAATACACGTGTGCAACATTTTGCTAAGATGGGTCCCCCTGCAGAGGCCTATTAGAGTATGTCCACACTTATTATGGGGTGATAACCCCTCCTTTTTTAACCCCCAAGGAGCCTTCCTGCACATGTGCAAGACAGGTAAGTTTTCCTTGACCTCAGGAAAGGTCATCTTATCTCTTTAGCAGAGCTCAGCTTCTGCCATTAGCTTTGTCTTTCGAGTGTCTGAATGAGAACAAATCTTCTATTTTATTCCACTTGACAAAGACCAGCTGTTCAGTCTGGGGACCCATCTATTTCTTACCTCACCTCCATTGCTCTTTCCAAGGAAAATTTTGGGAGGCTGATGAATGTGTGCTGGACGGGATTTTGTTTAGAGCCTACATTGTCTTTATGGTGGTAGTGGTGGTGGTTTAATCACTAAGTTGTGTCCAACTCTTGCAACCCCATGGACCATAGCCTGGGAGGCTCCTCTGTCCATGGGATTTCCCAGGCAAGAATACTGGAGTGGATTGCCATTTTCTTCTCCAGGGAATATTCCCAACCCAGGGATCGAACCCATGTCTCCTGCATTGTAGGCATATTCTTTGTGACTGAGCCACTAGGGAAGCTGGACGTGGTCTTTACGCTGATATCCATTTTTTTCAGTCTTCAAACGAACTTAAGAAAATCTTTTTCATTGTCTAATGCTTTGCTTTTCTACTTCCTTGTTAACTCTCCCACAAAGAATAAATAAAAAAATACACAATCCTAACTTTTGGTTTTATCTAATACAAAATAGCAATTTAACTCTCTGTTGCATTGCTTTCCTGTCTTTAGGACTCTTAAAAGAGAGTGACTAGCCAGGGGTTTGTCGGATAACCAGGTCTGTTTTTGGTTTGCATGAGCAAGGATAGTTCCAAACCCTAGGAGGAAAAAATGGAAAATGTCTTAGATATTTCAGATTCATGTGAAGCCAAACCGTGTGATCTCCTGCCAGTTTTAGTTTACAAAACTCTTGTGGTCCCGGGTGTGTTTACTTGGACTTTAAGTTTTAGTATTACCATTATATTCCAATAACTTCACTCCCTCAACCGGTCCACTGACTGTGGTCTAGTCTAGGGTGTATAAAAAATGATTACTAGAATAGAAGAACTAGGCAGATTGAAATTCTCTCTTTAAACCTTGTTAATCTCAGTGTCAATTTAATCCAAGCCAACAACATGATGAAATAACTACCCAGCATGAGAAGGTGCTTTTTCTGTTTGTTTTTGAAGCAAATTCCTCTTAGGGCCAGTTTCAAAAGAAAGCAGGAAAAAAGTCATTGTTGCTATTTTAGTGACATTGCAATTGCATATTGTAATTTACAGAACACAAAGTTTATGTAAATTTATACAACTTTACAAATTTGGTAGCTTAATTGGTAAAGAATCCGCCTGCAATGCAGGAGACCCTGGTTCAGTTCCTGAGTCAGGAAGATTCGCTGGCGAAGGGATAGGCTACCCACTCCAGGATTCTGGCCTGGAGAATTCCATGGCCTGTATAGTCCATGGGGTCGCAAAGAGTCGGACACAACTGAGTGACTTTCACAAATTTAATTAACTTTCAAAATTATACAAATTACTTGCCTTTATAATTATACCTATGTAACTTATAGGAGAGACACAAGTGGAGGATATGAACCAGAAGAGCACTGGACAAAGTCATGTTTTAGAACTGGACCTTGTTTATATTATTTGCTTGTATTCTTTCTGGGAGCCTGATTGCCAAGGTTTTGTCCCTAAACAAGCATGAAACAGTTACAAACTATGCCCAGATTGGCTGAATATCAAATGTCAATGTTTGTTTGATCTTTTCTTCCAAAACCTTCTCTATTCTCTATGTATGCTAGGGTGACTGGCCAGACAGCAAAATAAAAGAGACTCTTTCGACCCATAAAAGTAATTTACCAATTGCCAAAACAGAGAAGCTGCTGCATGACAGTAGAATCAGAGGCTAATGCCACTTCACCACAACAGGGTGTTCTGGATGCACTGGGCTTACACATCTGAACGCTTCCTGATAGGTCATTCATTCATTCAGCAAATATTAAATCCCTTGTGCTGTATACAAGGCTAAGTAAATCTCCAGTAGAGTGCTAGAAAAAAAAATAGAATCCCATTCTTAACACAAAGAATCCAAGATGTACATGAGAATACATGATACACCCATGTGAAAAGTTTCTTAATAATACATGGTGATACATGTTTAAGGGCCAAATTGGTTTAAGTCCTATCACAGGTCAGTATGGGCTTCCCAGTGGCTCAGCAGTAAAGAATCTGCTTGCAGTGCAGGAGCTCAGGAGATGCAGGTTTGATCCTGGGTCAGGAAGATCCTCTGGAGAAGAACATGCAACCCACTCCAGTACTCTTGCCTGGAAAAACCCATGGGCAGAGGAGTCTGGTAGGCTACAGTCCATGGGATCTCAAAGAGTTGGACACGACTGAGCAACTTCACTTTCACTTTTCACACTCACACGTTGGAGAAGGAAATGGCAACCACTCCAGTATTCTTGCCTGGAGAATCCCAGGGACAGGGGAGCCTGGTGGGCTTCTGTCTATGGGGTCACACAGGGTCGGAAACGAGTGAAGCGACTTAGCAGCAGCAGCAGCATGTCCATTGACTCAGTGATGCCATCCCACCATCTCGTCCTCTGTCACCCGCTTCTCCTCCTGCCCTCAATCTTTCCCAGCATCAAGGTCCTTTCCAGTGAATCTGCTCTTCTCATAAGGAGGCCAAAGTATTGGAACTTTAGCTTCAGCATCAGTCCTTCCAATGAATATTCAGGATTGATTTCCTTTAGGATTGACTGGTTTGATCTCCTTGCTGTCCAAGGGACTCTCAAGAGTCTTCTCCAGCACCACAGTTTGAAAGCATCACTTCTTTAGTGCTCAGCCTTCCTTATGGTCCAACCCTCACATCTGTACAAGACTACTGGTAAAACTGTAGCTTTGACTATACAGACCTTTGTTGGCAAAATGATGTCTTTGCTTTTTAATAAACTTTCTAGGTTTGTCTTAGCTTTTCCTCCAAGGAGCAAGCATCTTTTAATTTCCTGGCTGCAGCCTCCGTCCACAGTGATTTTGGAGCCCAAGAAAATAAAGTCTGTCACTGTTTCCATTTTTCCCCATCTATTTACCGTGAAATGATGGGACCAGATTCCATAATCTTCGTTTTCTGAATGTTGAGTTTTAAGCTTTTTCACTCTCCTCTTTCACCTTCAACAACAGGCTCTTTAGTTCCTCTTCGCTTTCTGCCATTAGAGTGGTATCATCTGCATATCTGAGGTTGTTGATATTTCTTCTGGCAATTTTGATACTAACTTGTGATTTATCCAGCCTGGCATTTCACATGATGTACTCTTTATAGAAGTAAAATAAACAGGATGACAATATACAGCCTTGATGTACTCCTTTCCCAATTTTGAACCAGTCCATTGTTCCATGTCCAGTTCTAACTGTTGCTTCTTGACTTGCATACAGGTTTCGCAGGAGACAGGTAAGGTGGCCTGGTATTCCCATCTCTTAAAGAATATTCCACAGTTTGTTGTGATCCACACAGTCAAAGGCTTTAGTGTAGTCAGTGAAGCAGAAGTAGATGTTTTTCTGGAATTCTCTTGCTTTTTCTAAGATCCAACAGATATTGGCAACTTGATCTCTGGTTCCTCTGCTTTTTCTAAATCCAGGGTTTCCTTGGTGGCTCAGATGGTAAAGAATCTGCCTGCAATGCAGGAGACCCTGGTTTGATCCCTGGGTCGAGAAGATCCCCTGAAGAAGGGAATGGCTAACCCACTTCAGTATTCTTGCCTGGAGAATTCCATAGACAGAGGAGCCCAGCGGGCTACACAGTTCATGGGGGTCACAAAGAGTCAGACACAACTGAGCAACTAATACAATGGAATATTACTCCACCATAAAAAAGAAAGAAATACTGCCATCTGCAGCAACATGTGGAGAAGGCAATGGCACCCCACTCCAGTACTCTCGCCTGGAAAATCCCATGGACGGAGATGCCTGGTAGGCTGCAGTCCATGGGGCCGCTAAGAGTCGGACACGACTGAGCGACTTCACTTTCACTTTTCACTTTCATGCATTGGAGAAGGAAATGGCAAGCCACTCCAGTGTTCTTGCCTGGAGAATCCCAGGGATGGGGGAGCCTGGTGGGCTTCCATCTATGGGGTCGCACAGAGTCGGACACGACTGAAGCGACTTAGCAGCAGCAGCAGCAGCAGCAACATGGATGGATCTAGAGAATATTATGCTTAGTGAAGTAAGTGAGAAGAAAAGAAAAATGATATATGATACCACTTATATGTGGAATCTGAAAAAATAATACAAATAAGTGTTAGTCACTCAGTCATATCTAACTCTTTATGACCCTGTGGACTGTAGCCCTTAAGACTTCTCTGTCCATGGAATTCTCCAGGCAAGAATACTGGAGTGGGTTGCCATTCCCTTCTCCAGAGGATCTTCCCAACCCAGGGATCAAACTCAGGTTTCCTGAATTGTATGAGGATCCTTTACCATCTGAGCCATTAGGGAAAATTTATATCCAAAACCGAAACGGACTCACAGATAGAGAAAACAAACTTGTGATTACTAAAAGGCAGAGGGAATTAGGGAAAGGCAAATTAGGAGTATCACATCAGTTCAGTTCAGTCGCTCAGTCGTGTCTGACTCTTTGCGACCCCATGAACCGCAGCACGCCAGGCCTCCCTGTCCATCACCAACTCCCGGAGTTTACCCAAACTCATGTCTATTGAGTCAGTGATGCCTTCCAACCATCTCATCCTCCGAAGTCCCCTTCTCCCTGCCTTCAGTCTTTCCCAGCATCAGGGTCTTTTCAAATGAGTCAGCTCTTTGTATCAGGTGGCCAAAGTATTGGAGTTTCAGCTTTAGCATCACTCCTTCCAGTGAACACCCAGGACGGATTTCCTTTAGGATGGACTGGTTGGATCTCCTTGCAGTCCAAGGGACTCTCAAGAGTCTTCTCCAACACCACAGTTCAAAAGCATCAATTCTTTGGAGATCAGCTTTCTTCACAGTCCAACTCTCACATCCATACATGACCACTAGAAAAACCATAGCCTTGACTAGACGGACCTTTGTTGGCAAAGTAATGTCTCTTCTTTTTAATATGCTGTCTAGGTTGGTGATAACTTTCCTTTCAAGTAGTAAGTGTCTTTTAATTTCATGGCTGCAATCACCATCTGCAGTGATTTTGGAGCCCCCCAAAATAAAGTCAGCCACTGTTTCCACTGTTTCCCTGTCTATTTCCCATGAAGTGATGGGACCAGATGCCATGCTCTTAGTTTTCTGAATGTTGAGCTTTAAGCCAACTTTTTCACTCTCCTCTTTCACTTTCATCAAGAGGCTCTTTAGTTTCTCTTCACTTTCTGCCATAAGGGTAGTATCATCTGCATATCTGAGGTTATTGATATTTCTCCGAGCAATCTTGATTCCAGCTTGTGCTTCTTCCAGCCTAGCATTTCTCATGATGTACTCTGCATATAAGTTAAATAAGCAAGGTGACAATATACAACCTTGACGTACTCCTTTTTCTATTTGGAACCAGTCTTGTTCCATGTCCAGTTCTAACTGTTGCTTCCTGACCTGCATACAGGTTTCTCAAGAGGCAGGTCAGGTGGTCTGGTATTCCCATCTCTTTCAAATGTTCCACAGTTTATTGTGATCCACACAGTCAAAGTCTTTGGCATAGTCAGATCATGAACTCCTTATTGCCAAGTTCAGACTTAAATTGAAGAAAGTGGGGAAAACTGCTAGACCATTCAGTATGACCTAAATCAAATCCCTTATGATTATACAGTGGAAGTGAGAAATAGATTTAAGGGACTAGATCTGATAGACAGAGTGCCTGATGAACTATGGACAGAGGTTGGTGACATTGTACAGGAGACAGGGATCAAGACCATGCCCAAGAAAAAATTAGGAATATAGGATTAAGAAATATAAACTACTATATATAAAATAGATAAGCAACAAAGATATACTGCACTGATAATTATACCCACTATCTTGTAACAGACTGCTATGGAATATAACCTGCAAAAATACTGAATCACTATATGGTACACCTGAAAACAACACAAAATTGTAAATTATACTTCAATAAAAAATGATGTTTAAAAAATGATGTTTTAGTTAGATACATCAGCTTATGTTATGGCATTAAACAGGTAGGGAGGAAGGCTATTTCAGAAATTTTGCAGTAATGCCACCTTGAGGAAATAAAGTCTGAGTTAAGATGGAAGCAATGGGAATGGAAGAGATAGACTCAAAAGAAAGACAAAGGATAAAATTTTGGTGTCTGGCTATCAGGAGAGGCAAGAAATGACAACTCTGAGGTTCAGTACCTTTGTCATGAAAAAATGATAATACTGTCGACAGAAATTAAGAAATCAGGTGGGGAAGCTGTTTTGGGAAGGTGATGAATGAGGCTCTGTGTGCACAAGCACGGCCATGAGGCGGTGTGAACTGTTCACACTGAGCATCTCATTGCTCAGGAGGATAAAGTTCAATCTGTGAAAGTTCAGGAGTTTTATGACAGAATATGAAGACTGAAGAGCTGAAGCTTGGGTCCTAATGATTTTTCTGAGATTTTGTGCTGATAGGAGCCTTAATAAGGAAATGCAGGAAAAGCAAGATGTGGGAGAAGAATCAGCGGACTGTCACAGAACCCAGGGATAACGAGTTGTGAATTTGAAGGACGAAATTTTGCAGAGAGGTGACAAGAAGAATGCTGACGAAGAATGTGAGGTCTGGCAATTTTGGGTCTAGACATTCAGGCGTCAGATTATTTTAAGCATTAGGCATGCTTATTCGTTTTGTTTGGAACTTCAACATTGAACTATTTTCCTTTCTTATTTTAGTAGATTTCTTCTTGCCTTTCACGTACTGTATAGGAGCTATTTTATATTCCTTTAGTAATTCTCACGCTCAGGGCCTGGCTAATCGGAACATACTTATATGCTATAATAGTAGTAGGTTGTTGTGAGAATTAAATGGATGGTGACTAGAGTATAGTAAACACTTAGCAAAAATTATTTGTAAAATTTTAAACTTTACAGCACTATATTCTGTATTTTTTAATTACTTGAAATTTTATGGGGGACAGATACGATGCCTTTACTGTTTTAGTGTTTTCCCGTGAATGCTTAGGCCAACATCATAATACGTGAAGTTGAAAGGGGTTTGAGAGCCATGGTTTTATGAAGAACCTTTGATTCTTAACTCAGAGGTTCCTGCAATTATTGTGCTTATTAGATTAAGTGTACACCATAAACTCAGAACTTCAAAGGTAAAAAAAAAAAATACTGGATTCTCTCTATTCCCTCCAATGGTTAATGCAATTCTCTGCTTCCTTTCTCTATGTCTACCCAAAAAAGAGTGCCAGAGTGAAGGCCTTCTGAGTTGTCCCATTTGTTGTTTAAATGATGTCTTCATCTCTTCTGGAAGGAACAACCTGAATATTCAGCCAAGTTGCTTGGAAGCAAGTTAAATGGGCTCCAGCACTCCTTTCTTGATAATATTTGGGTGTCTTTTATACTTCTCTATGAAAAGAAAATTTACTGCATGGCAAACCAGGCCAGCAAGATTTCTCAGCCACTTAATTTAGAAGTGAATTATTCTTCTGAATAGACCCATTCTTTGCTTGAGTACAAGGCAATCTTTTCATGTGTTTCCCAAATAAGCACCCTAGTTACCTCTACCTGAGTCTCCACTAGTGTCACTTAGTGTAACAAAATGTACTTTTTCCTAATAGAGGTTTTATGCTCTCCAGCATGCCACCTCCCTATTCCAGTTCATACTCTGGGCTCCTTTTATCTTAGTAATAAATCTGAAATTTGTAAGACTTGTTCCCAAACTTTAAAGCTAGCTCTCTGTTCCCTTTGGCATAGAATTTAGGTTTTATTTGCCCCCAAATAAGTTTTTCCAGGAGAGACTTTGGGACTAAGAATATTTATTATATTATAAATAAAGTAAAAGCAGAAAGTCCTATCTAGGAGTTATAGCATTAATAAATCTATCACTTATTTCATCAACCATTTTCTATGACTTTGAGGGAAATATTTAAGCCCTTAATTTAAATGAGGACTTTATTTCATCTCTACCTCATGGTGATGATAATTTATTTGTAAAAACATTTATATGGTATTGGTGGTTTGGATAGATGGCTTTATAATGACAGTGAAACTTCAAAAGAAGTCTGTTCCACTATCAGACAAAGAATTGGTCAGTTTCTGAGTGATTTTCAACTTAGAGTTTTTAAGAAGCCAGTGCGCATAAACAAACTTCTTTTAAAAACAAATATACCATGTATGAAGAAAATTGTTTATTTTAGAGATTAGAGCATCAATATCTCTAAATCGAAAGCCAAACAAATAAAAATGGTTTTCTCTGGCAACTGTCTTTTGCTGATGAAATCCAAAGAAGAAACCATTTTGACCCGTTCCTGCTTTGTGATACAGTCTTAGAATCGTAGCAGGAAAGCCGTGATGTTTCAGTTCAGTTCAGTTCAGTCGCTCAGTCGTGTCCGACTCTTTGCGACCCCATGAATCACAGCATGCCAGGCCTCCCTGTCCATCACCAACTCCCGGAGTTCACTCAAACTCATGTCCACCGAGTCGGTGATGTCATCCAGCCATCTCATTCTCTGTCGTCCCCTTCTCCTCCTGCCCCCAATCCTTCCCAGCATCAGAGTCTTTTCCAGCGAGTCAACTCGTCACATGAGGTGACCTAAGTATTGGAGCTTCAGCTTTAGCATCAGTCCTTCCAATGAACACCCAGGACTGATCTCCTTTAGAATGGACTGGCTGGATCTCCTTGCAGTCCAAGGGACTCTCAAGAGTCTGATTCTCAAAGAAATCAAATGGTCATCCTACTGTGAAGTTTGTGATTAATAAGATCAGATTGGTTGGCCAGATGAGTTCATTAAACCCAGCTACATCCTGCAGTGAGGTCATGCCAACGCTAATTATAAACTCTCTGGGACTGAATATAGCACATTCATGCTTCCCAACCCACATTGCGTGATCACACTGGAAAACAACAACAGGAGGTACCTTCCTGGTGGTCCAGTGGTTAACAGTCTGCCTTGCAATGCAGGAGTCTCAGATTCAATCCCTGGTCAGGGAACTAAAACCCCACACACCACAGGGCAGCTAAGCCTGTGTGCCACAACTACGGAGCCTGTGTGTTCTAGACCCCACGTGCTGCAACTACTGAGCCTGCCCGTCACAAGAGAGACAGCACGCCACAAGGACAGATCCTGCAGGATGCAATGAAGACCCCACATGCCATAACTAAGACTTGAAGCATGCCAAATGATAATTTTAAAAAAAATTTAAAAGAAAAAGAAACTGGCAAAGATCGTGTTTGTTTGTTATGAAATGATAACAGGAGACCCAAAGGTTCTATGAAGTTATGTTTTTGGACTGGGTGAAATTCTTTCTGTCCCACATTGGGTGAACATCATCAAAAGCTTCTGAAAGAGACATTTGGAAGCTGCTTAAATATTGAGTGTTGTTTTCTTGAAGCACAGTTTTAGGAAGAAGAGCAAGAGATTTGAATACATTTTTACCTGAGCGCAGCCATGCTAAATAGAAGCCTAAGAAGAATATTTCGTCTATGATCAGAGATTTATACAAGTAGAGCCGGTGATTATCATCAGCCACACAGAACTGAAAGCAGGGTATATGATTTATGTCTGTTGTTAAATAAGTGTATTTATTTCACTTTGAAAGGCATGGAACCACATGTAGAAAATTTGGGAGAGAGAGAAAAGGCAAATAATCAGTTACCATCAATCTTATGCAGTCATTGTTTTTAATCTTCATCTCTCGTCCTTCATCCTTTTTCTTATTTACCCAAAAATCATTTTTAAAACTTGCTGAAATTATATTTGTTTTTATAAGTGCAATTTTAAAATATATCATCCAGATAAACATAGATTTAATGTATAATGTGATAAAGCTCAAAAGTATAATAATGGAGCAGCAAATGATAACATGTGGTATTTGAAACAATATAGCTTCGAACAGTTTTATTTTCAATAAAACTGAATTGTTTTATTTTCAACGTATTTGTACTCTGTTCACTCAACCCTTTTCCAATGTTAAACGTAATACAAATACAAATATTTCGAGTAAGTCTTGGCTTGTAGTATGCCGTTCATGAGTGATTGTTGTTTTATTGTTGGTAGTTATTATTACTGTTCAGTTCAGTTCAGTTCAGTCGCTCAGTCGTGTCCGACTCTCCGCGACCCCATGAATCACAGAACGCCAGGCCTCCCTGTCCATCAGTAATATAAGTAAGCCAAAGTTATTAATTATAAAGGCATGCCTCACCAAATCCTTTATAATGCCAACCAAGATATATTTTAGAGCAAAATGTGAAATGATAAATATTATCTAGTAAAATGTAGAGGGAAGTACAACTGGTAGAAGTCATTTAAAACCCTTGAATTCATGAAATGCATCTAAGAAGTAGTCCACTTTTAATAATCACTGGTTTTCTTGAAGGGACATAATTAATGTTCTTGCTTTCAAAGGAATTCATTCAATTGAATGACCTTTCCTGATGATACTCCTTTCATCAGACTTCTTGAAATTCTCTGCCTTCCCTTAAACAGGGTAGGAATTAACTCTTTGATGATTCTTTATCCTCAAGACCCTCCTAATGAATTAATTTAGTAAAATTAATTCACACAACATTTTTACCCACCGAGGAAACCCTTCACAGAGGTCTTAGGGAACCATTGCCACAAGTCAAAGAAACAGTTGCAGTGGAATTTTGGTTAATGAAGGTGCTCTTTTTGACCTGGTAAAACCTTGAAGTGCTTTTCAGTTTGATACAGGTGTGACAGTATCCCTATAGATTACCTTCTAAGATTAACCTTTTACATTATCTTACTCATGAAGTTCTTAATGCCTAATACATTGATATTGTGACTTAAAGCAGAAAGTTGTGTCAGTGTCTACCATGTATCTCTTATATCTTCCATGTTGGAAAATAAATTTTATAATGCATGTAAATTTTTTATACTGCATTTAAGAAAGGCTGTATTTTTTAAAACCTCTTCCTAGCCCATGTTTATGTAATCAGCTTAATTAACAGATCCAAATTCTGGATATCTCTGCAGATAACTGCAGAACCACTTAGTCTGCCTAACTCTCATTTTGGTATCTATATGATTTATTGATTGTTCTTTATTCCTAGGCAAGAACACATTGTTTCCATTACAAGTCCCTTTAATAACCCAGATGAGAATCAGTTAAGCATCAAAGCTCTACAGTGAGATTATACATTACTACTTTCAGTAGTTTGTGGCCATTCAAGTAACAAGAATCATCTTCTCAACTAAATTCAGTAGGGAAGTGAAAAATGTTTACAATGTAAAGTTTTATGGCTCATTGTCATATTGCAGAGGTGGTTTTTACATTTTTAGACTTTTCTCTCCATGATTAAATTGAGATGTTGTATAAATCTTCCAAAGGGAATGATACTGAAAAATAAATGTTAACACCAAGATCATTAAATTTTGGACTTTCATATCTTCTTTTGCATGTAGGTTTCTGCTTTCATTATCACTTATTTATTATGTCTTTCCAAATTCTGATCAAAATAGTCACTTCACATTTGAAAAGAATTAAAGAATGACCCAAGATACAGATGGATTTTATAAGGGCTTGTTTTGACATCCCCTATTTCCTTCAGAGCATTTTTCTCAATCCTTTTAAGCTAAAAGGCTACCTTGTAAATATCTTGGATATGTGTTATTAATGTTTTGAAAGAATCACTTCTCTCCAAGCAGTCTAATTCTAGAGTTCTAAAACCCAGAAGAGAGAGTTATTTATTAACTATTAAATAACTGTTAAAATAGTAAAAGTTAAAATATTGCCTACACAATATTTTAGGTGTCGTGTGTTCCAGAATTCCTATGGTGAAAAATGTCAGTATTCCATCAGAGGGATGATGAATTGAGAAGTGCCTTCCCACTCTCTGCAGTTTCCATGGTACTGATTGTCAATGCCTTTTGTTGTAGGCAGAATACTTCTATGAATTCCTGTCCTTGCGCTCCTTGGATAAAGGCATCATGGCAGACCCAACCGTCAATGTCCCTCTTCTGGGAACGGTGCCTCACAAGGCATCAGGTGGGTGGTCTTTGCCTCAGAGAAAGGTTTATGCTTAAAATATAGTAGTGATGGGAATACTATTTTAGATCCAGATGTCATCCATCAGAGAGATTACAGGATGTTTTCTTGAAGAGAGCTATTGATTTTAGGGCAAATTAGTTGTTATGTCCCAATTTCCTTTGGACAAAAGATTAGGATAGGCGTGAAGAAGTGGAAGTTTTAGAATTTCCTAAAAATTCAGTTCATAAATGATTCCAGATTAAAAAAAGAAAGTCACTATATGAAATATACTTGGCCAACAAGTGCTAATTAATGTAATGCATATAAGTGTGGCGAAGATACAAACTAAGGGATTGAGAGGGAATGGGATAGATCAAGAAAAACTTCCCCTAAATGAACATTGTATTAAATAGGAATTCAAAGTAGAGAAGAGACATGCAAAAGTGGGAGAAAAGGGTACGGTCTTTCAGATCTAATCATCCTTCTCTGCTTAGAAAGTACAGTATGCAGTTAGGTATTTAGAGCTTTTCAGCTTACAAAGCACCAATTCATGCATTATCTAATTCACGTTCTGGGAGAGAGTCAAGGCTTGAATTACATCTCCATTTTACAAATTAGAAAATCGAGGCTTGTGAAGTTTAACTGACTTTCCCAAAGTCATATATTAATAGTAAGTGGCAGAGCTGAAACTAGAGCCCAGGTTTTATGACTTTTAGAAAAATACAGAGATCTATGTTAACATGTTCCAATATTTCCTCCTGCCTTGAGTCTATTTTTTTTACATGATTGTAGTAATATTATATATTGTTTTTACATAATGTTTTTCTGGCTTTTAACATTTTAACATAAGCATTTTCCCATGTCATTGCAGATTTTTCCAAAAGTTGTTCTTAATGCCTTTATAATATTCTATTTTATGAGCATACCATAATTTATGTTTCCTTATTGTATGTTATGTAAATTGTTTTTAGGGTTTGCATACTAAAAATATCACAGTAACCATTCTTTTTTAAAGTAATAGATGGTCAGTACACCACGACTCTCAATACAATGCCCTGCACAGAACGGGCATTCAAAAAACACTTGTTGGATTAATGTGTATATCAGAATCTTAAAGTTCATCTCATTATTTTGTTAAAATAGTTTCTTAGAGGTAAAATTATTGTGTCAAAAGATATGAACTTGAATTTTTTTAAGGGCTCTTAGAACAAATTGCCAAAATCCCAAATTACTTCCTGCAAAGGTTGCATCCATTGGTACCTTGGCTAGCAGTGTGTCAGACAGCCTGACATTGCAGTCTCAGCAACATGGGTTATTAATCATGTTAGCTGTTTAGCTGGCTTAAAAAGTGAAAAGAGGTTTCTCAATGTTCTTTTAATTTGATTTTTTAAATGCCTATTGAGGTAGGAAACTGTTTCCTTGTATCTGTTAGACGATGTAAAATGTCTGTATATTGTGCTCATTTTTTGTGGTTCTTTTCATTCATTTGCAAAGCTCACTGTAAAGTATTTGTTGATTGTAGTTTTTTTTGCAACTTATCATTTATGTTTTATTTTTTTTTTTTTTTGAGGAGGGTTTAAAATCCTGTGTGGTCAAAGCTATCTTTTCATTTGTAATGGATCGCATTCGTTATTTGTAGAATTTTTAATGTTGGCCATTCTGACCAATGTGAGGTGGTATGTCATTTTAGTTTTGATTTGTGTTTCTCTAATAATTAGTGACAATATACAGCCTTGACGTACTCCTTTTCCTATTTGGAACCAGTCTGTTGTTCCGTGTACAGTTCTGACTGTTGCTTCCTGACCTGCATACAGGTTTCTCAAGAGGCAGGTCAGGTGGTCTGGTATTCCCATCTCTTTAAGAATTTTCCACAGATGAGTACATCATGAGGAACGCTGGGCTGGAAGAAGCACAAGCTGGAATCAAGATTGCTGGGAGAAATATCAATAACCTCAGATATGCAGATGACACCACCCTTATGGCAGAAAGTGAAGAGGAACTCAAAAGCCTCTTGATGAAAGTGAAAGAGGAGAGTGAAAAGGTTGGCTTGAAGTTCAACATTCAGAAAACAAAGACCATGGCATCTGGTCCCACCACTTCATGGGAAATAGATGGGGAAACAGTGGAAACAGTGTCAGACTTTGTTTTTTTTTTTTGGCTCCAAAATCACTGCGGATGCTGATTGCAGCCATGAAATTAAAAGACGCTTACTCCTTGGAAGGAAAGTTATGACCAACCTAGATAGTATATTAAAAAGCAGAGACATTACTTTGCCAACAAAGTTCCGTCTAGTCAAGGCTATGGTTTTTCTAGTGGTCATGTATGGATGTGAGAGTTGGACTGTGAAGAAAGCTGATCGCCGAAGAATTGATGCTTTGGAACTGTGGTGCTGGAGAAGACTCTTTAGAGTTTCTTGTACTGCAAGGAGATCCAACCAGTCCATTCTAAAGGAGATCAATCCTGGGTGTTCATTGGAAGGACTGATGCTAAAGCTGAAACTCCAATACTTTGGCCACCTCATGCGACGAGTTGACTCACTGGAAAAGAGTCTGATGCTAGGAGGGATTGGGGGTGGGAGGAGACGGGGACGACAGAGAATGAGATGGCTGGATGGCATCGCCGACTCTGTGGACATGAGTTTGAGTGAACTCTGGGAGTTGGTGATGGGCAGGGAGGCCTGGGGTGCTGTGATTCATGGGGTCGCGGAGAGTCAAACACTACTGAGCAACTGAACTGAACTGAATAATTAGTGATACTGAGCATCTTTTCATGTGCCTGTTGGCTGTCTGTATCTCTTCTTTGTAGAAATATCTGTTTGGATCTTCTGCCTATTTTCTGATTGGGTTGTTCATTTTTTTGATATTGAGCTGTATGAACCATTTGCATATTTTGGAGATTAACCCCTTGTCAGTCACATCATTTGTGAATATTGTCTCCTAGTCCATAGGTTGCCCTTTCATTTTGTCTATGGTTTCCTCCCTAAGGAGCTCATTTAAATTGATGAAACAGGAAATCAGGCACTCTTACAGAGTTCATTTTCAGGTTGTGAGTATCTACTACTTCCAAATGTATCTGTATTGACACATCCCAGCACTGTAAGAGTTGGGGATTAAATAAGCACAGATTTTTTTCTAATTTTCTGGCATAGGTACCCCTGTGATTATAGACAGGAAAAGTCAATCTGAGTTTCTCGTGGGTCATCACAATGCTGCTGCTATGACTCACAGCCCTCTCAGAGGATTTGCTTCCAATCAAGAGGGAAGCTCCCATGAAGGAAAAGGCCTTGGGTTCCGGAGATATGCTCACCTGAGGTTTATAGCCCCAAGGATGTGAATATCCCTTTCCAAATACAGGAAAACCCCAATTCTGCTCAGATGATCATGCTTGTACTATTGCATACTGCTGCATCATGGAGACAAGAAAGTTCTTAGAATATGACCACCAAATTCTTAGAGTAGGACATTACTCTGTCTTGTGCCATGTCAGTTGATGTTCTTTTTTAGTCACAGATAATTTTCTATAAAATTTTTCTTGATTTTTTTTTGCTCTTTTAAGAATTGATCAGGGATAAGATAAATATACAACATGCCTCTCAATTTCCATTTTATATTTTTAAATTTTTCCTTCATCTTTTTCTGTTTTTAAAGAATTGCAAACTCATTTAACCCTTTGAAAATGCATTAATTAATTGCACAGTGATACCTATTCAACTTAAAATTAATATTGTATCTTTGGATTTCTAATCAAATGCTTGTCTCCAAAGTCTTCCCAGCTTTATTAATTTTTTGTTTCTGGTGGGAAAAAAAAGCTTACTGAAAATCTTACTTCTTGGGATGTTGAAACTGTAAGGTTTTGAATATATATTTCAATTGGTTACATTTATATAAAACATCATTTACTAATAATTTAGAATCTTTATAAATCAAATGTAGAGGGGAAAGTGGATGATGCATTAGACAAGGTAAGACTAAAAAGAACAAACCTTCTGGGATGTGGTGACTCATGCATGTGTATGCACACACACATACACTTTACACAGATAAGCTCCCCCCCTACCACATAGGTTTTTGGAAGCAGATGTAGGATTTGTTTGCAGAAATGCAGGTGCAGGAAGTTTATGGGAATTTTAGTCCATTGCAGGGCAGTTATTCATTGCCTCATTAAGCTCAGTACCCCCAGCCTGAGCAATGAGGGTAACTTGAATTATTAAAAAGTAATCAAATCAGTGTGTCTTGCTCCTAAGCGTCCAGGTAGCATTCGTTACTCCGCTGGTCTATTTAATATCCTCAAGCTGCTCAGGTGTTCTTTTATCCTACAGACTCCTATGTGCCTAAGCATTGTATGAAATAGAGAATTCTTTTTTTTTTTTTAATTTCCTACTTATTTTTTTTATTTTACAATATTATATTGGTTGGTTTTGCCCTACATTGACATGAATTCGCCCCAGGTGTACATGAGTTCCCCATCCTGAACCCCCCTCTCACCTCCCTCCTCCCTTTATCCTCCCTCTGGGTCATCCCCGCACACCAGCCCGAGCACCCTGTAACATGCATTGACCCTGAACTGCTGATTTGTTTCACATATGACAACATACATGTTTCAGTGTCATTCTCTCAAAACATCCCACCCTCACCCTCTCCTACAAAGTCCCAAAGACTGTTCGATACAACTGTGTCTCTTTTGCTGTCTTGTATACAGGGTTATATTTCCATCTTTCTAAATTCCATATATATGTGTTAATATACTGTATTGGTGCGTTTCTTTCTGTCTTACTTCACTCTGTATAATAGGCTCCAGTTTCATCCACCTCATTAGAACTGATTCAAATGCATTCTTTTTAATGGCTGAGTAATACTCCATTGTGTATATGTACCAAAGCTTTCTTATCCATTCGTCTGCAGATGGACATTTAGGTTGCTTCCATGTCCTGGCTATTATAAACAGTGCTGCGATGAACATTGGAGTACATGTGTCTCTTTCAATTCTGGTTTCCTCGGCGTGTATGCCCAGAAGTGCGATTGCTGGATCATATGGCAGTTCTATTTCCATTTTTTTGAGGAATCTCCACACTGTTCTCCATAGTGGCTGTACTAGTTTGCATTCCCACCAACAGTGTAAGAGGGTTCCCTTCTCTCCACACCCTCTCCAGCATTTATTGCATGTAGACTTTCGGATAGCAGCCATTCTGACTGGTGTGAAATGGTATCTCATTGTGGTTTTGATTTGCATTTCTCTGATTATGAGGGATGTTGAGCATTTTTTCATGTGTTTGTTAGCCATCTTTATGTCTTCTTTGGAGAAATAGAGAATTCTTGATCTTTAACGGTTAGAAAGTGCCTGCCTTCTGGTGTCTGCTGCTGCTGCTAAGTCACTTCAGTCGTGTCCGACTCTGTGTGACCCCATAGACGGAAGCCCACCAGGCTCCCCCGTCCCTGGGATTCTCCAGGCAAGAACACTGGAGTGGGTTGCCATTTCCTTCTCCAATGTGTGAAAGTGAAAAGTGAAAGTGAAGTCGCTCAGTCATGTCTGACTCGTAGCGACCCCATGGACTGCAGCCTACCAGGCTCTTCCGTAAGAGGAAATACAAACTGGATGGTTCAGTAAAATGCCTGAGTTGGATAACAAAAAACATTTTCCATCAAGCCAAGGCTTGGCCTGTTGGAACATTCTGTCTCTGCCATCCCATGAAACCAAGGCAGCAGGAATGTTTCTCAACGAAGACCATCAGGAATCCAATGCATAGGAACTGTCAAATAGGTGTTAATGCTGGGAGGACCATCTTCTTGGTGACCCCTGTTCTGAGCAGAAAGTGGAGCCCAGAATAGATGCTCAGTAAGTATGTCTGGGAGAATGAATGGCTGTCAGCACAGCGTGGAGCATGGATGACTACTTGTGTTGAGTGATTTATATTCACGGAGCAGCATATAATCATGTGATATTGAGGATGAGCTCTGGCCTAGCCTGCCTTTCTCATTTCTTCCTTTGTTGGGAGGCAGTGGCTTGCGTGACCAAGGCTGAGACTGTGAGCACTGTGCCAGTCTCAGTGTAGAAGAGCTATTTAATCAGAATAAGTTTGTTGTTTACGTCTATAGAAGAGTTAGTTTATGTGCAGTTGGTGGCACATCAGTGTGTACTTGAATGCCATATTAGTTATGTTCAATCTACTTAAGTTTTTTCTGAGTTGTAATTTAACCTGATCTTGATTATACAGCCTAGATGGCACTGGAATTCACAACATCTGGCCTCATTTCCATCTAGCTTTCGGTAAAAGTGGCTCTCTACTCATAGGCTTATTGCTGCAAAAGCACATGGTAACTTTCACGTTTCTGTTATTCCTTGGAAATAGAGATCCTGTGCTGTTTCTCCCTTTGGGGTCTTTTTCTTTATGCGTGTGTTTCTTCTGAGTGCACATTGTTCATGTTTTACTCTGTCTCCCACTGCCTAAGGGACATTTCTGTCTCTTTCTGTGTATGTGTGCAGGTGTGCACATGTATTTGTGCAAGTGTGTGTCTGTGTGTATAAAGGTATACAGATGTGTCTCCCGTAAGGTATATCTTTGTTACTGCCACTGCCTAGTTTGTGACAATGTACTAGGTGCTGAGGTTATAAAAACACATACCATATGGTCCTTCTCTTTGAAAATCACATTCTTAAGCAAAGGATTTGTTGTTTATTGTTGTTTAGAGGCTCAGTCATGTCTGACTCTTTTGTGACCCCATGGACTGTAGCCCACCAGGCTTCTCTGTCCATGGGATTTCCCAGGCAAGAATTCTGGAGTGGGTCGTCATTTCCTTCTCCAGAGATCTTCCTGATCTAGGGAATCAAACCTGCATCTCCTGCATTGGCAGGTGGATTCTTTACCACCAAGCCACCTGGGAAGCCTAGCAAAAGATGCAGAATCATATTAGATTATAATGCAATTGTATACAGAGGTATATGTGAAATGATGTCATCAGGGGGGTGTTAGGGAAACCTACAGAGAACGAGTGCTGTTTAATTTGGGTTTTGAGAGGTGAGTGGGAGAGCACTGGACAGAAAAAAGGAGAAAGAACATTCCAGGCAACAGATGGGTATGCAGAGTCAGGTACTGCAGACACACACCACGTGTTTGGGAACTGGAAGATATCTATTTTGAGTTGAGCACAGGTTATATACAAGTCCCTGAAAATGAGGTTAACTAAAGTCAGGTTTTATTTTCTAAGCAAAATTCTTTGAAATATGTTTAAAAAGGTGTTCTATTATAATTCTTATTACCTGAATGGTCTTACAGATAAAATTTATAAACAGAAAACAGGACAAGTAGAATTTGCAGAGAAGGAATAAAATTTCTATTTCACATTTCAAAACTGAAAAATGGGCAAGTGTAATTAGTGCAATTTATCCATCTTTCGTTAATTTCTACTTTTACTTTAAAAGTGAAATTTATTGAAACTCATAATAAACTATGTACCTCCTAACTTCTGAACTTTATTTCCTGGTTCCTTTCAAATCATTCTATACTGAGGTTAACATAACAGTTATGTTTACATGCCTCCTATATCAAAAGAGGTGAATATATATGGGAAAATATTTTTACCTAGGGTGAGAGGATTTTTCATGTGTTCATCTTTCACTGGAAGTTGAATTTGTCAGGTTGAAATTACAAATATATAAGTAAAATAAGCATAATTTTAAACCTAGAGTTTATTAGATCTTTACATGATGAAGATAGAAAATACTTCGTATTATATTAATGTTCATTGAGCATAATTTTAGATTGGTAAAATAATTCTTTTCTATTGATTTACTCAGAAGATGAAGATATCACATCTTTAGTTTTCTGCCAAGATTGCCTCAGGTTTTTCTATTCAAAAAGATAAAAGACTTTATTTTCCTCTATTTGCATTTGGCATAATTTTACAGAACTATGCTATATGTGTGAGTTATTTTAATGACTTTTTAAAATGAAAGACATGTTTGATGGTGAACAGTAACATTACAGTTTTAACCTTTCAAATGACAGGTCTTTCCACACTGAAAAAAAATGTTTTAACTACTTTAGTAGTAGTATTATTGGAGAAGGAAATGGCAACCCACTCCAGTGTTCTTGCCTGGAGAATCCCAGGGACAGGAGAGCCTGGTGGACTTCCATCTATGGGGTCACACAGAGTCGGACAAGACTGAAGTGACTTAGCAGCAGCAGCAGTAGCAGCATTATTGGTCTTATGGCTAAAAGGGGAGACTGAGGCCTGAGAAGTTTAACTAAACCACGTGATCCATTCAAATCAATGGATCACAGCAAGTGCAATTCTCCACCTGATCTTGTTTTAAGCGTTAGACAATATGCTCAGAAGACATTCATGCATCTGTTGTGAAGTTAATATACAGGCAAATTGAACTTAGGTTCTAAAAGTTGAGACCCAAAGAATCCAGTAGTTGCAGACTCAAACATTGCAACTACTTTGAATTCTAACTGGTCTGTAGCTTTAAACATGTGTCACTGTTTTCTTTATTTTTCTAGATGTTTTAAATGATTAAAATATTTAATTGTCACAAAATATCTACAAAATAAATCATTGAGACCTCAGTGCCACAAAAGCCTGGGGTTTTTATCTTGCTTGCTAAAGCACCCCCACTGCTTAGAACGGTGTCACATGGTAACATTAGTAAGTATTTACTGAATGGATGAACTCTTTGTGTGTGCTCAGTTGTGTCCAACTCTGCCATTTCCTACTCCAGGGGATCTTCCTGACCCAGGGATCGAACCTGAGTCTCTTGCTTCTCCTGCATTGGTAGGCAGATTCTCTACCACTAGTGTCACCTGGGAACTGTTTGTATTTTGACTCAAATTTGTATTTATCCATTTAAAGGGAAAAATTCATCTTGAAAACTCTAAAGAAGTTACTTATGGCATGTTTTCTTTTTGTTGGACTTTATATCCTCATTTTTCTTCCCTGGGATTGCTCAGAGCCATGTTGTTTAGGTGGGACTATTGTGGCTCAGACGGTAAAGAATCTGCCTGCAATGCAGGAGACCTGGGTTTGATCCCTGGGTCAGAAAGTTCCCCTGCAGAAGAGAATGGCTACCCACTCCAGTATTTTTGCCTGGAGAATTCCATGGACAGAGGAGCCTGGTGGGCTATAGTCCATGGGATGGCGAAGAGTTGGATACGACTAAGTGACTGACACTCACTCATGTTGTTTAGGGCCAGGGAACTCTGCATCTTGGTACCTACATTGAACTTAGAGGCTATGTTAACTAATCACACATTTACATGAGAACATTCCAAACTGTCTAGAAGACCCCCTGATGACTGGGGCATGTGGACATGTAGTCACAATTTAGGCAGATTTGTAAATAGTTTGCTTTTAGGACATCTGGAAATATGGACAAACTAGTCATATTCTTAACTGAATTTCCCATACATATTATAAGACATGTTTTGATATTTGATATCTAAGATATGTTTTGCAACTTAACAATACTGATAAACAGAAATGAAGATAAGTTTGCATACAGGGATCTTCTCTTCCATACCAAGATTTTGAAAGCTAAAAAAACCTCTAAAGTGCCTTGAAGAGAATTAGGTGGGCTACAAAGTAGAGGGTCAGTAAGGTCCAAGAAAAAGATAAACCTGAAAGATGTGGTAAGGAAGATTCTGAAAATTCTTTTAGGTTCTTCCATGTTTTTATGCCTCAGGGCAATTATTGGCCTATCCATCTGTGCAAGAGTCATGAGAAAAACACTTTATATATGAACAAAGTGAAAATGCATTGTAGCATTAACAATTGAAAGAAATTACCTGTCAGCTCCTTCACCTCCTTTTGAAATGGAAATTGCTACAATGGATTTTAGTGTTTTGTAAACTTACATTTTCATATATAAGATTTCATTCAACCAAGGTTTTCAATGGGGACAATTTTACTTTGGAACTTCAGAAACAATTTTGGTTTTTCCTCTCTTTTTAGTTCTGTTAAACTGTTCCCCACTACCACCACCCATTTAATTGATTATTTGCAATGGTCAGATCTCAAGATTCAGGAAAGAAATTCATGTTATTTGGAGAAGGGCACAGTAATGAACACTGACAATGCCAAAGCCTTGAGAGTAGGTTTTTGGTTGCCAAGCATGTTAAGATTTTATGACCAGCTGGTGTGCAGTGCCTTATGGAAAAGAGAAGATCAGTTTCTAGCTCATTTCTTCTTATAAACCTAGGGAGAAGGTTTATAAAAACTCTTAAGGGAAAGAATTTTTCTTGGCGTGGTATGATTTTCTCAAGCTTGGCAATAACCATAACCTGCCATACAGAAACAAAATAAAACAGAATTTCATATGTATGTCTCTTAGTAATATTTCCTCTATTCGTAAGGAAGAACTAGAATCTAGTGGATCAGCTAGATCAGTTTTCCCCAGTAGATATGTGATGATAATCCCATGGCTTTCAGAAATGTTATGTAGTCAGCCTCTCAGCCAATGGCTTGAGCCAGTTTCTACCTAGTGACTTGTGGGTACTTCACATTTGGTGGCCCCCTTGCCTCCGCTGTACAGCAACACTGTTAGTTCCCACTCTCTGCTGAGTCACACCTAGACACCCCAAGTGATCGTTTGTCTCACTAAAAAGAAGTAGCTCCTATTTCGGAACCTAAACCATTAGTTATAAGTCTATTGTGAGATTATTTCACCACAGCAAACTCTCTTCTAAATCCCTGAGATACAAACACTTCTTAATATTGACAAATAGCCTGAGGAAATAGTAACTTCATTAATTCGGTCCAATGACTAGGGTCTAGTCTGAGTTGTGGTGTATTTCCAAAGGAGATAGTTTGTCATTTTCAAGCATAGAGAGTAAAAATAAACCAGGGGGGTGTTGCTTATAGAGCTTTATTTAATGGATTCTGGAATGTTGTTTTTAGCTCTTTTTTAATTATATGGAGGCTGGTAAAGATGCTCACAAAGTTTCTTTTCTTAATTAATTAATTAATCTATGCTACCTATTTGCACCTTTACTTTTCAGAGAAAATTTTAGCATCTTTTTTTCAAGATGGTACAAGTTCAGATTATGAACAGAATATCCTCAGTTTTATATTAGTAGGGTACAAATTAATGAGGGTCATTAATTCTTTCTCTACCCAACATGATGTACATGTTCTGGGGAGAATGCCCAGATAATCAAAATATAGCCCTTCCTTTAGTGGAGATATAAGAATGTCAAATAATGGAATGTGAACATTTTGTTTTGTTCTTTGCTCTCTTACTGAGGTGTCTGTAAAACTGGAATCAACTAGATAAACTGTTTCTCCATACTTCCTTTCTCTTTAGTTGTTCAAGTTGGTTTCCCATGTCTCGGCAAACAAGATGGAGTGGCAGCATTTGAAGTGAATGTGATTGTCATGAATTCTGAAGGCAACACCATCCTGCAGACGCCTCAGAATGCCATCTTCTTTAAAACATGTCAACAAGGTAATCAGTGATGGTGATTATAGAGAAGACATAAAACTTCCAAGTGTGATTTGGACAAAAAATTGTAGCTAGCTAGCTAGCCAACTATTTTGTATAATTATAACCACACCAGTGGGAGGAGGGGCTGCTAAGTGCCGGGTCCAGTAATAGTACTAAGATAGACTTGCTCTTGGAGAAGGCAATGGCACCCCACTCCAGTACTCTTGCCTGGAAAACCCCATGGACGGAGGAGCCTGGTAGGCTGCAATCCATGGGGTCGCTAAGAGTCGGACACGACTGAGCGCCTTCACTTTCACTTTTCACTTTCATGCATTGGAGAAGGAAATGCAACCCACTCCAAGCCACTCCAGTACTCTTGCCTAGAAAATCCCATGGATGGAGGGGCCTGGTAGGCTGCAGTCCGTGGGGTCACTAAGGGTCGGACACGACTGAGCGACTTCACTTCACTTTCACTTTCCAGTGTTCTTGCCTGGAGAATCCCAGGGATGGGGGAGCCTGGTGGGCTTCCGTCTGTGGGGTCGCACAGAGTCGGACATGACTGAAGCGACTTAGCAGCAGCAGCAGACTTGCTCTACTTTGACCCCACTCACAATTTTAGGGACTCTAGTACCCTTCAAAATGCTCTGTCTTCCACCTCTTTCTCTCCCTCTTCCAGTGTAGTCTTTGGGAGCCCTCAGCCTCATAGCAAGGTCACCAGTCATCAACAGCAACTACCACTACCCATACCTGCTGCCAAACGCTTGATCCTTCTGACTTTCATGGAAAACAGGTCGCTGCCATCTCACCAGCGATCTCTGCCAGGCAAAGTCACCTCCCACCACAGCTCGGGTAACCAGGGAAAGGGAAGGCCTGTCCCCTTCCCTATTCTGATATAAGCTCTTCCAGCACAGAATTTTAGCTCTGGAGGCTTTCAGTGCCCGAGGGATGTACCAAAAAGTCATTACCCACTCTGAAAATGAATATGGAGGGCAATATCCATTGTTCTGTCTCAGTGTGAATTGAAGGTCCAGTGCAGAAATTGATAGGTGAGATGAAGGAAGAACATAAAGCTTGCTTTGCCTTCTTCCACGAGCCCCTTACTGTCGAAAGTAGGATTGAGAGAAGCAAAGTCTTACTTTCCTGAAAACTTAAGAAAGTACAAGTGATGTAGAGATAATGAAGTGGAAATATTGGTATTCAATAAATTACAATCAGGGTACTGGGGAAAACATGACCGCTAAGCTCTTCATGCTCCCCATAATTCACTCAATATGTTTTGAAAAGTGTCTATATAAAGCTTGTTTCTCTTTGGTGAAGCTGAGTGCCCAGGAGGATGCCGAAATGGAGGCTTCTGTAATGAAAGACGGGTCTGCGAATGTCCTGATGGATTCTACGGCCCTCACTGTGAGAAAGGTAAAGAACATGGACAGCCAGCTCCCTGGCTTGCTTCTTAATGAAATGGGTGTCACACAGGAGCCCCACATATATTTTTAGCACATCCCCTGAAATTATCTTTCTGGTCACATTATATGGATTCATGCAGACTTAAAAAGCCACAGGAAAGCTATTGGAGAGTGTTTCTTCTAGGAGTGGTTTTCTGTTAAATCCAATATGTGGTGACAGGCACAGGAAACTGGCACAGTGTCTACATTCTTTGTGGCCACTTACACTCCTCCATCCCCCTACCCGGGTTTGCTATTATATACCCTCTGCTTTGGCATAATCTTACAAAAGTTTTGAGTTTTTCTCCCTCCACTAAAATTGGTTTTAAAAAGAGTATTGTGACCGATTTGAAAGTATCTACTCCAACTAAAAGTGGCTTGAGTCACAATTAAGTCTACACCTGAGTTATGAAGGTACTCTAGGCAAAAAAAGGGAGGATGAAGATCATTTGCGTAGTAAATATATCTGTTTCGGTGAAATTACTACTAAGAAAGTTATACGAAAAAGAGAGATGAACATGAAAATGTTTATTAATCGCATGACTGGATGCATGCTTAGTCTTTCAGTTGTGTCCAACTCTCAACCACAAAGGTATATAAACCACAAGCTCACATATACTGAACTTATTTAACAAGAATGAGCAAAATATTTTTCATCTTCAAAAAAATAAGAATTTTTCTTGTTTGCGTTTATTTTTTTATTTTTTGGATTGAAGTATTTGTTTTACAATGTTGTTAGCTTCAAGTGTACAGCAAAATGATTCAGTTATTCATACATATATATCTATTTTTTTCAGGTTCTTTTCCCTTATGTGTTATTACAAAATACTGAGTATAGTTTCCTAAGCTACAGTAGGTCCTTGTTGATTATCTGTTCTATACATAGTGGTATAAATATATAAATTCCAAACTCCAAATTTATCCCTCTCTGGGCCTCCTTTCCCCTTTGGTAACCATACGTTTGCTCTTTATGTATATAGGTCTGTTTCTTCTTTGCATATAAGTTCATTTGTATCATGTTTTTAGATTCCATATGATAAGCCATGCCATATGATATTTGTCTTTCCCTTCCTTACTTCACTTAGTATGATAATCTCTAAGTCCATCCATTTTGCTGCAAATGGCATTATTTTATTCTTTTATGCCTAAGTATCATTCCATTGTGTGTGTATGTGTACCACGTCTATCCATTCATCTGTCAATGTACATTTAAGTTACTTCCATGTCTTGGCTATTATATATAGTGCTTCACTGAACACTGGGGTGCATGTATATTTTCAAATTCTGGTTTTCTCTGGATATGCCTAGGAGTGGGATTGAAGGGTAACTCTATTTCCAGTTTTTTGGGAACCTCCATACTGTTCTTCATAGAGACTGCACTAATTTACATTCCCACCAACAGTGTAGGAGGGTTCCTCTTTCTCCACACCCTCTCTAACATTTATTATTTGTAGAATTTTTGATGATGGCCAGTCTGATCAGTGTGAGGTGATATCTCATTGTAGCTTTGATTTGCATTTCTCTAATAATTAGTGATATTGAGCATCTTTTCATGTGCCTGTTAGTCCTCTATCTCTTCTTTGGAAAAATGTCTGTTTAGAAATTCTGCCCATTTTTTGATTAGGTTGTTTGTTCTTTTGATATCGAACTGTATGAGCTGTTTGTACACTTCAAAAATTAATCCCTTGTTGGTGACATCATTTGCAAATATTTTCTGCCATTCTGCAGCTTGTCTTCTCACTTTGTTTATGGTTACCTTTACTGTACAAAAGCTTTTAACTTTAAATAGCTCCTATTTGGCTTTGTTTTTATCTCCATTACTCTAGGGGATGAATCCCAAAAGTTCTTACTGCAGTATATGTCAAATAGTGTTCTGCCTATGTTTTCCTTTAAGAGTATTATAATATCTGGTCTCATCTTTAGGTCTTCAATCCATCTTGATTTTTATGTTTGTGTGTGTGTATGGTGTTAGACAATGTTCTAATTTCATCTTTTACATGGAGCTGTCCACTTTTCTCAGCACCACTTATTGAAGAGATCGTCTTCTCTCCATTGCATGGACTTGCCTCCTTTGTCACAGATGAACTGACCACAGGTGTGCATAGGTTTATTTCTGGACTTTCTATCATGTTCCATTTATCTCTGTGTCTGGTTTTGTGCAAGTGCCATACTATTTTGATGATTGTAGCCTTGTAGTATAATCTGAAGTCAGGGAGTCCGATTCCTCCAGCTCTGTTTTTCTTTCTCAAGATGTCTTTTGCTATTCCAGGGATCTTTTGTGTTTCCATACAAATTAAAAAATTTTTGTCCTAGTTCTGTGAAAAATGCCATTTGTAATTTGATAGGAATTACAGTGAATTTGTAGACTTCCTTGGGTAGTATGGTCATTTTAACAATATTGATTCTTCCAATCTGAGAAGATGGTGTATCTTTCCATCTGATTGTATCGTCTTCAGATTTTTTTTATCAGTGTCTTACAGTTTTTTGGAGTATAGATCTTTTGTCTTCTCAGATAGGTTTCTTCTTAGGTATTTTATTCTTTTTGATGTGATGGTAAGTGGGATTGTTTCCATTGTGTCCCAAAGCTTGTGTTGGCCTGCTAGTTGCAGGTCTGGGGCCCAGTTGGTCCCAGGGTGTCTGGCCTCTTGTGGGTGGGCTAGGTCCTCAGATGGAGGGGTTGTGATTTTCTTGCATCTGGTATCTGCCCCTCAGTGGGTGAGGCTGGTCTAGAGGCTTGTGTAGGCTTCCTATTGGGAGGGGCCTTATGAGTGAAGCTGGGTGTTGGCCCTCTGGTAGGGAGGGCCATGTCAAGGGGTCTCTCTAGTGGTGGCTGATAATGGGAAAGATTGAGGGCAAGAGGAGAAGAGTGTGACAGAGGATGAGATGGTTGGATGACATCACTGACATGTAGACATGAGTTTAAACAATCGTGAAGGACAGGGAAGCCTGCTGTGCTGCAGTCTATGGAATCGCAAAGAGTCAGACATGACTTAGTGACTGAATAAGATGAGGTGGCTATGAGCTCACGAAGTCTTTGGCAGCCTGTCTGCTGATGAGTAGGCTGTGTTCCTACCCTGTTTATTGTTTGGCCTGAGGTGTACAAGCACTGGAGCCTATAGGCTGTTGGGTGGGTTAAGGTCTTGGTGCCAAAATGTTGTCCTGGCCTCCAAGAGAGCTCATGCCAGTGAAAATTCCCTGAATCTTCTGACCAGTGTCCTTGTCCCCAGAGTGAGCCATAGCTTCCCCCCACCTCTCCTGGAGACCCTCCAAGACTAGGTAGGTCTAGCCCAGGGTCCTGTAAAGTCACTACTTTTGCCCTGGGTCTTGGTAACACAAGACCCAGGTATACCCTCCAAGAGTAGAGTCTCTGCTTCCCACAGTCCAGTGGAGTTCCTGCACTCAAGTCTAGCCTCCTCCTGATGCCAGACCCCCAGACTGGGGAGGCTGATGTGGGACTCAGAACTCTCACCCATGTGGGAGAACTTCTGCAACTGTTCTCAGTTTGTAGGTCACCCACCCAGGGGATATGGGATTTGATTGTGTAGAGAGTGTGCCCCTCCTAACTGTCTTGTTGTGGTTTCTTCTTTATGTCTTTGGATGTAGACTATCTTTTTTGGTAGGTTCCAGTCTTTTTTTTATCAATGATTGTTTAGCAGTTGTGATTTTGGTCTTCTCATGAGAGGAGTTGATCTCAAGGTCCTTCTGTTCCACCATCTTGTCCTGAGCTCCATCTGGACTGATTTTGAAATTGAAAGATTGAGGAAATAAGGCAGAAAAAGATATTTACAGAAGATAGACTGAAATTGAAAAAATGAGGAAATAAGGCAGAAAAAGATACTTCTTAAGAAGACCACATCTTACTTACAATAATGATTCTGGGAAAATTTTAATCAGCCATTCAAATGGAACAATTCCAAAATTCTCTTTATGACACTGGTTAAAAATATAACCTTATTTACTGCACAAAAATAATTTTAACATAGCAAACTTCTGTCTTTACAGAGCAACCACTTTAGAGTCAACCACAAAGCTTGAAAATGTACACCTGTTATATTATTGACATTTCCAAAATGGTCCTGTTTCTAAAACTCTATTGGCCTTAATTAGAATTCTCTCTCCCCATTAGTCCTTTGCTCACCACGATGCATGAATGGCGGGCTATGTGTTACTCCCGGTTTCTGCATCTGTCCACCTGGATTCTATGGAGTCAATTGTGATAAAGGTAACTTCCTAAGAACAAGGTTCTTTTTACTTTTTTTTTTTTTAACTGGAGGATAATTGCTATATAATGTTGTGTTGGTTTCTGTTGTACAACAAGGTGAATCAGCCATAAGTACACATTTGTCCCCTCCCCCTTGCTTGAATCTCCCTCCCACCCCTCTAGGTTATCATAGAGCACTTGTTTGAGCTCCCTGTGTTATACAGCAACTTCCCACTAGCTATCTGTTTTACATATGGTAATATATATGTTTCAACTAAAAGAAGTATATTTACTATATCATCACTCTTCATAAGAGCTTTATAAATAGTGTGTATCACTTCGCTGGTTGCTTTAACATTAACCGTAAATTTTAGTGTAGCTTAACACAGTACACGGAGAAGGCAATGGCAAGCCACTCCAGTACTCTTGCCTAGAAAATCCCATGGATGGAGGAGCCTGGTAGGCTGCAGTCCATGGGGTCGCTAGGGGTCGGACACGACTGAGCGACTTCACTTTCTCTTTTCACTTTCACACATTGGAGAAGGATATGGCAACCCACTCCAGTGTTCTTGCCTGGAGAATCCCAGGGACGGGGGAGCCTGGTGGGCTTCCATCTATGGGGTCACACAGAGTCGGACACGACTGAAGTGACTTAGCAGCAACACAGTACAAGTTTACATTCACTCACAGAATGTTCCAGTGCAGGAACCTGGTCAGTGGGTCGGGCAGTTGTCCATACAATGACTCGGGGGCCCAGGCACTGATGATCCTGCTGACAGCTTTGGAGCTCTCTGGTTCCAGCCAACAAACAAACAAACATTGGAATAGGCACTGCTTAAAAAAACAAAAAATGTCCAAAAGTGACCCACAAAACTTTCAACACACATTCCATGGATAGGAATTAGCCTCACGACCTACCCGGATGCAAGCAGGAGAAATGTCATTCTCCCTTTATGGGAGGGGAGCATGAAGTTTCACGAACAGTTAGCTACTCCTGGCCCATTGCTGTTTTCTTATGTCCCAAATCAATTTTATGGGTGAGCTTCTAAAACAGTCTCTTCCAAATTGCCTGACCTAGAAGTTCACTGATCACCCATTTAATTCTCTTCTCACAGATCACATCCCTGAGAGCTCGGGTCCCTCCTTCCTATGAAGCAGCAGCAACATAGCCAGATTTTACTCTCAGAAAGTAGATTCAAACATGGCTCTAGAGTAGAATGGTGGGATTCACAGTCTTTCAAAACACCTATCTACTTTGCCTGGTTCACATCTTTTATGGAAAAAAATTAACATCCTTAAAGTGTATGTATTTAATGAAATTATCCTTTTGTCAAAATGCTAATTGTGTGAGTTGTTTTTGTTGTTTAGTTGTGTCTGACTCTTTGGGACCCCATGGACTGTAGCCCACCAGGCTCCTCTGTCCATGAGATTCTCCAGGCAAGAATATTGGAGTGGGTTGCCATTTCCTCCTCCGGAGGATCTTCCCAACCAAGGGACTGACTCACATCTCCTGCATTGGCAACCGGGTTCTTTACCACTGAGCCACCAGAAAAGCCTGAGCAGGGCTTTTCTGAGTAGGGCTTTTGCATGAGTAGGGCACTATTTTCTAAAATAAATATTGGATTGGCCAAAATAAAATGATGTGCTTATTTTTGAGAAGTGTCTCTTCAGTGATAATACAGATAGCACCAATTAAGATTGAAACGAGCAGCTTTTTTAAAGTGAAAGAAAAGCTAAAGAGCCCTTAGCATGAGTCAGAATAATCATTTATGGTTGTCTGTTATTTCGTGATATGCAAAGTACCTTCATACAATTACCTGACTTTAGTTCTAACAATCTTTTGAGATATGTAAATAATTATTCATCATAGTCCCAGATAAGCAAAACAAAGTTTACAGACCTTGAGTAGCTTGACCCAAATTCACACCTTCCACTGTACCATGTTGCCACTCAGGCTACCTGTTTCAGAACCCGGATCCTCTACAAGTGACTCTGAGTAGAGAATCCAATCTCTGTGGGCCATGCTTTTCCCAACTGTAAACAGAAATTAAGCCATTGACCCCTGGTTCCCCCATCTCTAAGCTAACTGAGAGCATATGTTCACATCTCTACATTTTATTTGTAGGTGGTCTTTGAAAACTATAGCATTGGAATAGAAACAACTTTAAAATTTTATATTCATAAAGATTAATCACTGATGACACCAATAATAATAGCCAGTGAGTAAAAAATTCTTTCTTGTGCAGCTTCTTTTCATTTGTCTAAATTTAGCATTCAGCCCTTCTGCTACTTCAGAACTGGGCAGAATTTAATTCTAGAAGCAGAATTGAATTCATATTATCTCAAATTTATTAGGCAATAGAGCCAATCCTTCAGAAATCTGGATGAATAACGAATGTATTATCAGGTTTTAAAAGACCATTTGTGAGGCTTATTATTGGTGTACTGTGCGCAGTGACCGACTGTCAGCTGCAGTGTCTTTTTTATGCCAGGGTGTCTCAACACTGCATGGTCCTGTGAAGGAAAACATCTATGTGTATTCCCTTTTACATTTGTAATATTTTACCTTTCAGATGAAAGATTTTCCTTCTTGTTAGACTCCAGGAACTTTTTCTTATTCTTTTGGAAAGTCTGTTGAAATTCCACTTGGTCTCACTGGAGATCTGGGAACATTAAAAGAAAAAAAATGTTTTTTTATTATCTCAACCAAAAGATGCATTTATTATCCAGGAGGGAGTATAGAGCTTCTGAAAAATGGCTTAATTACTGGCATGGAACTAGACCTTAGCACTACATATTCAAAGAAACGCTAAAGATTAACTCTCATCGGCTCTTGGGACATCTGTTGTAAACGTTAACAGCTGAGTGGTTAAACACTGGCCCAGCAAACCTTCAGCCCCAGTGAAAGTCCTTTGGTGCCTCTGGCTCATTTTCTTAGTCATGCACCATCGCACAACAGAGATGGAGAGAAGCTCCAGTATTATGCAGTTGTTAAGGGTGTGGCCAGATTCAACAATCAGTTTTGTCACATTTGTAATGTTTGTCACATTCTGTAACTTTTGATTAAACTCCCAGGTTCATTGCATTCTACATGGTAGTAACGATAGTGTCCAGCAAGATCCGGCCAAGTGGACACAGATTCTGATGTTTTCTCATCTCCTATTACCCCAGGGAGAAACAGGGGCGAGTGGGGAGGTCGGACATGCTCACAAAAACAACTCTCCTATGCTCACTTTGGCAATACACGTGATAAAACTTGAACAGTACAGAGAAGAGTAGCATAGCCCCTGTGTAAGGATGGCAGGCAAACTCGTGAAACATTCCATAATAATAATAATAAAAGATCCAGCTCTGAGATTAGCTTCAGTGGCTCAGATGGTAATTGCCTGCAATGAGTAGACCTAGATTCGATCTCTGGGTGGGGAAGATACCCTGGAGAAGGATGGGAATGGCTACCCACTCCAGTATTCTTGCCTGGAGAATTCCATGACAGAGGAGGCTGGTGAGCTACAGCCTACGCAATTGCGAAGTCAGACAGCACTGAGCAACACTTCACTTTCAACAATATTAGCAGCAAGTAACAAAGAGGAAACTCAAAAAACGGATTCTCCTAATTCCTGAATCCTGTCTTCCAGTGCTGTTGTTACCGTCTATGACAGGAAGCTTGATTTTGCCAAGGCAAGTACAGCATGGCCTTAAGCTAGGAGATACTTATGATTTTTAACAAAAACTTTATCATTTAGGAAGCATGATATTCATAGAATATTTTAGTTGGATTTCATTTCCACAAAGAAAGCACACACTTAGAACGTTTGGAAATCCTTTCTGATTTTCTTCCTGGACGCTTATTCCAGCTTTCATTCACCTACAGCCAATTTTGGCCTGTTTTATATAGGACAAGAACAAATAGGCCATAAGACTGGAATAGCTGAGTTCTTATTTTCATCTCCTTTATAGAATGAGCCAACTTGTCTGTTTTTAGATCCTTGCTCTCCCCCGTTCTCATTTCTGTCCTCCCTCTATTTTAGGTGCCAGTGAGCAGTGAAACTCCAGAAGCTGACTCTAAAAAGCAGGGTTTAGGATGAATTACCAGCAGTATGATTATCACCTGAAAAATCTAGTTTACTGGACTCCCACAGTCACATACCCACTCTTTTCATCCCTCTGGCTCATGCTGCTGCCACTTCCCTGCCTACAAGATCTCATAAAGGGGAACAGGCTGCCCTTTTCTGAATATACTCTTTCTTGTGAATGTCATAAAAACTTATTTTTTCAAAAATTTCTGTTATATAAGATGAATCTCTATTCTTCTCAATCAGGAAAAAAGTTGCTTTCTCCTTTGTCCAAGCCTAATATTCTCTCCCTTTTATCTGTTCCAAAGAAGGTTTTCTCCTTTTACTCTTCATTCATCTTAAATATTTTCTTGGGTTTATAGCATTCTTTTCCTTTTAAGAGCATAGATATTTACAATAAAATTAAACAGATCTTTGTTTTTACCCACCATTGCCTTTTTTCACTAAGAGGCAAACAAACCCCTAGAGGTGGGTCCGGTGTCATGTGTGTGGCATCCTGTTATGTTGCCTGAATCTGCAAATGGTCAAGCAGTTGATTACCACTGCTGTCTTGGGAATATGGCTTATTTTATTAAATAAGTAAATGGGCAAGTAGCAGATGCCTAAGAAGTATCACTTAGCCTTAATGAAATGTTGTTAGATTTAAGTGACTATCTAATGCAATACCCTGTTATTCATTCTAACAGCAAATTGCTCAGCCACCTGCTTTAATGGAGGGACCTGTTTCTACCCTGGAAAGTGTATTTGCCCTCCAGGACTAGAAGGGGAACAGTGTGAAACAAGTGAGTACTGACCTGCAATGTCTTTGTTTGGGGGGGGAACATTAGAAGCACCATCTAACCCCTTCATTTTATTGATGAGGAATCTGAAGCCCCGAGACAATGTCTAAGGTCTAAGGTCTCAGGCCAGTGGTTTCTTTTTACTAGATTCAGCCGTCATCCATTTTGGATAACAGTAGGGTAGAGGAGTGACATAGATCAGCTCAGTTGACTCATTAAACACTCTCTGACTCGGTTATATCTGGTTTGGTGCTATTCACCATGTTGCACTGTTTCTTGTGGAGAGTCCATAGTTTCAGACTAGAAATGTAGACCAGAGCTTTGGGACAGCTGGAATTTGTTCACTTCCCTGCAGGCATAGAGTCTTTTTCCCCGCTCTGGCCACTCACTGCCACATTTCCCAACCAGGCAGAGCCTAGTAATCCATCTCAGAGAAAAGGATAGACTCAAGAAAAAGGAGGGAAGTAAGGTAAAGAGCAATAAAAAAAAAAACAACAAAAACATCTGATAGCACACACAACAGCATGAATGAATTGCATAAATGTTATGCTAAGTGAAAGAAGTTAGACACACGAAAATGCATGTTGGACGATTCCATTTTTATGAAGTTTAAGAACAGGCAAAAGTAATAGATCATAGAAACCAGAATAGTGATTGGGAGCACAACAGAATTTTATTGTGTGCCTAAAATGAACTAAAATGGACTGGAATGGGTGAATTTAACTCAGATGACCATACTACTGTGGGCAGGAATCCATTAGAAGAAATGGAGTAGCCATCATGGTCAACAAAAGAGTCAGAAATGCAGTACTTGGATGCAATCTTAAAAATGACAGAATGATCTCTGTTCGTTTCCAAGGCAAACCATTCAATATTACAGTAATCCAGGCCTATGCCCCAACCAGTAATGCTGAAGAAGCCGAAGTTGAACGGTTCTATGAAGACCTAAAAGACCTTTTAGAACTAACACCCAAAAAAGATGTCCTTTTCATTATAAGGGACTGGAATGCAAAAGTGGGAAGTCAAGAAACACTTGGAATAACAGGCAAATTTGGCCTTGGAGCACGAAATGAAGCAAGGCAAAGGCTAATAGAGTTTTGCGAAGAGAACGCACTGGTCATAGCAAACACCCTCTTCTAACAACACAAGAGAAGACTCTACACATGGACATCACCAGATGGTCAACACCGAAATCAGATTGATTATATTCTTTGCAGCCAAAGATGGAGAAGCTCTATACAGTTAGCAAAAATAAGACCAGGAGCTGACTGTGGGTCAGATCATGACCTCCTTATTCCCAAATTGAGACTTAAATTGAAGAAAGTAGGGAAAACCACTAGACCATTCAGATATTACCTAAATCAAATCCCTTATGATTATACAGTGGAAGTGAGAAATAGATTTAAGGGACTAGATCTGATAGATAGAGTGCCTGATGAACTCTGGACAGAGGTTTGTGACATTGTACAGGAGACAGAGACCAAGACCATCCCCATGGAAAAGAAATGCAAAAAAGCAAAATGGCTGTCTGAGGAGGCCTTACAAATAGCTGTGAAAAGTAGACAAGCGAAAAGAAGAGAAGCGAAAACCAAGGGAGAAAAGGAAAGATATAAGCATCTGAATGCAGAGTTCCAAAGAATAGCAAGGAGAGATAAGAAAGCCTTCCTCAGCGATCAATGCAAAGAAATAGAGGAAAACAACAGAATAGGAAAAACAAGAGATCTCTTCAAGAAAATTAGAGATACCAAGGGAACATTTCATGCAAAGATTGGCTCGATAAAGGACAGAAATGGTATGGACCTAACAGAAGCAGAAGATATTAAGAAGAGATGGCAAGAATACACAGAAGAACTATACAAAAAAGATCTTCACGACCAGGATAATCACGATGGCGTGATCACTCACGTAGAGCAAGACATCTTGGAATGTGACGTCAAGTGGGCCTTAGAGAGCATCACTACAAACAAAGCTAGTGGAAGTGATGGAATTCCAATTGAGCTATTTCCAATCCTGAAAGATGATGCTGTGAAAGTACTGCATTCAATATGCCAGCAAATTTGGAAAACTCAGCAGTGGCCACAGGACTGGAAAAGGTCAGTCTTTATTCCTATCCCAAAGAAAGGGAATGCCAAAGAGTGCTCAAACTATCACACAACTACACTCATCTCACACGCTAGTAAATTCATGCTCAAAATTCTCCAAGCCAGGCTTCAGCAATATGTGAACCGTGAAATGCCAGATGTTCAAGCAGGTTTTAGAAAAGGCAGAGGAACCAGAGATCAAATTGCCAACATCCGCTGGATCATGGAAAAAGCAAGCGAGTTCCAGAAAAACATCTATTTCTGCTTCATTGACTATGCCAAGGCCTTTGACTGTGTGGATCACAATAAACTGTGGAAAATTCTGAAAGAGACGGGAATACCAGACCACCTGACCTGCCTCTTGAGAAACCTATATGCAGGTCAGGAAGCAACAGTTAGAACTGAACATGGAACAACAGACTGGTTCCAAATAGGAAAAGAAGTACGTCAAGGCTGTATATTGTCACCTTGCTTATTTAACTTATATGCAGAGTACATCATGAGGAATGCTGGGCTGTAAGAAGCTCAAGCTGGAATCAAGATTGCCGGGAGAAATATCAATAACCTCAGATATGCAGATGACACCACCCTTATGGCAGAAAGTGATGAGGAACTAAAAAGCCTCTTGATGAAAGTGAAAGAGGAGAGTGGAAAAGTTTGCTTAAAGCTCAACATTCAGAAAACAAAGATCATGGCATCTGGTCCTATTATTTCATGGGAAATAGATGGGGAAACAGTGGAAACAGTGGCAGACTTTATTTATTTATTTTTTTGGCTCCAAAATCACTGCAGATGCTGATTGCAGCCATGAAATTAAAAGACGCTTACTCCTTGGAAGGAAAGTTATGACCAACCTAGATAGCATATTAAAAAGCAGAGACATTACTTTTCCAACAAAGGTCCGTCTAGTCAAGGCTATGGTTTTTCCTGTGGTCATGTATGGATGTGAGAGTTGGACTGTGAAGAAAGCTGATCGCCGAAGAATTGATGCTTTTGAACTGTGGTGCTGGAGAAGACTCTTGAGAGTCCCTTGGACTGCAAGGAGATCCAAGCAGTCCATTCTAAAGGAGATCAATCCTGGGTGTTCATTGGAAGGACTGATGCTAAAGCCGAAACTGCAATACTTTGGCCACCTCATGCGACGAGTTGACTCACTGGAAAAGAGTCTGATGCTGGGAGGGATTGGGGGTGGGAGGAGACGGGGACGACAGAGAATGAGATGGCTGGATGGCATCACCGACTCGATGGACATGAGTTTGAGTGAACTCCGGGAGTTGGTGATGGACAGGGAAGCCTGGCGTGCTGTGATTCATGGGGTCGCAAAGAGTCGGACACGACTGAGCGACTGAACTGAACTGACTGAACTGAAAATGCTTTGTATCTAGATTGAGGAAGTGTCTCTTAAGTGTTTATTTATGGTAAAAAAAAAATAGTTAATCCATAAACAAAATCAATGCACATTATGCCTTCTCTTGATGTTTGTCATGCTGTGATAAAAAAAAAAAACAAATTTAGGTGTGGAATGTGGTGGATAATCGTTGTTTTGGGAATCAGGATACCAAACTCTTTGCCCTGGCCCTGTTATCTTCCTGTCACTGAAGCTCTCTGCTCAACTCAGAAATGAGCCAACCTTACCCTAGATTGCTCTGTGACCCTGAAAACAGATAGCACCAAAGCCTGGCTCAGGAAGAAAGTAAAGGAATGAGTGAGCATGTCCCTACTTTTCTGGAAGTTACCTCCAGCTGTATTATATCCATAAAATACCACTGTGTTTGCTCTAGCCATAGTTTCTGAAGTTGTAGTAGGTTCAGAATTAAATAATACTGACTTACTATTTTAACTTTCAACCTCTAATTTATTTGTGGGGATTTTTTCACTTTAATGAGTAATAGCTGAAATGACGATTTTTTTTTATAGAGTTCAAATGAAATACTTCTGAAGTTTTCATAGAACATGTAATTTAATTGTCAGAATGTGGTTTCTGTTCTTATTAATTACCCTGCCCTGATAAAGATATCTCTGAACTAACTCCCCTCAATTTTCTCCACACACTTACACTCAGACTTCGCATACTTAATTGGTTCATGTTTATGAATCTTTGTTCATGGGTTCCTTTCTCTTCATGGACATATGCTCTTTCCTCATGGTCCTCACCCCAAACCCCTGGAATCTACTAATGTACTTTGTGTCTCTTTAGATCGCCTGTATTAGATATTTCATATAAATAGAATTATACAGGCCTTTTATGTCTGACTTCTTTCACTTAGCATATTTTCAAGGTTCACCTCTATTGTTACATATATCATTACTTCCTTTTACTTGCTAAATAACATTCCATTGTGTGGATATAGCAACTACATTTTGTTTATCCATCCATCAGCTGATGGGCACCTGGGCTGTTCCCACTTTAGGGCCAGTACAAATAGTAGTGCTGCTATGAATATTTGTGTACGAGTTTTTGTGTGAACATGTTTTCAGTTCTCCTGAGCGTACCTAGGAGTGGAATTGCTAGACCATATGTTAACTTTAATTTTTTGAGGAACTGCCAAACTATTTTCCAAAGTGGCTGTACCATTTTACATTCCCACCAGCAATGTACAAGGGTTCCAATTTCTCCATATCCTTACCAATATTTGTTATTGTCTCTCTTTTTTTTTTAGATAAAATATGTATTCTGACGCTATTATCATTTCTCCTGGCCTCTATCAAAGTTGATGGCTTCTCAAACTTCATTCTGACTTGATTGTGAGATATATTGCAGGTTAACAAATAAGACGATGGTTAGAAGTATCTGGATATATGTACATATGTTTTTCTTGTTCTTTAAGGTTCATAAACTTTATAAGATTCCTTAACGAACCTTCAGTTTAAAAAAACAAATTGTTTATACTGTACCAAAAGTGGGTTTTTTAATACCTTAATGGGTTTTATTATTGAAAAGGTAATCTATATAAAATGTTTGCAATAAAAAATTAGAATATTGGATAAAGCAGTTAAAAATCACTTGTAAAATTCTAAGACTCAGAGATGGTGGTTCTTGGCACTTATGGTAAACCACTTTCATCTTTTTTCTATGTGAAGGATAGTCACAAATTTACCTCACAATCTGATGGGTGGAGGAAGTTTAATATCTTTATTTTGTCAATACCTTATCTCACTGTCCTCACTGGTTATATGTAAAATTTGAATTGCTTAGAATTAGTCAAATCTATTTGTCTTCAGGCAGTGCTTAGTCTCATTTGGGTAAAAATGTGTGATTTCTCACGTTGACTCAGGGTTCCACTATCCAATGATAAGAATTTGTTCACAATATAGTTTTAGGAAAAGGAAGTCAATATTAAAGACATTTATAGAATTCTGAACTTTAAAACAGTAATCCCTTCATGATATTTTGGCTCCATGAGGTTTGATCTAGGAGTGGCCTTCTAACAGTCACCTGCAAAGAGATTTCTGTTCTGTGATAACCAAGAGAGACCGTCTTCTTTATTGGCTGCAGTGAGCCTCAGGGTCCTCACTTCCCTCTTGCCAAGGGAACAAAAACATCCTTGGAGACAATGAGAAGATTCTATCAGCCATTCTCTCCATTCCCTCTGGATACTAAGTTCACATCTCATAGAATATGGGGAACCTTGGGCCCTCCAAGTAGTTCACAATACATCCTCTATCTTTTCTGCCATATAATTATTGTCCCACATTTTGCTTAGTTGAAAAACCCCAGTACATTGCAGAGTACTGTGATACAATTCAATTTTGAGTATATGATGGGATCGGATGTTCCTTTGATACAAATGGAAATTCAGAGTTAGACATTCCTTTCCTTAAATTGAAGTTGGATCTTGACCACAGAGTAAATGATAGTCTTTGTTTCCAAACCTAGCAAAAAGGGTTCTTTTGGATGTTAATGGTTGACAGAAAGGTGGCATTCAAGTATTAAGATTGTTTTAATACCTTTCTATGAAACATCCCTGTGTCAGAAAAGCCTACAGCTCTAATGGCATTTCAATTTTCTGAGAGACACTAACATCTCAATTGTCTCTCTAATCTCCGCAGTGAGTACATGTTGGATTATTTATATGTGAGGAAAGTCATTTTGGATAAATAAAAGAAAGTGTTTTTAGCAAAATGATTTTCATATGGGATTCACTTCATGTCTATCAAGCATAATGCTTACCTGGAAAAAACTTTAGCCTTAGGATGGCAAATTCTAGATTGCAAATGGAGAATAAATGGCTTCAGAAGTAAGAAAGAAGAAAAATATGATTTTTACATCTACATCCAGCTCTAAAATCCTGGGATGCAGAGATCTGTGAAAATGTCAGCACTCCTTATTTGGCACAGAGATAAAAGCATGAAGTATCACTAGGATCTGAGACATTCCAGAAAAATGCCCAAGTGTGGAATCAAGGACTTTGTGTGCCCCACCTCATGTCCTTCTCAGCCAGCCTTTCCCTCCATCACTGCTATGACCTATTCTGTACAAACATAGTCTGATTGCACCTGAGCTGAGCCACACGTCTCTTGCTTCCCACCAGAGACTCCTGAGTACTGAATATATATATATATATACATATCACAACAAACTGTGGAAAATTCTTAAAGAGATGGGAATACCAGAACACTTTACCTGCCTCCTGAGAAACCTATATGTAGGTCAAGAAACAACAGTTAGAACCGGATATGGAACAGACTGGTTCCAAATTGGGAAAGGAGTACGTGGAGGCTGTATATTGTCACCCTGTTTATTTAACTGATATGCAGAGTACATCATGAGGAACGCTGGGCTGGAGAAAGCACAAGCTGGAATCAAGATTGCCGGGAGAAATATCAATAACTTCAGATATGCAGATGACACCACCCTTATGGCAGAAAGTGAAGAGGAACTAAAGAGCCTCTTGATGAAAGTGAAAGGGGAGAGTGAAAAAGTTAGCTTTTAAAACTCAGCATTCAAAAAATGAAGATCATAGCATCTGGTCCCACCACTTCATGACAAATAGATGGAGAAACAACAGAAACAGTGAGAAACTTTATTCTTTGGGCTCCAAAATCACTGCAGATGGTCACCACAGCCATGAAATTAAAAGATGCTTGCTCCTTGGAAGAAAAACTATGACAAACCTAGATAGCATATTAAAAAGCAGAGACATTACTTTGCCAACAAAGGTCTGTATAGCCAGAGCTATAGTTTTCCAGTAGTCATGTGTGGATGTGAGAATTGGACCATAAAGAAAACTGAGCGTGCCAAAGAATTGATGAACTATGGTGTTGGAGAAGACTCTTGAGAGTCAGACATGACTGAGCAACTACACATGTATACAGATTATACGTATATAATCTACAGTCACAGACTAGAAATTCACGAAAGTTATTCCATGGGGTGGCCTTTGGTCAGTGGACACTGGTGCAGATGAATAAATGCTCCCCTCTCTCTTCCTTCAGGCAACTTGAAGGAGCAGTCCATCTACCTGACTCCTCAGAAATATGCTGAAGAATAGAGCCCAGTTGCCTGTAGTGATGAACAACCTACAAACATACTTTTGTGTTGGTTTATTCTCTTCTGCTGTTTACTCTCCCTGCCCCCTATTCCTAATCCCAAGGATGACTTCCCCAAATAAACTCTGCAGGCAGGTCCTGATTTCTGGAGAATCCTAGGCTAAGGCAGAAGTCATCATGTCCAGGTAAAGGCCTGCTTTCAGAAATAGTGACATACAAAAATCAGAACTCAGAGGAAAGATCACTTAGGGCGCCATCCATATCTTTTAATATATCTTAAATTATAAGTTTTTATGAATCAGTTAAAACATTGTCCAAAAAGTGATGTAAATACAGCATTTGAACAATACTCATTGTGGAAGATTCATATCCAAATTTATAAGTAAAAATATGAGCCTATTTGTCCCCAAAACGAAGCTCAAATAGTAACAAAGCCAGGGTTAATTCGAAATAAGTGGAAATAACTGTCACTTAAAAGCCTCGATCCTCTCAAAGCCTGGCAATTCCTTTGAAAAAATTTAATTGCTTCTGAAAGGAGAACAGAGTTCCTTATTTGCATTCTTCTATTTCAGGCAAATGCCCACAGCCCTGTCGAAATGGAGGTAAATGCATTGGTAAAAACAAATGCAAGTGTTCCAAAGGTTACCAAGGAGACCTCTGTTCAAAGCGTAAGTACCCTGTACACACAGCCGACCTGTTATCAGGGATTTCTTCTCTCTTACTTCCTAACTTCTGTACCTACTGCATGTTGCCGAGGCATCACAATTAACCTTTCTTCACTGACGTTTATGTTTCTTGAGGTATACCAAAGACATGAAATCCAGGGATAAAAAAAACTTAGACACATTTGCACACCCCACCAAACTTTTTAACTATTAGTTTTCTTAAGGAAGATAAACTTCCATTGCCTGGCAGTTTCAAAGTCCTCCTGAGTGTCTTTTGTCAATGAGAAACATCAAGTCTAGATCACTTTCAGGACTGACTCAAAAGAGTCCAAAACTGACTTCTAGCTGGAGATTGACTTAGGAAAACACATGAAGGGATGAAGCCAAAACTAACATATTGGAAAGAACTGCAGGAAAGACAGCTGCATAATTCTGTTAACCAGTGAAAGCTCAGGAAACATTCTCTTTATCTCCTTTGACTCTAGCTGTCTGCAAACCTGGCTGCGGCACACACGGAACCTGCCACGAACCCAACAAATGCCAGTGTCAGGAAGGCTGGCATGGGAGACACTGCAATAAAAGTGAGTGTGAACTGTCTGGGGAGCCAGACTCTTGCACGTCAATTTCCTGGCTCCAAAGGCCAGGACAGACAAGCCATAACTCAGCTCTGCTTTCCGTTGCATAAAACCAACTTCTCCTCCTCTTCCTGCTCTCTGCAGTGGTCCTTACCACCACCAGAACTCTCTAAGCTTCAGAGAGTTCTTTGCAGAGGAAAGAAAGCATCACTGTAAAATACCACCATAGCTGTAAAATATCACCGCAAATATTTTCCAGGTTAAATTAGTACTACAGGTTGGTTTGGTAATATGGTATGTTAACTATGATAGAAATGAGTAAAAGTAAGGTTTCTAAATCAAATGTAGATCAGTAGCTACATGGTTCTCATTTTATCATTCAGGATTGATCAAGGAGCATTAGAGCATGAAGAGTTCTGCTGTGTAAAATCTTTAAACCGTGTTGGTTGTGGGATGCTTTAAATGGGTTCTTTCGAGGGAGAGAAGAGGTCTGTGAAATCTAGGAGAGATGTTAACGTGGAGTTGTATTTTTTTCACATCTACTGACCACCAAAAATGGACTAACTATAGGATAATAAACCACTGGTCTATTTTATATACAAAATGAAAGTTAAAGTTGCTAAATTCAATCATTCTGTTTTGATGGATATCGTCTCTGTGCTAAGCATGAATCCAAGCACTGGAAACATACCAATGAACAGACAGAAAAGATCCTTCCTGGTGGTGCCCAGATTCAAGAGGGAGGGGCAATCGATCAGCAAGGGAAGGAAACAAATAATGCATTTCTGCAGTTTCATCCTGCAGCTTGAACTCTATCTGCTGAGGATGGACCCACTGGCTACTTTCTGTGGGCAAAGGAAGGCTTCATTCAGTCATGCAGCTCCCTTGATTAATAGAAGTCCAGATTGTGCCATCAAGTTGTTTCCAAAATAATGTACACAAAGTGAACAGATCACTTTCATATCAGGTGTTTTTCTAAATCAGTGGTCTCCAAAGGGTGATGCGTATAGCCCAGTGAGTGTGGAATAATCATCTGGGGTGCTGAGGGAAACTATTAGTTTGAAGACATTTTAAAAAATATTTTATGTTCTTTTATTACATTTATGTAGAAATTTTATATGTATAGTTATATATCTCAATCTCTAATTCCTACTTTTTGTACATACTTTATAACACACATTGTCCTATTCTGATATGTATAAAACCAGTTATGTGTAGCTTTACGTGTTTGTTTGTTTTAAAGTATATTGGTGTCTGGCCTAGGCTACACTGAGCCATTGATCTGAGTCTTTTTTCACCATTGTCTTGACTGGATGGTAGATTGAATTGGCTTCAGGAGGACATGGCTTAACAAAAAGTGGAGTTCCTCTGGAAAATGGCTCCTTTGCCCAGGTGGGAATGATGGAATGGTACCAAACGGGGCAGAAGGGGACCTTCCTTCAGGTAAAAGACCTATAGAAAATGAACCATTCCAAGAAGGCAAGTGAGAGGCCCTCATGCCTGCAGTTTAGATGAGCAGTTCTGACAGGTCTCCCAGCCCCAGTAGCACCCTCACTTGTAGACTTTGCTGCTGAAAGCTTTTGTCATCTCTGCCGCCTTCAGATTCAGGCATGCATGTCAAGAAGATGCCTTGGTGCTTGATTAAAATGCAACCATGTTTTAAAAGAGAGGCCCCCCAGCCAGTTTGTACAGTGGCTGAGAGAATCAGGCTGAAAGAATGAGGTTAATTTTGCTTAAAAGGAGATGACAAGGAAGCTGTGAGGCACAGAGTTCTGCTAAGAACAGATTCCCAGTGGGGCGACACATTGGGAGGTCCCAGGCGCCCAGACATTCTAGTTGGGAGGAGGATACTGGAGACAGACTTCCTGGCTTGGGCTCTGCCTCACCAGGGAGGTTTGGGCTTCATGGGTGGCAGGGTGAGCAGCAGGGTAGGGATTGTTGGCTCATTGTCTTGGCGGGTCCATGAGCTACTAGCCTACATACTGACAATTCAAAGAAAAGCATTCAGGAACAAAGTATTCTGTTCTCAGCAGTTACTTAATGGCATGCTTGCATTTAAAAGCCACAGGGAGCAAATGAAATGCCAGACTTGACTCTAATGCACAGGAAGATGGAGGCAGATTTTTAACTGCTGTCTCAGATCAGTTTTAGGAAATCAGCAGAAGTGAGTCAGTGATCCAGGCATCTTCAGAAGTTCATAAGTAATAAGAAATCTTGAGTTGTGTAACTCACAACTCACTTTGTATTATTGTATTCAGTTCAGTTCAGTTGCTCAGTCGTGTCTGACTCTTTGCGACCCCATGAATCACAGCACACCAGGCCTCCCTGTCCATCACCAACTCCTGGAGTTCACTCAAACTCATGTCCATCGAGTCGGTGATGCCATCCAGCCATCTCATTCTCTGTCGTCCCCTTCTCCTCCCACCCCCAATCCTACACTCCTTTTATGATGAACTGGAAATGCTATCAGTAGACACCCATCTTAACCAGAGCTCACAAAAGCCCACTGATAAGGAGTCAGTTCAAATCCTAACCCTTCTCTAACATGTGTACTGGAAGTACTTTTTTAAAAAAACACTTCTCTGTTCCTAAATTCTTTTAGATTGATTCATTTTTTTAAACTTTTTATTTTGTATTGAGGTATAGCCAATTAATAAACAATGTTGTGATAGTTTCAGGTGAATAGCAAAGGGACTCTGCTACGCATATAAATGTAGCCATTCTCCCCCAAACTCACCTTCCATCCAGGCTGCCATATAACATTGAGCAGAGTTCCCTGTGTTATGCAGTCCTTGTTGGTTGTCCATTTCAAATATAGCAGTGTGTATATGCTCATCCCAAACTCCCTAGCTATCCCTTATACCCATCCTTCTCCTTCACCCCCTGCAACCATAAGTTCATTCTCTAAGTCTATGAGTCTCTTTCTTTTTTGTAAGTAAATTTGTTTATATCATTTCTTTTTAGATTCCACATATAAGGGATGTCATACAATAATTCTCCTTCTCTGACTTACGGAAGGCCTTAAGTCTCATAAAATTCCTATTTTGTGTAAATGCAATTTAGTTTTAGTTAGTTTAGTTGCTCAGTCGTGTCCGACTCTTTGCGACCCCATGGAGCCCACCAGGCTCCTCCGTCCATGGGATATTCCAGGCAAGAGTACTGGAGTGGGTTGCCATTTCCTTCTCCATAGTCATGCCTAATCATGTGATCTGTATGAAGAATGGGGGTTGTTATTATTGAACTAGATCAATAATAATGGAGGTTGGTTTTGCAAGGCAATAAAAGGATCAATGACAACATTCTCTGCAGAAGCACTCCTGCAATGAGACCTCAGTGCTTGATCGTTACGAGCCCTTGGATGGAGAACATCCTTCCATTCAATAACATTCATCCCAAGTTTGCTTCAAGCGTGGCATGACCAAAATATATAGTGAGTCAGAGATTCAGTGGAAGCCAGATTTGATGGAGTTAGTAAAATGAATTTCTTTTCAAAGAGATCTTGAACCTGTAACGTCTCATCATTCAGGTAGCTTTCTGTGGCCACTGTGGTCTTTCACTATGGGTTGGAAAGGGAAAATGGATTTTATTTGAATGGTGAATAATGAATCTGAAGAGCTTGTTTTTGTAGTTTCTTTCCTTTTAAGCTGTGAATAATTTTGCAGGGTATGGAGCCAGCCTCCTGCATGCCCTGAGGCCAGCAGGCACCCGGCTCAGGCAGCACACGCCTTCAGTTAAAAAGGCCGAGGAGCGGCAGGACCCACCTGAATCCAATTACATCTGGTGAACTCCGACATCTGCAACATTTTAAGTTACACCAAGTTCATAGCCTTTGTTAACCTTTCATGTGTTGAATGTTCAAATAATGTTTATTACAGTTACGAATACTGGCCTGAATTTTATTAGTTTCATTATAAATCATTGAGCTGATATTTACGCTTCCTTTTAAGTTTTCTAGGTACATCTGTAGCATGATGGTATAGATTTTCTTGTTTCGGTGCTTTGGGACCAACTTTATGTAATGTCAGTTGTTCAGGTTAAATTGTTGTCTTTTCAGTGTGTACTTGGCAGATAATTTCCAAAAGTACAATGCATTCATGGTATTGAGGGGCTGGGCAACATTAGAGAAGATAAATGGAACGAAAACGCATAAATCACAAGGGTTTGGATGAAGCAGTTAAAAGTGCTGAAGTCTTAGCATTTCAACTTATTTTGTCATGTAGTTAGACATTTGTCACATTTTTAAAATTCCCCTTAAACTCACAATACATTTTGACCTTACCATGATTCCAGAGAATTCAGTATTAAAAAAGAGAGAGAAATAACACTGTGGTAGTGACATTTAACGATATAATATATTGTAAACACAATAAAATAGGGAATATATGTATGAACTTTTGGCATTGGCTTGAAGCAATATAATATATTGTAAACAAAACACAGCTCTTACATAAACATTTTATACTGTTTGTATGTATAAAATAAAGATGCTGCTTTAGTTTTCTGAGTGTGGTATGGAGTGGTCTTTGCATGTGCTAGTTTATGGAAATAAAGTCGGTTGCAATTGAACAGAAGTTAAAACCTTGCAATATCATAAAAAGAGAAGATACTCTTTCCTTGACTCTGGACAAGCTCTCCAGCCTCATCTTTCCCTCCCAGTTCTGTCTCTGCTTCAGCCATGCCACACTACACTCTGTTGTCAGAGCCTGCAACACTCCTATTTGTGTCAGCTCCCAGCTTGTTGTCATTTCTTTCAATAAATCTTCTCTAACTAGAATATGTAAATATCCCATTAGTGAAGACTTTCTAATGGTGTGAAAATATTACAAATGAAAGTGTTACCAACTGGGAATGTAAATTGATGCAGCCACTACGGAAAACTGTATGGAGATTCTTTAAAAAACTAAAAATAGAGTTACCATATGATCCCGCAATCCCACTCCTGGGCACATATCTGGAGAAAACTATAATTCAAAGAGATATATGCATTTTAGCATTCATAGCAGCGCTATTTATAATACCTAAGGCATGGAAACAACCTAAATGTCCATCAACAGATGAAAGGATAAAGATGTAGGATATCCAGTGGAATATTCCTCAGCCATAAAAGGAATGAGGTAATGCTATTTGCATCTATATGGATAGACCTAGAGATCATTATACTGAGTGAAATAAATCAGACAAAGATAAACAATGATATTTCTTATATGGAGAACCAAAAAAAAAAAAATGGTACAAATGAACTTATTTACAAAATAGAAATATAGTCAAAGATGTGGAAAATTAACTTATGGTAACAAAGGGGGAAATATGGGGAAGGATAAACTGGGAGATTGAGATTCATATATACACACTATTATATATAAAATAGATAACTAATAGAAACCTACTGTACAGTACAGGGAACTCAGTACTCTGTAATGATCTACATGGAAAAAGAACTGGAAAAAAAGTGTATGTATGTGTGTCACAGGGTTGCTTTTCTGTGCAGCGGAGACTGGCACAACATTGAAAATCAACTGTACTCCAATAAAATTAATTTTAAAAAGTAACCAACAAGGACCTACTGTATAGCACAGGAACACTGCTCAATATTTTGTGATAACCTAAATGGGAAAACAATTTGAAAAAGCATAGATACATATATATGTATAACTGAATCGCTTTATGGTACACCTGAAACCAATACAACATTATCAATCAACTATGCTCCAATATAAAATAAAAATTTAAACAAGGAAAATGCGGTATGCAATGGAATATTATTCAGCCATAAAAAGAATGAAACAGTGCCATTTGCAGCAACATGGATGGACCTGGAGATTATCGTACTATTTGAAGTCGGAGAAGACAAATACCATATTGTATCACTCATGCGGAATCTAAAGTATGATGCAAATGAACTTATTTACAAAACAAAAACAGACTCACAGACAACAAATTTGTTTGCCAAAGGGGAAAGGTGGTGGAGGAGTGATAAATTAGGAGTTTGAGATTAGCAGATACACACTGCTGCTGCTGCTGCTGCCGCTGCCAAGTCACTTCAGTTGTGTCTGACTCTGTGTGACCCCATAGACGGAAGCCCACCAGGCTCCCCCGTCCCTGGGATTCTCCAGGCAAGAACACTGGAGTGGGTTGCCATTTCCTTCTCCAATGTGTGAAAGTGAAAAGTGAAAGTGAAGTCGCTCAGTCGTGTCCGACCCTTAGCGACCCCAGGGACTGCAGCCTACCATATATTAAACAGATAAACAATGGCCCTACTATATAACACAGGGAACTAAATTCAATATCCTGTAATAAACCATAATCAAAAATAGTCTGAAAAAGTATATATATATATATATATATACTGAATCATTTTGCTATATATCAGAAACTACCATACGTTGTAATTCAACCATACTTCAATTTTTTTTTAAGTGGTACCATTTATTAAGAACCTATTGGTTCCCAAGAATATGAAATGTGTTATCTTACAATCCTATGAGGCAGGTATCATTATGCAATTTCGCATAGAAGAAAACCAAGTCATGGAGACAAGAAGTGACTTACCCAAGACTACACATAATAGGGATGGGCTTGAATTCATGCCACTTGCCTCTGAAGCCCTAACACTATGCTCTTCTCCTTTTCTCAGCAAATACAGCAGAACACAAAAACTCTACAAATCCTAGGTAGCAACTTTTCAACCAATTATTCGCCTCATTCTCCCAATGGACTTATTTTATAGTCTAAAGTTCACAAGCTTTTTTACACTGGACAGTGACATAATCAGTTTTGTGATTTAGGGAAGTGACATGTGTTAGGGGAAGAGATCAAGGGAGAGGCTGCAAGCAGAGTGATCACATCTTGCTGAGGCGATTGACCACAGCAGTCTTTCTCCTCTAACTAGCCAGAGCCCAGTGTCAGCCTATGCTCACATAGACTTGGCAAAGCAGACCAGGATCCAGGAAATCCTAATATAAGACCTGGCTTATTTATTAAAGACTTCTAAATAAAAATCCAGATGCATGATTATGAGTATCTAAGAGGCAGCAGAAAGATAATTTTGGGAATAGGATAATAATAATAATAGTTGACACATATAGTGCTTAGTTTATTCTGAACACTTTACTTATAGTAACTCATAATGAATAATAGAATTGCAAGGAAGCTGGGCTGATAGCGTGGTGACAAACTGCAATAGTCTAGGTTAGTCATCTCCAAACCGTTTTGACTGCACACTCCAGCAGAAATTTTTGAGTTCACAGTCCTATGCGTGCGTGCATGCTAAGTCGCTTCACATGTATCCGACTCTTTCCAACCCTATGAACCATAGCCCACCAGGCTCTTATGTTCATGGAATTCTCCAGGCAAGAATAATTCAGTGGGTTGCCATGCCCTCCTCTGAACATACGTCTTTTAAGTCTCCTGCAGGAGATTCTTTATCCTAGGCAGGGGGGTTCTTTATCACTAGTGCCGTCTGGGAAGCCCCTCATAGTCCTATATGTGACTATTACTTATTTACATGTATAACTGTACCACTGTGTACATTATAGAAGCCAGAAATGTTAAAAGGAAGAGGTAAACCCTACATTGTTGGTGAAAATGTAAGCTGGTGCAGCCACTATGAAAAACAGTATGGAGGTTTCTTGGAAAACTAAAAATAGAATTTCCATATGATCCAGAAATCCCATTCCTAAGCATATATCTGGAAAAAAAAACTATAATTCAAAAAGATTCATAGAGAAATCTATTGCTTAAGAAGGTGTTGTTTTTTAAACAAACAGAAGAACTCTGACAATTTTAAAACCTTGGGATAAATAGCTCTTAGAAGAATTAAACATTTAAAACTTGTTCTGAAGCACTTTTACTTTTCTCTCCCAGAGTCTAACACATGAAAGGATCATTTGTTTTGGTCAGAAATATGTTTTATGTTCATAGCAGCACTATTCACAATAGCCAAGACATGGAAAAAACCTAAATGTCCATCAAGAGATGAATGGATAAAGAAGAAATGGTACATATATATAGTGGGATACTATTCTGTCATAAAAAAGAACAAAATAATGCTATCTACAGCAAGATGGATGAAGCCAGAGATTATCATACTAAATGAAGTAGGTCAGAAAGAGAAAGACAAATACCATATGATATCACTTATATGTGAAATCTAAAATATGACAAAAATAAACCTAACTATGGTGGCTCCGGAGAAGGCAATGGCAAGCCACTCCAGTACTCTTGCCTAGAAAATCCCATGGATGGAGGAGCCTGGTAGGCTGCAGTCCCTGGGGTCGCTAAGGGTCAGACATGACTGAGCGACTTCACTTTCACTTTTCACTTTCACACATTGGAGAAGGAAATGGCAACCCACTCCAGTGTTCTTGCCTGGAGAATCCCAGGGACGGGGGAGCCTGGTGGGCTTCCGTCTATGGGGTCACACAGAGTCGGACACGACTGAAGTGACTTAGCATCAGCAGCAGCAGCAGCAGCATGGTGGCTCAGACAGTAAAGAATCTGCCTGCAATGCAAGAGACCTGAATTTGATTCCTGGGTTGGGAAGATCCCCTGGAGGAGGGCATGGCAACCCACTCCAGTATTCATGCCTGGAGAATCCCCATGGACAGAGGAGCCTGGCAGGCTACAGTCCATGGGGTCACAAAGAGTCAGACACAACTGAGTAACTAAGCACAGCAGAAACCTAACTAGGAAACAGAAACAGAATCACGGACATAGAGAACAAACTTGTGGTTGCCAGGGAGAAGGGAATTGGGGGAGAGATGGAATGGGAGATTGGGATTAGCAGATGTAAACTTTTATATATAGAATGAATGAACAACAAGGTCCTACTCTATAGCACAGGAAACTATATTCAATATCCTGTGATAAACCATAATGGGAAAGTATTTTTAAAAAGAATGTTTGTATGTGCGTGTGTGTATACACACACACACACACACACACATATGTATGTGTATGGAGAACTGAGTCACTTTGTAGTATAGCAGTAATTAACACAATACTATAGTCCCTGTACTTCCCCAGTGGCTGAGCTTCTCCAGTGGCTCAGATGGTAAAGAATCTGCCTGCTAATGCAAGAGACCTGGGTTCGATCCCTGGGTCAGGAAGATTCCACTGGAGAAGGGCATTCAACCCACTCCAGAATTCTTGCTTGGAGAATCCCATGGACAGAGGAACCTAGCAGGCTACAGTCCATGGGGTCACAGAGTCAGATACAACTGAGCGAATAGCACACACAGAGTCAAACATATTTCAATAAAAATAAATTTAAAAAAAGGAAGAGGTAAAAATATATGTAGCATCTCTAATATATTATTTCCTCCACTTATCCTCAAAGGTAACTTTACATACACCTGGAGTACACATACGCCCCCATAGGAGACTTCAGGTAAAGGGAAGAGATAATAGGATCTGAAATGGCTTTAGCATCAGAGCTTAGACTCAAAAGAAACATCAAATCTCATCAGGGGACTAGATGACTGATTGGATATAAGGGTTAAGAAAAGAAAGGAACCTGGACAGTGATGCTAATGAGTAAGGAGGAACAAAAGTGAGCAGGGATGTGCCTTTCCAGAGATGCTGAGTTTGGTTTTGAAGATACAGCTAGGAGGTTAGGCCCCAAAATTTGTTGACTAGTCGTCATATTATAAATGAAGGATACTCATTATATATTGAATTACTTTTAATAACAATATACATAGTAGCTTTATTTGCTGAGGTGCAATATGACTAACTTGTGTTTTATTGTGTTTTTAGATTCTACATACAGTTAACATACTTTGCTGCTTACCTATGTATGTTTATTTATATAACAATGTGGCCTTTACTATTGGGCAAATTGATTGAACCACTCCTCCCTTTTACCCTCCACCATATGCATTATGAATTTTCATCTGAATTATATACCCTTTGGTCACTGTCAATTTATGTAGAATCACAACAGTGGAGGTCCGCTCTTTTGTTGTTACTCTTGTGATGTTACCACAGAAGAGGAGGAAGGGGAGGAAAAAGACAATGAAGGAGGAAGAGGAAGGGGTAAAGAACCTGCCTACCAACGCAGGAGACCTAAGAGACATGGGTTCAATCTGTGGCTTGGGAAGATCCGCTGGAGGAGGGCACAGCAACCCACTCCAGGAGTTTTACCTGGAGAATCCCATGGACAAAGGAGCCCGGCAGGCTACGGACCATAGGGTTCTCAAAGAATCGGACACAACTGACATGTCTTAGCAAGCATGCAAATAATAATTTAAAAGCTGAAGTAGGATTGAGTGAAGGCAGTTTGAGAAGATGTACACCATTTGGTAAGATAAAATAATTAGGAGAAATGAGGCAAAAGGAAATTAAAAAGTTAGACAATAAAATGAACCCAGGGATGAGCTTAGGACAGAGGTATACAGGGACTTTTCACACTTGAGAGAGGTGGACCATACACTTGGCTCTAAACTCTACTCCAGAGCTTAGAAGAAAGAAGAAACCATTATTGGTGATGAGGCCCAAAGATCATAAACACAAAAACGAACTAGTTGCTCAGGGGAAGTTAAACTATGTAAAGAATTCACATTAGCACTAGATCAAGATGCATAGGTGTGTGGGAAAGCTACTTTTTGGCACACCTTCAAGCTAATAGTCTTTAAAATTTCCACATTTATTTACAGAGGAGCTGTATGTATGACAGGTTTTTAAATAAGGGTTGCTGACAGGTTCGGCTTCTCATCCCAGGCAATTTGTCTCTGACTGTAGAATTCTGTGCCCCACCCAGCAGACAAAAACTCTCTAGTTAAGTCCAGCCTTGCTACTCAGAGGGGAGTTGATTGAGCATACTGTTACTTGATCACACCCCTTGAAATTCTTAACACCTCTACTAGTGGCTTCACAAAGTATCTCCTTTGACCATATACAGTACTCCTCCTAAAAAGTTTTATCAGATTTTTTTCTATTTTGAAGTAGAGTTGATTTACAATGTTGTTGCCAATCTCTGCTATACAGCAAAGTGACTCAGTTAAAAACATATAGCGATACATTCTTTTTACAGATTCTTTTCCATTATGTTTTTTATAAATTCTTTTCCATTTATCACAGGGTATTCAATATAGTTCCTTGTGCTATACATTAGGGCCTCATTGTTTATCCATTCTAAATGTAATAGTTTGCAACTACCAACCCCAAGGGCTTCCCTGGTGGCTCGGATGGTAAAGAATCTGCCTGCAATGCAGAAGACCTGGGTTCCATCCCTGGGTTGGGAAGATCCCTGAGTGGGGGGCAAGGCAACCCACCCTAGTGTTCTTGCCTGGAGAATCCTCATGGATAGAGGAACCTGGTGGGCTACAGTCCATGGGGTCTCAAAGAGTTGGACATGACTGAGCAACTGAGCACCAATTCCAAACTCCCAGTCCATCCCTCCCCCACCTAGCAGCCACAAGTCTGTGCTCTGTGTCTGTGAGTTTGTATATGTTTGTAGATATGTGGTACCTATATTTGATGAAATACTACTCCGCCTAAAAAAAAAGAATGAAATAGTGCCATTTGCAGCAACATGTATGCAACTAGAGATTATCATACTAAGTGAAGTAAGTCAGAAAGAGAAAGACGAGTATCATATGAAATCACTTATATGTGGAATGTAAAATAAGACACATATTAACTAGATGTTTTTCTCTCATTGCATGTCCAGTGTGCCTAATGACACAGTCTGAGACTAATATGCTAGCATAGCCCAAGATGGGCTTGCACTTAGACCAACTCCAACTGAGAGCAGAGAGCAACGTCTCCTGTGGGTCCTCCTAAGAGAGCAGAATGTGATGTAATACACAACGCTGTCAGAGTAACAACAGATAGGATTGTTTCTTTCCATATTCTATAAGAAGGTACAAATCATCACAATAAAATACAGTTTAATGAAAACTTTTCTACCAAAGTAGTAAAGAGGAAAGGGCTATCGCCAGGTGGGCAATGTTTAAATTGGGTAAATGAGAAACATGGCCGTTTCAGAAGAATTTCCTGAGGCAATGAAAAAGAAAAGGAAGGAAAGCAAATGACTACCCAAAGACAGGAGTTTCATCATCATAATCTTAGGCAGTTTATGCAAGTGGTACAAATATAAAAGTTTAATAAGCATATTGAACCAATGTCCTCCATATGGCTCAAGATAAAAAAAAAATAGAAACCATATAAAGAAAATGACATCATAAAGTATTCAGGTATTCAGCAAGATTTTTAAAAATTCTAATGTAAACTTAAAATATAAATTGATTTAGCACCTGTTTACTGGTTTATCTTAAGAATATCAAAATTACAAATGGAAAATATTCTGTATTAAGCATCAGCATTACAGGATTGTTCCTTGGTAACACATTTTTCTTCCTAATGGTGTTTGGCTTGAACGACTATTGAAATTATCTGGCATGTATCAAAAATCCAAACCAAGAAGAGCTACCCTGAAATGACAATCTGTAAAATCCATAGGAGGATCATTGAAAGTTGATTCACCGCAGGGTGAATACTCAGGTTCCTGTTTCAGTGGATATGACACTGGCGAGTCCAGCCTTGAGCATGGTCTTGAGGCTGAATCTGGGGTCATGGACTGCTTCCCTGGTGGTTCAGTTAGTAAAGAATCTGCATGCAATGTGAGAGACCCAGGGTTCAATCCTGGGTCGGGAAGGTCTCTGGAGAAGGGAATGGCAGCAACCCACTCCAGTTTTCTTGCCTGGAGAATCCCATGGACAGAGGAATCTGGCGGACTAGAGTCCATGGGGTTGCAAAGAGTTGGACATGACTGAGCAACCAACACTTACACTTTCTTTTCACTGGGGTCATGGTGGTAAGGGAAGGAAGAGAAAAGAGCAAGAGGAGAGCAGAGAGCCTTAATCAACGATAATCCAGGGGAAGGATCAGCTATGAAATTTGAGGTACTAAAAGCAAAGTGAAAATGTGGGGCCCCTTGTTCAAAAAAAGTATTAGCACTATCAAGATGGTGACAACAGGGCACTGAACCAAACCTGGGATCCTTCTTTGTGTGGGTCCTCATGCAGTTGCACAATTTGCATACCCAGGAAGCTGGCCCTGTCCTGGAGCGAGGCCTTAGGTCCACAGACAAGGTGGTTTCAGTCAAATATAGAGCATCAGCCTCTCACTAGACACTGACCAAATGAGCTCTTCCTTTGTCTTTCTTTCTCTCGACTCAAGAACCCAACCCTTGAGAATGAAAGACTTAGCTATCAAACCAAAGTCAGTGACCATTTACTAAATTTCTCTTGTATTAATATCACAAACACAAAAACAGGAAGGAAAGTAGAGGACAAATTAAGGGACAAATACTTATTGCTTTATGCTTCAATCCAGCCAAGTTCCTCAGTTCCTGCTTGAGAAGGAGTTTACAGCTTTAAATTTACAGCTCACAAGGAAAAGCTGAATTTCAGAATTCTGTGAATAATCCATTTTAACCAAAAAGATAATCTTGGGGTTTTCTAACTTCTAACTGGTGTTCTTTATTAGGAGACAGGAAGGCAGAAACCTAGCTGGAGTTGAGATCTTAAGCCTTGTGATAAAAATTAAGTTCATCTCCACCCATGGAAGCTTGATTCAATGAAAAGCCTTATGACACTCTCCAGAAACTCCAAAGACAAATGTCCTCAAAGTCCAAATTAGTCTTTCCTCACTTCAGGGAAACACCCCAAAACTAAAAAGAAAATTTGTGATCTTTTTCTTACTTTGTGAAGATGAATATTTACTCAGAGTTTGCATTTAAACCTAAAATATAACACACTTTGGGAAGTAACAAACACTGGCCCTGTGGAAGCAAAGCAGCCATGGGCACCTGGTCCACGGGGCACCTTGGTGAATAATGAATCTTTGACTTGTGTCACAAGCACTGAACCCCAAGGATCCAAGTGGAGTTTTCAAGCTGTTTTGCTTTTCAGTCATTTGGATCTTCTGCCCTGGCTTGTTTATTTGGATTACGTACTACCTTGTTTCTAAACCAAAACCAGACTGAGAAAGCAACTTCAGAGTAACCAGCCGAGGTGAGCCTTAAGGCTACAGCCATCCTGGCTCCACATTTAAGCCGCCCTTGAAAGGAGGATGTGAACACAGGTTATTCCATGACAACTCGTCTCGATGTAAGTGGCTAAAAATGCTCAAAAGGAAATTACTGCCGCGGTTGCGCCTTTAGAAGAAAAAAGAATGATCTTTGAAATGGACCATCAGGTTGAAATTTAAGCAAGTTGTAGCCTTCCTGGCTTTGCTGTGTGTCCATGCTTTTATGTGGGTGCCAACTCGAGACGGACATTCCACAGAGGGGCATTACTGGGAGTCCTGGCAGAATGGAGTAACAGGAGAACTAACAGGGTGGGTTTGCGGTAAGTGAACTTAGTCCAACACAGAAATCGGATGCCAAAGTTTTTAGGGCACCTTTCTATGGAACTTTTGGTTCACAGCATGTCTGGGAGGGGGTTATTAGTTCAAAGGAGAAACTGAGGCTAGGGATTGCTGAAGATCATAAAATAATTCAGAAACAATAATAATAATCCTAGTGGTGGGGATTCCAAAATTGTGTCCTGGAGAACACTGATTACTCAAGATGTTAATAAGAGTTACATGAAAACAGGATTCTGGGGTCAAATAAGTCTAAGAGATGGAAAGTGTGTGTGAGTGTGTGTGTGTGTGCGTGCACGCGAACGTGTGCATGCACACTCTCAGTTGTTTCTGACTCTTTGTGACCCCATGGACTGTAGCCTGCCAGGCTCCTTTGTCCATGGAATTTTCCAGACAAAAATACTGGAGTTGGTTGTCATTTCATACACAGGGGATCTTCCTGACCCAGGGATCAAACCCGTGTCTTCTGCATCTCCTGCACTGCCAGGTGGGTTTTTTTCTTACCACTAGCGCCACGTGGGAAGCCCAAGAGCTGGAGAGTTACAGAAAATTAGAGAGTTGTCCTTATGATAGCACTCCTCAGAGATTGTACTAATAAGCCTTGTATACCTTCAAGAGGGGACTAATATGTGGCAGTCCCCAAACTTACTTAATCAGAGGTCTTTCTGCCCTAAAGCATTTCCCAGGAATAGAATTCCACACAGCACACTTAGGGGAGCAAAACCCTAGAACACATTGAAGTCTCCAGAGAGGGGTTCTTTACCACACCCTTTTTTCCTTCAAAATTTTTAATGTTATCCTATCTGTTTGAAGGTAATCCAAGGAAAACTGAAACTCATAGCTCACAACACAAAGAACTTCCAATTTAAATTGTAAATTGGTTGGTTTTAGGTAATTTGCTTATTTTCCCACTATGTATTCCAGAATGAATTGAGCATTCTGGCTTTACTCATTTAAAGGAGTATTAAAAGACACTTCCATTACTGTAAGTACTTTTAAACATTAGATTTAAGTTTGTAGTTCACAGAACTAGTTTTATCAACAGAAGGATAAATGAATCCCTATCGTGAATTAATTTTCTAGATATTTAAGTAACATCCAACATTCAGGAAGCCCATGTGAATTACCTCGCTAAAGCACATGTCTCTAAGTCAGTTGCTTTGCTACTGTGTTTACGGTGATTCATCAATTTTTAATCGCCACACTGCTTCTTAAAAATTAGTCAACTTTAAATCAGAGGTGGAGGAGGTGGACAGAGAACAAAAGGTGACCATCTAACGACTAATAGACTGGGAACAAAAAGCTCCAGCTCTGTCACTCTCTAGATAGTCATTCTTGCCCAAGATCCCCAATATGGCACATTTTAAGCTAGATGTTGCCCTACTTATGCCCCTCTCTGGGCCCTTCCTTTATTCCAAAGAGCTGGCTCTCAAGCCCAAAGTGCTCTGACTGCATCAAGCACTCTAATAAAGAGATGGAGCAGCTAGCATTCCCTTCACTTTGCTTCTAAATCACTGCTGTTCTTGGATGCTCATGCCCTTAAATATGGGTCTCTTCTAACAGCAATTAATCATTCCTGGGAAAAAGAGAAGGAAATGGCAACCCACTCCAGTGTTCTTGCCTGAAGAATCCCAGAGACGGGGGAGCCTGGTGGGCTGCCGTCTATGGGGTCGCACAGAGTTGGACATGACTGAAGCGACTTAGCAGCAGCAGGGAATAAGTCAGGATCCAGATTAGTGATCGGGCTTTTCCAGGATAATAAAGAAAAAATTTTAATTTCAGCCTTTATAGTTCTTTATATGTGAAAGTGTTAGTCACTCAGTCATGTTTGACTCTTTGCAACCCCCATGGACTGTAGCCTGTCTATGTGGCCATGAGGCAGAGCAGGCCTCCTGGGTTCCCTTACCCTGCTGTTCTCCACCTGGGTGCCCCTTCCCAATAAGGCCTCTTGCTTTGTCTGCACATGTGTCTCCTTGGACAATTCATTTCCAAGTTTTAGACAAAAGCCCACTCTCAGGTCCTAGAAGGGATCCCCCTTCCTGCAACAATATAAGGTAATATTCATAGATTCCAAGAATCACAATGTGAATATATCTTTGGAGCCACCATTCAACCCACTACAGTGATCATCATTAAGGACCACAGACTACACTATGCTGAGAATTATAGTTACCCAGAGCTACAGGCAGGAAATGCTATCCCCAAGAAACTACAGCCTATCATCAGAAACAGAGCTCATAAGAACTCAATCACAGGGAACATAAAATGGTGCGGCTGATGTGAAAACAGGTTGGCAGTTTCTTAAAAAGTTAGACACAGACTTATCATATGATGTAGCAACTCCACTCTCATGTATATACCCAAGGGAAAAGGAAGCTATGCTTATACAAAGACTTACACATGAATGTTCACAGCTGCCTTATGCATAACAGCCCCAAAATGGAAGTAGCCCAAATGTCCATCAACTGGCAAGTGATCAAACACAATGAACACCAGCCACTCAGCAATAAAAAGGACTGAAAAATTGATGCATGCTACAACACGGAAGAACTTCACGCTAACTGAAAAGAAGTCAAACACAAAAGACCACACTTTGCATGATTCTATTCATATGAAATATCCAGAAAAGGTAAATCTATAAGAAGGCATATTACTAGTTGGTTCTGGGCCTGGAGGGTGGGAAACAGGGATTGACTGCCAATGGACATGAAGGATCTTATTGAGGTAACAGAACTACTGTAAAACTGGATTTGGGGGATGGTTGCAAAATTCAGTAAACTTACCCCCCCCCAAAAAAAATCATTGAATTATACAGTTAAGATGGGTAACTTTCATGGTATGCAAATTACACTTCAATGAAATTATTTTTTAAAGTGAATATAGCACAAGGCAACATATGCTAAAGGTAAAGTGTGTGATGTAAAGGTTGAAAAAAGAACATGCGTATGGAATATGTGTATGTCAATGCTGTGTGTGTAATCTAGGTTGGCAGGCAAACACAGCTGAGGAGAACACCCACCCAGAGGTGCAATGGGAAAGGTCAGGTTCAGATTTGGCCCCATGGTCCATGGGGTCATTCTTACCTCTGCTCCTTTCTTGATCTCCTGAATATCCACCCTTGGCCAGTTTCCTGGAGACTAGGAGTCTTGTGGCCCAGTGGACTTGCAGAGCTTAGCTTGGCCCAAAGGTGAGTGTCAGCAAAGCAAGTCACCCATCTCTCAGTTCAGTTCAGTTCAGTCGCTCAGTCGTGTCCAACTCTTTGCGACCCCATGAATCACAGCACGCCAGGCCTCCCTGTCCATCACCAACTCCCAGAGTTCACTCAAACTCATGTCCATCGAGTCAGTGATGCCACCGAGCCATCTCATCCTCTGTTGTCCCCTTCTCCTCCCCCCCTCCCCCAATCCCTCCCAGCATCAGGGTCTTTTCCAGTGAGTCAACTCTTCGCATGAGGTGGCCAAAGTATTGGAGTTTCAGCTTAGCATCAGTCCTTCCAATGAACACTCAGGACTGATCTCCTTTAGAATGGACTGGTTGGACCTCCTTGCAGTCCAACGGACTCTTAAGAGTCTTACCCAACACCACAATTCAAAAGCATCAATTCTTCAGCGATCAGCTTTCTTCACAGTCCAACTCTCACATCCATACATGACCACGGGAAAAACCACAGCCTTGACAAGACAGACCTTTGCTGGCAAAATAATGTCTCTGCTTTTTAATATGCTCTCTAGATTGGTCATAACTTTCCTTCCAAAGAGTAAGTGTCTTTTAATTCCATGGCTGCAATCAGCATCCGCAGTGATTTTGGAGCCCCCAAAAATAAAGTCTGCCACTGTTTCCACTGTTTCCCCATCTATTTCTCATGAAGTGATGGGACCAGATGCCATGATCTTTGTTTTCTGAATGTTGAGCTTTAAACAAACTTTTCCACTCTCCTCTTTCACTTTCATCAAGAGGCTTTTGAGTTCCTCTTCACTTTCTGCCATAAGAGTAGTGTCATCTGCATATCTGAGGTTACTGATATTTCTCCCAGCAATCTTGATTCCAGCTGTGCTTCTTCCAGCCCAGTGTTCCTCATGATGTACTCTGCATATAAGTTAAATAAGCAGGGTAACAATATACAGCCTTGACGTACTCCTTTTTCTATTTGGAACCAGTCTGTTGTTCCATGTCCAGTTCTAACTGTTGCTTCCTGACCTGCATACAGATTTCTCAGGAGGCAGGTCAGGTGGTCTGGTATTCCCATCTCTTTCAAATGTTCCACAGTTTATTGTGATCCACACAGTCAAAGGCTTTGGCATAGTCAATAAAGCAGAAACAGATATTTTTCTGGAACTCTCTTGCTTTTTCGATGATCCAGAGGATGTTGGCAATTTGATCTCTGGATCCTCTGCCTTTTCTAAAACCAGCTTGGACATCTGGAAGTTCACGGTTCACGTATTGCTGAAGCCTGGCTTGGAGAATTTGGAGCATTACACTACTAGCATGTGAGATGAGTGCAATTGTGCGGTAGTTTGAGCATTCTTTGGCATTGGAATGAAAACTGACCTTTTCCAGTCCCGTGGCCACTGCTGAGTTTTCTAAATTTGCTGGCATATTGAGTGCAGCACTTTCACAGCATCATCTTTCAGGATTTGAAATAGCTCAACTGGAATTCCATCACCTCCACTAGCTTTGTTCATAGTGATACTTCCTAAGGCCCACTTGACTTTGTATTCCAGGATGTCTACCTCTAGGTGAGTGATCACACCATTGTGATTATCTGGGTCGTGAAGATCTTTTTTGTACAGTTCTTCTCTGTTTTCTTGCCACCTCTTCTTAATATCTTATGCTTCTGTTAGATCCATACCATTTCTGTCCTTTATCGAGCCCATCTTTGCATGAAATGTTCCCTTGGTATCTCTAATTTTCATGAAGAGATCTCTAGTCTTTCCCATTCTGTTGTTTTCCTCTATTTCTTTGCATTGATCACTGAAGAAGGCTTTCTTGTCACTCCTTGCTATTCTTCGGAATTCTGCATTCAAATGGATATATCTTTCCTTTTCTCCTTTGCTTTTTGCTTCTCTTCTTTTAACAGCTATTTGTAAGGCCTCCTCAGACAGCCATTTTGCTTTTTTGCATTTCTTTTCCATGGGGATGGTCTTGATTACTGTCTCCTGTAATGTCACGAACCTCCGTCCAGAGTTCATCATGTGCTCTATCAGATCTAGTCCCTTAAAGGTATTTCTCACTTCCACTGTATAATCATAAGGGATTTGATTTAGGTCATACCTGAATGGTCTAGCGGTTTTCCCTACTTTCTTCAATTTAAGTCTGAATTTGGCAATAAGGAGTTCATGATCTGAGCCACAGTCAGCTCCTGGTCTTGTTTTTACTGACTGTATAGAGCTTCTCCATCTTTGGCTGCAAAGAATATAATCAATCTGATTTCGGTGTTGACCATCTGGTGATGTCCATGTGTAGAGTCTTCGGGGGGGCGGGGCAAGAATACTGGAGTGGGTTGCCATTCCCTTCTCCAGGAAATCTTCCCTACCCAGGGATTGAACCCGGGTATCCTGCACTGTAGGCAGACACTTTACTATATGAGCCACCAGGGAAGTCCCACCCATCTCTATTTCCAGATATATAGCTTTCCATCAGACAAGCTGGAGCCTCCTCCATCAGGTAGAGGGGGGTTCTGGGGGGTCAAGACCTGTTTAGCCTGCAGTGGTCTAGCCCAAGCATTCCATAGCTGAATGATAATACTTTCCCATGTTCCCTTGGATCAATTCCACGTTATTTCCTTTGGGTTTTCTCACAAGAAGATGGACAGAAAGCTATGGGCTGGTTGTTTAACTCTGACATAGTATTATTGAAAACATTTCTTGAAATGATGACTTTCCATGTATTTAGGGATCAACCAGGCCACCTAACCTAACCTTGACTTAATGATTACACACCAGAGGTACACATCAATGACAAAAAACTTGTTTGCAATAAATAAAAGTGAATGAATCCTATTTTTGAGAGTTTGAAATCTAATTTAAAAGGAAACATATTGGAAATGGGAGTAATATTCTCTTTTCCCTCAAACATCTCAGGTCTTAGGGTCTTTTATAAAGTCTAAAAATAGATGCTCATTAGATTGATTCGTTGAAAAGAAACAATAATGACATTCCCTTTTTCTAAAATTCCAGACCTGTATAACCATCAGCCCCCTCCTCCCCTTTGGATATTCAACAGAAAACAATATTCATAAAAAAAAAAAGAATAGGTTCCTTCAGGACACAATCCCTCTGAAAAAGGGCTGTACCTTGTGCCAGCCAGTACTCTGACATGTAAGTGATTTCTTAAATCATTCTAGATATAGTGACAAAAATGCCATTGACCTTTTCCTTTCTGCTAACATAACAAGAAAATGGCTCTGGAGATTAACTCTAGAAATTTTTCTTTCATACAATTATTAGTGATTTTTTTAATCTCTGAAAGACCTAGGGTCAACTTTAGAAATTAGCTATGCACTGTCAAATTACCCGCTGTCTAACAAGATTACACATTAGCCTTGGGTCTCAAGTCACATGTTATAAAGATGTGAAGAAATACAGTTTGTCATCATTTGGAAGAAATACAGTCTGTAATATACTGAAGGCAGGAGGAGAAGGGAACGACAGAGGATGAGATGGTTGGATGGCATCACTGACTGAATGGACATGAGTTTGGGTAAACTCTGGGAGTTGGTGATGGACAGGGAGGCCTGGCGTGCTGCAATCCATGGGGTCGCAAAGGGTCAGACATGACTGAGCAACCAAATGGAACTGAATATATTGTTGTTGTTGTTCAACTGCTCAGTTGTGTCCCCCAAACTCATGTCCATTCAGTTGGTGATGCCATCCAACAGTGACCATCACTCTTTAAATATAAACAAAAAGAAGAAGAAAGATAAGTAGCCAATAATCATTTGAAAAGTTAATGCTGGCTTAAACCAAAATGAGATACCATTTTTCAGCCACTCCAGTACAGTACCAAGAATTAGAAAAATTGTGAAGCAACGAAAAAGCCCATCAAATGCTAGTGCATGCATGCTCAGTCACTAAGTCCTGTCCAACTCTTTGTGACCCCATAGACTGTAGTCTGACAGGCTCCCCTGTCCATGGAATTCTCCAAGCAAGAATACTGGAGTGGGCTGACGACTCCTACTCTAGGGGATCTTTCTGACACAGGGATAGAACCTGTGTCTCCTGCATTGGCAGGCAGATTCTTTACCACTGAGCAACCTGGGAAGCCCTCTACTGCTATTAGAAACATAAATTAATGCAACCAAACTGGAAAAGTTTCACAATATCTTAAAAAGTTGAACCTCCACATCCTCGATGACCCAGAAATTCGTCTCCTAAGTATATACCCTACAGAGAGTTTGCATATAATGGCTCAGAAAACATAAACAAAATGTTTACAGCAGTGTCATTTATCATACCAAAGAGTTAGAAACAACCCTGCTTCCCATTGATAAGACACTGGATCAATAAATGGTGGTATATATACATAAGAGAATAGTATAAAGCAGTAAAAATAAATGAATTGCAGTTGTAGAAATCAAATATTTTAGAAACACAATGTTGAAGTGCAGTATGACTCCATCTTCAAAATAGGAAAACTAAACAATATACCATTTGGGACACATTAAAAAAAAAGCAAAGTTTCTCTGTAAAGATATTGAGAAATGGGACTGGGAGGCACTCATGGGGATTTCAAAAGAATTGATGATGTCCTACTTCCTACACTGGGTGGTGGGTTTAAGAGTATTTTTTTCCCTAAATATATTCACTTGGTGTGCACAAATTATCCCTAACAAAAATGAAAATAAATCTTAATATTTGCTACAAGCTATCAATAAGGAATGTGATCAGGTGATCAATAACTAACAAGCTAAATTTTAAATCTTCAAATTTACTAGTAGTCAGATATTTGTGAAAGTTTTTAATGTAAAATTTTAACATGAATAGCATTCTTCAGCATTCAGATTAACAAAGGTTAACTTTTGCATGTATTAATGTAATGAGATGAACATTTATGCTACAAAAAGCATAAATCAGAACAACTTTTCTAGAAAGATATTTAATGATATATATCATAAAGCCTTAAAATTTGTTCCTTTGAGTCAGTAACCCCATGAAATCTCAGAATCACAAGAGATTCAGTCAAAGATTTAGACCCTATATAGCATTGTTCACAAGTAGCTAAAAATGCAAAAACATTTATACATTCATGCAATAAATATTTATTGAGCAACTAACTACTATGTGCGAAGCAGTGTTTGGAGCACCTGCAATATATTGGTGAACAAAACTGACAAATACTCTGTTCAGTTCAGTTCAGTTCAGTCGCTCAGTCGTGTCCGACTCTCCGCGACCCCATGAATCACAGCACGCCAGGCCTCCCTGTCCATCACCAAATCCCGGAGTATACTCAAACCCACGTCCACAGAGTCGGTGATGCCATCCAGCCATCTCATTCTCGGTCGTCCCCGTCTCCTCCCGCCCCCAACCTTTCCCAGCATCAGAGTCTTTTCCAGTGAGTCAACTTGTCACATGAGGTGGCCAAAGTATTGCAGTTTCAGCTTTAGCATCAGTCCCTCCAATGAACATCCAGGATTGATCTCCTTTAGAATAGACTGGTTGGATCTCCTTGCAGTATAAGGGACTCTCAAGTGTCTTCTCCAACACCACAGTTCAAAAGCATCGATTCTTCGGCGATCAGCTTTCTTCACAGTCCAACTCTCACATCCATACATGACCACGGGAAAAACCATTGCCTTGACTAGACGGACCTTTGTTGGCAAAGTAATGTCTCTGCTTTTTAATATACTATCAAGGTTGGTCATAATTTTCCTTCCAAGGAGCAAGCGTCTTTTAATTTCATGGCTGCAATCAGCATCTGCAGTGATTTTGGAGCCCAAAAATATAAAGTCTGACACTGTTTCCACTGTTTTTCCATCTATTCCCATGAAGTGATGGGACCAGATGCCATGATCTTTGTTTTCTGAATGTTGAGCTTCAAGCCAACCTTTTCACTCTCCTCTTTCACTTTCATCAAGAGGCTTTTGAGTTCCTCTTCACTTTCTGCCATAAGGGTAGTGTCATCTGCATATCTGAGGTTATTGATATTTCTCCCAGCAATCTTGATTCCAGCTTGTACTTCTTCCAGCCCAGTGTTCCTCATGATGTACTCTGCATATAAGTAAGACTTCCTCAGTGATCAATGCAAAGAAATAGAGAAAAACAACAGAATAGGAAAAACAAGAGACCTCTTCAAGAAAATTAGAGATTCCAAGGGAATATTTCATGCAAAGATGGGCTCGATAAAGGACAGAAATGGTATGGACCTAACAGAAGCAGAAGATATTAAGAAGAGGTGGCAGGAATACACAGAAGAACTGTACAAAAAAGATCTTCATGACCAAGATAGTCACGATAACGTGATCACTGACCTAGAGCCAGACATCTTGGAATGTGAAGTCAAGTGGGCCTTAGAAAGCATCACTACTAACAAAGCTAGTGGAGGTGATGGAATTCCAGTTGAGCTATTTCAAGTCTTGAAAGATGATGCTGTGAAAGTGCTGCACTCAATATGCCAGCAGATTTGGAAAACTCAGCAGTGGCCACAGGACTGGAAGAGGTCAGTCTTCATTCCAATCCCAAAGAAAGGCAATGCCAAAGAATGCTCAAACTACCGCACAATTGCACTCATCTCACACGCTAGTAAGGTCATGCTCAAAATTCTCCAAGCCAGGCTTCAGCAGTATGTAAACCGTGAACTCCCAGATGTTCAAGCAGGTTTTAGAAAAGGCAGAGGCACCAGAGATCAAATTGCCAACATCCACTGGATCATGGAGAAAGCAAGAGAGTTTCAGAAAAACATCTATTTCTGCTTCATTGACTATGCCAAAGCCTTTGATTGTGTCGATCACAATAAACTGTGGAACATTCTGAAAGAGATGGGAATCCCAGACCACCTGACCTGCCTCTTGAGAAACCTGTATGCAGGTCAGGAAGCAACAGTTAGAACTGGACATGGAACAACAGACTGGTTCCAAATAGGAAAAGGTGTACGTCAAGGTTGTATATTGACAAATACTCTACCCTCATGGAATTTACATTACTGTGGGAGGATAAGATAATAAATGGTAAACTTAATAAATAAAGTATAATCCTATGTGAGAAAATAATAGATACTGAAGAAAAATAAAAAAGACAAAAGAGAGTAAGAGTAATCAGGAGTGGATAGAGGCAAGACAAAAAGGAACAGTTTGCTTCCTAAGAAGAGAATGCCTGAGCAAAAATTCTAAGGAGGTGAGAAATATGGGTAGTGGGTCCTTGGGCATTCCAGGCAGAGAGAATAGCTAGTACGAAGGCCCAGGAGCACAGCCTGTCTGGCAATTAGAAAGATAGCAGGGAGTCCAGTGTATTTGGTATGGCTGGGCAAGGAGAGGAGTAGAAGCCAGAGAGGTAAGTGCTGGGGACAATGGTGAATGACCCCAAAGACCATCATAAGGATATAAGCTTTTTAAGAAATTTTTGTTTTTTTTTTAAACTTTGGCCATGCCACACAGCTTGTAGGATCTCAGTTGTCAGACTAGGGACTGAACCTTGGCCATAGCAATGAAAGCATTAAATCCTAACCACTAGACCACCAGGGAACTCAAAACATAAGTTTTTACTCTTAGCAAAATGGGGAACCATATTTGGAGCAGACAGATATGATTTGACTTATGTTTTTAAAGGTTCGAACAATGTTCAAACAATAGAGAAATGACTAAATAAATTACAGCAAATCTTTGCTTATTCAGAGTAGAGCTCAGAAAATATTTGGAGAACAAATATATATATAATGAAACATTACACAACCATTCAGGGACATGGAAAAATTCTTATCATGCATATTAAATGAGAAAATATGATTTTAAATTATATGTAAGTTGTGATTCCAATTTTGAATAAATAGGTAGGTATGTAGATGATGGAGAAGGCAATGGCAAGCCACTCCAGTACTCTTGCCTAGAAAATCCCATGGCTGGAGGAGCCTGGTAGGCTGCAGTCCGTGGGGTCGCTATGGGTCGGACACGACTGAGCGACTTCACTTTCCCTTTTCACTTTCACACATTGGAGAAGGAAATGGCAACCCACTCCAGTGTTCTTGCCTGGAGAATCCCAGGGACGGGGGAGCCTGGTGGGCTTCTGTCTATGGGGTCACACAGAGTCGGACACGACTGAAGTGACTTAGCAGTAGCATGTAGATGATAGATGTATAACAAACAGATTTAAAAAAAAACCACAGGGAGATATCAAATACAAAAGGGTTCTAAGTAAGTGGTGAAGTTACAGATGTTTTTATAGTATTTGTTGCACTTTGGGGCTATTTATGGATTTTTTAAATAATAATGTATTAGTTTTATAATCACAATAAAAAAATATATTTAAAACACCTACCATAACCACATGGTATTCCTTGTAATTTCTATGGTGAATGTCAGGAAATATGTCCATCAATCAAGTTAATTCCTAAACAAGTTAGACAGATGGAAGAGAAGGCAATAGGATGGTTCTCAGAGTGTCTGACATGACATTCCAACAATAAGCCTGATACTTCTGGGTTTATTGTTATTTTAATAACAATTAAATAACAATTACATTTAATAATGGGTTAATTGCCATTGTTCTGTTTTTATGAAAGCAGCTTCTTCCTCTAATTACAAATGTAATTCAGGCCAAGTATGAAACTCTTGTAGTTCACTTGTTGTACTAAGCCTGAGACGCCAATGGTCTTAATCTGGGTTGTTAGTCTACAAGTGGGATCATCTCATAATCTTTTTTTTCCAAATAGCCAGGATTCTTATAGGTGGGGTTAACTGAAACAGAAAGCAGCAAGCTTTTATATGAAATCCCTCTTTGGAATATATAGGCAATTCTCTTCCTATGGAGCTTAGAGGTGAGTTTTTATGATCATATTACCAATGGAGATCCAGGAATTTCAAAGCCTTCCCTAACCACCATCTTTTTCATAGTAGAATTTTCATACTAACAGGGAATAATAGTAAAAAATTAATAACTGGAACAAAATCTATGCAAGTCCCAATACTCCAATATAGGGTTTGTTTGGATGTGAAAATTTATATAGGACTTCTTGTTTCCTTTTTCCACTTCCTCCAAAATCTAAATAATGTTAAAGTGAGATTTCCACAGGAAAGCAACTGAGACAAAGATAGAGACATAGAGAACGAATGGGAGAGAGAAACAAAGACAGGAATAATAAATTTTGCAAAGCAACTATTGCTGAGTTTACCCACCCCACTGTTTGTACAAAAAAAAGTGTATTAATCAGGGGATTACTAGTTGCTGTAACAAATAAACCGACAAATCTGGAGATTGGTATAAGTTAATTGGTGGTAGGTACCCACCTGCTGCTGCTGCTGCTGCTAAGTCATTTCAGTCAAGTCCGATTCTGTGTGACCCCATAGATGGCAGCCCACCAGGCTCCCCGGTCCCTGGGATTCTCCAGGCAAGAGCACTGGAGTGGGTTGCCATTTCCTTCTCCAATGCATGAAAGTGAAAAGTGAAAGTGAAGTCGCTCAGTCATGTCCGACTCTTCGTGACCCCATGGACTGCAGCCTACCAGGCTCCTCCATCCATGGGATTTTCCAGGCAAGAGTACTGGAGTGCGGTGCACCCACCTAGTGGATGGCAATTTTCCTCCACACAGTGACTCAGGGACCCAGGCTCCCTCCCTCTTCTAGCTTAGACTCTAGATTTAGATTATTTTTCGATTACTGTCCATAAATGGTATATTAACTTATATTAATTTTGATTAGTCTTTTAGATAATAAGGGAGAGGAGGTTTAGCCCATGGGCTAGTCTCTTCACTAAGGAGAGGAGGTAACATGTTAGAACAGAAAAGACACAGGGTAAGAAGCAAAATAATATTAATCTCTAATCTTTCCTGACTGTTGATTCTGTACCAAGCTCTGTTCTACATGCTTTGCCTTCATTAGTTTATCCAGTCCTCATAACAGCCTGTAAAATTCCTGAATACAGGCAGTGGCTACAGAACCCATGCTCTTAACCACTACAAGTTATCCTTTTTCTAAGTGGGTTTGAATTCAGAGTTGACTCTTTAAAATCTACACATACTTGCATAAATTCCTTAATTTCTCAGAGCCTGTCTACCAATCTATAAAATTGGGTGTTGTTGGGATTAAATAATGTGAAATCAGTAATATTGAAGAGGAAAAGTTAAAATTTTACATAACCTCCTTCTCCTTCTGTCTCTGTAACTCAGCTTGCCCCTTGCAAAGTCTAGATCACATAGGTCATGTAGTCTCAGAAAGTGGGGACTTGCAATACTAGGAACTGGAGTTTAACTCACTCACCCTTGTCGTGCTCATTGCAATCACCCAGCCCCTGCAAAGTTGCTTAATCATGCCTGTCAGTGTAAATGTCAGGCATCCCCCCCGATCATGATTACTGTTACCACGCACGTGAAACCCCTTAGTTTAAACCAGCCTATTAACAGCTAGTGTTGCCCACTATAATCTGTCTATAAAAACTCTGTAATCCCTTTGTTCGGGGCTCAGAACTTGGGATGGTAACTCCTCTGGGCCCGCCGGCGTAGTAAACCTGAGTTCTCCAACTCTCTGAGTGTGGTGCTTGGTTTCTCCGGTACTGGTTCCTGCAACAATATCATAGCTCAGAAAATATAACTTATTTATTCAACAAATATTTTTTCCAAGTTCTATGGGCAAAGTGCTGTGCTAAGCACTGGGGTTGTAAGTGGTAAATAAGCCTAATAAAATTCATGCCCTCAAGAAGGCTAAAGTCTAGTAGAAAATATAGCCATTAAATAAACAATTGTATGACTAATTGACTATAATTAGGTAAGCCCTTATAAAAAGTTTAGGCTGATGGACCCAGTGTAACCTTATTCAGGGGAGAGATGATGCATAGCAATGGTTAATTGAAGTCCAAAAAAAATGGTTAGGAATTCAATATTTAGTTACGTGTAGCCTTAAAGGAAAAGGAACTAATAAGCATTAGCAAGGTCACTACTTATCATTCTAACTGCATTTTTTCCATGCAGGTATTATTTCCATGAAGTTATTATTCATTGTAAGATTTCTTACTACATCACTTCTGCATCTTTTAAAACCAGTACTGATATTACTGATTATTACAAATGTAGGGAGGGTTACAGCCATCCCGGATGGCTCAGTGGTAATCAGCCTGCCAAGCAGGAGACATGGGTTTGACCCCTTCCTGATCAAGGAGAAGATCCCCTGGAGAAGGAAATGGCAACCCACTCCAGTACTCTTGCCTGGGAAATCCCATGGACAGAGGAGCCTGGCAGGCTATAGTCCTTGAGGTCACAAGAGTCAGACACAATTTAGCGACTAAACAACAACAGGGAGAGTTAGAGAAGACAGTGTGATCCTCTGGCTTACTAGCACAAGTCTCCAGGAGAACTTTGGCATAAAAGATCTCTGGAAGAAATGTTGATAATGGCATTGCTACTGATATTTTTTCTTCGGACTCCAGATTAAGCATCTCAAATGGGAAAAAAGATCCAAAAGCTGGCTCCAAACTCCTGGGGAGTACCTTCAGGTGGGAAGGGTTTTTCTGAGATAGAACAAGATCAAGAGGCAGGGAAAAGTAAGATGTGTGGGAAGGCAGTGCCATTGGAATGCCCCCGAGGCCAATCCCTGGGTACAGGGGAGCAGAACCCCACCCCATTCTCACTCCACCCGCTTCCTGCCCAGACACTGCCTTCAGATTCTGTGGTGTGACCAGAATCCCTCTGGGAGAAGGAAGGATGGCCAGCTGGGTCCCAGTGACTCTCTTGATTAAGAGCCACACAGTAAAGGCAGTGTCTTCCTCTGCTCGCACTGAAATTGTTTGTTACTCACATCTTCAATCTTTCTCTGCCTGGATGGGTTGATCAGGATTATTTGAAATCATAGTAAGACTGGTAAACACTTTTCTCAGTAGTATGATAAAAAAAAATCAGATATTTCTCCTTACTGATCTGAAAAGATATCTCTTTCTCAGTTATAAGTCAAAATATATGGGTGAAGTATTGTTGTAGCCACGTGTTCTGGGAAACAAACTCACTCAGAAGGACAATGCAGATAATGGAGTGCAGTTTACTACAGCGGCAGGCCCAAGGCAGAGTCTCTTCTTAGCCAAAGACCCCGACCAGTTTTTGTGAAAACTTTATATACCCTCAGTGTACGTGCTCAAACCCACCTCCCCAAGTTCTCTGAAACTAGTCTGGACAAGGTAAAAGAGAGA